>NC_059181.1:14983516-15668977 GCF_019923935.1 Bubalus bubalis | reverse complement strand
ACCTGATGTGAAGAACTGACTCATTGGAAGAGACCCTGATGCTGAGAAAGTTGAAGGTAGGAGATAAGGGGATGACAGAGGATGAGATGGTTGGGTGGCATCACCGACTCAATGGACATGAATTTGAGCAAGTTCTGGGAGTTGGTGATGGACAGGGAAGCCTGGTGTACTGCAATCCATGGGGTTGCGAAGAGTTGGACACAGCTAAGTGACTGAACTGAACTGATTATCAAACTACTGTCTACCTCCTAGCCATGCTCTGTACCCCTAACAAATATAACTTGTACCAGTAGGCAGTATGAACAAACCAGAGAGAAAGCATCTTAGCCTAGGATCAGAGTTCTCCATTTGTGCTCAAAAGCCTGGCTTTTCCTACCTGTCTAGGCTCTTTAAAGAACCTTCCCAGAAATCTACCAATACTGCCACTTTCACCCAGCCTGTGATGTGTCCTTATAAAGCTACTACAGTAGCAGTAGCAGTTATCTTAGACCAGAAATCCCTTTAAGGAGAAAGACAGGTGCTGGGAAGATGGAGGAGGGAGACTAAAGGAACATTGGCCCCAGGTAAATGCAGATCCAGCCTCCTTTAAGTAATAATAATAATAAACTTCTATCTTTATGAACTACTGTTATTTGAGTTTTCTGATTTGTTCACCTAAATCTCATATTCATTTATGCACTGTTTAAAATGTAAAATTAATTCCACCTTGAGAATATAAAAAGCATGACCTCTTTGTGGCCAAAGACAGTGGTGCTTTCCCCTAATGAGGGATATTTACAAAGTTATTATTTAGTTTTCTTTATCTTGAAGAAATCACTGTGTATTCACTTCAAATATTTCTTGCTGAGCTTTTTTGTTTAGCATTTTAAAGATGATGTGATTAATTTTACTGATGTCTACCTCACATAGACATGAAAACTGAAACTAAATCACAGATAAACAAGGAGTACACATAACAATATATTAAAAGGCACAGAGACAACTGTCCTAATACTCAAACAATTATTCATAAACTATAATTAGAGGGGAAAGGCACAGGATGTTCCTACCTGTTTACAAAAATTAACAAATCTCAGTCAAACCCTCCTTCTTTTCCTTATCTTCAGTAATTGTCAAGCAAGTCCAACTGCAAAACTAAAAAATTTGCCAATTCTTTCTTTCACAAGTTTACTTCTGTCTGTACACACTGTTCGTTTTCTTCAGTATTTCATCAGAAGTTCCTTAGATCTACCTTTAGATAAATTGCCCCTTTTTATTTAACTGCAGCAGGCCTCACACACAAAGCAAAACCAACATCTATGAACAATTTTCCTTCTACTTTTTCCCCATCAAATTAAGCAATTGGCCTCAAAGGAGTGTGTCATTCTGTAGATGCTAAAAAGAGGCATGGCAGGTGACCTGGCTTTCCCACCTACACCCTGTCTATCTATGGTAAAGTTAAAACTGCCTTCCAAGCCTAGAACAATCCTCCAATTCCACCTTTCATCCATCACCTGCCATCTTCTTTCAGCTTCCATAGTTGCATTTGCTGATTCACCACACTCCCTCACTAGTACGCACTGATCCTTCTTACCACCCAAGCCATCACATATTTTATAAAATCAGGCAACCTTGTTGTTTCCTGCTTTTCTGCAGAACTTGACTTTCTTCCTCTTTATCTCATTAAAGAAGAACAATGACACCCAGTTATTGAGCCAGTTGTTACTGTGTTTACATGGGCTTTGCATGAAAATTAATTTTGCCCTCTCAATACTTGTATGAGGTAAGAATCATAGGAGATAAGGAAACTTAAGCCCAGAGAAGTTAACTTGCTAAAGTTCCTAGGACATTCCAACTTTATGCTCCAACCTCCCTTTGACTTCAGCACTGTTCAACAGAAATATGATGCAAGAGACATAGGTAATTTTAAATGTTTCAATAGCTAGATTTTAAAAAGTAAAACTAGACAGGTGAAATTGATCATAATGATATATATTTTATCTAACCTGAATATCCCAAAGAGTATCATTTCAACATGAAATTAATATAAAAATAATGATTAATAAAACATTTTGCATTGTTAGAGCATATCTCAATTTGGACAATAAATTTTCATTACAAATATTTGATTTGGATTTAGGTTTCATAAAATGAACAGTTGAAAAAGTCAACTCACATACCCAAGTTGTACCAAACATATTTAAACATTTTCCAAACACTGAACATAGCATCATTTTTTTAGTAAAGTTTAAATTTAACTTCATTATAATTACATAAAATTACAACCAACATCCCCAGTGGCTCAGACGGTAAAGAATCTGCCTGCAATTCAGGAGACCCGGGTTCGATCCCTGGGTCAGGAAGATCCCCTGGAGAAGGGAATGGCAACCCACTCCAGTATTCTTGACTGGAGAATCCCATGGACAGGGAGCCTGGTGGGCTACAGTCCATGGTGTCACAAAGAGTCAGACATGAGTGAGTAACTAACACTTTCACTTTTAACTTTCACAGTCAGTTTGTCAGTCGAACTACCCACATGTCAATTTCTCAGCAGCCATGTGGGGTCAGTGGCTGCCATGTTGGACAGCACAGTTCTAATCTAGAAATGTGTCCTTACAGACAACTCAACTATATGCTCCTGCGTGAGCTCCCTCTTCCTCCAAAAGAAAAGCTCATCATTGCCTCCTCTCCAGAGCTCAGCTCAGATTGTCCTCTTACACTGAGACTTTCCTGATCCGCTCAAAAGGAATCCAAAAATTCACCTCTCCTCTGAATTTGCAGAGCACTTTCTCTAGACCTCCTCAATGGCAACCATTATTTTTCCCTTTGCATAATAGATGTTTCCTTTTATTCCTGTCTCCATACTTCCATCTTTGGTCTAACTCAAAACTGTGTAAAAAACAGTTCCTTAAAAATATTTTCTGCCTGAATCACCCAAAGTGATTTGTGGAGGAAGTATTAAAAAGAAACAAGCCCAAACTTTTGAAAGGAACATATTTATAGTTATCCTCACAAACAAACCCAGAAGAAAATTTATTTAGCAAAAATTATAATCTCTTTGGTGTCCTTATATAAGTTGAGAAAGAATATGGATAAAAGGAATATCAGTGTACCTCATTTTTTATAAGTTTTAGAACATACACATTGGTCTCAAAAACCAAGGGGCATTTTAGACATACATATTTATTTATGTTTCGTATAGTAAGGCAGAATAAATATCAAGTTGACCTTCCACAAAAAACATCTATAAATGCTGGATAACATATTTAAAATCCATTAAATTGCATGTATGAGTAGGCAAGAAAATAAGAAACACCTAGGTCTCAAAATAACTAGACAGGACATTGTAGCTCTACAGCCACTGTTTGCCTAGAAGCAACTTATTGAACCTGGTGAATCCAAGTTCTAATTTTCTGGTCTCATGGATTCAGGAGATGAAATGCAAATTCCAGAGTCTGCCCAAGGTGGCAATTTGAATAGAACATTCCTTCCCATAAAGCTGGAACTCCAACAGTATATGACCTTGTGGCAAGGGGAAACACCCCTCTCTCCAATCATAAAACAGGAAAATTTCCTGCCTTAAACCTGGCCAGTAGAAACAGCTCCAGTGTACATCATCAGGAGAATGGATACATTGTGGTATATATGTAGAAGGAAGTATGACAGATGAATGCAACACTGTGAGTGAACTCACAGATACAACCATATGCAAGAGAACCAGACACAAAAGAGTACAAAAGTATGATTCCACTCACATAAAGTAGATAAATGAAGAAAGCTATTCTATGGTGACAGAGATCAGAATATGAGTTACCTTGGAGAAGGTGGTTTAGAAAATGATTAGTCATCAACCTTCAGCAGCATTAGTGGGTCAGATGGTAAAGAATCTGCCTGAAAAGCAGGAGACCAGGGTTTGATCCCTGGGTCAGGAAGATCCCCTGGAGAAGGGAATGGCTACCTATTCCAGTGTTCTTACCTGGAGAATCCCCTGGACAGAAGAGCTTGGCAGGCTACAGTCCATAGGGTTGCAGAGACAGACACAACTAAGCAACTAATACTTTCATTTATATATATTAATTGTAAGTACATAACATTTGGGCTTCTCTGGAGCTCAGCTGGTAAAGAATCTGCCTGCAACGTAGGAGACCTGGGTTCGATCCCTGGGTTGGGAAGATCCCCTGGAGGAGAACATGGTAACCCACTCCGGTATTCTTGCTTGGAGAATCCCTATGGACAGAGGAGCCTGGTGGGCTACAGTCCACGGGGTCACAAAGAGTTGGACATGACTGAGCAACTAAGCACAGCACAGCACATATATCATTTATGCTTTAAAGCTATTTATATATTTACATAATTATGTGTTAATATTTATATACATTTAGTTATTACAAACTTATATGTGTTTAGTTATATAATAATTATATATACTTGATTTATGCTTATATCGTCTCCATAGAATGCTGACACAGCCTCTTAAACAGTCTCTTGGAGACTTTTGGAAATTCCAAGCCACTAAAACACAGCCAGAAATTCTGAGTGAGTGACCTCTTTACACTCCAGGAACTAGGGCCCCAGAGTGGCAAGATGTAAAGTACTAGGTCTGCACACCAGCTGCACACAGAGCACACACACAGGGAAGAGAAAGACAGCAGAATGGAAAGCTCTCCAGTGTCATTCTAAGCGGTCATCTGCCCATTTGCTTTCAGTGGCAATCAGTTCCCAGAAGCCAGTGGAACAACTCCTGTGCATCAAAAGAGAGAGGAGAGACAGATAGGTGCATCTCTCCTAATGAGTGGGATGCTGTTTAATAGAGAAGCCAGTCCCTGTGCAGTAGAAATATGAGAAGGCTGCCACAGATCCAGGATGCCTTCTTTGACGTGGGGATAGGGTAAAGAACCCGCCTACCAATGCAGGAGACTTATGAGATACACGTTTGATATCTGGGTCAGGAAGATCCCCTGGAGGAGGGCATGGCAAGCCACTCCAGTATTCCTGCCTGGAGAAGCCCATGGACAGAGGAAGCCTGGCAGGCTACAGTCCATAGGGTCGCACAGCATCAGACATGACTAAGGCGACTTAGCACAGCGTAGCACTAGGACACTAGTGCAGAAAGAAGGGTGTGTGTGCGTGGCCAGAGGTGTGTAGTCACACTGAAGATTGACCTGGGTGTGCAGCTACCTGGCTAGGTCAGCTAAGAAAATACAGTAAGTTCCTTACATACGAATGAATTCTGTTCCGAGACTGTGTTTGTAAGTCCAATTTGTTCGTTAAGTCCAACAAAGTTAGCCTAGGTACTCAACTCACACAATTGGCTATATAGTACTGTACTTTAGTAGGTTTATAATACTTTTAACACAAATGATACATAACAAACAAACAAAAAATAAAGGAAACATTTTTAATCTTACAATACCTTGAAAAGCACAATATGGCAGCTGGCATATCGGAACACATTCGCATCTTTGAAAGTTTGCAACTCGAAGGTTCACATGTAGGGGGACTTCTTATACTACAAGTAGACAGCATGCCCTCAAATTTGAAAATACAATGCTGCTGAAGGTTGATAAATAAAAGATGGAGCTAACTCAATTTCTAGCTGTGTATTTCCCAGATACTTTCAAAATCCCAGCTTCCCAAGAACTTTTATAGTTCATTTCCTCATAGGTATTTTTGTGATTTCATCAGAAAAGACTGGCTGATAGGTTCCCTTGTGAAAGTGTCCCATTTGGACAAGTTAAATGAGTCAATCTGGTTAAAAATATATATATTTACCAAGAGCCTCTCAGCAACAGGTACAATTTCCAAGCAATCTTGGCTACTTGTAAGTATTACTGGAAGGCACTCAAAACAAACACTCCATTTGCCTGATCTTCAGCAAAGAAAATATCAGCCTGTGTGAGCTAACGTGGATGTTATTTTAGAATTAGCTTTGCTGCCATTTCAGGGTACCTAATACCATTGTCCTCACCTCAAAGTCTTCTGAACTGAAATTTAGAAGGTGGGCAAGCTGCAAAGCTTGTGACTTAGAGTATGGTTCTAGAAAAATTCACATATGAGTAGATTTGGCCTGGTTATGCAAAAGACTTTCCCTTAACCTGCTAGATATTGAGACCATGGAGGAAGTTGAAATATTGGTTGGAACAGTCAGAGTTGGCTTCATGGGTGTGCAACCCAGGCAGTCACCAGGGCTTGGCACTGCAAAGGGCCGCACAATTCGTTTAATACTCTGCTGTCGCCTTCTTGAAATTCCTAATAAGTCTTGAACAAGGGGCTCAGCACTTTCATTTTGCATTGAGCCTCCCAAATTATGTAACAATCCTGGAAAGAGTAGTGTGGCCTTACCTCCACTCCCTTTCTAGACATTTTTCTTTCTTGTCATTTGCATATACAATATTTTCTGCTCACACTAAATTAAAAATTTACATTTCAGCAGTTGGGTCTCTTTGAAGGGTATGTCTCACCAGAAGGCTGAAAAAGAGGATCATAGAACAGTAATGTGGAAAGATAACATCAGAGGGAATGGAAATTGGTTCAGGGCACAAGGGAATTCTCTGCACAATTTTTGCAACTTTTCTGTAAGTTTTATCCCAAAATAAGAAGGCCAGCTCATCACAAATTTACAAAATAAAATAAGTAGTTTTAAAAAGACAGTTGTAAAATCATAAAAAAACAAACCCCTTTCACAAATGAAAATTAAAAAAGAACAATATTCTTCTAAAAAATTACTGTATCAAAGAAAAATCTCAATGGAAATTATAAACTTGACAATATAATGCTAATGTCATTTTAGAACAATTAAAAGATTTACTTTAAATGTTTTGATATAGCAAAAGTGAAAGTGTTAGTTGCTCAGTCAAGTTCGACTCTTTGAGACCCCAAGGACTGTAGCCCGCCAGACTCCTTTGTCCATAGGATTCTCCAGGCAAGAATACTGGAGTGAGTTGCCATTCCCTTCTCCAGAGGATCTTCCTAACCCAGGGATTGAACCCAGGTCTCCTGCACTGCAAGCAGATTCTTTACCATCTGAGCCACCAGGGCTGTTTAAATATCAATAGTTTATTGAACTAGCAACACTAGCAAAACTGAAAATCCCTTTTATAATTGTCACAAAAACTATAAAAGAGCTATGACCCAATTTTGTAAGAAATTTGCATTAATGATATACATGTGTGTGAATGGACAATAAAATTTCATGAAAAGATACTAAAGAAGACTTGAATATATGAAGAACCATTTCTGGATGGTAAGATGTAATTTTGTAAAAATATCAGTCTTCCCCAAATTAATATATAAAAATAAATTCTCTTAATAATTGGCAAAAAAGAACATAAAGAAAACTCTCTCTAGCCCCTTAAGTGGTGAGAGTGAAGGAAAGGATCCTGGGGGGAAGGGCAAGTTCATAGTCTAAGCCCTGAGCCCAGGGATCCAGAGCCTGCCTAAGACTGGAGCTGAACTAGGTCAACAGCAGTTTAATACACTTAGAAACACATTTAGTTGAGTATCTCTTGTGTGAGCGTGCTCTAAGAGGTGTTGCGGTCTACAGTAAGAAGAATATTCCCTGTCCTCGTCTCCAAGAAGAGTGTACTTGAGCAGGAGAGAGAATTTGAGCATGGCTACAGAGGTAAAGTGAAGCGAGAGTGCAGAGCTAAGACAGCAAACTCAGGCCAAAGTGAGGGGAAGGACTTTTTCTTTTCTAAACATGGGAAAGGGAAAAGGAGACGGAAGCAAAAGTTTAGGGCAAAGGGCACACGGCACCAGTAAGAGCTCCTGTAAATCATGGGCTGCTGCTTACCACAGATGCTGTTCAGTGTCTTAGAGGCAATTTTCTCATTTATTCAGTCAATAACTAATAAATTAGGCACCTTTATGATTCTTATTTTACAGATGAAGCAACTGACGCTCGGAGCATGGAGGCAAGGGTCCCAGGCTCAAAAAGTCAGATGCACAGCTTGAAGCTATGCATTCTTTTATCAATCAATGATTTTTTGAGCACCAATCATGGCCCAGGCATTGTTCTGGAGACCAGAGATAGAGGAGTGAATAAAACACAAGCCAGAACAGGGTTTTGCTGTCTTGGGATGTACTTTGAAAGAGAAGGTCAAACATAGGTAGAGAATAAAAAAGCAACAAATATATCAAAGTTTCTCAACATTGGCATGACCTTGGCATTACTGACACCTGGGGCCAGATAAACCTTCATTTGGGGGCTCTTCTATGCATTGTAGGGTGTTTAATGGCATCCTTGGCCTCTAGTCACCAGATGTGGTAGCACCCTACCCTTACTCCCAAGGGATGACAACCCAAAACATCTTCAGACATTGTCCAATGTACCTGGGGGCAAAATTGGTCCAGGTTGAGAACCATTGAAATAAACGAACTTGATAATTTCAGGTTGTGACAAATAAAATTGGATTTTCGATAGAGAGTGATGGGGAGGCATGGCTTTAGACAGAAGGATTACAGAAGGTAACTCCAAGGAATAGAGGCCAAGAAGCAGACATCAACAACTTGGGGGGACAGTTCCAGGTGGTGTAGAGCCCCAGAGAACCAGAGAGTTCCAGGTGCAAAGTTGTGAGGGAGCCAGGAGCTTGGTATGCTAAAGCAATGTAAAGAAAGCAGAGTGGCTAAAGTATAATGACATGGGATGGGTGGGCAGGGACAAGATCATACAGTGACTTATGATTTACACTGTAAAAAGAGAACTTAGTGGCCCTCTGGAGAGCAGTTTGGATGGCAGGAAAAGAAGAGGGAATTGGCTGTCTAGGAGAGCGTTGACGGAGGCTGGGATAGGGCTTCAGCGGAGGAAATGGGAAGATACTGGACAGCTGTACAGGGAGCTGTAGAGCTGAGAGGCCCGGCTGAGAGACTGGATGTGAACAACAAATTTCCGTTCCTTTTGCCTGTCTGCCAAGGTGGGCCCCAGTTTCCATATTCTGTATATCTACCCCATGCTTCCCACTGAGCCAGACTTGTGCATTTGTTTCCTTGGACTCAATCTCTGGTTCTTTGTCCCTCCTGGACCATCATCTTCTAGGATGTCACCCCCCGGACCTCTGTCTAGGTCAACTCCACGTTCAGGGGCCTCATCTTCCCTTAACATCCCTGCCCTTCCCTCACATCCACTTTCCCTCCAAACGCTGCCAGAATTCTAACTCTCTTGGGAGCTAAAGCTGAACATTCTGTTTCTATGAATACAGACACTCATGAACTATCTCCATTACAAATTCCAGAGAAGGGCCTAGGGGCCTTCCCAGAGTCATCGTATGAACCAAAGACAAGGGAGATATAGGGGGTCAGAAATGCAATAAAGAGGAATGAATTTCAGCTTAATGGTACAACACAGCAGCCAAGGAGTGACATTTGAAGTGATGTTTCTATTGAATATGCTTGTGAACTGTGCTCCCCTAGAAGAAATGTCTAAGTCCTAACCCCCAATGCCTGTGAATGTGACTTATTTGTAAACAGGGTCTTTGTCGATGTGATTAGTTAAGTTAATCACAGTGGATGACAGTGGGCCCTAAATCCAGTGACTAAATCCTTATAAAAAGAAGAGAGGACACATACTGACCCAGACACACACGGAAGAAGGCCACATGACAACAAAGGCAGAGATTGGAGTGATGCAGTTATTAATACAAGACAAGGAACAGCAAGGAAGCTGGGAGCCACCAGAAGCTAGGAAGAGGCCAAGAAGGATTCTCCTCTAGAGCCTGCAGTGGGAATGTGACTCTGCTGACACCTTTATTTTGCTCTTCTGAACTCCCAAGCTGAGAAGAATGAATTTCTGTTGTTTTAAACCACCCTGGTTGCGGTCATTTGTTTGGCAGCCCTAGGAAACGAATACAATACTCCAAATGCTCATTTGGACAATTTGGGCTAAAAGGTACCTTTTATCTACATGTGAATCTTGTGCTGAAAAACTGTAACACAGAGTGTTTGAAAGATGAAGATGAATAAAATAGAAAATTCCCTCATTAGACCTGAGTTCAGTTGACATTTCACACATGAGCCTTGATTAAACTGCCTTTCTGATAACTGCCTTTAGCTGCACAAAGTCCAGTGCACACCCTCAGGATGCTGAAGCTGGTGTAACACGGCTGGAGGTGCCTCAAACAAGGTTGACCAAGACTTTGTACATTTTGATTACTCTTTCCCAAAGGCCAGAGGCTTGACATAGGCCCATATGACTCCAAAAAGACCTGGGCACAGGCTTCTGGAAGTGCTGCCCTCACTCCAAACCTGAGTCAGCCTTGGCAAAATGCCAGGGAGTCCAGCACAGTTTCATCCCCAAGTCCATATACAGCTTCACCTGTGGGTGCTCCTTCGGAGCCACATCCCCCTTCCCTAGATCAGGTAAGTGTTTCTTGTTGACATCTACTTCCGTTTCTATTCAAAGGGAATTTAAATGGAGACATGAATCTCCCCAAATTTTAAATCACCCAAGGCACTGTAGCCCTAATGATACAATACTAGGCAGTAAGAGAAATGGTTTGGATAGGAGCACTTTTCTCTGTCACACTTTCAATTCATAGGCAGGGACTAGCTACCCCTTTTCTTAGACATACAGAAGAATAAAGATATGAAATCAAAGGAACACATTAAAAGTATAAAAGCAGCAAACAGATGGTAACTTAAAAGCATTTTCTAGCATGAAACAGATGTTCTCATTGTAACACACTGACTTCCGGCTATCACTTACCTCAATGCTTCCCCTTCCCTCACACTCTCTATTCTTCTAGAGACAAAATTTTAAATACATACAATTTTTCCTGAAATACATGTGCTTTAGAAACAAGAGTAAGTACAAATTCCTGTAGGCATCTATGTGTGCACACACAGATCAAAAGACTATCAACCCATAAGCTCAGTTTTCTAATTCATCTTTCACTTAAAATGTATATGAACATGTATATAAACATGTATATGAACATCATCTATGACACTGAATATTCTACAGCATCATCTTCAATGGTTAGCCAGTTTTCCATAATAGTGGTATATGATAATCTAAACAATCCACTATTAGAGACTGTTTCCATTCTTCCTTGGCCCTTTAAAAAAAAAAAAAGGTTGTGATAACGCATGCTTGAAGCTACTTCTGCTTTATCAACTATGACAAAGCCTCTGACTGTATGGATCACAACAAACTGTGGGAAATTCTGAAAGAGATGAGAATACCAGACCACCTGACCTGCATCCTGAGAAATCTGTATGCAGGTCAGGAAGCAACAGTTAGAACCGGACATGGAACAGCAGACTGGTTCCAAATCAGGAAAGGAGTACATCAAGGCTGTATATTGTCACCCTGCTTATTTAACTTATATGCAGAGTACATCATGGGAAATGCTGGATGGGATGAAGCACAAGCTGGAATCAAGACTGCTGGGAGAAATATCAATAACCTCAGATATGCAGATGACACCACACCTATGGCAGAAAGTGAAGAAGAACTAAGGAGCCTCTTGATGAAAGTGAAAGAGCAGAGTGAAAAAAATGGCTTAAAACTCAACATTCAGAAAACTAAGATCATGGCATCTGGTCCCATCACTTCATGGCAAATAGATGGGGAAAAAATGGAAACAGTGTCAGACTTTATTTTTGGGGGCTCCAAAATCACTGCAGATGGTGACTGCAGCCATGAAATTAAAAGATGCTTACTCCTTGGAAGAAAAGTTATGACCAACCTAGACAGCATATTTAAAAGCAGAGACATTACTTTGCCAGCAAAGTTCCATCTAGTCAAAGCTTTGGTTTTTCCAGTAGTCATGTATGGGTGTGAGAGTTGGACTATAAAGAAAGCTAAGCACTGAAGAATGGATGCTTTTGAACTGTGGTGCTGGAGAAGACTCTTGAGAGTGCCTTGGACAGCAAGGAGGTCCAACCTGTCCATCCTAAAGGAGATCAGTCCTGAATATTCATTGGAAGGACTGATGCTGAAGCTGAAACTCCAATACTTTGGCCACCTGATGCGAAGAGCTGACTCACTGGAATAGACCCTGATGCTGGGAAAGATTGAAGGCAGGAGGAGAAGGGGAACACAGAGGATGAGATGGTTGGATGGCATCACCGACTCAATGGATATGGGTTTGAGTAAGCTCTGCAAGTTGGTGATGAACAGGGAAGCCTGGAGTGCTGCAGTCCATGGGGTAGCAAAGAGTCGGACATGACTGAGTGACTGAACTAAACTGAAGCTAAATTTGGGCACACATCTAGGATTATTTTCACAGAACAAATTTCTGAATCTGAAAATGTGAGGTCTCAGGAATTAACATTTTTAATTTTAATGCTTTTGATTCCTACTGCAGAATTAGCTCTTTTGTATACCAAAAGACTGCATGCATTTGTATCACCAGCATCATAACTATTTGTTTCCCTACCTAATGCCAACATTACATATTATATATTTTTTATCTTTTTCAAATTTACATTTGAAAAATGGTGAAAAGTCTTTTGAATGTTATGTAAATTAAAGAAAAAATATACATATAGCTTTTTCAAAATAATCATAGCGCTAACAGTAAAAGCCAAAACTTAAAAGCTTCCAGAAGAATAGAAGCGCCTAGAATATTTTTATGAATTTGGAATAGGCAAACAGTTCCTAGGGCAGAAAATCTGATAAATTTGACCTTATCACATTAAAAACATTTTGCTCATGAGTAGACACCATAGCTGAAGTGAAAAAGACATGTCACAGACTAGGAAAAATGTTAACAAAACATATATCTAACAAAAGACTTGTATTCAGATATATTTTCAAAAGGTTCTACAGATAAATAATGCAAACAAACAATTCAATAATGAGTGGAAAAATATATAAACAGGAAATTCTCAAAATAAAATACTCATATGGTCAATAAACATATGAAAAGGCATTAAACAAGGAAATTCTTAGCAAAACCATAATGAAATTCATTAAGAGGTCATAGATAGTGCAACAAGACAAGCAAAAGAAACACATTGGAAACAAAATAGGCTAAATTCATTTCCAGAAAACATAATCATGTATTAATTACATGAGAAGAAAAACCAGAAATCTTGCCAAAGTCACTGATTTATAAGTAGATTTAGCAAGATCTCAGGATGCAAGGTCAATGTACAAAAACAGCTACATTTCTGTTTGCTAAACCAAGAACTGGAAAGTGAAATTAGGAAAACAATATAGTTTATGAATATAATTAATAAAAATTTTATCCAAAATGCATAAAGCACTCAGGGATAAATGTACCAAAATATATGCATAATCAAAAAACTCAAAATTTAAGAATATTACTGAGAAAATAATTTAGGCATAAATAAATTGATTTGTTCAATGCAATCACAATTAAAATTCTAGCATCAGTTCTTGCAGAAATTAACAAACTTATTATAAAATGTTACAGAAATGCAAAGAGCCAAGATTAGCTAGCACAGTTGAACAAAACAGAGTTAGAGGACTTATATCACCTGATTTAAAGATTTACTCTAAAGCTACAATGTTCAAGACAGGGTGATACTGCATAAAGAAAGACATACACAACAAAATATCAGAATAGAGAATCCTCAAACACAAACACACATAAAGCAATCAATTGGTTTTCAACAAAAATGTCAAAAAGTAATTCAATGGTCAATAACAGAATTTCAATAGATTGTACTGGAAAAAGGTTTTTAAAAACACTTCATGCTATATAACTATCTATTTATACATAGATAGACAGGTAGAACATATACATAAATGTAAATGTTAAAACTATAAAAACATTTTAAAGAAAATACTGAAGAAAATCTGCACTCTTGTGGTAGGCAGATTTTTTAGCATACAAAAAGCAATAAGCCTAGATGAAAATGTTAAAAACTGAACACTATAAAAGTTAGATACTCCTCCTCTTTGAAAGAAATTATTAAGAAATGAAAAGGCAAGACACACATTAGGATAAAATATCCACAATACTTCTATCTGACAAACAACTTGCTCCCCAAATATATAAAAAGGTCTTACAATTTAGAAATAAATTTTTAAAAACTTAGGCAAGTTTTAAAACTAGGAAAAGCATTTGGAAACTTTACAAAAGAAGATATATGAATGACTGATAAGCACATGATATTTATCTTCATTAGTCATCAGGAAATGCAAATTAAACCACAATGAGGGCATCACTATAAGCCTACTGGAACTGAAACATATTGTATGATTACAGTACTGAACAGCAAAGGTTGGCAAGAATGAAATACAGCTGGAACTCTCATACATTGCTGATAAGAGTGCAAAACATAAAAGTCCTTTAGAGAACTGTATGATAGCTTTTTACAGATTAAACATACACTAACCATATGACATGGCCATTTTACTTCTTGATATTTACTCAAGAGAAATGAAAACATGTGTCTCCTGCCAAAACTGTACACAATGTTTAAAGTAGCTATATTCATAGTTGCCAAATACTGGGAAAACTCAAATGTTCATCAACAGATGAATAGGTATAACATATTATGATATGTTCATACAATGGAATATAATTCAATAATAAAAAAACTACCAGATACAGAAGAATATACATGAATCTCAAAAACATGCTGAGCAAAAGAAAGTACATCAATGATTGCCTGGTATGAGGGGAGAAGGCACTGACTGGGAGGGGTCATGAAGGGCTGCTGTGGTGATAGAAATATCTGAAATATTGAACAATCAATATTTGATTGTTGAGGTGGTTATGTGGAGACATATATATATATACAGACACCCATCTATATCTATATATAGATAGATAGATCCGTGCTCAGTCCCTAGGTCATGTGATTGCCTCTGGGAACAGGAACTAACTGGAAGAGAACATAAGGAAACTTTCTGAGGTGATGGAGATTTTTTTTTTTTTTTCAGATTTATCATTTGCATATTTAATTAAGATATTTTGATTAAAACTTAATATTTTATGGATAACTTAGCTATAGCAACGGAGAAGGCGATGGAGATGTTTTATATTTCAATCTGCACAATGAGTATGTACGCGTCTCAAAATTCATCAAGCTGTATGCTTGAACAGTGGTGTATTTTATGGCTATAAATCATACCTTGACAACGTATAAAAAAACCAAAAATAAAATCTAAAGCCAGGAAGATTTGAGGGGTAGGGAATTCTTCAGAACTTGTGTTCACTTGTACTTATTTTCTCATTTTCTTGGAGAGTCCAAATATGCCACTTATCAAGAATATCCTTGATAAACAACAAAATTCTTCCTAGGGCAAAGTGACACAGAGCTCTAGTTCTCTGAGGTCCCAAAGAAACAAAAACAGGAGCCTGCTGAGATGTGGAAGCCCCAAATCTTTGAACTCACAAAAGAACAAATTCTAAATTGGGAACCCAAACATTTTCTGTTTCCTAGCAAAAACACTCATGCATGCTAAAGCTTCAGGCAGGCAATGAGTCTATTGAAACAATGATCTGGTCGTCACAGATATCTTAAATTGCATTCAGAATCAACTTCAGTGCCCACTTTAAACAAATGCAGCTTTCTCCCAGAGTTACTCATAACAACCCGTGCACTCTGCAGTCACAGTTAATCTGACTTGCAGGGTCCTGAGCTTGAGGGCCATGGGTGTCAGAAGATTGCTCATATGCCTTTGGATGAGTGGAGCTTGTGCGTGACTGTACAATCAGCAAAGACCTTCCCAAACAAGGGCAATATCACAGTCCAGCTCCTTGCACCACAGCTCCAAAGATTCAGCCAAAAAGATTTAATACTGGAGACATCTAGTTGCATACTCATTTCAGACAAAATAGCAGCTTTCAGATCAACAGGTCATGGTGGATGTTCAGTTGCTCAGGAAGCATCTGCACATGTGTGATTCTGATTATAGTGTGGTACCATATGGCAGATATAATCTACAAATTCTCAAACTTAGAAGAACTCTATTCAGGGCCACCTTCATGGAGAGTGGGTGGTGAAACCTGTGCACAGGGCTCCATCCTCAGAAAGACTCTGAACATGGGTGAATGCTCAGCTGTTGCCATCTTGAGATTCTAATAACTTTTTCAAAAGCAGCCTCGCATTTTTTATTTTGTATTTGGCCCACTGCAATCTAGCTCCAAAATGGATCACAGACCTAAATGTAAGAGGTAAAACCAGAGTTCTTAGAAGAAAACATAGAAGTAAATCTTCATAATCTTGGGTTAGGCAAAGCCATCTTAGATACAACACCAAAAGCACAAGGAACCAAAGAAAAAATAGATAAAATGAACTCCAGCAAATTAAAAACTCTTGTTCTCAAAAGACATAAAGAAAATGAAAAGATAACCCAAAGAATGGGATAAAAACATTTGTACATCATGTACCTGATAAAGAATTTGTGTCCAAAATGTAAAGAATTCTTGCAATGCTATAATAAAGAGAAACACATTTTCAAAAAGTGGAAAGGATATAATAGACATTTGTTTTTTTTTTTTTTTTTTTAAATTTAATTTTATTTTTTTTTAAACTTTACATAATTGTATTAGTTTTGCCTTGTTTAAAGAAGATATTCAAATCGTCACTCAGCATGTGAAAAGATTCTGAATATCATTAGCCATCAGGTAAACACAAATCAAAACCATAGTGAGATACCATATTACCCCCACTAGGAGCACTATAATCAAAAAGACATGTAATACCAAGTGTTGGCAAGAAGGTAGGCAAATTGGAATCCTCACACACTGCTGCTGCTGCTGCTGCTAAGTCGCATCAGTCGTGTTCGACTCTGTGCGACCCCATAGACGGAAGCCTACCAGGCTCCGCTGTCTGTGAGATTCTCCAGGCAAGAACACTGGAGTAGGTTGCCATTTCCTTCTCCAATGCATGAAAGTGAAAAGTGAAAGTGAAGTTGCTCAGTCGTGTCCGACTCTTAGTGACCCCATGGACTGTAGCCTACCAGGCTCCTCCGTCCATGGGATTTCCCAGGCAAGAGTACTGGAGTGGGGTGCCATTGCCTTCTCTGTCACACACTGCTAGTGGGAATTAAAATGATGCAGTCACTTTGAAAAATAGTTTGGTAGTTCCTCAAAATGTTATATATAGAGTTATCATAGGATTCAGCAATGCCACTCCTAGGTATCTATCCAAGAGAAATGAAACATATATTCACACAAAAACTTGTATAATACATGAATGTTCATGGCAGCAATATTCATAATAGCTGAAAAGTGAAAACAACACAAATGTCCATCAGTTGATACGTGGATAAGTAAATTGTGGTATATATAACAGAATATTATTTGGCAATAAAAAGAATAAAGTTACTGATGCATGATACTACATAGACGAACTTTGAAAACATTATGCTAAATAGAAGAATCCAAAAACAAAAGACCACACTTGGCATGATTCCACTGATGCAAAATGTCCAGAGTAAACAAGTCCATAGAGACAGAAAGTAGATTAGTGGTTACCCAGGACTAGAGGTAGGGGTGGGGGAAATGAGGAGTAACAGCCAATGGGTATGGGGTTTCTTTTTGGTGTGATAAAAATCAAATTGATTGTGGTAAAAGTTGCATGACTCTGTAAATATACTGAAAGCCATATAACTGTACACTTTAAATGGGTGGATTTTATGGTGTGTGAATTATGTCTCAATAAAGCTGCTTTATTTTTAAGTAATGTTTTAGTAGTTGTTAAAATGTTAGCACATTAGCTACTTTTTTTCTTCTGGTCTTTTTAGTTGAATGAACCAAAATACTCAGAAAGAACACAGAAATACATATACTATAACCCATGCCCGAATTGCCCTGGGCTACTAAAGGAACAGACATGAGTTATGTGAGTCACTTGGATGTGGGATTCCCATGAGGTTGCCTCCTGCATCTTTGCACTCAGCTGTAGTTCTCTAAGCCACCAAAAGTTTACCACTGGCCTTTCTAACACAGAACAGAGTTAGCAAGTCTAAGGGAGATGACAAGCAAACACTTTTTCTTATTTTTTGACTTGCTTTGTTCAAACAACACAAAATTCAGCTGCTTTGTTAGGCCACAATAGTATTACCAACCAAAATCTTTTAGAAAAATCATCCAAAGTATGTGCAACATATCAAAGGTTACTTGTATCTGATCTTTAAAAATAAACTACAAGGATGTGCTCTGGAGTGTTATTATTTATGGAGGATTTTTTCCTCTGACTCTATTATTTTCATGGGTATACTAGCTTTCTGAATAGGGGCTAGTGTGGAATGCTGGAGAATTCTTTCCCCAGGATCCTCCCTGACTGTGTGTGTACGCTTAGTCACCTCAATCCTGTCAGATTCTTTGTGAACCCGTGGGCTGTAGCCTGCCAGGCTCCTCTGTCCATGGACTTCTCCAGGCAAGAATACTGGAGTGGGTTGCCATGTCCTCCTCCAGGGGATCTTCCTGACCCAGGGATCAAACCCAGGACCCAGGGATCAAACCCAGGTCTTTTATGTCTCCTGCATTGGCAGGCAGGTTCTTTACCACTAGCGCCACCTGGGAAGCCCTTCCATGACTGTGTTATTCGGTTATTCTATTCCCATGTGCTTCTCTTAGGGACAGTAATTATTTTTTTCTCACACACATGCCCATCCACACACAAATCCATCAGGCCTTTAAAACTCAAGTCCATTGGGAGGAGTTGAGGGAAGATCACAAAAGCCAGAGAAGGAAAGGACAAGGGACTATGGAAGTGGACTATGCTTAAGTATTGTGATAGAAACAGTCTAAGTGCTGAGGCTGTGGTGAATGGAACAGAAAATAACTAGGCAGCAGAGCTAAGATTTTGTGGTGAAAGAAGCCGAGTGCATCAGGAGTCAGTAATGGCAGCATTTGTGTGCTGGGGTCCCTGGAGCTGGAATGTATCAAGTAGAGCTGTCAGACAAAATACAAGCCACTTAGTTCAATTTCAGATAAAGAATGCATACTTCTATAGTATCCCCGATATTGCACGAGATAGAGTTACACTGAAAAATCATTTGTTGATGATTTTCAACAAAATCAAAAATGATTTTCACTGAAAATCAAATTTATTTGCTAAATCTGGCAACTCAAATTCTAAGGGAAGAAAGCCCCAGCTCGGGCCATGCTGGATGAGTGTGAGCAGGGAGAGGAGACGGAATCCAGACACAGTACTCCTCCCTTAGAACAGGAGAGATGAGACTCAAGTACCAAATCAACTCACTAAATAACACAAAAGAAAAGAGTTGTGGCACTAAATCTGACAAATTCACATGAAGTCTATAGAGTTCCATCAGGTGGAGGACATTTACCCCAGGATAGCAGGTGAAGTCCTGCAAGCCAGAGTTCCAGGAGCCAGTGGTTGAAGCCAGTGGTCCTCAACCAAGGGCAATTTTACAAGGTCTGGGGGCCATATGTCATATGAGGAGGGGGAATGATGGTAGAGGCCAGCAATGCTGCTAAAAAGTTGACAGTTGACAGGACAGACCCTCACAGTGAAGTATGATCCAGCCTCAAATATCAATAGTTCTTAGGGTTGAGAAACCCTACGCTTAACTAAAGAGAGTCAGAGGGACCTACAGCAGGAAGAGAGGAGCCGCGGTAGAAGTCATCACTGACAGCTGGGGTCCTTGCAGCAGCTAGCTTGAAGATGAGACCTGGGCTGACTCCATCGTACCTGTAGAGCCAACATTTCTGTGCATGTGCAAGACCCCTGCATTGCCCTCCTGAGTCTGGGAAACATGCAAAGGGCTTACAAAGGGGTGCCCTGAGATGCTGATCTCTAAGCACTCACCTTTCCATTGGAGCCATCCTCTCATGCCCAGAGTGTTCCAGTTCACTTGGCAACCACTGAGCAATGCCCACCCACCATCTGGCTCTGGGGTGCATACAGTGCAGGTCTGGACTCTCATGGACGCTGTGGAAGATGCCCTCAGGGCTCTGCTCACCCCCTCCAATCCCTTCCTCGGTGTTGTGCTGAGTAGCTCTGGACTCTTGTTATTTCCAACAGCCAGTCTTGTGTCTCCTAACTGGAGGCCCACACTCGAGTTTCCACAACCAACTTCGCCTGCACACGTGGAGAGCACAAAGTGCCCCCACAGGGCTGGGGGCAGAAACCCGACGGGGACAGCAGTGCTGAGTGGGATCCGCACTGTTCCCAGTGCTCCTCCATGGGGATGAGCTAAAGTTACTCTCTGGAGGGGACTTTATGGACTCCGAACCCTTGTGGAGCCTCCTTCCACTCTTTATCCCACTTCCCTTACTGTTTTGTCCTGATCTATCCCTTTCACATTAATCCCAGTTTCAGAGTCCATATGTGGGGAACACAATCAGAGGCAGAACTCATCCATGATCCTCAAAAGATCTGAGGGATGGACATGAGTTCAAAATGGGCTGTGGCTGACATTGGCCATCACCTTGCGTGCACACGTGCATGCAACTGAAGTTGCTTCAGTCATGTCCAGCTCTTTGTGACCCCATGGACTGTGGCCTGCCAGGCTCCTCTGCCCATGGAATTCTCCAGGCAAGTATACTGGAGTGGGTTGCTATTTCTTTCTCCAGGGGATCTTCCCGACCCAGCGATTGAACCCACATCTCCTTTGGCTCCTGCATTGCAGGCAGATTCTTTACCACTGAGCCACTGGGGAAGTCCCAGCCATCACCTTACCAATGACCATCTGCACACACTCTTTCCAGCCCAGGGAACCTGTGGTGTGTTCAGGTTGAAGGTCAAAAACCGTTGCTATTAGGGAAGCTGTCCCTTCCCTTAGCCTCAGAGGCTGAGTCATGACTGTTCCAAGCCATTCATGGTAACTCCATCATCCCAAGCCACTGACTGGTCTCAGATGGACATATGACCCACTTGGCCAACGGGATATAAAAAGAAATCTCCAGACAGTTTAGAGAGTAGAGATCAACTCCCCAAAATAAGACTGTTGTGGACAGAAGGACCTCTTTACTAAACTTCCTTCCTACTATGACTCTGACATGAAGACATGATATTTGGAGCAGCAACAGTCACCTGCAACTCTGAGTATAAACTCAAAAGATTCACAACACACTGCCCAGCTCCTGATTATAGTAAGTCATTGACTCAACCCAAGAGCACCCTACCTTCAGACTTCTAGATCTGTGAGATAAGGAAATATTTTCTTTTTGCTTAAACCACTGCCGATTGCTCGTTTGCCTGCCAATGAAAATACCCCAAGACAAAGCCCAATTATAGTCCTCCCCTGAAACTGGTCAAGAAACTGGATGCCACAATAGTGTTTCACGGTCTCTGGGGCCATGAGCTATAAGGATGGATGTTTCTGTTGGCCGTTGATCTTCTCCCGTGACTATCGGGAGAAAGGGTAGAAATCGACTACATCTGTAGTATGAGAAAACAAACCCTCAGGCAAGCAAAAAGAACTGGGAGACTGCACCTACAATAAAGCTAATTCTTATAGTGACACTGGCTCCAATTCCCTTATCTGTAAACTGGGAATAATAATTCCAACAATGCAGAACTGCTATGAGAATAATTTGAACTAATATTTATAAAATGCCTGGTTTCACTTCCCTTAAATTTAAAAACCTTGGAGAATGAGGTATTCCAGCCTTATCTGCAAAGAAGCTTAATGCTGTTATTTGATAGTGTTTGGGTTGCATCCTAGAAGTCGAGTGTGCCTGAGCTTGAAAACTGGCTTCCCTTGAAAAAGACCTCGGTACCTGATTCAACTTTGCCTTGGTTTGTGCCGCAGCTATGCTCAGAGATGGCAAAAGTGGGGGTGGGGTAAGGAGAGAGGGAAAGAGAGAGATGGTGTGGGCAGGGAAAAGGAAGAAGAGGGAGGGAGAGGAGCAGGAAGAAGAGGGAAGGAAGGAAGAGGGGGAAGAGGGAGGGAGGAGAAAGGAAAAGGGAAAATAGTTTTATAACAGATTGGAATTCCAAAAAGCTTCATGGAGGTTTCATTTATCAAGTATCTGTTCAGCTTCATTCCATTAAAAAAAAAAATGCTAAAATGTTACCGACTGTTTATCGTCAAGAAACTCTCTTTAGCATTTGATTTTCAGTATTGCATTTAACACTCAAAAAGAAAAAAAGAAAAACTATTAAACAGGGCCTTTTTATTATTCCTATTTTACAATTGAGAAAACAGAAGCTCAGAGAAGCTGTATAAATTGCCCAAAGTCACACAGCTAAGTGGCGCAGTGATTCAGCCCAGGTGTGCCTAAGTTCATTGTTTTGCTGTTAGCCATTCTTTTATTAAAGGCTAGTTACTAAAAATGAAAAGATACGTAACACATCACTCAAGAGTGTCATGAGCTAGCCAGTGTAGTTACTTCAATTCTGTACACTTGAGACCCTTAACATAAATAAAATAAAACAAAATGAAATGCAACATCTCCCCGTCTGGAAATTCACAGCCCATGGTGGATACAGAATGTAAATACATAATTTCATTGCATGATAATTGTTCTAAACTTGGTGGAGAGCTGTTGGAAATTTCATAGAGAAAATGTTCTTCATTACAGGATGAATGAGGATTTATCAGGGAAACGTTTTAGAAGAAAAGAGGGAGGAAAGAAATAAATCTTTCAAAGGGCATGCAAGGCACAAGGTGTTTTGAGAGAGGTGAGCAGTTGAATGCATTAGAAGTAAAATGGTAGGAAATGCCATTTAACTTCCAAAAATATTCTGAGTCTACATAATGTAGTCTGCCTTCTCAGCCCCTGAAGCAGTTCTTAGTTAAGAACTAAACATTCTTTTTAAAGGCCCATCTACCTTTTCTCTCTTCCACACACATAAGTATAAAAAACTCAGAAATTACACAGCATTTTGTCATATGTGATTTTTTTTTTTTTTTTAGGAAATTAGTTATAATAAATGCTGTGCTAAGACACTTTAGTTGTATCTGACTCCTGGCGACCCCACTGACTGGGGCCCACCAGGCTCCTCTGTCCATGGGATTTCTCCAGGCAAGAATACTGGGATGGGTTGCCATGCCCTCCTCCATGGAATCTTCCAAAACCAGGGATTGAACATGAGTCTCTTACATCTCCTGCATTGGCAGGCAGGTTCTTTACCACTAGCGCCATCTGAGAAGCCCCCTATAATAAATGCTAAGTGAAGTGAAAGTCACTCAGTCATGTCCTACTCTTTGTGACCCCATAGACTATACAGTCCATGGAATTCTCCAGGCCAGAATACTGGAGTGGGTAGCCTTTCCCTTCTCCAGTGGATCTTCCCAACCCAGGGATCAAACCCAGGTCTCCTGCATTGCAGGCGGATTCTTTACCAGCTGAGCCACAATGCTAAATGAAAATATAATTTTAAATTGCAAAGCTCATTCATATACATTCCTTTTTTCCTTGTGATGACTTGGGGTGGGGGGAGTGAGCATAGTAGCTGTTACATCTCCCCAGCTGGCAGGTTCAAGAGGAAGGTTTTCCCACAGGAATTTACTAAGCTGGTGAAAGGACGAGAATGTGCCTCCTGATTCCGGGAGCATCTGGATGCCTTATTGCCTTCTCTCTCCAACTCATTACTCATATCATTCGCAAAAGTGGTCCTCAATTCTTTCTTTCTATGTGTAGAAGCAGCTTTCCTGAGTGTATGTCTTCTTGAATAACACTTTGATTCTGAGACAGAAGCAGCAATTGATTGTGATTGATTTTGCTCTCTGTGTATCGAAATGTCCATTAGGCCTACTATTAAGCCTGCACACAGGATAGAAGCAGGAGAAGCCTGGGAGGCATGAAATGTGAGCCCAGCACAAACACAGGAGCTGCCTCCTAATAAGGAAAAATGATGTTTTAGCTATTCTCTTGCAAGGAAAAAAAAAGGCTGAGTTGTGGTGACCTGAAAATAAGCTTACGCCAACATCAGGCTAGGTCAGGTAGGAAACCCAAAACAACCACTGGTTACCATGGGTGAATTCTACATCAAAATTAAAATGAGTTCAAGGGAAAAAAGGAAAGAAAATGTTAAGCTTGTTAGGACTTATTTTCAGGGGGTGAACCAGCTTAAGTTTCCATGCATTCATTGCTCACTCATTCACTCACTTATTCATTCAATGTATGCTTGAATGCCTATTTCAGAGCAAGTATGTTCTAGGTCTTGCTAACTTACCAGTGAATGGAGCAAATGAAGAGGGGAAAACAGACAATAAGAAAGTAAATCAATTATAATATCATGTGATGAGAAGAATGTGAGAGCTTCCTTTCCTCTTTCCTTTCCTTTCTTTCTAAATATTCCAATCTAAGAGCTGTGAGGTGGGCCATGCAGGATATGTATCTGTACAGGGTAAGGTAGAGGTGGCAACCCAGCAAAGCAAATCAGAGCCCAAGTAAGTTGAGCAGGGCATTTGCTTCAGGCTTCCTGATGCTGGCAGTTAGAGCTCAAATGCCATGAGGAAGGCCCACACAGGGAAACAACAGTGTTGGCCAGGTATAGGTTTCTGGAGTCACAAAAGGGGTGAATAAGGTGTTCATGTGATATAAATAAGCAAATAGGGAGAGTAGAAAGCTTGTCCATATGGTGGAATGCCAAATAATATTTGTAGAAGGATTGATGGAAACAGAAAGTTATCATGTGGCAACTATCACAGTAATAATTTAGTCAAGAAACATCAATGGATGCTGAAATTAGTGGGAAAAACTTTAATGAGGAGCAAGATATTTATAGGTTTAGTGCAGTATTTCTGACAAAAACAAAAAACCTAAACCTAATCATGAGGAGGGCTTCCCAGGTGGCTCAGTGGTAAAGAACCTGCTTGCTAATGCAGGAGACGTGGGTTCAATCCCTGGGTCAGGAAGATCTCTTCCTGGAGAAGGAAATGGCAACCCACACAAGTATTGTTTCCTGGAAAATCCCATAGACAGAGGAACCTGGCAGGCTACAGTCCCTGGGGTTGCAAGAGTTGGACATGACTGAGCAACTAAACAACAACAACCATGAGGAGCTATCAGACATATATAAATTTAGGGATATTCTACAAAGCAATTGGCCTGTACTCTTCAAAAGTATCAAGGTCCTACAAGTCAAAAAAGACTGAAGAACTGTTTCAGATTGAAAGAGACTAAAACAACATAACAACTAAATCCAACTCCTGATCTTGGACAGGATCTTTATGATACAAAGAAGAGTATTGGGACACTTGGTAAAATTTGCATAGGGCCCCAGGAATAAATGGAAGTAACATATCAATCTTAATTCCCTGAGTTTGCTGATTATATTGTGGCCATTTCTTAGATGAATTACATACTAAAGTACTAGCAGTGAAAGGGTATCACGTTGGCAACTTACTCCCAAATGGGTTAGGGAAAAGTTCAACCTTTTTGTATGTTTTTATTTATTTAAAGAAAAATTTTAAATATAGCAAGCTCCAGGAGTTGGTGATGGGCAGGGAAGCCTGGCATGCTGCAGTCCATGGGATCACAAAGAGTTGGACATGACTGAGTGACTGAACTGAACTGAAAAAATTATCACCACCATTAAAAATAACATAAAATAGAGCAAAACTTTACTTTTCTAAATAGTAAGGCAGTTTGTCATACAGACCTAACAATGGGGCATGTTTCCTATACCTCATTTCCAGCTCAGTCTAATGCTAAGCATTTTATCAGGTGCAAGGTATATGACACACCTCTTGGGTGCAATGATCTTATGATTTACAGAGGCTCCAAGGCTTATATAGGGTAAGAGAAAATGATTAAATTCAGACAATTTATGAGAAGTGCTAAATGAATCACACAACAGAGGTAAAACTGAGTAGTCTTTGAGCTTGTGTTTGCTGTCAGCCTGCCTGCGGAAGATGGGTTTCTATTAAAGAGCACAGGTAAAGAGAGAGAAAAAAGAATTTGGAACCAAATAGGGAAGAGCCTTTGATGCTCAATCAATAGGAATCCAACAAAGGCTCCAAAGGGGAGAAGATCTAATTAGCTTTTGGGTCCCAATTAGGAGATGACTGTGTCAATGCAGGTATATAGTAACAAGAGAGTCAACTAGGGTGAATATTGGCAGAAGGAACAGGTTGGAAAAAATAGGGGCTACTGAAATTTCAAATGAAAAAGAAACAAACTTGGTCTTCTTTATTCTATAGCACAAGTGGGCAAATGTTTTCTATAAAGAGTCAGATAGCAAATATTATCAGCTAGACTTAGCATATAGCACAAGTCAGTCTATGTAGAAACTACCCAACTCTGCCACTGAAGTGTAAAAGCAACCAGAGAGCATACTTAAACAGGCATGACTGTGCCCCAGCAAATCTTCATGTACAGTAACAGATATGTGAATCAAATAATGTGCAGACCAAACAGGTGGAGGTTTGAAACCAGGCACCAGACAGGCATCAGAGGAGCACTGGAGATCAAATGAAAAGAAGGCAGAGAGTTAAATCATAAAAGCAATGTGGCATACACACCTTCAGATGACCCCTAATGAGTCACATCCTTGTGTAGTCCAGTCCCCTTGTATGTGGGCAGAGCTTAGAACTTAACTTTGAGCCAACTGAACATGACAAAGGTGACAGGATGCCACTCCCATGATTATGTTCCACTATATATATGGTGCTAGTGGTAAAGAACCCGCCTGCCAATGCAGGAGACATAAGAGATGTGGGTTTGATCCCTGGAACAATAAGATTCCCCTGGAGGAAGGCATGGCAACCCACTCCGGTATTCCTGCCTGGAGAATCCCATGGACAGAGGAGTCTGGTGGGCTACAATCCATAGGATCGCAAAGAGTCAGACACAACTGAATCGACTTAGCACACACACGCATATATAGCTCTATCTTAGCAGACTAGAGCAACACACTCTCCCTTGCCAGCTTTCAAGTAAGTTGCCATGTTAGGAGGTCTGTGAGAGACCTTGTTAAAGAACCATGTGACAAGGAACGTGACTAGACTCCAGGAGTTGAGTGGAGTTCCTTGCCAAACACCAGTAAGAAAACCAGAAACTTGGTCCTATGACCACAAGGAACTAAATTCTGCCACGTGAGTTGGGAGAGGTCTCTGAGCTCCAGAAAGAAATGCAGCTGGGCCAACACCATGATTGCAGCCTTGTGAGACACTGAGCAGAGGACCCAGTTAAGCCATGCCTGGACTTCTGACCCAGGGAGACTGAACTAATTAATAAATGCATGCTATTTTAAGCCTCTGAATCTGTGGTAATGCATTAGGCAGCAATAGGAAACTGATACAGATGATTTGCAGTGAGTTGCCCCAGATGGTGGCAGTGTTTCAGGTGGCAATTGATGTTCAGGTCTGCTTCTGTTTGACAGTTTATGACTATTCATAGTCTTGGGAAAACCCTAACCTAGGGGTGCCTCATGTATTACAAGCTTTCCACCTTTTCTTCTTTCTTTTTCAAGTGATTGGTAGAGGTGTAAGGAGAGTATACTAAAACTGTTGTGCTTAAGCACAGATTCGATTTTATGGTCAAAACTCATTCATAGAATGTCAACATTGAGATTATCAGACAAAAGCCCTGTCAGTTTTTCAGAAAGAATACTTAATGTTAACACTGTAATGCCAAAGAACAGTGTCAGGGGTGGGGGGCTGAAGCAGTGAAGGTCAGAACTGAAATGGGCATCATGTTATTCTTCAGCCATCCTTGCCTCTTCTGAGGTATGTCAACAGTGTAAAAGCAAACCAGCAACAGACATCACAGGAATTCAGACTTGTCTCCAGTTCTTGGAAAACAGAATACAATGTGCTGTGTATCATCTTAATTACCCTTGTTACTTAACAGTGCAATAATAACAGAAATCAAAACTGTAATCAGAAATCTTCCAACAAACAAAAGCCCAGGACCAGATGGCTTCACAGCTGAATTCTACCAAAAATTTAGAGAAGCACGAACACCTATCCTACTCAAACTCTTCCAGAAAATTGCAGAGGAAGGTAAACTTCCAAACTCATTCTATGAGGCCACCATCACCCTAATACGAAAACCATACAAAGATGCCACAAAAAAAGAAAACTACAGGCCTGTATCACTGATGAACATAGATGCAAAAACCCTTAACAAAATCTAGCAAACAGAATCCAACATATTAAAAAGATCATACATCATGACCAAGTGGGCTTTATCCCAGGGATGCAAGGATTCTTCAATATTCACAAATCAATCATTGTGATATACCACATTAACAAACTGAAAGATAAAAACATATGATTATCTCAATAGATGCAGAGAAAGCCTTTGACAAAATTCAACATCCATTTATGATTAAAAAAAAAAAAAAACCTCTACAAAGCAGGCATAGAAAGAACATACCTCAACATAATAAAAGCCATATATGATAAACCCACAGCAAACATTATCCTCAATGGTGAAAAATTTAAAGCATTTCCCCTAAAGTCAGGAAAAAGACAAGGATGCCCACTCTCACCACTACTATTCAACATGGTTTTGGAAGCTTTAGCCATAGCAATCAAAGAAGAGAAAGTAATAAAAGGAATCCAGATTGGAAAAGCAGAAGTAAAACTCTCACTGTTTGCAGATGACATAATCCTCTACATAGAAAACCCTAAAGACGCCACCAGAAAATTGCTAGAGTTAATCAATGAATATAGTAAAGTTGCAGGATATAAAATTAACACAGAGAAATCCCTTGCATTCCTATACATAAACAATGAGAAAACAGAAAGAGAAATTAAGGAAACAATTCCATTCACCATTGCAATGAAAAGAATAAAATACTTAGGAATAAATCTACCTAAAGAAACAAAAGACCTTATATAGAAAACTATAAAACACTGATGAAAGAAATCAAAGATGACACAAATAGATGGAGAAATATACCATGTTCATGGATTGGAAGAATCGATATAGTGAAAATGAGTATACTACCCAAAGCAATCTATAGATTCAATGCAATCCCTATCAAGCTACCAACGGTATTTTTCAGAGAACTAAAACAAATAATTTCAAAATTTGTATGGAAATACAAAAAACCTCGAATAACCAAAGCAATCTTGAGAAAGACGAATGAAACTGGAAGAATCAACCTGCCTGACTTCAGGCTATACTACAAACTACCGTCATCAAGACAGTATGGTACTGGCACAAAGACAGAAATATAGATCAATGGAACAAAATAGAAAGCCCAGAGATAAATCCATGCACCTATGGACACCTTATCTTTGACAAAGGAGTCAAGAATACACAATGGAAAAAAGACAATCTCTTTAACAAGTGGTGCTGGGAAAACTGGTCAACCACTTGTAAAAGAATAAAACTAGAACACTTTCTAACACCATACACAAAAATAAACTCAAAATGGATTAAAGATCTAAACATAAGACCAGAAACTATAAAACTCCTAGAGGAAAACATGGGCAAAACACTCTGACATAAATCATAGCAGGATCTTCTATGACCCACCTCCCAGAGTAATATAAATAAAATCAAAAATAAACAAATGGGACCTAATTAAACTTCAAAGCTTTTGCACAATGAAGGAAACTATAAGCAAGGTGAAAAGACAGCCTTCAGAATGGGAGAAAATAATAGCAAATGAAGCAACTGACAAAGAATTAATCTCAAAAATATACAAGCAACTCCTGCAGCTCAATTCCAGAAAAATAAACGACCCAATCAAAAAATGGGCCAAAGAACTAAACAGACATTTCTCCAAAGAAGACATACAGATGGCTAACAAACACATGAAAAGATGCTCAACATCACTCATTATCAGAGAAATGCAAATCAAAACCACAATGAGGTACCATCTCACACTGGTCAAAATGGCTGCTATCCAAAAGTCTACAAACAATAAATGCTGGAGAGGGTGTGGAGAAAAGGGAACCCTCTTACACTGTTGGTGGGAATGCAAACTAGTACAGCCACTATGGAGAACAGTGTGGAGATTCCTTAAATATCTGGAAATAGAACTGCCATATGACCCAGCAATCCCACTGCTGGGCATACACACCAAGGAAACCAGAATTGAAAGGGACACGTGTACCCCTATGTTCTTTGCAGCACTGTTTACAATAGTCATGACATGGAAGCAACCTAGATGTCCATCAGCAGACGAATGGATAAGAAAGCAGTGGTACATATACACAATGGAATATTACTCAGCTATTAAAAAGAATGCATTTGAATCAGTTCTAATGAGGTGGATGAAACTGGAGCGAAGTACAGAGTGAAGAAACAGAGTGAACTCGGAAAGAAAAATACCAATACAGTGTATTAATGCATATATATGGAATTTAGAAAGATGGTAACGATGACCCTATATGTGAGACAGCAAAAGAGACACAGATGTAAAGAACAGACTGTTGGACTCTGTGGGAGAAGGTGAGGGTGGGATGATCTGAGAGAATAGCATTGAAACATGTATATTATCATATGTGAAATAAATCACCAGTCTAGGTTCAATGCATGAGTCAGGGTGCTCAGGGCTGGTGCACTGGGATGACCCTGAGGGATGAGATGGGGACGGAGGTGGGAAGAGGGTTCAGGATGGGGAACAGATGTACACCCATGGCTGATTCATGTGAATGTATGGCAAAAACCAATATAATATTGTAAAGTAATTAGCCTCCAATCAAAATGAATTTAAAAAAATTTTTAAAAAACAGTGCAATAATAAACAGAACAAATGAACAATTCTTTAATACATGATTTTGGAAAGTTACAAAGCAAACAGTCTATGTTCAGTCACTCAGTCGTGTCCCACTGTTTGTGACCCCATGGACTGCAGCACTCCAGGCTTCCCTGTGCATCACCATCTCCTGGAGCTTGCTCAAACCCATGTCCATCAAGTCAGTGATACCATCCAACCATCTTATCCTCTGTCATCCCCTTCTCCTCCTGCCCTCAATCTTTCCCAGCATCAGAGTCTTTTACAGTGAGTCAGTTCTTTGCGTCAGGTGGCCAAAGTATTGGAGTTTCAGCTTTAGCATCAGTCCTTCCAATGAACACCCAGGACTGATCTCCTTTAGGATGGACTGGTTTGATCTCCTTGCAGTCCAAGGGACTCTCAAGAGTCTTCTCCAACACCACAGTTCAAAAGCATCAATTCTTCAGCCCTCAGCTTTCTTTATACTCCAACTCTCACATCCATACATGACTACTGGAAAAACCATAGCTTTGACTAGACAGACCTTTGTTGGCAAAGTAATGTCTCCACTTTTTAATAGGCTATCTAGGTTTGTCATAGCTTTTCTATAAACATTCTATATCAGAATGCAAATTTCTACGCTAAAAAAGAATGGCTAAAGAAAAGAAAACCTAACTAGTCATTCAAAAAGCACTACTGTATATTGGCCAAGTACTATTTGTGCTGAGCTTTCGATCACAGTTTAAACAGACTGAAGGGCTCAAAAGAGCCCCTTCATGGGGAAAAATTACACACGTGCCTTATGAGAATCAAAAATACACAATCCATTCATTCAAGTTAACAGTTCTTTTAAAAGGATGCATCTTTATATGGACAATATTCGAGCTAGAGTTTTTACATGATGTGGTCCTATTTATGTTGAGAGAGATAGAGAGAAACAAAGTGCCCAGCTACACTTCAATCCTGGCCCCCTTTGCAGTTAGGCATGGCCATGCAAGTAGGTTCTTGCCCAAGCCTGTCCTTTAAGTTAGGTCTTGTGCCTTCTTCAGGCTGCATTGCACTCTTTGTCAGTAGGTGGAATGGTGACTCCCAGAGGGACCTGCAGGATCATGTGCTGAAGGTGGCAAAGTTTACACAGTCATCCTACATCCCCAAATGACTAGAGCAGATCTGCCCACCAATCTGGACTACACACATTAGGCTTTGACTTGAAGGAAAAATAAATCTCATTATTCTCGAAGCCACTGAATTATGGGAATCTGGATGTGAGAGTTGGACTGTAAAGAAGGCTGAGCGCCGAAGAATTGATGCTTTTGAACTGTCGTGTTGGAGAAGACTCTTGAGAGTCCCTTGGACTGCAAGGAGATCCAACCCGTCCATTCTGAAGGAGATCAGCCCTGGGATTTCTTTGGAAGGAATGATGCTAAAGCTGAAACTCCAGTACTTTGGCCACCTCATGCGAAGAGTTGACTCATTGGAAAAGACTCTGATGCTGGGAGGGATTGGGGGCAGGAGGAGAAGGGGACGACAGAGGATGAGATGGCTGGATGGCATCACTGACTCGATGAACGTGAGTCTCAGTGAACTCCGGGAGTTGGTGATGGACAGGGAGGCCTGGTGTGCTGCGATTCATGGGGTCGCAAAGAGTCAGACACGACTGAGCGACTGATCTGATCTGATCTGATCTGATAGCTTAGCCAATTCAAACTCGCATGTGCATTATAATATAAAAAGTATATAATACAATATATGTCTGTATATGCACTGAAAATGCTTGCAAAAATAACCAACATATTGTTAACAGTAGTTATTTCTGGGGAATTGAAATGTTGATGGGGGATGGGAATTACCAGGTGGATTAAACATGTGAATCTCCTGATTTTCAGCCCATCCTTAAAGCTCAGACTCAATCACATGCTCCTGACCAGCACTTTGGATCTGTAGAGAGTGACAGAGGATCACAGGGCAATGAGAGATTATTCATGGGGACAAAAGCAGCACTGAGTCCTGCAGGAGTGGTGGCAAGTGCCCACAGATGCAGCTTTCTTACCTGACTATTCCTTGGTGCGACCCTGTCTGTGCTCTCAACTATCAATGGTTTGATATGGAGAAGAGATTAAGAATCCTAAGGGTGTTGGCAGGGAGTTCAGCTGTGGGGGTCCAGATGTAATAGAATTGCTCAAGAGAGAAATGAGACAAAGATGTGGAGAAATACGTCAAGACTTGGGCTCTTCATTTGCACATAAAAATATTTAATAGAAATTCATATCAAATTGCTATATAAAATTTCCATACAAAACCAGAGGCCATTTCTTAAATCAAGATTTCTTAACCTCGGAAGCACCGACCTGTGGGGTCAGGTCATCTTTTGTTGGAGAGATGCTGATGTTCATTGTGCTGTATTTATCAGCAGCCTGGATCTATCCACTAGATACTAGCAGTACACCCTCCCTCCCCATTGTAACAACCAAACATGTCTCCTGACATTGCCAAATGTTCTCTGGGGGCTGAATCTTCCCCTCCCACCCAGGCTGAGAGGAGAACCACTGCATTAAGGGAACTAATAAAAACCTCTGCTTTCCCTCTAGCATGTTTTCTTTTAAAATCCCACAAAATGGTCAGACCATTTGGGACATAACTGAGCACTGGATCAGTCAATTAATATGCCTGGACATGCTTTAAAAACCTGTGGCTGACACAACACTGAGCATTACAGTAATTGAGGGAGATTATAGAAGCGGGCTTCAGAAGGTCATCGCAAATGGGCCTAATAAATATGACTCAATTCAAAAGGAATAAAGAGAGCTTAGTCACTTGAGTCCAGACCACCAACAGCAAATTATAGGATGGAAAGAGACATGATTTAGCTTCTTCAAGTATGAAAAGAAGTTCTGCAAGAGCAAACTGCAATGGGACTACCAAAAGGAGTGGTACTACAGGAGTAGAGTCATTTTAGGCAAACTCCTGGCAGTCAGCTAGGATGGATGGTCAAGTTGACTGGTGTTAGGCTCACCTATCGGAGTGGGCCATGGCACCCCACTCCAGTACTTTTGCCTGGAAAACCCCATGGACGGAGGAGCCTGGTAGGCTGCAGTCCATGGGGTCGCTAAGAGTCAGACACGACTGAAGCGACTTAGCAGCAGCAGCAGCAGCAGCAGCAGGCTCACCTATGGGAGGTGGTCACCAGGCTTTGAGGGACTTGAAAGGAGGGCTGGAAGGTGTTGATGGTCACAGGCTCCAGCTCTGATTACAGAGGAATTTTTGCAACGAATCCACCTTTTGTGTATTTATCTGGAGCCTTTTGCTGAAGAGGTAGGGGTGGTGGGTAGATCAAATGCTTGTACTACCACCTGCTTTTCTTTTAATGATTATCTTTGCATGTCTAAACCAATGACTTAGATGAGTGGAAGTTAAAATTTAAAACTAGTCATTTTGGTTTGAAATAAAAAAGAAACAAAGGAAACATAACAAACACTTTTCAAATAAGAAATCTGAGAATAAGAACTTTATAACTAGCTTACTAATTTATTCAGGAAACACTGGGATAAAAACAATAACAATAGGGAACTCTGAGCAGCTTCAGAACCTATGTTTGCATTTGTTTTCCAAAAATATTTAATCCAAGTAAAACTTCAATGACATTGAAGCACACTATATGAATAAACATCTCAAACAAGACCAGAGAAAAGAGGAAGAGAATTCAACCATTATGTGAAACAGGACTACTGACACATGTCCCTGAAAAAGCCTGTCCTTTAGTAACTGTTGCTGGTTGTAGATATTTATTGCCTCCTCAACAGCAAGTCTCCAGCTCCTGCCCTCCACATACCTTTCCTTGTTGGCAGAGACTTGTCTCTTAATAAGGGTAAAAATGTCACATGCTCACACTTAACTTTCCGAGACTCCTTTATAATATCAATATGGGCACATGACCCAATACTGACAAATGAGACCTCAGGGGAAGTCTGCCAGGAAAGTCTGGCTTTCTAGAAAAGTCTTTCTTTCACAATAATAAAGGTATAAATGTCCTCGTTCACTCACTGAGTGACCTGAGGTGCCCATGTGGCAAAGAACTGAGGATGGCCTCTGGTCAACTGCCACTGAGAAACTGAAGCCCTCAGTCAAACAGCCCTTGAGGAACTGAATTCTGCCAACAACTAGAATGAGCTTAAAAAGGGATCCTTCTCTGGTTGAGCCTTCGGATAACACTCCAGCTCAGGCTGCCACCTTGACTGCAGCCTTGTAAAACAGCCTGAAGTAGAGGATTCAGCTAAGCTGTGTCTACACTCCTGACCCATAGAAACTATGAGATAATAAATATGCATTGCCACAAAGTTAGTGGTAATTTGCTATATAGTAATAGATAACTAATACAATGCCTAGGTGAAATTCAAATCTTCCTTACTGTTTAAGCAGCTTTCAGTTATGTATTCTGAAACATTCAGCCAAAAGCAGCCTGGATGATACACAGGGAAATTTCTTATGTGGATCCTATCCTTCTGCACTTATAATATTTCATTATCATAGTAACAAGCTCTGCCTATTATAAGATTTATTATGCTATATCTGCTATTATAAGAGTCACAAGAAAGCTACTGTGCTAACTTTATATTCAGACCAATGAGTGAGATTCACAGAATCACCATGTGTTCTTCATTAGCACTGACATTTGAGGATGATTCACTTTGGTTAAGTGCATTCTGATTATTTTAAACTAGCGAAAAATATTGTACATATTAATACCATTTTTACAACATTCATACATAAACAGACATCTACACTTGTGTTATTGAAACCAAAGCACATAATTGGAACCAAGTCCAGTGGAGGCATCAAGGTAAAAAAATCATTAGACCCTCTTTAAGACCTGTCTGTACTCTCCCTGCCTAGACATCTTTAGGCTACTCATTTCACTTCCTGGAACTTTATTTCATCATAATGATAGTGTGGCAACACTCATCCCATACATTAAATGATAAAAAATAAACAAAAGTTTGATTATATCAAAGCATGTTTGGGGGGAGGAAAATTTTTTAAAGGTAATATATTGTCCAATTTATCAAAGAATATTTTGTTTTGTTGAAATAAAAGTCGACACACATAGAAAATGTGACCTAGTTATTTCTGGCCATGTTTTGTAGCCACTTGGTAAAACAGCATTTTCTGGAAGCTTTTTAAAATGAATATATTTAACTGTATTTGGTCAGGGTCTCTAGCAATTTCTGAAAAAGATTTTAAGAACCAGCGGTACCCATTGACTGAGTTATATCTAGGAATGCACTTGTCCCTTTCCCTGTAACTAAAATAACATTTCAGAACAGGCTATTTCTGTTGTCATAATATATTCTGGCTGTGTCTACAGGATGCCAAAACAAGTGAAAACTAAAACGTTCAGGCAAAGCAGGTACTTGGCACTTTAAGATTTGGTGTTGTTTTATTAACTTAATCTTTTCTCTCCCTAATGCATTGAGTCAAGCCGACTTTTGTGTGTAGACATAACCTTGGTGTTTTTAGTTGGATTTGAGGTCATTCGTCTTTAGTCAGTCACACGTTTGATCTGAAGATATTTGTGAAGTTTACATTTATGAAAGTGTTTTCTTAAGCTCATCAAGCAGAGTTTTCCTTCCTTCTAAACATATCATAGGATTCTTTTCCTATTAATTCATGTATCTTCACAATAGTAGTCCTGTGCTTCTCCACTACTTTCCTTTCTTAATCAAAATGGCGTGTCCTTATTTTCCTTCTCAATGTCCCTCCAAGATTCAGAGATCCTCTAACTCTTTTTGTTTTGTTTTTCACCAATAATTCTTCTCTTGAGAGCAAAGGTTCCCCTTTTGGGTGTTTATGAAATGACCCATTTCCTCACATCTCCTTGCTACCCTTGGCTTCAGGTTCCCTGACCTCTGGTTCCCAGCATTAATGTCCTTGTTTTGCCTCCATCTCACTCTTACTGCCTGAAGGGACTCTGATCCCAGCCTCTCCCAGGCACTGCTGGATGCAAACGGGAAGAGGAAGGAGCCGCATGGAGGTCTGCTCCTGGACAAAGGCCATCTTTACATTCAGAGGCATCTGGTTTTGCCAAGCATGACTTCAGCTGGAAACAATCTGGAAGCAGGAAGATTTACTGAGCTATATTCTGCAGTTTATGTGTGTGTGCACCAGCTTTTTCCTCAAAGACTGATTCAGACCTAGGTTGTTGTGGGTTGTTTTATTTACTTACAATTTTCTTATTAGAAGAGGAACAGTACTTCCCAACAAAGCCTTTGGCATAGGAGGATATCTGAAGAAGGGAGAAAATTGCCTTATCAAATGTAAAAACTTCCCTGTAGGTGATTTTACAAAATGAGAGAATTTGAGAGAACGTTAAGAGTCACCTGGTCCACCCTTTTTTCTTTTTATTCAGATAATAAATATTCATGGGGCCCTTTCTTTCCTTCAAAGGTCCTTCCCAAGACTCTCCATTATCACTGCTTTGGTCTACCTGCCTCATCTGTGGGAGCTCCCTCTCTGTTTCTGTGCCCCCCATCACCACCTAACTTACTAGCCTACTACACTGTAACCTGCTGAGAGTAAAATATCTTTTTCCTAAGAATGTTTTGAAAACATTTTATTAAGCCCCACAACTTAGGAGTTGGAAGCAAAAATAAGCATTTTTTCCCCAAAATATATGTGTATACTGTGTTCGTGCTAAGTTGCTTCAGTCATGTCTGACTCTTTGTGACCCTATGGACTCTAGCCCGCCAGGCTCCTCTGTCCATGGGATTCTCCAGGCAAGAACACTGGAGCGGGTTGCCATTCACTAAGCCTCAGTAATTCCATTTCTATGTGTATACACATAGCAGCGTATAAACGTGGTCACTAAAAAACATGTACAAGAACATACATAGAAGTACAACTTATAATAGTAAAAAACTGGAAATAAGTCAAATGTTCATCCACAGTACAATGGATAAATAAATTGTGGTATATTCATACAATGGAATACTACACAGTAATGAAAATGAATGATTTATAGTGACAGATGAAAACCTGGATGAATCTCACAAAAAATGCTAAAGTCAGACACAAAATAACATGTAACATGTGACTACACTTATATAAAGTGCAAAACTAAACTACATGGTTATAAGCTGGGACCATAGTTACTTTGGGGGAAGATAATTACTGGAACATAGGTGTGAGGGGTTTTCGGGATTCTATTTCTGGTGATGCTCCATTTCTTGCTTAAGCACTGGTTACATGCGTGGGTACACTGTGAAAATAGAGCCAGGGATGTATTATGATTTATATACTTTTTAAATTTATTTATTTTAATTAGAGGCTAATTACTTTACAATATTGTATTGGTTTTGCCATGATTTATATACTTTTATGCACGCATTTTATACAGCAAATGTTTGTAGATAAACTCTGTAAGGAGTTCTTCAATAACCCACACAATTCAAACCTCACTTCCTCACTGAACCTTCCCCTACACCCCAGGGTTATCACTTGCTCATGTGAGTTCTTATGGCACATTGCACATTCCTCTACTATGTGTATTAATTCATGATTATTTACAGATCTTCATGCCAGGGAACCATACACAAGTCTTTGCTACTTGAGGACAGGGAGCACATTTTAATCACCTTTGTGTGCCTGAACACTAACACACTGGCTGATAGAATAGACCAGAAATAAATACCACTGAATGAGCTCAAGCCAGCACTTCAGGTACTCATCAGACAATTCCACCATGAACTGATTACTCTTTAGCCCTTGCCAAAAACTCGTTGAAGTCACTTGATAATCCAGAGACAGAATCCCATAGTCTGATGGAAATGTCAGCCATCTCTCTCAGATCTTCAGAGACTCTACCCCTGATTTGTTAGTTCAGAAACAAAGACAATACCCAGATCATACTTGTTCAGTTCCTCAAAGAAATGCCTTTAATTTCACAAGATCTAATGTCATGCTGCTACTGCTGCTAAATCACTTCAGTCGTGTCCGACTCTGTGCGACCCCATAGATGGCAGCCGACCAGGCTCCGCTGTCCCTGGGATTCTCCAGGCAAGAACACTGGAGTGGGTTGCCATTTCCTTCTCCAATGCATGAAAGTGAAAAATGAAAGTAAAGTCGCTCAGTCGTGCCTGACTCTTAGCGACCCCATGGACTGCAGCCCACCAGGCTCCTCCATCCATGGGATTCCCCAAACAAGAGTACTGGAGTGGGGTGCCATTGCCCTCTCCGGATCTAATGTTATACCCTCTGTTATTTTCTGGTAAAGAGCTGAGATCAGAAATATCCATTTGTGTGTACACACATAAACACACACACACACACACACAATCCATGTCTTTGGTAAAACCACAGTTGAAAATCTCTATTTTATTACACAATATCCCATACATAAAACACTACAGGATATATTTCTCTTTGAATTCAGTGAGAGGGTGGGGAGGTGGTCTTTGTTTATTAACTTTTTTTATTAAAGATTGTTTTGGAAGCCCAAGAACTGTCTCTTCCCCTTCCCCACCTTTTCTTCATTTGTCAGGAAATTCCAAACTTAATCAAATATTTAGCCCAAATGACAAAGTCACTTCAGGACCATGGTGACATCTGTGCTTCTGCTTCTTTTCTTTCAGTTATACTTTTATTGGTAATTGCTCTTCATTTATTATGTTTAATTTTTATGCCTCCTTGGAAATCAGGTATCTATTTTAAATCAGGATTTCTCAATTTCAGTCCTGTTTACATTTTGGGACAGATAGTTTATTGTTGTAAGGTTGTCCTGTGCATTGTAATACGTTAAGCAGAATTCCTGACCTCTACCAACCAGATGACAATAGCACTCCTACCCCAGTTGAGACAACCAAAAATGTCTCCCCCAGCTAAGAACCAGTGTCTTAAATTTATAATTAAATACTCTAGAACTCTGCTGGTTGTTGTTTAGTTGCTAAGTTGTGTCCGACTCTTGTGACCCCATGGACTATAGACTGCCAGGCTCCTCTGTCTGTGGGATTCTCCAGGCAAGAATACTGGAGTGGGTTGCCACTTCCTTCTCCAGGGGATCTTCCTGAACCAGGAATCAAACTAGGGTCTCCTACACTGCAGGCAGATTCTTTACCGACAGAGCTATGAGGGAAGCCTAGAACTCTGTTAAGTCCTTTTGTCTAAACTTGCTTGTCTATTGAACAAGATACAATCCAAAGCATTGATTAAAACCCAACTATATCTTTCACCCCCATTAAGTGCTAAACAAGTAGGTCTTTAGCCAAATGAGGAAAACACATACACATTGCTTATGTAGCCAGGAGACATAAGGCTGAAGAGAGATTCAGGAAAAGACAGTGAGTGGGGGTTGGTGGTTTCGTGCTTTCCTGGAGGTAAACACATATTAAAAAACATGAATGGAAGTGGTTAACAGCCACAGACAAAGTTATAGAGATCTTTCAGATGCCACAATGGGAAAGTCCTAATGGGGACAGCAAACCCAAAAGTTAGTAGCTGCTCCTTTTTATACTTCTCCCTAGTCCTGGTAAATTAAGACATCCAGAAGAAAGGTGGAGTTTTTTTTAAAGTAGAAAATGACTGATAGGTTTGTCTGGATGGCTCTCATTCAACCAACATGGAAGCTTCCCTGAAATCCCCTCCTCCCCAAAGAGCAACATATGAGAGAAGGACTAATGGAGGTGATAAGCCACTCAATAAGACCAGTGTAGTGTGTCCCACATACGAGCTCTCATTTTACTCTCTGAGGTAGCCAAGACAAGTTAGGTTGCATTACCTTCATTTTATACTGGGATAAATCAATCATATAAATGGCACAGAGTCATGAACTTGAGAATAAGGAAGAATTTGGGGATTACCTTAATTCTATACAACGTACAAACCCCCAATGCATGTCTCATCCTCCCACAATTCTTCCTTGATTTTATCCCCAGCCCTCAGTTGGAAGTTTCTAGTTCTTCTCTTTAGCCTGTGTCTTTCCCTCTTTTATTAGTGTTGTTTATGTGCAAGCTTTTCCTCCTTACTCTAGCATGATGTGTGGTAATCATCTTTGTTTTCACCACTGTTTACCAAGCGCAGAGCCTTGTAGGACTCTGAATACTTGTTTAATTGAGCCTCATCTATTAATACACTCCTGAATCCCTACGGGTTACTCAGTGGTGAAAGTTGAGTATAAATATAAAAAAACCTCATCCTAAAGGGGAGAGGAGTTCCTGAGAACTATCTGGCGGTCTGTGACTCAGTCATCTGCTACAAAGGAACACGAATGTTTATGATCAGGGAGGGGCAGCTGACAACTGCTCTTTACAGGGTGGATTCTTCGCCTACACTCTCCATGAAGTGACCTTAGGGTGGCGCAAGGGATGGTGAAGGCAGCACAGCTTTTAAGCAGTTTCTAGAGGGTGAACTCGAGCAGGAAAGATTCTATATCTCACTGTACACATCTTCCAAACCAGAGATATCTGTTCAGTTAACAGGAATATTTATCTCTGGGGCTTCTACCATTTTTGTGGTATGGAAATTTGCTTTTGTGTCTTCAAAAAGGACAGCATAATTATTTCTAATATACGTTTTAACTTACATGAATTCTCAATCCTTTAGCGTGCCCCTGAGTTACTGATTTTAACCCCCATTTTTGTAGGGGAGAAACCAAGGTTCACAAAGGTTGAGTACCTTCCTAAAGTCATTCAGACAATGACAGAGCAAGCCATCTGATTGTCAGTCTAGGGCAATGGGTCTCAACCAGGAGCGATTGTATCCTTCAGGGGACATGTGACAATATCTGGAGACAGTTTTGATTGTCACACCTGACGTGTGTGTGCAGGGAGTGGGGGAGGTGCTTCTGTCTTCTACCTGGTAGAGGACAGGGATGCTGTGAAAGAGCACGCAGTGCACAAGGCCTTATCTGCCTCTGAGTGTAAATAGCATCGATGTTGAGCAACCTTGGTCTACGTTGACTGACCTCTCTCTCTCTCTCACACACACACACATTCATAATCTGGGTGCAGCATTGACATCTAAACCATTTAAGCCACTTGGCACACAACACACTCTACCACTGCAGCTACAGTCTGTAGAATCACCTGGAAGATCCATAAATCTAGAGTAAGTTTTGAGGCTGCATAGTCCCCCAGCCAACACTGGCCACCAAATGAAGCAGGGAGTATAGAATAAACAGGGATGCTAATCAGTAATTCTCTTAAAGGTTTTCAGGTTAAAATCTTTCACCCTATGATAGTGACCACCTTTTCCCAATCTCCAAATCTTTGAATATGTAGTCAGGTTAGGAATATTTTTCTACCAAGAGCAGCTATAAAGGCGTCATTAGACAAATTTCAATGACTCACAAATTATTTCCCCACCCCTGTGGTCAATGCTCAGAACTAAAACAATCGTGGTATAATACTTCAAGCTTCTAGGTACCAATATCTCTTAATATTTTCTCTCGTTATTTGAGTGAATTTTCTTACCTCTTAAAATGTTTAGGATCGTTTATTCTTTGCCTCTCACTCAAGTAAAACCTTTAACCAATGTGACCTAACAGCATTGTACAATGTGCTTTTAGGATCACAAAAGATCTTTTTTTTCTGGTCTTCGAATAAGCCAATATATAGATCTAATCCAACTATTTCTAGACAGGAAGAAGCAAGCTCCAGGGAGGGGAGGTGACATGCTAGCTCAAGGGCATCCAGTGGCAAAGTCACAGCTGAGATCCAGGCATCTATACTCTCCACTCCCTACCCCTCCCTTGCCTGTCACAGTCTCAACATTCCTGCCTTTGTGAAAGAAATAGCAAGGTTTTCACAGAATTCCCCAATCACATATATGACTTTATCACATAAACTCCAAATGTTTCCCCCTTTTTTTCTAATTTTGTTTGTATGGATGAATACATTTCATGATTTTCTATGCTTACTTTTATTCTCTTTATCAAACACTGAGATCATGTGTATTGTGTGTTATATCTTGATCTAGACATTTTACAAATATTAATTCACTTAATACGCATAGCAACCTTATGAAGTAAATGTAATTATTTCCCCCTTTTTACAGACCAAGCATAGAGAGTTCAGGCAACTTGCCAACTCACACAGCCAGTGGGAAGGAGAGCGAGGATCTAACTATTCCATGTTTTGGCTCCAGGGTTTCCCCTCTCAACCACCATGCTGCTTTCTTGAAGGTTTTACTACTAAACATATCACAAGAAGTCTTACCATAGTTGTAGCTATGGTACACTATATCAAAAGATCAAAAGGGAAAGTATATTTTCTTTTGGATCTGTTCTGTGTGACATATCCAGTACGATGTTCATGGTGTTCATAAATACCTTCACGTAATTAATTATGAAAAGGTAAAGTTAGGGGAATCTCCCCTGTCCTCTGTGTGTGCACACAGAGAGAATGAGAAAGAAAAAGCTCTCTGATGTTTCTTTTTATAAGGACACTGATACTATTGGATCAGGCCCCACTTTTATGACCTCATTTAACCTTAATTCCTCCTTACTCCAAATACAGTCACACTCAGTCAGAGCTTCAGCATACGAATTTGGGGGAGATGTACATTTGTCCATAAGAAGCTCCTCAAAGACTCATGTCATCTTACCAGGTAAAGAAAATAAAATTGGAGATTATGGTACCTAGGATAAGGAAAGGGCTTCCCTGATAGCTCAGTTGGTAAAGAATCCGCCTACAATGCAGGAGACCCTGGTTCAATTCCTGGGTCGGGAAGATCCCCTGGAGAAGGGATAAGCTACCCACTCCAGTATTCTTGGGCTTCCCTTGTGACTCAGCTGGTAAAGAATCCGCTTGCCATGGGGAAGACCTAGGTTCAGTCCCTGGGTTGGGAAGATCCCCTGGAGAAGGGAAAGGCTACCTACTCCAGTATTCTGGCCTGGAGAATTCCACGGACTATGGGGTTGCAAAGAGTCAGACAAGACTGAGCAACTTTCACTTTCAGGATCTGGAAGAGTTGGGGGCAGAAAAGAAGGGAAGAAACTGAGAGATCAAGAATAATGTTTTTTGGTCCAATATATGGTCTATATCCAGATGATAAAAATAACTTTTTGGAATTTTTATTTCAATGCTATACAGAATTCTAGTTTTGTGCTTTTTATGATGCCTCAGAATCACGTAATTTCCAAGTTGGGATTGACTTTTATTTTCAGATGCAAACACTGAGGTCTTACAAAGCTAAGTGGCCCTCCTAGCCTGGCCAGGTGGACTGTGTGCATTCTTGGTCTTCTTGATGTTTTGCTGCAGAAAGATGATTGTTCACTGATTTATTATTTTTAAAATTCAGGATACATGCTTCAAAAAAGAGGTGTTTTGAGAAATGTTCTATTCAGGAATTTAAATTCATAATTTTAAAATGCAGAAGGTTATCAGAAAAAAAAATCCAGAAGATAAGAAAGGTTAGAGAAACATAAGACACTTTGTCCTGTGTTAAAAGTTGCATCAACAAATGGTGAAGTGGAAGGAATGTGGCTAAAGGCAGAAAAAAAAAAGCTGTGTGAAACAGCCCTCAGTCAATGATGTAGATACAACCATTGCAGGAAAAGGTCCAGTGGTTTCATAGATCCAACTTCCAGGAATAAACTCTCACCTCCTGGTATGCAGAATAAGAGAAACTCTTGGGTAACAGGGACCCTTCAGATGCTAAACAAAGGCTAGTCACAGCAGTAGGCAGTTTGAAATTCTCTCACAGAAACATTTGGTTGACCTTTAGTATATCAGATTAGGTCGTGGAATGGCCAAAAATGTGTAATGTGCATTTTCCAGTAAAAGAGATATCAAATGAGGGCAAAATTATAAATGACATTTTCCTGCAAATGAGTAATAGTCACAGGAAGCTATTCTCTCCAGAAAGAATCCAAGATGGATTGTTGATTCCTTTCTTTTCCACCTTGAACAAGGTTGGAGGAAAAATAAATGGAGACCATTACATTACACCTTTCAATAAAGGAAAAGAAATGTGACTGGTAGATGACATTAATAGCCCCATTTCCTGAAATCACACTGTATGGAGTTGCTCTCATTAAAAGTGCATTTTCCTGCCTGTTGATTTCCAGTTCCACCAAGTGGCTTGTTCTGAGCAATGGAATGTTAGCCTGCATGAGGAAACTAAAGTGCCTGGATGACTGGGCTTGCTGTCTTGTGCCATGGCCATGAACAGAGCCTCACTCAAGAGCTGCTGCCACTAAGCCTGAGCCCCAGAATGAACACACAAATGAGAACATTAGCCTTCACTTGGTAAGAAGCCAAGGCTAACTGGATCCAGACCTTGAAACAAAGTCACTGGGCCCAAGCTTACATCGCTCCACCACACCCTCACCCACCCTGAAGACTAACGAGTAGTAATGATGGTCCTTTTAGGCCAGGAGACCATGAACTCTGGCCTGCAGACCAACTATGGCCAGTTGCCACCTAACTCATCCACCAGACAGCTATTTATGGATTTTAGATTTTTAAAGGGTAGAAGGAAACAGCATAGGAAGATTTTGTGACACATAAATTATATGAAATTCAAAACACTGTGTTCATAAATAAAGTTGCATTGAAACACAGCCACTGCCATTCATTTATGTATTGCCAAGGGCCACTTCAGCACTATAATGGCAGACATGGATATTAGTGATACAGACCATATGGCCCACAAAGCTGAAAATACTCAATCTGGCTCTCTCCAGAAAAAATTTTTCCACCTCTCTTGGAGGCACTGAGTTTTCAAGTGGCTTACTATGTAGCAAAATGTAAGTGATTCCCCTTCCCAAACAATAAACTAGTAAATTATTAGTAGTGATTTTATCACAGGAAATGAACATACTTAAAATAGCACAAAAGTAGCAGAACTGGAGGATCTCCTGCATTGAGCTATACAAGCATCATCAGTTCAGTTCAGTCGCTTGGTCATGTCTGACTCTTTGTGACCCTATGGACTGTAGCACGCCAGGCTTCCCTGTCCATCACCAACTCCTGGAGCTTACTCAAACTCATGTCCATCAAGTCGGTGATGCCATCCAACCATCTCATCCTCTGCTGTTCCCTTCTCCTCCCGCCTTCAATCTTTCCCAGCATCAGGGTCTTTTCAAATGAGTCAGTTCTTAGCATCAGGTGGCCAAAGTATTGGAGTTTCAGCTTCAGCATGAGTCCTTCCAATGAATATTCAGGACTGATTTCCTTTAGGATGGACTGGTTGGATCTCCTTGCAGTCCAAGGGACTCTCAAGAGTCTTCTCCAATACCACAGTTCAAAAGCATCAATTCTTCGGTGCTCAGCTTTCTTTATAGTCCAACTCTTATATTCATACATACCTCATACTGCCTCATATTGTCAAGGATTCTTAAGTAAACTGGTGGTTTACCCTGTACTTCTGTGGATTACCTTATGTTGAAATGCAGTTACTAAAACAGAGGTGGAAGACTATGCCAAGCTTGCAACTCCAGAAGAAACAGGCACTAACCTCCTTACCTGCGTTAGACTAGACACTGGGCCAGAAAAGAGACCAGAATAGGTGGATGAGAGTTCCTTTCCTAACCCCAACGAGGATAGGGACCAGGCCATATATGACCTCTATATCACCCTCAGCGCCTTGCACATTTCAAGACAAACAGTGGGCACTTGATAAACATATGTTGATTGGAGACATATCTTTGAAGACAACATGGTTTTATGGAAAGTGCATGAGACTGAGAGTCAATAGGTTTGTTTTCTATGCCTGATCTTGCAAATAAGTGGTGAGAGTCACTGGACTCATTGCTATTTTGGTTTACCACAGAAGATCCTAGTCAGCCCACCCGCTGCTGGGTTACAGATTGAAGAGGTGGGAAGTCTTCGGTCCAGCCAGGTGGGACCTGGGGTAGCCAGAACCTCCATGGCCAGTCCTCCCAGTCATAAGCATCCTTGTCCTTTTACTCTAATGTGCCACAAAATTATTTTTTTCTATGTACCATGACATGAAAATGGTTAGAATAACTCAGGGCAAGCTGAGCCAGGATTTAGCATATAAAGCCATTAGCTTTAGTCTGAAAGATAATTATTTTTAAAGGGCATGGAATACACTAGAATTTTAATTAGTTCTTCACAAATCAAGTAATAAGTCTGGCCTTGAAATTATTTTAAGAATGTCATTTACTATCTTGGAGGTCAGGATGCTCAAAAGTGAACAAATCAAGGATAGTGCTTGGTCTTTCCTTGCTGTATAGAAATCTCCTTGCACACTGTGATGAACTGATTTTATTTGATGGTGCTAATAGCCTCTCCATATCCATATGCTTTGAAATGTGACTTTGCAATGACTACTATTAAGAGTTGGGTCTATTTCCCCACTTTTGACTATGAGCTGGTCCTGTCCATTGTTCTGGCTAATAGGCTTTGGGAGAAGTGATGAAACCAGTTTTAAGCCTAAACTTTAAGAAGTCTTGAGTACATATACTCTCCCATGGATCCTTACCCACACCATGAGACAAGCTCATGAGAGTGTGATGGAAAACATACATAAATGAGCCCAGTTTTCTCACCATGACTACCCTAAATCAGCCAACTTCTAAATATATGAGAGAGGTAGCCAAGATCATCAGAGCCACCCACAGTTCAGTTCAGTTCAGTCACTCAGTCATGTCCGACTCTTTGCGACCCCATGAATCACAGCACGCCAGGCCTCCCTGTCCATCACCAACTCCCAGAGTTCACTCAGACTCACGTCCATCGAGTCAGTGATGCCATCCAGCCATCTCATCCTCTGTTGTCTCCTTTTCCTCCTGCCCCCAATCCCTCCCAGCATGAGTCTTTTCCAATGAGTCAACTCTTCGCATGAGGTGGCCAAAGTACTGGAGTTTCAGCTTCAGCATCATTCCTTCCAAAGAAATCCCAGGGCTGATCTCCTTTAGAATGGACGGGTTGGATCTCCTTGCAGTCCAAGGGACTCTCAAGAGTCTTCTCCAACACCACAGTTCAAAAGCATCAATTCTTCAGTGCTCAGCTTTCTTCACAGTCCAACTCTCACATCCATACATGACCACTGGAAAAACCATAGCCTTGACTAGACAGACCTTTGTTGGCAAAGTAATGTCTTTGCTTTTGAATATGCTATCTATGTTGGTCATAACTTTCCTTCCAAGGAGTAAGCGTCTTTTAATTTCATGGCTGCAGTCACCATCTGCAGTGATTTTGGAGCCCAAAAAGATGAAGTCTGACACTGTTTCCACTGTTTCCCCATCTATTTCCCATGAAGTGATGGGACCAGATGCCATGATCTCAGTTTTCTGAATGTTGAGCTTTAAGCCAACTTATTCACTCTCCTCTTTCCTTTTCCTCAAGAGGCTTTTTAGTTCCTCTTCACTTTCTGCCATAAGGGTGGTGTCATCTGCATATCTGAGGTTATTGATATTTCTTCCTGCAATCTTGATTCCAGCTTGTGCTTCTTCCAGCGCAGCGTTTCTCATAATGTACTCTGCATATAAGTTAAATAAGCAGGGTGACAATATACAGCCTTGACGGACTCCTTTTCCTATTTGGAACCAGTCTGTTGTTCCCTGTCCAGTTCTAACTGTTGCTTCCTGACTTGCATACAGGTTTCTCAAGAGGCAGGTCAGGTGGTCTGGTATTCCCATCTCTTTCAGAATTTTCCACAGTTTATTGTGATCCACACAGTCAAAGGCTTTGGCATAGTCAATAAAGCAGAAATAGATGTTTTTCTGGAACTCTCTTGCTTTTTCCATGATCCAGAGGATGTTGGCAATTTGATCTCGGGTTCCTCTGCCTTTTCTAAAACCAGCTTGAACATCTGGAAGTTGACAGTTCATGTACTGCTGAAGCCTGGCTTGGAGAATTTTGAGCATTACTTTACTAGCATGTAAGATGAGTGCAATTGTGCGGTAGTTTGAGCATTCTTTGGCATTGCCTTTCTTTGGGATTGGAATGAAAACTGACCTTTTCCAGTCCTGTGGCCACTGCTGAGTTTTCCAAATTTGCTGGCATATTGAGTGGAACACTTGCACAGCATCATCTTTCAGGATTTGAAAGAGCTCAACTGGAATTCCATCACCTCCACTAGCTTTGTTCATAGTGATGCTTTCTAAGGCCCAGTTGACTTCACATTCCAGGATGTCTGGCTCTAGGTGAGTGATCATACCATCGTGATTATCTTGGTCGTGAAAATCTTTTATGTACAGTTCTCCTGTGTATTCTTGCCACTTCTTCTTAATATCTTCTGCTTCTGTTAGGTCCATAGCATTTCTGTCCTTTATCAAGCCCATCTTTGCATGAAATGTTCCCTTGGTATCTCTAATTTTCTTGAAGAGATCTCTAGTCTTTCCCATTCTGTTGTTTTCCTCTAATTCTTTGCATTGATCGCTGAGGAAGGCTTTCTTATCTCTCCTTGCTATTCTTTGGAACTCTGCATTCAGATGCTTATATCTTTCCTTTTCTCCTTTGCTTTTCACTTCTCTTCTTTTCACAGCTATTTGTAAGGCCTCCTCAGACAGCCATTTTGCTTTTTTGCATTTCTTTTCCATGGGGATGGTCTTTATCCCTGTTTCCTGTACAATGTCATGAACCTCATTCCATAGTTCATCAGGCACTCTATCTATCAGATCTAGGCCCTTAAGTCTATTTCTCACTTCCACTGTATAATCACAAGGGATTTGATTTAGGTCATACCTGAATGGTCTAGTGGTTTTCCCTACTTTCTTCAATTTAAGTCTGAATTTGGCAATAAGGAGTTCATGATCTGAGCCACAGTCAGCTCCTGGTCTTGTTTTTGCTGACTGTATAGAGCTTCTCCATTTTTGGCTGCAAAGAATATAATCAATCTGATTTCGGTGTTGACCATCCGGTGATGTCCATGTGTAGAGTCTTCTCTTGTGTTTTTGGAAGAGGGTGTTTGCTATAACCAGTGCATTTTCTTGGCAAAACTCTATTAGCCTTTGCCCTGCTTCATTCCGTATTCCAAGGCCAAATTTGCCTGTTACTCCAGGTGTTTCTTGACTTCCTACTTTTGCATTCCAGTCCCCTATAATGAAAAGGACATCTTTTTTGGGTGTTAGTTCTAAAAGGTCTTGTAGGTCTTCATAGAACCGTTCAACTTCAGCTTCTTCAGCATTACTGGTTGGGGCATAGACTTGGATTACTGTGATATTGAATGGTTTGCCTTGGAAATGAACAGAGATCATTCTGTTGTTTTTGAGATTGCATCCAAGTACTGCATTTCGGACTCTTTTGTTGACCATGATTGCTACTCCATTTCTTCTAAGGGATTCCTGCCAGCAGTAGTAGATATAATGGTCATCTGAGTTAAATTCACCAATTCCAGTTCATTTTAGTTCGCTGATTCCTAGAATGTCAACATTCACTCTTGCCATCTCCTGTTTGACCATTTCCAATTTGCCTTGTTTCATGGACCTAACATTCCAGCTTCCTATGCAATATTGCTCTTTACAGCATTGGACCTTGCTTCTATCACCAGTCACATCCACAACTGGGTATTGTTTTTACTTTGGTCCATCCCTTCATTGTTTCTGGAGTTGTTTCTCCACTGATCTCCAGTAGCATATTGGGCACCTACTGACCTGGGGAGTTCCTCTTTCAGTATCCTATCATTTTGCCTTTTCATACTGTTCATGGGGTTCTCAAGGCAAAAATACTGAAGTGGTTTGCCATTCCCTTCTCCAGTGGACCACATTCTGTCAGAGCCACCCACAGCTGACCGCATATGTACAAGGCAGCCCAGACAAGACTGGAAGGATAATTTATCTGAGCATTAGGTATGTGACCAATGGTAGATATTTGCTTTTTGGAACCAGTGAGGTTTAGGGTGGCTTATTATGTGTCAATAGCTAACTGATATGCAGATATGTTAGCATCAGGTTTCTTTCTATTATAATGAAAAGAAAAATTATTCTTTTCCTCATTTCTTTTATTGAAACATACATTGATGATCTATTTCATTCAACTAAATATATTAATCATCTGTTCTTTGCCAGGTTGTGAACTGGGCTCCAAGGATATAGCATTGAAATCCACTCAACTGATGGGAAGATCTCACATGCTGCGGAGCAGCTAAGCCCATCCTGCTCATGCTCAGTTGTGTCCAACTCTTTGTGACTCCATGGACTATAGCTCAACAGGCTGCTCTGTCCATGGGATTCTCCAGGCAAGAATACTGGAGTGGGCTGCCATTTCCTACTCCACAGGATCTTCCCACCCCAGGGATCCTGGTCTTCGCCAGGTTCTGAACTGAGCTCCAAGGATATAGCAGTGAAATCCACTGAACTGATAGTCAGTACCAAAACTATATCTCCGATGCTGCACTCATCTAATATTTTAGGGTCTGGTTCTATTAGAACATTTTACCATTACTGAAAACTCATCATGTTCTACATCTTAAATCATCATCCTCTCCTCCAGGAGACTCCAGTAAAAAACAAAGCACCACCACCACCAACAAAGCTTTTATTCCCACCTTCTTTATTTCTACACATCTGTTTAGTCATGCATGAAACGTGGACAGTGAACTATGCCCAAGTGAGCTGAGATTTCAAAGAGGAGTAAGACTCGTGACCACCTTCCAAGAGACATAGTTCTTCTTAGGCACAGAACTAAAGCACATTTCTTAGCCATCTTTCATTCAGGTGGAGCCTTACCAAAGGGATGTGAGTGGAAATGATGGGTCACTTCTGGTCCTATATACATAAGAGGAAGTGCAACATGCGCTGGATCATCAAAAAAGCAAGAGAGTTCCAGAAATACATCTATTTCTGCTTTATTGACTATGCCAACGCCTTTGACTGTGTGGATCACAATAAACTGTGGAAAATTCTGAAAGAGATGGGAATACCAGACCAACTGACCTGCCTCTTGAGAAACCTATATGCAGGTCAGGAAGCAACAGTTAGAACTGGACAGGGAACAACAGACTGGTTCCAAATAGGAAAAGGAGTCCGTCAAGGCTGTATATTGTCATCCTGCTTATTTAACTTATATGGAGAGTACATCATGAGAAATGCTGGGCTGGAAGAAGCACAAGATGGAATCAAGATTGCTGGGAGAAATATCAATAACCTCAGATATGCAGATGACACCACCCTTATGGCAGAAAGTGAAGAGGAACTAAAAAGCCTCTTGAGGAAAGGGAAAGAGGGGAGTGAAAAAGTTGGCTTAAAGCTCAACATTCAGAAAACGAAGATCATGGCATCTGGTCCCATCACTTCATGGGAAATAGATGGGGAAACAGTGGAAACAGTGTCAGACTTCATCTTTTTGGGCTCCAAAATCACTGCAGATGGTGACTGCAGCCATGAAATTGAAAGATGCTTACTCCTTGGAAGAAAAGTTATGACCAACCTAGATAGCATATTCAAAAGCAGAGACATTACTTTGCCAACAAAGGTCCGTCTAGTCAAGGCTATGGTTTTTCCAATGGTCATGTATGGATGTGAGAGTTGGACTGTGAAGAAGGCTGAGTGCCAAAGAATTGATGCTTTAGAACTGTGGTGTTGGAGAAGACTCTTGAGAGTCCGTTGGACTGCAGGGACATCCAACCAGTCCATTCTAAAGGAGATCAGCCCTGGGTGTTCTTTGGAAGGAATGATGCTAAAGCTGAAACTCCAGTACTTTGGCCACCTCATGCGAAGAGTTGACTCATTGGAAAAGACTCTGATGCTGAGAGGGACTGGAGGCAGGAGGAAAAGGGGACAACAGAGGATGAGATGGCTGGATGGCATCACCGACTCGATGGACATGAGTTTGAGTGAACTCCGGGAGTTGGTGATGGACAGGGAGGCCTAGAGTGCTGCAATTCATGGGGTCGCAAATAGTTGGACATGACTGAGCGACTGAACTGAACTGAACTTCTCTACAAACACACTCTCCTACTCCTTCCATAACTACCTTCGTGCCTACATGTAAAAGACAATGGCTTTACACAATGGAAGGTGTCTGAGTCCCTGAGTGGTTACTTGAAGAACTCCCAGGACTGCCACTGACCTAAACCACTTGCTTTGGTCTTTTCGTGAGCATGATAGATATCTGTTAAGTTGTTGAGATATGGGGTTATTTCTTGCAGCAACTAGCCTGTATCAGGGTTACCAACCTCAGCCCTATTGACATTTTGGGCTGGAAAGCTCATTGTTGTGGAGAACTGTCTATAATATCATAGCAAGTTTAGCAGCATCCCTGGCCTCTACCACTAGAAACCAGTAGAACTACCCTTTCATTAGCTGTGACAACCAATAGTGTCTCCAGACATTACAAATGTCCCCTGTGGGGACCAAATTGCCTCCATGTGACAACCGCTGTTTTATGCTGCCTAATACACCCCATTTCTGATCTCTTTGGCATGCACAGTCTTCTGTCTTCTAGCATATCAGTTCTCCATTCTTATCAGCAGAAACCCAAACTCCTCTGTCATTTTTGATATATTCATAATTTGACCTTCTCTTATTGTCCAAAGTTCTTTTTTGTTCTAGATTCCATTCATCCATGATGGACACTTACGGTGTTTCCATATTTTGCCTATTGTGAATAATGTTGCAATGGGTACTGGAGTATCTATCATCATTTCCTAAAAAACAGGACCAATGTTTCACATAGCGGGAAAAACTGTCTCAGGTTCTCAGATAACAAAATATTAGTTCATAGGTCAGTAAGGGCACAGAGAATTTTTTTATAATCATTCCTAAACCTTTTACTAATACACTCATCAAGAAAGAAAAGTTTCATTCTAATGCAGTGATTACCCTAGGCTCTGTGTTAATCACACTGTCACGTTAGGGAGTTGTGATTTTTATTTCTTCAAATTATCAATTTGAGTAGCAGCTATATAATATATACCTATTAGGGCATAAAAATATACCTCTTCCTTTTTTGATTACCAAAGCTCTCTCTCAATAATTTTGGCCAAATTTCTGAAATAAGGTAAAAAAAAAATTTTTGGCCATGGAAATTTACACCTCTTAAAATATTTTTTGGACATCTCCCTGCTAAATGTTTCACTTTTATTTTTCTTTTAAAACATATTTTGTATTAAAAGGACAAAATGTGCCGTTGTCGTGGGCACAAAATCATCTTGTTTATTAAAAAGTGATTCATACAAATTAGTAATGGAAGAAATCTGTCCCCTTCCAGAAGCAGTAAACAATTTATTTGCTCAAAACATTCTCTAAAATTTATTTGAGCTTTATCTCAAAACTTTATGTGATTCATGAAGTTTTACTGGCATTTCAAAAACAACAAATGAAAACTAAATTATTGAGATGGAGTCAAAAGTCCCCACGAGCCTCTGCATTGCCAGACCATCCCCAAATACAAAATCCCCAATGGAATGTACTAATTTTCCTGTTAAATTTTACTTTCTATGGACAGACACAGACCATCCAGCTTACCTGTAAATCTTATGTGGCTATTTCTAACCCTATTTTTGGGGAACTCGGAACTCTCTCTGCACTCATATTTTCACTTAACAAAAACAGCTACTGACTACTTACTATGTCTCAGATCTAATACTCACTAGTCAAGATGCTACCCTGTCGATGTTACATCTCTTATATCTGCCATCATCCTGGCCCAGAATCTCTTGACTTCTACCCATGCTTCTACTTCCCTGTGTTAGAAAGTCTAAAGAAGATTTGCCTATTTCTCCCCAATGACAAAAGTGTAACCAGCAACTTGGCGTGGGGATTAGAGAAAGGCATGTTCTGGTTCGACAGAAGAAATAATAACTAGGATACTCAAGGAGAATGGGAGTACAATGAGTAGGGTTCAGATTTTAGCATCAGCCTGAGTTTATAACTGGGCTCTGACACTTACTAGTTGAATACTTTGGAGAAATTATTTAACCTCTCATGCCTCAGTTTCCTGAAATGTAAAACGGAGACAATAAGATGTACCCCATTAGGCAATTGGGAGAACTAAATAAGTAAACAGATAAAATGCACACAAATTCAGAAAACATGTGAGTATTCAACAACTAAGGGTATTATTCTCACTCTTATTTTTATGATAAAGGAAGTAGTACAATTGCCTATTAGAGCAGAGAATACTAACTGGTCAGCAGTACTCTTTCCTGTTCTTTCTGGGGAAATAATTAGTCCATATTTCTCAACTTGTCCTGGAGTTAGGAGTACTCACTGACTGATTTCCAGCCAATGGACTATGAGAGGAAGAGCTGAGTGTTATTATTCAATTTGGCTCACATAAACTTCTCACATGCTCCTCCATACTATTCCCCTGCTCTAGCCAGCTGGAATGGACGGACCTTAAGTGGTCTTGAGAACAAAATGTTGAAAAAGAGAGAGCGCATCATAAGATGGCATCTTTACATGGAGAAGAACTGGATCTTTCCCTTTTGACTTCTTCAACCCCATCCTAGTCTAGCTTGAAGTGCCCACAACTGCTATGGAAGCAAAAATAAATAAATCTCTATTGTTTTGAGCCATAAGACACTTTGTTCTGTTTGTTAGCTTATTCTGGCCCAGAATTTGTCAACCTTGGCACCAATGACATTTGGCACTGGGTAACTCTTTGTTAGGACTTCCCTGATAGCTCAGATGGTAAAGAATCTGCCTGCAATGTGGGAGACCCAGGTTCCACCCCTGGGTTGGGAAGATGCCCTGGAGAAGAGAATGGCAATCCACTCCAGTATTCTTGCCTGGAGAATCCCATGGACAGAGGAGCCTGGCGGGCTATAGACCATGAGGTCACAGAGTCAGACACAACTGAGTGACTAGCACACACACACACACACACACACACACACATCTCTTTGTTATGGGGTTGTCCCGTGCATTGCAGAATGTTTAGAAGCACCACTACTGGGTGCCACTAGTACTCCTCTTCCCCTGTTTTGGCAACCAAAAATGTTTCCAAATATTGCAAAATGTCCCCTAGGAAGCAAAAAATCACCCATAGAACCACTATTCTAGCCTATCCTAATCATATACTTATCTTCAGAGGTATTCAAGGTACTGTAAGCATGCCCTATTTCCAGGGTGGTTGAGCAGGAAAGCTTGAGATATTGAAGTCTGTCCATGATTGCATCCCTTTCAATTCTGCAATTTACACTAGAACTTGTAGTGGTGAAAGAGATCATACACATTTATTGATGTGTGGATTCTTAGAAATAATTCAGTCTCTAAGGGAATTGGACCTGGAGATGTTTTAGGACTTCCCAAGCTCATGCAGAAATCAAGGCACCCAACTCCCAGTTTAATTTCACTTCTACTACCCCACGTTGCTTGCCATGAGGCTGAGTGGATACATTGTTCTATTATTACACAATGTTTTCACCAAATAAAAGCATTTAATTTATCTTTCATAGTTTAGTTCAAGGAAAATGTCCCCCAAAAAATGCTAGGAAGGAGGCACTGAAGGATACCAGCTATTTGCTATGTATTATATTTTTAAAATCTGTCAATTATTTATTTACAATGGCCAAAATTTACAGAGGAAAAAAACCTACACAAGAATAATGGCATGAGGCTCTATTTACACATGTTGTTAGTAACTACACATCCCCTCTGTCGAGAATTGATATTAACCAGGCTCTCCAACCTACTAGCTCTCAAAACGCTAGACTCATTCTCAAGGCACTGAATATCAGAGAAAGAACTGAATCTAATCTTGAAACTATTGGTACCTACAGCCGAGTTTGAAAATATAAAAAATAATTTCTTAATTTATACCTTAACCTTGGGTTCTCCCAGAAGCAGATGGTGAGATCAGAAAGTGTGCAAGTAGTTTAATTGAGAGGTGGTCCCAAATAGCATTTGGACAGGAGGGGAGAAGTGAGACAAGGAAGGAAAGGTGGCCAGTTCAGAGCACGTTAATGAGCAGGTGACTACTGTGGGCAACCAGGGCTCAACCCTGCTGGGTCCCATGGAAGACTGCAGAAGGCTTGACTTAAAATCTGCCCACCCAAGAGGCAAGGAAGGTCATGTTAAGGGTTGCTTCCTGGGTGGAACTTCCTGCCTTTTCCAGATTCCCATGCTATTGGCTGAACACATGAAGTAGGGAGGGGTGGCAGAGAAAGGCTTCTAGTAAAGAGTTTCATGTGGTTGCAGTCTAAAGCCTCCTGGTGGATGTGGGTAGGGTACCAGAAGTATCTTCTATGGTCCAGAATCAAATCATGGACACTCCACTTCCCTGCCCTTTGCATTTATCCCCATCTTCAGTAGTTTCCTTGGAGCTCATTTCTGCATTCAGGAAAGGAAGCTCATTCATTCTGGGTCTAAGTTTAACTGCTCTAGTTTAAAGATTCCCAACCAGTGGTACATAGACGCTTGGAGGCAGGGGTGAGGAGAGTCTCAAGTCATACAAAGTAATCCTGAAAACTTTATTCTCACCAAACATCATTTGTAGAATAAATAAGAGATCTCAAGAAATAAAATTTAACATGTTTCATATGTTGTTTGCTGCTACTGTGAAATCATATATGAGTTCATTTTAAAGCACAAAAATCATAATGTCATTATGTGGGAGTTTTTTAGACAGCAAAAACTAAAACTACCACAGTTAGTAACCTGAACCATGAGAGATTAAAATAAAGGAGGGGAATCCTCCACAACTGGAAAGTTCGGAAACCGTTGATTTAATGATTGGAGAATATTAAAGGAGAAATACTCCAGATGAAAGTTTACTGATATGAAACACGCCCATGCAAGCATGTGTGCATGTGCATGTGTGTTTCTTTTAGTCCATCTGCTTCCTAAGTATTCGTATTACTTGACACCTGGACTGCAATGAAGTATTTAAAAGTCCAGGCCAAAGTTAAATGTGAGCTTGAATGTCAGCTCTACAACTCAGTAGATGTTTGATCTTAGACAAGTGACAACTTCTCTAAGCCTAAGTGTCCACATTTGTAAAATAAGTTTTAAATGATATGTCTTTCTTCTATGAGTATTATGAAATTTAAATGAGATACATGTATAAAACTCTCAATACAGGACATGGTAGATAGTTAGTATTCAAGGCATGATAGTTATCTTAGCTTAACCACTCTCTTCCGGTGCATCTTTTTATTTGTTTCCACAATTTTTATCGATAACACAGATAAACTTGAATTTCAGAAAACTAAGATAATAACGATGGTGTGATCACTGACCTAGAGCCAGACATCCTGGAATGTGAAATCAAGTGGGCCTTAGAAAGCATCACTATGAACAAACCTAGTGGAGGTGATGGAATTCCAGTGGAGCTATTTCAAATCCTGAAAGATGATGCTGTGAAAGTGCTGCACTCAATATGCCAGCAAATTTGGAAAACTCAGCAGTGGCCACAGGGCTGGAAAAGGTCAGTTTTCATTCCAATCCCAAAGAAAGACAATGCCAAAGAAAAGGCAGAGGAACCCGAGATCAAATTGCCAACATCTGCTGGATCATCGAAAAAGCAAAAGAGTTCCAGAAAAACATCTATTTCTGCTTTATTGATTATGCCAAAGCCTTTGACTGTGTGGATCACAATAAACTGTGGAAAATTCTGAAAGAGATGGGAATACCAGACCACCTGACCTGCCTCTTGAGAAACCTATATGCGGGTCAGGAAGCAACAGTTAGAATTGGACATGGAACAACAGACTGGTCCAAGTAGGAAAAGGAGTACATCAAGGCTATATATTGTCACCTTGCTTATTTAACTTATATGCAGAGTACATCATGAGAAATGCTGGGCTGGAAGAAGCACAAGATGGAATCAAGATTGCTGGGAGAAATAGCAATAACCTCAGATATGCAGATGACACCACCCTTATGGCAGAAAGTGAAGAGGAACTAAAAAGCCTCTTGATGAAAGGGAAAGAGGAGAGTGAAAAAGTTGGCTTAAAGCTCAACATTCAGAAAACGAAGATCATGGCATCTGGTCCCATCACTTCATGGCAAATAGATGGGGAAACAGTGGAAACAGTGTCAGACTTTATTTTGGGGGGCTCCAAAATCACTGCAGATGGTGACTGCAGCCATGAAATTAAAAGACGCTTACTCCTTGGAAGGAAAGTTATGACCAACCTAGATAGCATATTCAAAAGCAGAGACATTACTTTGCCAACAAAGGTCCGTCTAGTCAAGGCTATGGTTTTTCCAGTGGTCATGTATGGATGTGAGAGTTGGACTGTGAAGAAAGCTGAACGCCGAAGAATTGATGCTTTTGAACTGTGGTGTTGGAGAAGACTCTTGAGAGTCCCTTGGACTGCAAGGAGATACAACCAGTCCATTCTAAAGGAGATCAGCCCTGGGATTTCTTTGGGAGGACTGATGCTAAAGCTGAAACTCCAATACTTTGGCCACCTCACGCGAAGAGTTGACTCATTGGAAAAGACTCTGATGCTGGGAGGGATTGGGGGCAGGAGGAGAAGGGGACGACAGAGGATGAGATGGCTGGATGGCATCACTGACTCGATGGACATGAGTTTGAGTGAACTCCAGGGGTTGGTGATGGACAGGGAGGCCTGGAGTGCTGCGATTCATGGGGTCGCAAAGAGTCGGACACGACTGAGCGACTGAACTGAACTGAACTGAATGCCCGTAACAGGACCAGTTAACCCACTCCTTTGTCATTACTTCTGTTATTACCTAGAATGGGTCTATGACAATAAAATGTTTACCATTGGAGACACTTTAAACTGTTCTTATGGAGGACTAGAGGAAGAAATCAGTGACTTATATCACCTTAAGAGGATTAGGCTTGGAGCTATTTTCCAGGTGTCCAGTCTCAAGGCACAGGCTTGGATTGCTTTACATCATGGTATCTTCCCATCCAGGGTGGACAAACTGGCAATGAGTTAAGATTACAGCCCGTTAATCGTACCCAGCACTAGTCACACTGGAGACCTTGGGGACACCCAGCTCCAACCTGGGGATCCCAGAAGGTTGACCTGCCCCAACCTGCCTAAGGATCTGGTCCCCTGGAGTATGTCACGCCTCAGCCTGCTCGCAGATCTGCCAGTCCAGGGGTCCTCAGCCTGCCTGGGGATTTGATCTCCAGAAGGTTGACATGCCTCAACCTTCCTGAGGATCTGCACCCTGACCCGGGGATGCCCAGCTCTCAGTTTGCAACAGTACTGGGTAGGATAAGCTTCAGAAAGACTCACCCCTAAGTAAGTCCACCCATGGAAATAGAAGGAAGCCTATTAGTTGTGGGACCATGCCCAGTCTCAACAATAATTCAGGAGTCCAACAAGAACCCCATTGCCTTTCTGGAAAGTCTGAAAGAGGCCCTCCCAAAGTTTACCAATCTGGACTTAGACTTTTATGAGGGACAGGTGATTTTAAAGGACAAATTCCTGTCCCAGTGTGCATCAGACATAAGGATAAATATACAACAGCTATAGCAGCAGGACCCTGCTGCCTCTTTAGATGAGATCGTCCAGATAGCCACCAATACCTTTTATCACAGAGAATAGGAGAGGGAGTCCAAGGCCCCAGAAAGAGAGAGAAGGAAAGAGCTAAGGCATGCCCAGATGCTGGCCGCCCTCCAGGGAAGCCCTATGGCAAACCCCAAGTCCTTGAAGGACAAGGCATGAGACAAATGCCTAATCTGTAGACAGACGGGACATTGGGCCAAGGAGTGTCCAAACCGTGGCAAGTCTCTTAAAGTGGCTTGCTACAAATGCCATCAATTGGGACACTGGGTAGCACTCTGCCCTCGGGACCCAAGAGCCTCAAGGTCAAGTGCCAAGCCTTCCCTTATGATGGTTCAATAGGACTGAAGCAGCCCACTCCAGCCAGCCCACCGGTCACAGATAACCATCACGGGGATGGAGCCAAGGGTTCACCTGGATATGGCAGGTAGGTCCGAGAATTTCTTGGTTGACACAGGGGCTACCTATTCTGTCCTGACCTCCTACTCCAGAGCCTTCTCCTCCCAAACCTATACCATTTTGGGTGCTATAGGAAAAACAATTACAACAAGATTTACCTGAGCAATTCTTTGTTTCTGGGGTGGACAAATATTTTCCCACCAGTTTCTGGTGGTCCCTGAGTGTCCTATTCCCTTGTTGGGAAGCGATATACTCACTAAGCTGGGAGCCACCCTTGTGATAAACTTGTGGGAAACTTTTCAGCCCCTACAGCTGAAACGACTTGGACAGTATTACCCCAGGGGTTCAGAGATAGCCCCCACCTGTTTTGACAGGTTCTATGCTGGGATCTCCTAGATCTGGACCTGGGACCAAATGGGAAAATATTGCAATATGTATATGACCTAGTAGTCTGCTCCCCAGATGAGGAAAACATCCAACAACATGTGATTAAGGTTCTAAGCTTTTTGGTAGAGAGGGGATATAAAGTCTCCCCTGCTAAGTCACAGATGGTTAAGACAAAGGTCACTTACCCTGGAGTTCAGATGACACATGGGTCTAGGAGGCTGTCCTCCAACTGCGTACAAGGAATCCTGCAGTTGCCTTCCCCCATGGCTTGAAAACAATTGTGAGTTTTCCTGGGGCTAACCAGGTATTGTAGAATCTGGATACCCAGCTATGGTCTAATCTCCCAGCCCTTATATGAAAGCTTAAAGGGACAAGTCGACTCCATCCCATTGACAAGGGGAACTCCTCCAAAGGAGGCAAAGGCTACACGCAAACAAGCCTTAACACAAGCACCCACCTTGAGATTGCCAGACCTGGAAAAAGCATTCCAACTATATGTCCACAAAAAGGAAATAGCCTTGGGAGTCTTAACTCAAAGGTTGGGACCTGAGTCCCAGCCAATAGCTTACATATCCAAGAGGCTAGACCCAACCACCCAAGGCTGGCCTCCCTACCTTCGAAATCTTGCAGCTATTGCAGTACTGATAGAAGATGCTTTAAAACTCTCTCTTGGAGGCAAATTAAATATTTTTTTATTAGCCACCAAGTGAAACAACTCCTGAATGAGAGAGGCCATTTATGGATGCCTGATCAAAGGATCATGGATACCAAGTAGTGCTGATGGAAAATCCAGGTCTGACTATATTCCCTTGTGAGGTTCTTAACCCAGCTACTCTCCTGCCTACCCCGAGGGCTCTCTCCCCATTCATTCTTGCTTAGAAACTTTGGACCATAGGACAAAACCCCGAGATAGATTGTCAGAAGATCCTCTGATGAATCCTGAAGAAATCTGGTACACTGATGGAAGCAACTTTATCTTAGATGGAAAAAGAAGAGCTGGATATGAAGTAGTCTCCAATTTTGAGACTACAGATGCTAAACCTTTGCCACCAGATACTTCAGCCCAGTTGGCTAAGCTCATAAAGCTCATAAAGCTGACTGGAGCTTTGGAGCTGGGAAAAGTAAAAAGAGCAGCCATTTACACTGGCTCCAAGTATGCCTTGCTATTTGGAAAGAAAGAGGCCACTTGACCACCCGAGGCTCCCCAATCAAGTATGGTGATCAAATCCTTAGTTTCTTGGAGGCAGTCCATCTTCCCACTGAGGCTTCAGTCTCCCACTGTAAAGGACACCAAAAACGGAACACAGAAGTGGCATGAGGGAACCAAGCAGCTGATCAGGCAGCTAAGAGAGCAGCATTACAGAACAGTGACCTAATAGGGGTTGCCACCCTAGTTCCACAGACTAATTTGCTAGAAACTCCTTCATATACTGAAGGTAAGACTCTTAAGGCTAAGAGTGAGGGCTTTCAAGAAGATCATATGGGGTGGTTCCAAAAGGAGGGACTCCTTTTTCTGTCTGGGAACCTCTGGTGGAAGTTGGTTAACTCCTTACATGCTACCACTCATTTAGGGGAGAAGGCCCTCCAAAGATTACTAGAAAGGTCCTTCAGAGGAACAGGCCTCCAAATGACTATAAGGCAAGTGGTCTCCTGTTGTCCCACCTGCCAATTGAACAACCCCCAAGGACCTTGAAGACCCCAGCTGGCCCAGCCCATCCAACAGCATGGGACCTACCCAGGGGAGGACTGGAAGATGGACTTCACCCAGATGCCAGTTTCTAAAGGGTATAAATACCTACTAGTCATGATAGATACATTCACAGGATGGATCAAAGGTTTCCCCACCTGGACTGAGAAGGCCAAGAAGGTGGTACAAAAAACCTGCTCCATAAAATCATTCTGAGATTTGGCCTGGTGATGAATCCTTTATTCAAAAGAAATAAGACTCAGAGCCTCGAGGAGGAGAAGATACGGAGTCAGGGGCCAGAGAACGAGGGACTGGAAGATGGCTTCATGGGAACTGAGGCAGGAAAGGCGTGAATCTCAGAGGTGGGGACTCAGCGTTCATTTGCATAACCAGAATGCACTGCATGCAATATAGTTTCAATTCTTCAATTTATCATAGATTTCTTTTAAATGTAGCATTTCGAAGAATGAGCCTTCATCCACTTACCTGAAAAGAACTGCTGCAAAGTCTTGACCAGGACTGACCCTTGATGCTCCTCAGCCTCAGTGTGTTAGGAGTATATCTCTCCTCATGAGTATGTACACAGGTGATAGTATGGGATTCTTACCTTTGTTCTTGCTCCTGCTTGAACTGAGTCTTTTGTGTTGCACTTAAGATTTGGTTAGGTAGGCCCAAGGGATAAAAAAGGCGAGCTACCCACAATTTTTTGAGGTCTTGTGAGATAAAAAAGGCCAAATTTCTTGTGTGAAAAAGTAGATCTTGAAAAGAGGGTGACTTCGGGCAGTTTTTCTAGGACTTCTGCAGCTAAGAGTTTTTCTGTGTGCTTGATCATTTGAAATCACAGGTTTTATCTTTGGCCAGTAAGACTCCCATAACTCTGAACAGGGTTTTCCAAGAGATTTTTCAGCTGTACCTTTGGTCAGTAAGATTCCCATAAGCCTGCATGGGGTTTTCCCTTAAGTTTTTCTGCTGTTCAGAAAGACTGAAGGCAGGAGGAGAAAGGGACAATATTTAATAAAATGATTTGATAGCATCACCGACTGGATGGATGTTAGTTTGAGCAAGCCCGGGTGTTGGCGACTGACAGGAAGTAAGGCTGGTCAGATAAGACTGAGCAAATGAACTGGACAATATACACAACCCAGGGGTGGAACCAGATCCTCCTATAATAGCAGACAGCTTATTATTATTATTATTTTACTGATTAGAGCCATCCTGATGGCTTAGACAGTAAAGAGTCAGCCTGCAATGCAGAGACCCAGGTTCAATCCTGGGGAAGATTCTCTTGGAGAAGGGCATGGCAACCCACTGCAATATTCTTGCCTTGAGAACCCCATGAACAGTATGAAAAGGCAAAAAGATAGGACACTGAAAGATGAATTCCCCAGGTCAGTAGGTGCCCAATATGCTACTGGAAAAGAGTGGAGAAATAACTCCAGAAAGAATGAAGATCTATCTATGTCCATTTCCAAGGCAAACCATTCAATACCACAGGAATCCAAGTCTATGCCCCAACCAGTAATGCTGAAGAAGCTGAAGTTGAATGGTTCTATGAAGACCTACAAGACCTTCTAGAACAAACACCCAGAGAAGGTGTCCTTTTCATTATAGGGGACTGGATTGCAAAGTAGGAAGTCAAGAGATACCTGGACTAACAGGCAAATTTGGCCCTGGAACACAAAATGATGCACATCAAAGGCTAACAGAGTTATGACAAGAGAACGCACTGGTCATAGCAAACACCCTCTTGCAACAACACAAGAGAAGACTCTACACATGGACATCACCAGATGATCAATACCAAAATCAGGTTGATTATATTCTTTGCAGCCAAAGATGGAGAAGCTCTATACAGTCAGCAAAAACAAGACCAGGAGCTGTGGCTCAGATCATGAACTCCTTATTGCCAAATTCAGACTTAAATTGAGGAGAGTAGAAAAAGCCATCAGAGCATTCAGGTATGACCTAAATCAAATCCCTTATGATTATACAGTGGAAGTGACAAATAGATTCAAGGCATTAGATCTGATAGAGTGCCTGGAGAACTGTGGATGGAGGTTCATGACATTGTACAGGAGGCAGTAATCAAGACCATTACCAAGAAAAAGAAATGCAAAAAGGCAAAATGGTTGTCTAGGAGGCCTTACAAATAGCTAAGAAAAGAAGATGAGCTAAAGACAAAGAAGAAAAGGAAAGATACACCCATTTGAATGCAGAGTTCCACAGAATAACAAGGAGAGAAAAGAAAGCCTTCCTCAATGATCAATGCAAAGAAATAGAGAAAAACAATAGAATGGGAAAGACTAGAGATCTCCTCAAGAAAATTAGAGATGCGAAGGGAGTATTTCATGCAAAGACGGGCACAATAAAGGACAGAAATGGTATGAACCGAACAGAGCAGAAGATATTAAGAATAGGTGGCAACAATACACAGAAGAACTATACAAAAATGATTTTCAAGACCCAGATAACCATGATGGTGTGATCACTCACCTAGAGCCAAACATCCTGGAATGGGAAGTCAAGTGGGCCTTAGGAAGCATCACTAGGAACACAGCTAGTGGAGGTGATGGAATTCTGACTGAGCTATTTCAAATCCTAACAGATGATGCTGTGGAAGTGTTCCACTCAATATGCCAGCAAATTTGGGAAACTCCGCACTGGCCCGAGGACTGGAAAAGGTCAGTTTTCATTCCAATCCCAAAGAAAGGCAATGCCAAAGAATGCCCAAACTACCACACAACTGCACTCATCTCACACGCTAGCAAAGTAATGCTCAAAATTCTCCAAGCCAGGCTTCAACACTATGTGAACCGGGAACTTCCACATGTTCAAGCTGGATTTAGAAAAGGCAGAGGAACCCGAGACCAGATTGCCAACATCCAATCATCACTGAAAAACAAAGAGTTCCAGAAAAAAACAACAACAGCAGCAAGTTCCAGAAAAAAGGTAACATAGTTCTGCCTTATTAACTACGCCAAAGCCTTTGACTGCATGGATCACAACAAACTGTGGAAAATTCTACAAAAGATGGGAATACCAGACCACCTGACTTGCCTCTTCAGAAATCTGTATGCAGGTCAAGAAGCAACAGTTAGAACTGGACATGGAACAACAGACTGCTTTCAAATTGGGAAAGGAGAACATCAAGGCTATATATTGTCACCCTGCTTATTAACTTACATGCAGCATACAACATGCTAACTGCCATGCTGGATGAAGCACAAGCTAGAATCAAGATTGCTGTGAGAAACATCAATAATCTCAGAAATGCAGATGACACCACCCCTATGGCAGAAAGTGAAGAACAACTAAGGAGCGTCTTGATGAAAGTGAAAGTGAAAGAGGAGAGTGAAAAAGTTGGCTTAAAACCGAAAATTCAGAAAACGAAGATCATGGCATCTGATCTCATCATTTCATGGCAAATAGATGGGAAAACGATGGAAACAGTGACAGACTTTACTTTCTTGGGCTCTAAAATCACTGAAGACGGTGACTTCAGCCATGAAACTAAAAGACGCTTGCTCCTTGGAAGAAAAGCTGTGACCAACCAAGACAGCGTATTAAAAAGCAGAGATATTACGTGGCCTAAAAAGGTCCATACAGTCAAGGCTATGGTTTTTCAGTACTCATGTATGGATGTGAGCGTTGCACTGTAAAGATAGCTGAAGGCCAAAGAATGGAGGCTGTTGGGCTGTAGTCTTGAAAATGCTTGAGAGTCCCTCGGATTGCAAAGAGATGCAACCAGTCCATTCTCAAGAAAACCCATCCCGAATATTTGTTGAATAACTGATGCTGACTCTGAATTTCCAATAGTTCGGCCACCTGATGCAAAGAACTGATTTACTGGAAAAGACCATGATGCTAAGAAAGACTAAAGGTTGGAGAAAAAGAAAAAAACAGAAAATGAGATGGTTAAATAGCACCATGGATTTAAAGAGTATGAGTAAGAATAACCTCCATGAATGGGTGATAAGAAAAGCTGAAAGGTTGCAGTCCACGGGGTTACCACATAACCGGATATGACTAGCAGAATCAATTTACGAGACCAAAGCCTCACACAGTAATCGAACACACGGAAAACTTTTATATATAACAACCCCAGGAAAAAAAGACCCGTCTCAAAACTTTTCCTTTGCAAAGTCTGTTTTTGTATACAACCATATTGGCTTTGTCCAGTTGACAGAGCCTCCAAAAATTATGACCGCGCAGCTTACACCCCTTTGGTTGCGTAAGTGCATACTAAGTGCAACACAAAAGACCCACCTTAGGAACGAGCACTCCTAAAACAGTTAGGGTGAGCAGTGTCAAGGGTAACTCTGGGTCAAGAGTTTGCAGCAGATCTTTTCACTTAAGTGCATGAAGGTTCATTCATCGAAATACTACGTTTAAAAGAAATCTACGATGAACACTAATAGAAAATTCAATCTATATTGCGTGCAGTGCATGCTGGTTATGCAAACGAACGCTGAGTCTCCGCCCCCGAGATTCACGCCTTTCCCCGCCCCAGCTCCCCTGGAAGCCAGCTTCCGGTCCCTTGTTCCCAGGCCCCTGACTCCATGTTTTCTCCTCCTCGACACTCTGAGTCTGATTTCTTCTCAATAAGGATTTTGTTGACGGCTTAAGATAATGATATATGGGTGCTGGATTTGACATAGAGAAGGTTCACTATAATGTCGAATGAAAGAGAGTGCCGCACCTACTCAGTCGTGCCCAGACTATTTGCAAATCCCATGGACTATAGCCCTCCAGGCTCCTCTGTCCGTGGAATTCTCCAGGCAAGAATACTGCAGTGGGTAGCCATTCCCTTCTCCAGGAGAAGCTTCCCCAGGATCGAATCTGGGTCTCCCACTTTGTAAGCAGACTCTTTACTATAAAAGCCATCAGGGTGACTCGAATCACTATTTAAAAAAAAAAAAAAAAGTGACTGCCAAAATAGGAGAACTGAATCGTAGGAAAAGACCCTGATGCTGGGAAAGAGGGAAGGCTTGAGGAGAAGGGGACAACAGAGAATGAGATGGTTGGGTGGCATCACCACCTTGATGTACATGAGTTTGAGCAAGTTCCAGGAGTTGGTGATGAACAGGGACCCTGGCGTGCTGCAGTACTTGGGGTCGCAGAGTCTGCCATGACTCAGGGACTGAACTGAACTGAACAGGGCATGGCTCATAGTTTCATTGAGTTAGACAAGGCTGTGGTCCATGTGATCAGTTTGATAAGTTTTCTTTGACACTGGTTTTCATTCTGTCTACCCTCTGACAGATAAGGATAAGAGGCTTATGGAAGCTTCCTGCTGGGAGAGACTGACTGTGGGGAAACTGGGTCTTGTTCTGATGGGCAGGACCATGCTCAGTAAATGTTTAATCCAATTTTCTGTTGATGGGTGGGGCTGCCTTCCCTCCCTGTTGTTTGACCTGAGACCAAACTAAGGTGGAGGTAATGAAGATAATGGCCACCTCCTTCCAAAGGTCCCAGGCAGGCACTGCTGCACTCAGTGCCCCCAACCCTGCAGCAGTCCACCGCCGACCCACGCCTCCACCAGGGACTCCTGGACACCCACAGCCAAGTCTGGGTCAGTCCCTTGTGGGGTCCCTGCTTCTTTCTCCCGGGTCCTGGTGTGCACAAGGTTTTGTTTGTGCCCTCCAAGAGTCTGTTTCCCCAGTCCTGTGTAAGTTCTGTAATCAAAGCCCACTGGCCTCCACAGCCAAATTCCTTGGGGGTTCTCAGTTCCCTTGCCAGATCCCCAGGTTGGTAAATCTGTTGTGGGTCCTAGAACTTCCTTAACAGCGCGAGAATTTCTTTGCTATGATTGTTTGTGGGCCATCTGCTTGGCGGCTCTATGCTTGGGGTTAATGGCGACCTCCTCCAAGAGGGCTTATGCCACAGGCTGGGTGACCAGGGCTCCTGCACCCAGAGCCCCTGCCCCTGCGGCAGGCCACTGCTGACCCACCGTCCCTCCACAGGAGACACTCAAACACAGTTCTGGCTCAGTCTCTGTGAGGTTTCTGAGCTCTGCTATGCACAAGGTTTTCTTTGAGCCCTCCAAGTGTCACTGGCAGGTATGGGGTTTGATTCTAAATGAAATTTCACCACTCCTACTATCTTGTTTGGGCTTCTCCTTTGCCCTTGGACGTGGGATATCTTTTTTTGGTGGGATCCAACATTCTCCTGTTGATGGTTGTTCAGCACCGAGTTGTAATTTTGGACTTCTCCCAGGAGAAGATGAGGGCACGACCTTCTAGTCCTCCATCTTGTATGGGAATCTTTGGTCAGATTCCCATAACACTGAATGGGGATATCCAAGAGATTTTTTGGTGCCAGGAAAGATTGAAAGCAGGTGAAGAAAGGGACCACATTGCAAAAAGCAATTAGATGGCATCACCAACTGAATGGACATGAGTTTGAGCAAGCACGAGTGTTGGTGACAGACAGGAAGGCTGGTCAGATAAGACTCAGCAAATGAACTGCACAATTTTCATGACCCAGGGATGGAACCAGGCCCTCCTATATTGGAAGTCACCTTTTTTTTTTTTAATAGTGATTAGAGTCACCCTGATGGCTTAGACAGTAAAGAGTCTGTTCACAAAGCGGGAGACCCAGGTTCGATCCTGGGGAAGCTTCTCCTGGAGAAGGGAATGGTTACCTACTGCAGAATTCTTGCCTGGAGAATTCCACGGACAGAGGAGCCTGGAGGGCTATAGTCTGTGGGATTCGCAAATAGTCTGGGCACGACTGAGTAGGTTCGGCACTCTATTTCATTCGACATTATAGTGAATCTTCTCTATGTCAAATCCAGCACCCATATATCATTATTGTAAGCCGTCAACAAAATCCCTTGAAAAGAAATCAGACTCAGAGTGTCGAGGAGGAGAAATCATGGAGTCAGGGACCTCGGAACAAGGGACTGGAAGCTGGCTTCCCGGCTGCTGGGGCGGGGAAAGGGGCGAATCTCAGGGGCGGGGACTCAATGAATATTTGCATAACTAGCATGCGTTGCATGCAATATAGTTTCAGTTTACTATTTCAATTTATCGTAATTTCTTTTAAACATAGTATTTTGAAGAATGAGCCTTCAGTCACTTAAGAGAGAAGATCTGTTGCAAACTCTTGACCCAGACTTACCCTTGACGCTCCTCACCCTAACTGTGTTATGTGTGCTCGTGCTCAAGTCGGGTCTTTTGCCTTTGGCTTAGTATTCGGTTGGTTAGGTCTGAGGCAAAACATCACTGCGTTACCCTCAATTTTTGGAGGTCTTGTGAGAAAAGCAAGACCACTATCGTTGTATGCAAAAACAGACCTTTCAAAGTGAAAGCTTTGAGGCAAGCTTTTTTTCTGGGGTCCTTATATTTAAGAGCTTTCCATGTGGTTATCGAGGGAAATTCTGAGATTAGGCTTTGGTGTGCTTAGTTGACTTAGTCGTGTCCGACTATTTTGTAACCCCAAGGACTCCGGCACTTCAGGTTTTTCTATCACATATTCTTAAAGCTTAACTCATACTCATGCTCTTTGAATCAATGGTGCTATCTAACCGTATCATTTTCTGTCGTCTCTTTTTTCCTCCCACCTTTAGTCCTTCCTAGCATCAGGGTCGTTTCCGGTAAGTCAGTTCTTTGCATCAGGTGGCCAAACTGTTGCAGTTTCAGTGTCTGCATCAGTTCTTCCAAGGAATATTCAGGACTGATTTTGGTCAGTAAGGTTCTTATAATTTTGAATGGGTTTTCTAGGAGATTTTTCTGGTGCCAGGAAACATTGAAGACGGGAGTAGAAAGGGACGACATTGGGAAAACCATTAGATAGCGTCACTGACTCAGTGGACATGAGTTTGCACATGCCCACGTGTTAGTAGTATCGGATAGGAAAGCCAGTCAGACAGAACTGAGGAAATGAACTGGACAATTTTCACAACCCATGGATGAAACTGGGCCCTCCTATTTTGGCAGTCACTTTTTTTTTTTAATAGTGATTAGAGTCACCCTGTGGAGAAGGCAATGGCACCCCACTCCAATACTCTTGCCTGGAAAATCCCATGGACGGAGGAGCCTGGTGGGCTGCAGTCCATGGGGTCACTAAGAGTTGGACTCGATTGAGCGGCTTCATTTTCACTTTTCACTTTCATGCATTGGAGAAGGAAATGGCAACCCACTCCAGTGTTCTTGCCTGGAGAATCCCAGGGATGGGGGAGCCTGGTGGGCTGCCGTCTATGGGGTCGCACAGAGTCGGACATGACTGAAGCGATTTAGCAGCAGCAGCAGCCGAGTCCCCCTGATGGCTGAGACAGTAGAGAGTCTGTTCACAAAGCGGGAGACCCAGGTTCGATCCTGGGGAGCTTCTCCTGGAGAAGGGAATGGCTACACACTGCAGTATTCTTGACTGGCGGTCCATGGACACAGGAGCCTGGGGGGCTATATTCCATGAGGTCACAAATAGTTTGGGCACGACTGAGGAGGTTCGGCACTCTATTTCATTTGACATCATAGTGAACCTTCTCTGTGTCAAATGCAGTGCCCATATATCATTATCTTAAGCCGTCAACAAAATCCTTATTGAGAAGAAATCAGACTCACAGTGTCAAGGAGGAGCAAACATGGAGTCGGGCCTGGGAACAAGGGACTGGAAGCTGGCTTCCCGGGAGCTGAGGTGGGGAAAGGCGTGAATCTCGGGGGCGGGGACTCAGCAAATATTTGCATAACCAGAATTCACTCCTCGTGATAGTTTCAATTTATCATAGATTTCTTTTAAACATAGTATTTCGATGAATGAGCCTTAACCCACTTAAGAGAAAAGATCTGCTGCAAACACTTGACCCAGACTTACACTTGATGCTCCTCAGCCTCACTGTGTTAGGAATGCGTGTTCCCTCATCTATATGTGCACAGGCACACTGAAGTATTCTTATGCTTGTTCTTGTTCATGCTCAAGCTGAGTCTTTTGTCTTGTACTTAGGACTTGGTTAGTTAGGCCTGAGAAGGAATATAATTCCAGTGACACAGTTTTTGGAGACCTTGTGAGATAAACAAGGCTAACATCATTGTATGCAAAAACAGACCTTATGAAGTGAAAGTTTTAAGGCAGGCTTTTTTTCTAGGGTTGTTATACTTAAGAGCTATCTGTGTGTTTATGGCGTGAAATTCTGAGGCTAGGCTTTGGTCTGCTCAGTTGACTCTCTCAGTTGTGTGCGACTATTTTGTAACCCCGTGGGCTGCGGCACTTCAGGTTTTCCTATCACCCATTCTCGGAGGTTACTCATACTCATGCCCTTCAAATCAATGGTGCTATCTAACCATCTCATTTTCTGTCGTCTCCTTTCTCCTCCCACCTTTAGTCGTTCCCAGCATCAGGGATTTTTCCAGTAAGTCAGTTTGTTGCATCAGGTGGCCAAACTAGTGGAATTTCAGTGTCAGCATCAGTTCTTCCAATGAATATTCAGGACTGATTTCCTTTAGGATGGACTGGTTGGATCTCCTTGCAGTCCAAGGGACTCTCAAGCATCTTCTCCAAGACCACAGTCCAACAGCCTCCATTCTTTGGCCTTCAGCTTTCTTTACAGTGCAACTCTCACATCCATACATGAGTACTGGAAAAACCATAGCTTTGACTGGACAGACCTTTTTCGGCCAAGTAATATCTCTGCTTTTTAATATGCTGTCTTGGTTGGTCATAGCTTTTCTTCAAAGGAGCAAGCGTCTTTTAATTTCATGGCTGAAGTCACCGTCCACAGTGACTTTAAAGCCCATGAAAAAAAAGTCTGTCACTGTTTCCATCGTTTCCCCATCTATTTGCCATGAAGTGATGGGAATGGATGCCATGATCTTCGTTTTCTGAATTTTGAGTTTTAAGCCAACTTTTTCACTCTCTTCTTTCACTTTCATCAAGAGGCTCTTTAGTTCTTTCTTGCTGTCTGCCATGAGGGTGGTGTCATCTGCATTTCTGAGGTTATTGATGTTTCTCCCAGCTATCTTGATTCCAGCTTGTGCTTCATGCAGCATGCCATTTCAGATGCTGTAATCTGCATATAGGTTAAATAAGCAGGGTGACTATATGCAGCCTTCATGTACTCCTTTACAGAATTTGAACCAGTCTGTTTTTCAATGTCAAGTTCTAACTGTTGCTTCTTGACCTGCATAGAGATTTCTCACGGGGCAGGTCAGGTTGATCAGTCAGCAAGATTGCTTGGTCTTTGCTCAGTAAGGTTCTCATAACTGTGGATGGGTTTTCCAGGAGATTTTTCTGGTGCTGGGAAAGATTGAAGATGGGAGGAGAAAGGGACGACATTGGGGAAAATGCTTAGATAGCATCACTGAGGTGGACGTGAGTTTGAGCAAGCCCTGGGAGTTAGTGACGGATAGGAAAGCCGGTCAGACGGAACTGAGCAAATGTACTGGACAATTTTCATGACCCAGGGACGGAACTGGGCCCTCCTATTTTGGCAGACACTTTTTTTTAAAATAGTGATTAGAGTCACCCTGATGGTTTAGACAGTAAAGAGTCTGCTTACAAAGTGGGAGACCCAGATTGAATCCTGGGGAAGAATCTCCTGGAGAAGGGAATGGCTATCCACTGCAGTATTCTTGCCAGGAGAATTCCATGGACAGAGAGGATCCTGTGGGGCTATAGTCCACGAGATTACAGAGTCTGACTGGACTGAAAGAATAACACTATTCAGATGCTAACAACAACCAAGAGCCTGAGGCCCAAAGTTATCAGGAGTAATAAGCCCAGCAATTTGTCTGGTTAAGAGATCAACTTGCAGGATTCTGCTGGCCTTGCAGCCAGGATCAGGGAACTGGAACCCTCAGAGTTCATAGCTGAACACAGGGCTCTTTAGAGGTTTGGCCTGTAGTATTACTCCTTAGGGAACAGGCTTCAGATGGCTAGGTTCTCATACCCTGTAAATGCAAGGTTGAAGAGACTCACAAATTTTAAGCAATGCACATGTCTTGAGTATTATTAACTTTACCACTCTTAGCCCATTACTGACACCTATCATACTGGCTAACACGTTACTAATTTCACCAGTGAAAATCCATTTCTAACCTTCATTTCCCTACTTAGCAAAGACTCTGCTGTTGATTGAACTATGGCTAACAGAAACATTTGCAGTAGCTAGAAGCTGATACAGACCCCCCGATTAATACAGCCAACTACCCCTGGTGTGTGACATCCTGAGTGGGGTCATTGCTAGCTCTTAGTTTTACACAACACACACACACACAAGCTACTACTACTACACTGTCTTTGCTGGCAGTAAATTAGCAGACCTCGTCATACTCTATAATACGGTCAAAGGTACTGACAAATCTCAAGAAGCACTGTACCTCAACAGAAGAGTGGAAACCTAGAAAAGGGGAGTCAGTGAGGCCAGGTTGGCAAAGCCCATTCAATGGGAAAGAGAGGATCTTGGCCAAAAAAGAGAAGTTCAAAACTAACAGCTCCATCTCCAAGGCTATCCCTTGTGTGAGGAGAGAAGCCCCAACATTCAAATCTAATGCCTCTTAACAGGGAGAATTGTTTTGATTTCTTGCTCACCAAACAACCTTCCCATTAGAATCTGTATCCCTGTGTGAATCTGACTCCAGAGAGAGACAGAATGGAGATGTGTGTAGTTGACTGAGAAGACAAACGCAAACCTAATTGTGGCATCTCAGTTCCCCAACCAGGGACCAAACTCCAGTCCTGTCAGTGAAAGTGCAGAATCCTAACCATTAGGCGGCCAGAGAACTCCCCCAAATTATGTTTTATTTGGTAAACTCACTGAGGACTTGAGCCCAGGATGCAGTCTCTTAGTTCTCAGAGACTGCTCCAAAAAGGTAAGGGGGCAGGGGAGTTACCTGGCGGGCCAGTGGTTGGGATTCCGTGCTTCCACTGAAGGGGGCCCAGGTTCAATCTCTGCTTGGAGAACAACGGGATCTAAGGGAACTAAGATCCTGCAAGCCACTCAGTGGGGCAAAAAAAGAGGTAAGGGAGGAGCCAGAATATATAGGAAGTTCTTTGCTGAGAAAAAAAAAATATGTAGTCAACCATCAGAACATCAAAAGATTACTGCTAATCACAAAAACACACATCTCAAGTTAATGATCTTAGTATGGGAAGATGCAAGAGTCTGGGCCCATTCAAATCATTCCTTTGATATACACTTTAACTATCTAGGGGCACCATCCTATTTTTCTCCATCCTGAATCCATTCAGAGCCCACCCTCGGGGTGACAGAGGTGCCTGGTAGCTTTATGGTCTCAACATCCTTTGTTTACTGAAATGGCAGGCAACATTCTCTGTCCACAGCGTACATTTGCATTCAGTGAGATGCTCCCATTGCTCATTATTAATAAAGGGACATTTTGACTTTGTAAATCAGGCCTGAGAGCCATATTCTGGATACAGTGCCTTCTGGGAGTGTGTTTGGAAGCCCCCTGAGCACTCAAAATATTTTGGGTGCTCCTGTTTTGCAACTCTAGCACACTGTGCTTCCCATACCAGGCCAGTCCTACTCTCCAGTACAAGGGGCTTGGTTTTTGTCTTGTTTTGTGTTTTGGCTTGTGGGCTCTCCGTTCCCCTGCCAGGAATTGAACCTGGGCCCCAGCAGTGAAAGCCTAGAATCATAGCTAACCACTAGACCACCAGGGAACTCCCTTGAGTTGTTTCCTTTTAGGGCTTGTTGAATGGATTCCCCCCAGCCAAGTGGTAAATGAAGTGAAGGCAGGGGCTGTGCTCATGAAGCTACTATATTCTCAGCACCCAGCAGAATGCTAGGCTCAGAGAAAGCCCTCAATACATACTTTTTGAGAAAAAGAGCCTCTGAATGGTGAAAATGCACTGACCACTTGGTTTTCTGAATCTATACTGATGAGGGCCAAACCTCCAATTGCCCAGGTGATATCCTTTCTTGCGACCTCTCAGAGAGTTTCCTGTACTGAGAAGACCTCAGGCAGCCACAGGACCAAGATCATCCCAGGGTAAACTTGGTGGCAACAGAAAGTTTTCATTCATCAGTTAAACATTTACCGAGTGCCTACTACATTCTACTACATTGCGTAAATGCTCAGTTGCTAAGTCTTGTTCGACTCTTTGCAACCCCATGCACTGTAGCCCTCCAGGTTCTTCTGTCCATGGGATTTCCTGGGCAAGAATACTGGAGTGGGTTGCCATTTCCTTCTCCAGGGGATCTTCCCAGCTCAGGGATGGAACTTGCATCTCCTGTGTCTCCTGCATTGGCAGGTGGATTCTTTACCACTGAGTCACCTGGGAAACCCACCTACTGCATTCTGAGCCCTTAATTAGACACCAGGCACACCACAATTTAGAATAAGGGCTCTCAGGCCAACAATGGAGAGTGATAACAAACAGTAAAATAATTCATCTGGAATAATCTATATGGAATAGAATCTTAAAAAAAGTGGATATATGTATATGTAAACTGACCCAATGTACAGCACAAACTAACACAACATTGTAAATCAACTGTATTCCAGTAAAGAAAACTGAGAAGAAAAACTAACATAACTCAGAAGATTGAGGTATTATTGCAAAGTAACATCTTGAGCATTATTTTCTACTGGTGGAGGGGAAGTTTAAGGAAGGTTTAAAGTGACATCTGAGCCATGTCTTGAAGGATCAACAGGTGTTAAAGTAACCATGCTAGTTTGACTTGTCTACCTCAGAGTATTTTCAGAGAAAGGAAAGCTCCTACCAACCTTTAAAATAGCCAAGGGTATTATTTCAACGAAAGAGTCGAATTTCATGTTTCTTGCACACTATTGGGGTTGCAGGTAGTGCAAAGGAGTATTTGCGTTTCTGTAGAACAAACAGGCGATTGTTTGATTCGATTACCCAATGCTGTCCTTGGGTGCTCACCCTGATTTTAGTCTTTATAGGAATTTGGCCAATTTCAGCGTTTGCTATACACTTCCACATTTCTGGCAGACACTGTAAGATTTTAGAAATGATTATTATAGCCAGCTTGCTCAGGCATACTGATGGCTGGCTGTGGAGGGTATGATTAGATTGGCAGATGCTGGGGTGCCAGCTCTAGAAGGAACAGGATACTTCAAATAAAAACTCTTGTCCTGTCTGGAATATTGGGAGAGAGTACATGCATTTGAAAAATTCAAATACACATGCTGCATATACAGGCTTCATGAATTTTGTTCTGATTTATTTCCATAAGTCTCAGCCAGAATTACAGACTTTCAAGGAAATGTGTATAAAGACAATGGTAAAGACAAATACAGAATAGTTGTGAGGTTAGGCTCTATTGAAGGTCTCGATATAAAATGCCCTGGAGAAGAAAGATATTTATGACTTGAAATACTATCCTTCTTCATCAGTGTTTTCTAAAGTTGGTCCAAAACCACAGTTTCAAACTCTCCTAGGATGACAAAATGCAGATTCCAGGCCTCCTTCTAAGATCTAATTTGGAGAAGATTGGCATATTTAGGGATATTTGTCTTCCCATCCATGAATGTATTAGTATAGTATATCTTTCTTTTATTTAAGTGCTCTTTAATATTTCCTTCTATGGCATATACATCTTGGTCAGGTTTGTTCCTAGCTACCTTATATTTTTTGCATGCTAAGTTGCTTCAGTCATGTCCAACTCTTTGTGACCCTATGAACTGAAGCCCACCAAGCTCTTCTAGTAAAATAAAAATATTTGAATGAAAGATTTCATTAAGCTAAGATTTAAATAAGCTATAAAGCAAATACAATGAATTACTAACTGTAGTTGATGTATCAATCATGTCCTGTCAAAAGGCAGAAATAAAATTATTTTCATAGGCAAAATTTAATATAAAGAATGGTTAACCCATGTATTGGAGAGCTGAAAAGGCAAAAGGAAAACCCTAAGATAGCAAATTGCTAAAAATCAGCTATGACCTCTAGAACTGGATGAAAAAAAGAGAGAGAGGTTTGTATTATTAAGAATGACAAAAACAACAAAGATTTGCCGCATAGCACAGGAAACTATATTCAGTATCTTGTCAGAAACTATAATGGAACAGAATCAGAAAAAAAGAGAATTTAAATATATACACATATATGCATAACCAAACTAGGCTTCAGCAGTATGTGAGCTGAGAACTTCCAGATGTACATGCTGGAATTAGAAAAGGCAGAGAAACCAGAGACCAAATTGCCAACATCCATTGGATCATACAGAAAGCAAAGTAATTGCAGAAAAACATCTGCTTCATTGACTGTGCTAAAGCCTTTGACTATGTAGATCACAACAAACTGTGGAAAATTCTTAGAGATGGGAATATCAGACCATCCTGAGAGGTCTGTATGCAGGTCAAGAAGCAACAGTTAGAACTGGACATGGAACAATGGACTGGTTCAAAATTGGGAAAGGAATACGACAAGGCTGCATATTTCACCCTGCTTATTGAACTTATATGCAGAACACACTGTGCGAAATGCTGGGCTGGATGAAGCACAAGCTGGAATCAAGATTGCTGGGAGCAATATCAAGAACCTTAGATATGATATTCAGGTGACACCACTCTAAGGACAGAAAGTAAAGAGGAACAAAAAACAATAGAATGGGAAAGACTAGAGATCTCCTCAAGAAAATTAGAGATGCGAAGGGAGTATTTCATGCAAAGACGGGCACAATAAAGGACAGAAATGGTATGAACCTAACAGAGCAGAAGATATTAAGAATAGGTGGCAACAATACACAGAAGAACTATACAAAAATGATTTTCAAGACCCAGATAACCATGATGGTGTGATCACTCACCTAGAGCCAAACATCCTGGAATGGGAAGTCAAGTGGGCTTTAGGAAGCATCACTAGGAACAAAGCTAGTGGAGGTGATGGAATTCTGACTGAGCTATTTCAAATCCTAACAGATGATGCTGTGGAAGTGTTCCACTCAATATGCCAGCAAATTTGGGAAACTCCGCACTGGCCAGAGGACTGGAAAAGGTCAGTTTTCATTCCAATCCCAAAGAAAGGCAATGCCAAAGAATGCCCAAACTACCACACAACTGCACTCATCTCACACGCTAGCAAAGTAATGCTCAAAATTCTCCAAGCCAGGCTTCAGTACTATGTGAACCGGGAACTTCCACATGTTCAAGCTGGATTTAGAAAAGGCAGAGGAACCCGAGACCAGATTGCCAACATCCAATCATCACTGAAAAACAAAGAGTTCCAGAAAAAAAAAAAAAAAAAAACAGCAGCAAGTTCCAGAAAAAAAGGCAAGATAGTTCTGCTTTATTAACTACGCCAAAGCCTTTGACTGCATGGATCACAACAAACTGTGGAAAATTCTACAAAAGATGGGAATACCAGACCACCTGACTTGCCTCTTCAGAAATCTGTATGCAGGTCAAGAAGCAACAGTTAGAACTGGATATGGAACAACAGACTGCTTTCAAATTGGGAAAGGAGAATGTCAAGGCTATATATTGTCACCCTGCTTATTTAACTTACATGCAGCACACAACATGCTAAGGATGAAGCTGGATGAAGCACAAGCTAGAATCAAGATTGCTGTGAGAAACATCAATAATCTCAGAAATGCAGATGACACCACCCCTATGGCAGAAAGTGAAGAACAACTAAGGAGCCTCTTGATGAAAGTGAAAGTGAAAGAGGAGAGTGAAAAAGTTGGCTTAAAACTGAAAATTCAGAAAAAGAAAATCATGGCATCTGGTTTCATCAGTTCAGTTCAGTTCAGTTCAGTCACTCAGTCATGTCCGACTCTTTGCAACCCCATGAATCACAGCATGCCAGGCCTCCCTGTCCATCACCAACTCCTGGAGTTCACTCAAACTCACATCCATCAAGTTGGTGATGCCATCCAGCCATCTCATCCTCTGTCATCCCCTTTTCCTCCTGCCCCCAATCCTTCCCAGCATCAGAGTCTTTTCCAATGAGTCAACTCTTCACATGAGGTGGCCAAAGTACTGGAGTTTCACCTTTAGCATCATTCCTTCCAAAAAACACTCAGGACTGATCTCCTTTAGAATGGACTGGTTGGATCTCCTTGCAGTCCAAGGGACTCTCAAGAGTCTTCTCCAACACCACAGTCCAAAAGCATCAATTCTTCGGCACTCAGCTTTCTTCACAGTCCAACTCTCACATCCATACAGGACCACTGGAAAAACCATAGCCTTGACTAGACGGACCTTTTTTGGCAAAGTAATGTCCCTGCTTTTGAATATGTTATCTAGGTTGGTCATAACTTTCCTTCCAAAGAGTAAGCTCATGGCTGCAGTTACCATCTGCAGTGATTTTGAAGCCCAGAAAAATAGTCTGACACTGTTTCCCCATCTATTTCCCCTGAAGTGATGGGACCAGATGCCATGATCTTTCAGGGCAAATAAATGGGGAAACGATGGAAACACACAGACTTTACTTTCTTAGGCTCTAAAATCACTGAGGACGGTGACTTCAACCATAAAATTTAAAGACGCTTGCTCTTTGGAAGAAAAGCTATGACCAACCAAGACAGCATATTAAAAAGCAAAGACAGTACTTTGCCGAAAAAGGTCTGTCCAGTCAAAGCTATGGTTTTTCCAGTACTCATGTATGGATGTGAGAGTTGCACTGTAAAGATAGCTGAAGGCCAAAGAATGGAGGCTGTTGGGCTGTAGTCTTGAAGACGCTTGAGAGTCCTTCGGATTGCAAAGAGATGCAAACAGTCCATTCTCAAGAAAACCCATCCTGAATACTTGTTGAATAACTGATGCTGACTCTGAAATTCCAATAGTTTGGCCACCTGATGCAAAGAACTGATTTACTGGAAAAGACCATAATGCTAAGAAAAACTAAAGGTTGGAGAAAAAGAAAAAAACAGAAAATGAAATGGTTAAATAGCACCATGGATTTAAAAAGTATGAGTAAGAATAACCTCCATGAATGGGTGATAAGAAAAGCTGAAAGGTTGCAGTCCACGGGGTTACCACATAACCGGATATGACTAACAATCAATTTACAAGACCAAAGCCTAACACAGTAACCGAACACAGAAAAAACTCTTATGTATAACAACCCCAGGAAAAAAAAGACCCGTCTCAAAACTTTTTCTTTGTAAAGTCTGTTTTTATATACAACCATATTGGCTTTGTCCAGTTGACAGAGCCTCCAAAAATTATGACCGCGCAGCTTACATCCCTTTGGTCGCGTAAGTGCATACTAAGTGCAACACAAAAGACCCACCTTAGGAACGAGCACTCCTAAAACAGTTAGGGTGAGCAGTGTCAAGGGTAACTCTGGGTCAAGAGTTTGCAGCAGATCTTTTCACTTAAGTGCGTGAAGGTTCATTCATCGAAATACTACGTTTAAAAGAAATCTACGATGAATAATAATAGAAAATTCAATCTATATTGCGTGCAGTGCATGCTGGTTATGCAAACGAACGCTGAGTCTCCGCCCCCGAGATTCACGCCTTTCCCCGCCCCAGCTCCCCTGGAAGCCAGCTTCCGGTCCCTTGTTCCCAGGCCCCTGACTCCATGTTTTCTCCTCCTCGACACTCTGAGTCTGATTTCTTCTCAATAAGGATTTTGTTGACGGCTTAAGATAATGATATATGGGTGCTGGATTTGACACAGAGAAGGTTCACTATAATGTCGAATTGAAAGAGTGCCGAACCTCCTCAGTCATGCCCAGACTATTTGCAACCCCGTGGAATATAGCCGTCCAGGCTCCTCTGTCCATAGAATTCTCCAGGCAAGAATATTGCAGTGGGTTGCCATGCCCTCTTTCAAGGGATCTTCCCAACCCAGGGATAGAACCCAGGTCTCCTGCATTGCAGGCGGATTCTTTATCAGCTGAGGTATAATTCCTAAAAGAAGCCTGGCTGGCACAGACTATGAACACCTGTCATTTTCATGGTACCTCCTCTCCCCAATCACAGTAACTACTACTATTATTTTTCTCCATCCCTTACTCTAAAGAATAGCTCTCAAGTTTTTAGCATTATGTCTAGAACACAGTACTCTTGCCTGGAAACTCCCATGGACGGAGGAGCCTGGTAGGCTGCAGTCCATGGGGTCGCTAAGAGTTGGACACCACTGAGCGACTTCACTTTCACTTTTCACTTTCATGCATTGGAGAAGGAAATGGCAACCCACTCCAGCGTTCTTGCCTGGAGAATCCCAAGGACAGAGGAGCCTGATAGGCTGCCATCTACGGGGTTGCACAGAGTCAGACACGACTGAAGCGACTTAGCAGCAGCAGCAGCAGCTAGAATACAGTGGGATTCCCTGGTGCTCAGACAGTAAAGAATCCACCTGCAATGCAGGAGACCTGGGTTCAATCCCTGAGTCAGGAAGATCCCCTGGAGGAGGGCATGGCAACCCACTCCAGTAATGTTGCCTGGAGAATCCCATGGACAGAGGAGCCTGGCGGGCTACAGTCCATGGGGTCGCAAAGAGTCAGACACGACTAACAAAGCACAGCTAGAACGTAGTAAGTGCCTCATAAAAATCAGCTCTCAGCACTATTAGGAGGTACTGTCACCTGCCTGAAGTTTGAGGCTTATGAACTCCAAGCTAAATCTTCCATGTGTCTGATAGTTTCGATTTTGTGGGACTAAAAGCAGTCCACAGATCACACTCTATAGAAATGTTCCTCAAACAACCTGTACTCAAACACCAGGGTTTGATTTTTTTTTATTTGAACTCATTGTATATTGATGTTTTTGGAAAATGTAATAAAAATAAAATAAATTACATATAAAATTATGCTGTCACATTTCCATTAAAGGTTTTAAATGTGTATCCTCTCACTTGGTTTGCTTATCTCATTATAGACCTTCAAGGATTACACAAGGACCAGCACTGGTCCAGGGACCACACTTTAAGTAGCAGAGATCTAATGGTCACTGCATATACACTTCATTGCTCAAAGACAGAGAGAGAGAGAGAGAGAGAGAGAGAGAGATTTTTGCACTGGGAGAATATTATTGCTTTAATCAACGAGTTAACATGTGGTTCTTTTTGTTAATAAGAGAAGAATAACTCTGAGAAGCCAAAGTAACATGCTGCTGCTAAGTCGCTTCAGTTGTGTCCAACTCTGTGCGACCTCATAGACAGCAGCCCACCAGGCTCCCCCGTCCCTGGGATTCTCCAGGCAAGAACACTGGAGTGGGTTGCCATTTCCTTCTCCAATGCATGAAAGTGAAAAGTGAAAGGGAAGTTGCTCAGTTGTGTCCGACTCTTCACGACCCCATGGACTGCAGCCTACCAGGCTCCTCCGTCCATGGGAGTTTCCAGGCCAGAGTACTGGAGTGGGGTGCCATCGCCTTCTCCGAAAGTAATGTGCTAGGTTTGAAATTTTATCTAGTAGCGTTTTCCCTGGTAGATTAAATTTCAATTATATATAGCTTTTCGACTAATGTTAAAATTTGTATTTTCCTGAACACACAGAGAGTCAACAGGTGGAAATCTGTTCAGGGAATATGACTTATTTTTGTTAAAAATATATTGTGAATAACACAATATGCATATAGTATATAATACTCCTCAAAGATGGAGAAAAAGCCCAGAAGAGCTAAAGAGTATGTATTTATTACTTCAGAAAGCTACTACTTTACCTGAATATGGCACTCTTAGGTTTACAAGCCCATTTCATCAAGCCATGTTGTGTTACTGTTTGGAATACTTTTCCCACTCCCAAGTAAAACTCTGCTTACCTTGTGTATGTGTATGTGTGTGTGTGTTAGTCGCTCAGTTGTGTCCGATTCTTTGAGACCCCATGAACTGTAGCCCGCCAGGCTCCTCTATCCATGAGATTCTCCAGGCAAGAATACAGGACTGGGTAGCCATTCATTTCTCCAGGGACTCTTCCCAACCCAGGGACTGAACCCAGGTCTCCTGCATTGCCATCTGAGCCACTAGGGAAGTCCCTGCTTATTTTAGTAGATTCAGATCAAGAGTTACCTTGCCAGTGCTTTCTCAACATCCATTCATTCATTAGTCCAGCAAAGACATATTGCCAGGCATGGTTCTAGGTGCTGGAAGTATCACAGTGAACATGCCATCATTTCTATCTTCCTGGAGCTTGTGTTTCAGTGAAGACAAAGGAGAGAAAAACAAATAAACAAACATATTCATAATACAGTATCGTAAGTTAAGAACTAAACCACAGATTCAACTTGCTTGCCTCATCAGAGCACAGAAAGTGATAACTATTTCTCAGGTTTTATAAATATGATGCATAGCTATTATCATTCTAGACACATAGGAGAGAAGTTAATTTATTACACACAAAAGGATGCTTTAGGGACTGAGGTCTTAATTCTCAGACTGAAAGAAAGTGAAATAGAGAGGGAGATGCTATTTCAGATAATGTGCACAGAGAGGCCTCTCTAAGGACTGTACAGGTGAGACAAGACCTAAAAATCAACTCCTAAGAGTGAGTCCTGTAGATAACTAAGGGAAGAGCACTCAGGCAAGGAACTGAAAATACAAATCCTCAAAGAAGCAGGGAATTCGTTGAGTCTAAAGAACAGCTGGGAGGTCTGAATGATCAGAATGGAGTGAGTGAAGGGCAGAGTAGTGGGAGATGAGGACAACAGGGCAGGGCTATAGAGCAGACAGGACCAAGCCTCACCAGTCTATCCCTTTATTTGCGGCCCAGTTATAGCGCCACCATCCCGTTTCTATTCAGTTAGCAAAGGATCATTCGAAAGCAAAGTCGGTGTAATCCTCATCTTTGGATTTTGGCATCCAGAACTGTGACTATTAAGGCTTAAATGCATTGACTAAGTGAAGAGATGAATGAATAAATGGACACAGGGCTTTCATGAACATTATTTGCCACACTTTGAGGAGGCAGCTGGTATTATTACATCTATTTTACAGACAAAGAAATCTAGGTTGTTCATAAACTTGCTTGCAGACACAGAATTGCTGAGATCTAGGGCAGACATTCGGAGAAGGCAGTGGCACCCCACTCCAGTACTCTTGCTTGGAAAATCCCATGGACAGAGGAGCCTGGAAGGCTGCAGTCCATGGGGTCGCTAAGAGTTGGACACCACTGAGCGACTTCACTTTCACTTTTCACTTTCATGCGTTGGAGAAGGAAATGGTAACCCACTCCAGTGTTCTTGCCTGGAGAATCCCAGGGACGGAGGAGCATTGTGGGCTGCCGTCTATGGGGTCGCACAGAGTTGGACATGACTGAAGTGACTTAGCAGCAGCAGCAGGGCAGACATTCCAAATTCAGATCTGCTTGTTTAATGCTCTTTGAATGCATCAAGCTTCCAATTATGGTCAGTAAAATGGACAGTTGATGTAAGCTTAAACGAAAAATCTCTGAAAATGGTAGATGCAAATTTGAAATTTAATTTGCTAGGTGATTTTCAGTGTGGGGACTGGCTGCCCTCTCCTGGCAAGGTGAAAAATAACATGAAATAAAAATAAGCACTCCAGTTAGGTCACAACATCCCATCCTACCCTGCACTACTCACCTATCACTCAATTTCCTTTCTTTTCTGGATATACTGTTGATTCATATTTGTCAAGTTCATTTAATGACAGGGACTATTTTTTTGTGCTATGAGATTTATTTTAAAACCTGAACTGCATCAGAAATTTAATTTCCATTTGTCATTCTTGCTTTAACATTTGTTCAAATTGGTGGCACTAGTCGTAAAGAATCCTCTTGTCCATGCAGGAGACGCAAGAGATGCAAGTTTGATCCCTGAGTGGAGAAGATCTCCTGAAGTAGGAAATGGGACTCCACTCCAGTATTCTTGCCTGGGAAATCCCATGGACAGAGGAGCCTGGCAGACTACAGTCCATGGGGTCACAAAGAGTCAGACACAACTGAGCAACTGAGCACAGACGTGGAGAGATGATTTCATTTCACTCTATATTTAGATGGAGCACATCTTATACTAATATTTCCTTTCAGTTTTAAGTTTACAATGTACAAAGACCTCATGTGTTGTTGTTTCCCCTATGATCACATTTCTTCATTAATTTCAGAGTTGAGAGTATATCTGCTTTGATATGTACTACTTTGGATTAGAAATTATTTTTACTTTCTAGGAACATTATTAGGCATTGGTAAATAAACTTAGATTCTCCACAAATATATGACAAACTCTGAATATTGTTAGGATTTTAACAATCTGTTAGGTTTTCTAGCACTTCTGAAGATGCCTATATTTCAACAAAAAGCATCCTAAATATTTCCCCATATACTGAGTTAATTATTATAGAAACAATAAAGTGACAATGATATAGTAAAATTCATTCTCAAAAAAGATCTAGCCAATAGAGATTAGAATGAAACCAATGAAAATGTGCAAATATGAGAAGTATTTGATACGCTCATTCTGTGGGATAATAATGCTACCATAGTCAATACTTCTTGCTTTTCAAATGTCCCAAAGTAGACATCAGGGAAAAGCAGAGTATTTCATTAATTCTGTCTGATCATTTCAGTGGTATAAAGTTGGTCTGAGCTTTTAAAATTCTGTAAGGCAGCATGAAAAATGCCAAAGAAAAGACTGGGTGTTTGTTTGGTTTTTTTTTTGTTTTTTTTGTTTTTTTTTTTTCTGGCAAAAAACACAATGCGAGCTAGCCCAAGCTTTGGGCTTCAGTTCACTATCTCTTTTTACCCCCATTTTGTCCAAAATCCAGACAGCTGCATAGGGTCCCAGCCATTAAAGCCAAATGTATATAAGATTACTGAGATGAAAAAACTGAGCTTTATGAGCACAGCATTCTAACTCTTACTACTCAAAGTGTGGTCCCCAGATCAGCAACACCAACATGACTGATACTAAAGATGCGAAAGTGCAGGCACCCTGCAGTGCTGGTACGATACCCCAGGTGATCACACGCACATCCATGACTGAGAAACATTGCTCCTACTAGATTCTGTGAGAACACTGACCTGCCTTGAGCTGACATGCAGAAGTGAATAGGCGTTAGAAAAGGATTTGGTGAACACTTAGCAGTGTAGCCACGGTCTCTATTAGAGTTCATGTTGTTTCTTTAAGAATACAATTTCATTCATTCTTTATTCTTTGATGCCATTTCTTAGCCATTATAAATATTTGGTATTTATAATATCACAAATGTTTTCTTGAACATACTCGCTTTAAGACCTTTAGGCTTTAAACCCAATACATACAAAGGGATTATGAAGAATATGGCTAAGGAATGGCATCGACTAGTAAAGAATGAATGAATGAATGAATGAAATTGCATTTTAAACTAACGAGGTAAACTGTTTTAGAAATTGTGGCTATACTGTTACGTGTTCACCAAAACCTACTCCCTCTCCTCCCTGGCTGTGGTCATATGACTGAGTTCTGGCCAATGATGGAAGCAGAAGGGATGGTGCACTACTTCCAGGCTGGTCCAGAAAAATCTCCCGTTTAAGACCCTTCTCCAATCTCTGATTGGAAGTAAAAGATTCCTTACCCCTATGCAAGGGTCAGCAAGCTACAACTGCCCTCTGGTTCTGTACTGCCTATGAGCTAAGAATGATTTTTACATTTTTCTGGTTAAAAAACATTAAAAAGGAAGAATATTTCATAAAAATTACATGACATTCAAATCTCAGTGCTGATAAGCACAGTTTTCTTGGCACAGAGCCATACTCATTCACTTACATATTGTCTACTGCAGCTTTCCCATGCCAAAACCATGGTGCTGGCAGCATTTGGACAGAGAGCCTGTAGTCCACACAGCCTAAAATACCTCCACAGGAAGTTTTCTGACCGCTTCCTTTAGGGCTGAGCTACAAGATGTGAGGAGCTCTGAGTCACCACAAGGAAGGCTGCTCATCAAATATCTTCATTGGATGGTGACATAAGAGGGAAAGAAACTTGCGTATTATTAATTCGGTCAGATTTCAGAGTTCATTCTTTTCAGGACATAGGCTTACTGCAACTAATACAAAAGGTTTTTTTGTAATGCCTAGGGCAGAAGTGGGTGGGCTTCCCAGGTGGCTCAATGGTAAAGAATCCACCCGCCAAGCAGGAGACCTGGGTTCAGTCCCTGGGATGGGAAGATCCCCTGGAGGAGGAACTGGCAACCCACTTCAGTATGCTTTTGGGACCCCATGGCTACAGTCCATGGGGTCCCAAAAGAGCTCGACATGACTGAGTGACTAAACAACAACAACAAGCGCAGAGGCAGGGGCAGACAGACCAGTAAGACTACAAAAGGTAAACTAAATTAAAAAATATAAGAATGTATATTTTTAAGAAGATACCACTTTCTGCTTTTTATTCACAGGCCTTCAGTCATGCTGGGGCTACCAAGGTGAAGAGAGATTTTCAGTAACGTATTTTAAAATATATAGTATATCACCTTATCCCCACTAGGGGGCGCGAATAGCTTTTACACTTTCAAAACTATTTCAGGATCATCGCAAGGTTTTTGACTTAATTGATAGCTGGTGTCTAGCAAAGTGCACTGTGTATTCAGTTATTGCTGGAAATACAGAAAAAGATATAAATCATAGCTCTTTCCTCCAAGTATTGATCGTTTGTAGAACAAATCTGTAGAGCAAAACCAATACAATATTGTAAAGTTTAAAAATAAAATAAAATTAAAAAAAAAATAAAGTAGAACATAAGTTGCCCTAACCCCCAAATGAAAGTGTTCTCATTTCAACACACTTGTTGCTGGTTTGATAACTATTTAAATCTTCTAAATGTGTTTTTACTCACATGGTCACGGGTCCCACTCTACATGAGCAAAATACTCCCCCTCAAATCTTTGTTTACAGGGAAGAGTGCCATCATTAAGCCTGTCCATGAGATACATTTCTATTAATGACAGTCACTAACATAATGCTGTGAAGCTATTTTTAGTTCTTACCACAGCCCCAAATACATCGTGCAGACTTAAGAAAAATTCTTTGAATCCAATTCATAGTTTCTAACCCATGACAAAGAATATATCTGAAGGGTAATTAAAGAAATATTGAAAGGTTTAGGGTTTGGGGAAAGATCACTGTGGCACGAAGAGAGCTGGAAGATGAAAGTGGTCAATAGGAAACCAGTGAGGTGACTCGACTAGGGGGGTGGGCCTTCTGATGGACAGAAAAAGATTGCATCTGGAGACCTGAACTTTTATCTAAGCGGTTACAATCCTCATCCCTGTGGTGGATAAGGCTCATGCCGTGGAGTTAGATGGTTGCGATTCCAATCTGCCTCCCCCTCCCTAAGTGCAATTGGTCAGCCAAGTTCCTTGAGTCCTATGAACCGCAGGCAATGTGTGATCAGTAAAATGGAGATATCCCCACCTCACTAGTGCTCTCCTGGGGATTAAATAACACCAATAGAAGGTATTTAATGTACTGCCTGTCGATTCACAGATGTACGGCAGAGGATGTTATTATGGGTCTCGCTGTCTTCACTCCAGAGAAAACCCTTACACACTCACACTTAAGTTGAAACTGTAGCCCCTTGTTGGGTCTCCCAGCACTCTACAGTGATGGCAAGGGCAGAGCTTCTTAGCCTTGACACTAATGACATTTGATGTTGGATCATTTTTATTGTATGGGGTGTCCAGTGCATCTTGGAATTCATAGGATTTAGTGAGATAATTTAAGCAAAATATCCTTGTATCACCTGAAGTAAGGCATCTCAAATTCGGCACTGTGGACATTCAGAACTGGATAATTCTCTGTCGTGGGACTGCCTCTGATTGTAGGAAGTTTAGCAGATCTCTGGCTTCTATCCACTAGATACCAGCAATATTCCTTCCCCTCCAGTTGTTATGATCAAGTATGTCTCCAGACATTGCAGATGTCCCATGGAGGGCAAGAATCACTCCTGGTTGAGAATCACTGGTACAGAACACGGAACATGTATTGGACTGGTGTGGAATAGTTCTGGCCAATACAAATATAACATAACCCACAGTTGAGAGCCACTATGTAACTTAAAATTTTCTAGTAGCCATCAGTCAGTCAGTCAGTTCAGTCGCTCAGTCATGTCTGACTCTTTGCGACCCCATGAATTGCAGCACGCCAGGCCTCCCTGTCCATCACCAACTCCCAGAGTTCACTCAAACTCATATCCATCGAGTCGGTGATGCCATCCAGCCATCTCATCCTCTGTCGTCCCCTTCTCCTCCTGCCCCAAATCCCTCCCAGCATCAGAGTCTTTTCCAATGAGTCAACTCTTTGCATTAGGTGGCCAAAGTACTGGAGTTTCAGCTTTAGCATCATTCCTTCCAAAGAACACCCAGGACTGATCTCCTTTAGGATGGACTGGTTGGATCTCCTTGCAGTCCAAGGGACTCTCAGGAGTCTTCTCCAACACCACAGTTCAAAATCCATATTAAAATGTAAAAAGAAACAGATGAAATTGATTTTAAATTATATTCTACTTAACCCAATATAGCCAAGATATTACCATTTCAACACACAATCTACATAGAAATTATCGATGACATACTTTATGTATTTTTTCATATTAGTCTTTGAAATCCAGTGTGCCTACTTAACTCTTACAGTACATCTCCATCTGAACTCACCACTTTGTAAAAAATTATTTTTATTTTTGGCTGTGCTGGGTGTTCCTTGATGTGGGTGGGCTTTCTCTAGTTGCAGCGAGAGGGGGCTACCTTCTAATTGCAGTGCACAGGGCTTCTCACTGCAATGGCTTTTCTTGTTGCAGAGCATGGGCTCTAGGGCACGTGGGCTTGTGTAGCTGCAGCTTGGGGCTCAGTAGTTGTGGCTCCCAGGCTTCAAAGCACAGGCTCAGTGGTTGTGGCGCATGAGCTTAGTTGCCCGGAGGCATTTGGGATCTGCCCAGACCAGGGACCCAACCGGTATCCCCTGCATTGTAAGGCGGATTCTTAACCACTGCACCACCAGGAAAGCCCCGAACTCAGCAGTTTTTAAGTGCTCAATAGTTATGTGTGGTTTGGAGCTACTGTATCGGACAGTGCAGGTACAGGATCTTTTAGTGTATACTTCTGAATACTGATATCCTGTTACTTCCCCCCACCCCCGCCATTTCCCCTTCATATCACTCAATATTATTAGTTTTATATTTTTAACCACATACTGTGCCACTGATCGGAGAAGGCGATAGCACCCCACTCCAGTACTCTTGCCTGGAAAACCCCATGGACGGAGGAGCCTGGTGGGCTGCAGTCCATGGGGTCATGAAGAGTCGGACATGACTGAGCGACTTCACTTTGACTTTTCACTTTCATGCATTGGAGAAGGAAATGACAACCCACTCCAGTGTTCTTGCCTGGAGAATCCCAGGGACGGGGGAGCCTGGTGGGCTGCAGTCCATGGGGTCACGAAAGGTCGGACATGACTGAGTGACTTCACTTTCACTTTTCACTTTCATGCATTGGAGAAGGAAATGGCAACCCACTCCAGTGTTCTTGCCTGGAGAATCCCAGGGACGGGGGAGCCTGGTGGGCTGCAGTCCATGGGGTCACGAAGAGTCAGACATGACTGAGTGACTTCACTTTCACTTTTCACTTTCATGCATTGGAGAAGGAAATGGCAACCCACTCCAGTGTTCTTGCCTGGAGAATCCCAGGGACGGGGGAGCCTGGTGGGCTGCCATCTATGGGGTCGCACAGAGTCGGACACGACTGAAGCGACTTAGCAGCAGCAGCAGCAGTGCTGCTGATGTGTGGTCCCCTGCCCCCACTCTCCACTGCCCACAGAAGTCTTTATCTCTTCCTCATGTCCCTCAGCTCACTGACCAACACTTGCTTTCTAGAATTAGTCCCACTTATGTGAGGCTCAAGGTAGCCATACTGTCTTCTTCAATAGATTGCTTAAATTGCTGTTCTGCAAATAGTGTGGTCTCAAGCAATATCTGCCAATGAACACTGGGCCCTTACATGAGGCTATTTGGTTTACTTAGGCTCAAAAGCAAGCTTTCTGGTGAATCAGATGGTAAAGAATCTGCCTGCAAGATACCTAGGTTCGATCCCTGGGTTGGGAAGATCCCCTGGAGAAGGGAATGGTAATCCACTCCAGTATTCTCGCCTGGAGAAATTCATGGACAGAAGAACCTGGTGGGTTATAATCCATAGGGTCGCAAAGAGTCAGACACGACAGAAGCGTCTTAGCACAGCACATGCTCCAAGTAATGGGCATTCTTGCTGCAATTAGCAGGCCACAGTAGTCAAGCAGCTCTGACGTGCTATAAACGGAGCCTCCAGGGCGTGTGTGCTTCTTCAGGCCACCATGTTGTTTCCCCGCATTCCAAAGCACCCACCTGTCTCATCTCCATGCCCATCTGTGTTGGAACAGACATTGATTCTGGGGCTGCATTCCAGACGCTCATTAGCAGAGGTCTGGCTAACATCTGACAGTAAGTATGGTGCAAGGATGTCCCTGATTAATGTTCAAGTTAAACGACAGCAAAAACATTCTACTTCCCATTGCTGTTCTGCAGATCTCCTTTGAGGTGGAATGTTTAGCTGTATGCTATGGCTCTTGCAAACTAGCTTCATATTTTTGTTAAATTATGTGTCTTCGTGATCATCAAGTTGATGAAATTTGTGTGTTTATTCATTATCCAAGTATTCTGTCAGCATCCTTTTGAGGTCCTGTATCAGCTGGTTTTCCTTTGCTTAGCCAACCTCAATAATCCCACAGCATAACATAAAACAAGGCTGGTAGGCCAGAGCCTGGTGAGTGAGCTGAGCCAACTGACCAGCTTATAGCACGGAGCAGCACAGTCAGTGCTCCCCCCTCCACATCCTCTAAGCATTCAGTGTTCTGGTACATATCAATGGCATCCTACTGCACACGTCTGCAACCACCTGCCTAAGGGCTTTCTCTTAGTCAGAGACAGCACAGGCCAGAAGTGCTGGGGAGCTCATGTCTCTGGATGTAGCCCAGAGCCAATGGCATATGAGAGCTGGAGGATAAACAGCCAGCTTCCTTGCCCTTGGATGGGATAACTCTGATATATGTTCTATACTGACTCTCAGGTTCCTTAAAGGGACTGTAGTCCATCGGCTAAAGTGGAAATTTGTTTTATAATACACTCTTTATTGGATTTCTTCCTTCTCTGTCTCATGTTTCTTCTCTACTCCTCCCATCATATTCCCCAAATAACCCCCTTGAACTTGAATCCTAGACTCAAATCCAGCTTATTGGAGAATCTCATGCAAATCATGCTAACTTTCATTAAGAGATAGATCTTTTTTTTTGTTTCTTGTGGACAATGACCATTAAGAGAGAGGATAAAATCTTAATGAAAATTGAAAAATAATTTAGCTATTGGTGTGAAAAGAAGCACAAGAAAACATATTCCTGGACCAAAATATGACTAGGAGAAAGTAAAGAGTCTGTACAATTATTTTCATATTTGTTTCTGATATTTGAATTTTATCCACCAAGGATGAATGCTGTATTTTAATTCTCCCAAATAACAGCATAATAGGATCTTTGCTTAAAAGAAAATTATGAGTTAGAAATTGTTTCTCTGAAAGAACCTTCAAATTTCTAGACCTAATACTTTAGCAAAATCCAACGACTTTTTTTTGTCTTAAGGTGATAGAATGCACCATCATAATCACAAATATTTCACACATGAATTCTCTCTTCATGAATGATGGAGGCTTGGAGCTGCCCCTTGATACTTATTTTCTTCTGAGGATTCAATTTAAGCTGGCATATATCCAGCTAGACTAAAATGTCATGTTACCCAGCCTCCTTTACAGTTAGGAATGGCCATGTAACTAAATTCTGGAAAATGGGATGTAAGCAGAAATGTCCTATTGCGACAACAGAGCCTTTAGAGATAATCCTCAACTGTGGTAGTTAGCTATTCAGGGGATATTCAGAAATGTCTTGAGACATTTTTGATTGTCACAACTGGAGGTTGCTACTGGCATCAAATGGGCAGTGACCATAGCAGCTGCCAAACATCCTATAATGCACAGGACGACCTCCACCACCGAGAATGATCCTACCCAAAATGTCAATACTGCCAAGATATCAAAACTCTGAATTAGACACTGGATTTGAAACAATAACTCAGAAACAACTGCTTCTGGTTTTCTCAAGCTCCTCACAGAATCCAAGAGCCTCTTGCTACCCTGATATCTACAAAGTAATAAGAGATGATTCTGGCTTATGCTATTAGCCATGGTATTTGAAGTATTCTGAGCCCCGATTTTTTGTTTAACCTGATTCATGTTCTCTGTCATTCACTAAAGCAGTGGTTCTCATAACTTTCTGGCCTCAGGACCCCTTTAAGCTCCTACAAAGTACTTAGGGTTCCAAATGCATGCATTTATGTGGTTTTTATGTATACTATTTATTGATTTAGTAATTAAAACTGAAAAAGTTTTAGAACATAAGCACACACTCCATTAGCTGACCATGTAATGACACGATCAATCATCACACACCATGTAATCTTATGAAAATTTTACTGTAGACTCCTAAAAGAATTAGAGTTAAATACACAGATAATATTTTCATACTATAATGAAAATAATTTTGACCTCAAGGAACTCCTGAGACTCAGAAACCCTGAAAAGTTCCTCAGACCATACTTTGAGAATCACAGGACTCAAGAACCCACTTTAAAGACATAGATATAAATAAAAATTCTAGTATCCTTTGTGACAGAAAGGGGACTTTCTCCTTGTAAATATATGTTCATCATTTCAACAAGGTATACAGAGTTCTTTCTCATAGCTCTCTAAAGCCCAAGGTATATACAAATAAAAGAGACAAAAATTAATTATGGTATGATTAACAGTGACTTTTGATATTTTTAATACTGAATATGTACATTGAACTGGCTCACTGGTCTTGCAGATCACTTGAGAAAAAGAATCAGTCATACTTAATTTCTTCTAATCTGAGACATTTGGAACTATCGGAATATCATGCTTTCATGTTTAAAGAGTCCAAACCCAATTAAATCTGGTAATGAAAAGGGACTCTGAGATCTTGAACTATATTTCTCTTTGCTTTCCTTAGCCCTTTGTGGTTGAGCACCTCTCAATAAAATTTATCTCTAAAATAAGAAGAGCAACAAATCTGTTCTTCTCAAAAAGTCAACTGCCCAGAGAGGAGACCCAGAATGGCTTTTTAAATGAAGATTGTGGGAGAACTCAATATTTTTGTAACTTTTTTCTCTACTTGTTAAAGAATTAATGTCTCAAACATGTATAATAGTAACCAATGACTGAATTTCTTAAAGGCAGAAGGAAAAGAAAGTGAAGTCACTCAGTCATGTCCAACTCTTTGTGACCCCATGGACTGCAGCCCACCAGGCTCCTCCATCCATGGGATTCTCCAGGCAAGAGTACTAGAGTGGGTGGGTTGCCGTTTCCTTCTCCAGGGGATCTTCTCGACCCAGGGATCGAAGCTATGTATATAATCTCAATAAGACATCAATAATGAAAACCATTTGGCTTTTCAAAAAATGTTTCTAATTTTTAAAATATTAAAGTAATTTTAAATAATCATTTTCTCCATTTCTTAATATTCTGGACACTCAATTTTCAGCATAGATTCCTGGAAACTAATCCAGTTGTTCTGTGTAAATAAAAATCATGATTTCTCAAACTTGGCACTATTGATATTTGAAGCCAGATAATTCTTTGCTGTGGGGGCTATCCTATACACTGTGGGATATTTAGTAAGATCTCTGGCCTCCACCCACCAGATGCCAGCAGCACTCTCCAAGTGCTGTGTGAGAAATGAAACAGAGACAATTAACTTACTCATAACAAGCAAGTATAGAGGGCTTGAGAATATTACTCTACTTTCTTGGCAAGATCCATGTAAGGGCTTTGTTTCATTTCTATGAATTAAACTTAAAACAATTCCATTGACTCCAAGAAAGTTAATTTATCTGTAATTGTGCCTAGCTGCAACCCTATTGAACAGACGACCCCTTAGCCACCCACATGGACATAAACTTAGACATTTGGGGGTAAACATTTTCTTCCCATTCTCTCAGGAAATGTTTCCCAGAGATCCAGACCACAACTCGCACTTCTTAACTAGCCTAAGCGATCTAACATTGGAAAACACCCTCATTCAATTAATGTTAGCAGAGCGCCTAATCACTGACTGTTTAGATGCTGAGGATACAGAAAGGAATGTGACTTAAGGCCTACACTGACCTGTAATCGCAGTGTACATATCTTCATGCTTTTCCCATACTCTGTTTCCAGCCACTATCCCTCAATTTAGTCTCTAAGATCTTTTAAATTCATGTAGGATGAAAATCAATAAGTGTTAGGGAGATAACTAGCCAGGGTAGACCAGTTAGCTCTAAGCTTATTGGGTATCTAGGGACCAAAACAATCAGCAATTGCAATATTTAAAATAATTAATTTAGAAAAAGTACCATGAGACTCAATACTATAGCCTTAGGAAAAAAGCTGGTAGGAAAAGGAAGGGGCTCTTTGCTACAAGAAACCTTACATTTCCTTCTACTCTTTCACCCAGTTCTAGAATCTTCTTTTCAATAATCAAGGTAAATGTTCACCTTTTGGAAGTTGGGAAGAGTTCCAAAAGCTAAATTATCCATTTGACAGATAACTGTCTTTCCTCGACCAAATGACTAGTCCAGCTCAAGAGAGTCTTAGATCCTACGCAGAGGCCTCTAAATGTGATCAGTTCCCAACCAGTGGCTAACAGTGGCTTTCATCATTGGAAATGGCTAATTGCCCCAAGAGAATAAGCAGAAAATTCAATAAAGATTGTTTCTTTAAACAAGGCACAGTGCTCCTTCAGATAAGGAAGGGACAAAGCAATCACTTGGTGTTGGAAGCAGTTTGTAAGCGGTACTGTGTAAGCAAAGTGATGGTTCTATGTACTGCAACTTATGAACAGTCATCTGTTACACAAACCAGGGCAGTGGGGAGCCAAACTGTGGTTATGGATGAACACTAGCAGAAGAATGGCATTTTGTGACACACTGTGGTACATCTGAGTGGCCTGAAAGCAATGTCCAGCAGTGCTCATCTCCTGTGTGCCTGTATGGAGCTTCATGGGCACACAACTGTTTTTAAAAGGAGACTTTATTATTATTCAAGTATGGTGAGGCCAGTAGATCAGGAGACAATTGCCATTGAAAAGATAGTTTGTGACTCACAGGTCCCAAGAGTTAGGTCCATGCTATACTACACAAGGCCACACAGGGAAATACTAGGGTCAGTCAGGAGGCTGAGAGAGCAAAGGGGAAACGTGGGCAAGAGCCTTTATTGTGGTTTTCAAGGAAAGGAATAGGCTAGGCATTGTAAGCAGCCTTAGAATTGGCTAGTATAAATAATTTAAATAGGTTCAGGGATGCAAGAACTCTCTCTAGTGTTTGGTGTCTGCCCTGGGGTGATTAGCGCTGGGAAGTAGGGACCTGGAGCATGAGAGGCCTATAAAAGAAATGGTTGGGGTCCAAGCTCTGCATTGGCTAGTTTGCATATGAAAAGCATGCTTGCAGGTGAGTTATTTACTGTGATTAGGAATTGACTAGGCCTGGGAGGGGCATTTCCCTCCAGAGACAGCAAGGTTCCAGAGGTCAAACCGTCAGAAATACAGAAAATAAAAAGGCAAGATTAATAGCACTGCACCACTCTATCACGGCAAATGGTGGGTGGGGGCACTTCCCTGATGGCTCAGCGGTAAAGAATCTGCCTGCCAATACCAGAGACACAGGAGATGCAGGTTTGATCCCTGGGTAGGGAAGATCCCCTGGAGAATGGAATGGCAACCCTCTCTAGTATTCTTGCCTGGAAAATCCCATGGACAGAGGAGCCTGGCAGGCTACAGTCCATGGGGTCGCAAAGAGTTGGACACGACTGAGCACACTTACACACATACACACACACTCCATCACAGGATTAACAATTTAGAGGTCCCCCATGAAACTACAGGCTTCTTACTTATCTCTGTTATACAAGGCTTATCACATCTGGTGCCACCACTTACTAGCTTTATGACCTTTGGCAAGTTACTTAACCTCTCTGTGCCTGAGTCCCCTTATGAGTGGAATGAGGATAAATAATAATACCAACCACATCTATTTTATATGAGTGTTGAATTGGTTAACATTTATAAAAATCTCTGTAAACATCGTATAACTGTTTGGCTTCCAATATGTCAATTCAACTGAACTAAAGGCATATCAATGGGAATGTTGAGCCTTTTGTGAATTATGTCTATCTTTAAGGTTGTGAGACTTTCCCCTACTTAGATTTAGACTGTTTGTTTGTGGAGCTGTAAATAATGGTGGGGAAAATCACTATTAAATTCTATGCCTGTCAGATTATTCCCCAGAAGCCAGTCCGCATGCCAATAGAATCAGAGGAGGGACAATGGGAGAGAGAAGAGGAGAGAGGTGGACAAAATATTCTATAGTTTGTGGACTGATTTATTCCATGCATGTACCCCTAACTCCCAGTTCAAGCAATCTACCCAAATTCAAGTCTCAGACTGGGGCTAGACATTCAGAAAGGTACAATGGGAAGGCATGAGAGCAGACTCCATTTTCTGAAAATGGGTTTGCTTTCTCCACTCCCCTCTCATTTCCACCTCAAGTATACGCTATCTATGAGACCTGAACCTGTAGTTAAGGCTGACAAGGAAAGACTCTTTGAGGTTAAAGAATCTTTGAGTCTAAGATGCAAAGTTAAAAATTCTGTGGGCTTGCTGGAGGCAAATTCAAGGATCAACTGGCACATATTAATCTTTTTAGCAATGATCTTATTTAAGTCAACATATAGACATATTAAAATATGGCGTAGACATTGTAACAAAGAGAATAAAATATCTAGGAATAAACATACCTAAGGACACAAAAGGCCTGCATACAGAAAACTATAAGACATTGATGAAAGAAATCAAAGACTACACAAACAGATGAAGAGAGATACCATGTTCTTGGATTGGCAGAATCAACATTGTGAAAATGACTATACTACCCAAAGCAATCTACAGATTCAGCACAATCCCTATGAAATTACCAATGGCATTTTTCACAAAACTAGAACAAAAAAATTTCACAATTTGTATATAAACACAAAAGACCTTGAATAGCCAAAGTAATCTTGAGAAAGAAAAATGGAGCTGGAGAAGTTAACTTGCCTGACTTCAGACTATACTACAAAGCTATAGTCATCAAGACAGTATGGTACTGGCACCAGAAATATAGATCAATGGAACAAGACAGAAAGCCCAGAGATAAACCCACAAACCTATGGGCATCTTATATTTTACAAAGAAGTTAAGAATATACAATAGAGAAAAGACAGCCATTGTGGTGCTGGGAAAACTGGACAGCTATGTGTAAAACAAAATGAAAGTAGAACAATTCCTAACACCATACACAAAAATAAAGTCAAAATAGATTAAAGACGTAGATATAAGGCCAGAAACTATAAAGCTCTTAGAGGAAAACACAGGCAAAACACCCTTTTACATAAATCACAGCAATATCCTCTTTGACCCACCACTTAGAATAATGGAAATTAAAAACAAAAATAAATAAGTGGGACATAATAAAACTTAAAAGCTTTTCCACAGCAAAGGAAACTGTAAGCAAGATTAAAAGACAACCCTCAGAATGGGAGACAATAGTTGAAAATGAAACAATTGACAAAGATTAATCTCCAAAATATACAAGGAGCTCATGCAGTCCAATACCAGAAAAACAAACCACTCAATCAAACAGTGGGTGGAAGACTTAGACATTTCTCCACAGAAGACATACAGATGGTCAAAAAACACATGAAAAGATACTCAACATCACTCATTATTGAAAAATGCAAACCAAAACCACAATGAGGTATCACCTCACACCAGTCAGAATGGCCATCATCAAAAAATCTAAAATCAATTATTGCTGGAGAGGGTGTGAAGAAAAGGGAACTTTCCTGTACTGTTGGTGGGAATGTATATTGATATAGCCACTATGGAGAAAAGTTTGGAGAGTCCTTTAAAAACTAGGAATAAAACTATTATATGACCCAGAAATCCCACTACTGGGCATATACCCTGAGAAAACCATAATTAAACAAGACATATGTACTCCAATGTTCATAGTAGCACTATTTACACTGGAAGCAACCTGGGTTTCCTTGGTGGCTCAGCAGTAAAGAATCCACCTGCAACGCAGGAGCCGCAGGAGATGTACCTTGGGTCAAGAAGTTCCCCTGGAAGAGGGCATGGCAACCTACTCCAGTATTCTTGCCTGGAGAATCCCATGGACAAGGAGCCTGGCAGGCTACAGTCCATGGGGTTGCAAAGAGCTGGACAGGACTGAACCGACTTAGCACACATGCACGGAAGCAACCTATATGTCCATCAACAGATGAATGGATAAAGAAGTTGTGGTACATATATACAATGAAATATTATTCAGCCATAAAAAGGAATACATTTGAGTCAGTTCTAGTCCAGAGCCTGTTTATACAGAGTGAAGTAAGTCAGAAAGAGAAAAACAAATATCATATATTAATGCATGTATATGGAATCTAGAAAAATGGTACTGATGAACCTATTTGCAGGCCAGGAATAGAGATGCAGACATAGAGAATAGACTTCAGACACAGTGGGAGAAGGAGAGAGTAGGACAAATTGAGAGAGTAGCATTGAAACATATATATTACCATATGTAAAATAGATAGCTAATGGTGGCTCAGATGGTAAAGAATCCACCTGCAATGTGGGAGACCTGGGTTCGATCCCTGGGCCGGGAAGATCCCCTGGAGGAGGGCATGGCAATCCACTCCAGTATTCTTTCCTGGAGAAATCCCCATGGACAGAGGAGCCTGGCAGGCTACAGTTTACGGGGTCGCAGAGTCAGACACAACTGAGCGACTAAGCACACACAATGGGAAGTTGCTGTATAACACAGGGAACTCAGTGCTGTACCCTGTGACAGCCTAGAGGGGTGGGGGTGGGAAGGAGGTTCAAAATGGAGCAGACATATGTATACTTATGGCTGATTCATGTTCTTGTATGAAAAAAGCCAACACAATTATCTTCCAATTAAAAGAAATTAGAAATTTCTAATTAAAATAAATTTTTTAAAAAAAGATATGGGGTAGAAAGCATCTCTTCCAAGTAGGAAAGGAAATATGTATGGGGGGAGGGAACAAAAAAGAATAGCTTTTATTACCCGGGGTTTCAAATGAGAGATGAAGTAATGACTTGAAAAATGGAGCTAGTAGAATTTACACAGTGGTGATTCATTTGTGATACTAACAGAATTTCAGGAGGGAAGGAAATGTAGACAGAAGACCCTCAGGGCTCTTAAAGGGGCTTGGGAGTGCTTCTGCCTGGTGCAGCTTCTCAGTTCAAATGTCCTTAGTGGCTTGATTCATTCCAAGGTTCCTTCTCTTCAAAGACTTTGAATGGCTAACAGTTACTTTGCTTTATCAAAAATGACAGTATTTTACTTTTAGAGCAACAGCTCCCGACCTGTGCAAGTTTTGCTCCACAGAGGACATCTGGCAGTGTTTTGAGACATTTCAGTTGTCACAACTAGAAGTGAAGTGGGGGGTGGGCGCTACTGGCTTCTAATGGGTGGAGGCCAGGGATGCTAATCAACATCCTCTAGTAAGTGTCCAGGATGGTCTCACAACAAGGAACGATTCAGCTCCAAATGTCAGGAGAGCCAGATTTAAGAGACCCTCGTTTGGAAGATGCAAAAGTATTTTGGTCAAATTATTTCATTAAATCCTAATGCTAAAAGGTAAGTATTATCCTGCCCCCACTTTGCTGCTCACATGAGGATGGGAGCCTGCCAATGTCAAAAGTGGGTGACAAAGCGGAGTCTAACTCAAGATAGCCTAACTCCAAAGACAGTACCCCTAAACAGTGTGCTATATGCAGGGTCCCTAAACCCTACAAATAATTGTGTGTGTGTGTGTGTGTGTGTGTGTGTGTAGAAAAGGAAAGGGGAAATTTTAAATTCTAGTGCTAATTTTTAAATTTGGTTAATTTTAACAATCTTTGTTGAAATCAAGATTCCCTAAGGAACTGAGCAATGCAGTCAAGGGCATATACTCATAGATAGGGTACCAATTTTCAAAGAATAAGAATGCAGGAAAATTGCTTTAAAGCTAAGACTATATTCAGTTTAACTCAATCTTTGATGATTTAGAAGGTTCCTTCAGCCTTGGGGCTTCCCCGGTGGCTCAGACAGTAAACAGTCTGCCCGCAATGCAGGAGACCCAGATTCAATCCCTGGGTCGGGAAGATTCCCAGGGAAATGGCAGCCCACTCCAGTATTCTTGCCTGGGAAATCCCATGGATGGAGGAGCCAGGCAGCCTACAGTCCATAGGGTCACAAAGAGTTGGAAGCAACTGAGTGACTTTCTTTCTTTTTTCAGTCTTAGGGCTGCCAACAACCCTTGTATCTAGGCTGGTTTAAATACTTTTAGACATTTGGCATTATGAAGCATACAAAGTGATACATAAAACATCTGAAATGTGCACTGTCCATGTGATGGATAATGCTCAGTAATGGGGAAGAGAAAGAATAAATTAAAAGATAAAAAAGTTAATATATGACTACAGGATATAAATCAACAGCAGGGGTCTATAAGTCAAATTAATGTTTATTTCAGAGAACACAAAATGTTTGAATGCTTAAAATCCATGTACAGGGGAAATTTCGCAGGCCAAACTTTAGTCAGAAGTCAGGGATTTACTATATGCGGAACAGAGTGGAAAATGCTCAAAGCATGCCAAAAAACCTGAGTGGCCTTAAGAATATGACCAAAGTTCTAACCAGCCCTAGAGGCTAGGTTATCCCTGTCATTTAGAAATTGACTTCATAATCACTTTATTTTGAGGTTGAAAAATCTGGCACCCAGAACAAGAGTCCTTTCAAGTTTTCATTATATTTGTTGGTGTCCTGCTTGGAATGGAGTTCACTCCATCATTCATCTTGTTTATTTGTTTCAAGCAAGGGTCAATATCATATCGTCAGTTCTCTGGTGGAACTTAATTTCGCACTGACATGTTGGTCATTTGCATAGTGTGATTTCTATCTTGTGAATAAACAATCAGCCTTTCTGAATCCAGCCTGTTCCTATACAGTGGTAAGAAGATCAAACATTTTAGCAAATAGAAGAAATGATAAATATTTCATGCTAGATTTACATAATCCAAGTTTTCCAATAGGGCTGAAGCTGTTTGGCAGAAATTAAAACATTACCTTAAACAAATAAATAAGAAAATCTTTGAAGAAATTATCTCATCACCCTGAAACTTCCTACCAAAATTATGTAAATAGCTCATGATTACACTTAATGTTCAGCTGGAGATCGATCCATCACAGTGTTGAATAGACAACCTCTCAGGTTTAATTCATCTCAGATGGTAGCAAGCTGTGTAGCCTGCAGCAAATGCTTTTCCTTCTCTGATTTTCTCATCTATAAAATAAAGGAGGGGAGTGCTCTACATAATATAGGAAGTTATTTTTGGCAACTACAAATGTTCCATGATTCTATTACATATATGCTCAGGAATAAGAAACATCCTATTTGGAAAATCAATATTCCATTCTCCAAACTATGACACCTTTCAACAACCGTTGACTTCAAGTAGATATTGTGCTTATTTGTAAATATCAGATTGAATAATAGCCCTATTAATTTCAACAACCCTTAAACTTAAAATACAAAAATTCGGGGAGCTGTATAGCTTCCTTCCTTCAGACTTTTTCACATAGGAACTAATTCTCTCAGATAAAACTAACACTTTTTTATAAAACAGATTTGGGTTTCAAGATGGCTCGTCACCAATGAGTTCCAGATTACAAAGCAGACAGTGTACAAGCCAACATTTAGAAACTTAAGCCTGGGGGTCAAGTGGACACCCTGACTGGATCCCTTCATTTCTAGCTGAGATTTGTTGAAAATTATACCTTAAACCTAGTCTCAATATCTCTCAAATAGGAATAAAAGTTGCTCTGAGCACTGCATGAGCTGATGTTGGCTCAATGTAATACCTCAAATTGCAGTCAGGAAATTTTAATAAGTTTATTATTCAAAGAGTATCTTACCATCAGTTGCATATTTCCTTCCAGTTTAAAAAAGTGAAGTAGAACAAAGTAATAATGGATTATGTTTTTGTGAAAAGAGGTAAGAATTCTCATGTTGATGTATGGCAAAACCAATACAATATTGTAAAGTAATCAGCCTCTAATTAAAATAAATAAATTTAAATTTAAAAATAAAATAAAATAAAAAATAAAAAGCAGAGACATTACTTTGCCAACAACAACAAAAAAGAATTATTAATTTAAGTAGGTAAACTTGGGTGACGCCCATCTGGATATGAAGGAATGGAGCCACTGTGATTTGCCTGCCGCCAACCTTCTGTTGTTATTTCTTTTGAAGTCCTGCCTTCAAAATAATAAAGAAAAATATGAAACAAGAGCCTTCTCCTACTGGAAGAATTAAGAAATGAACTATGATTTAAGAATCACTTTATTGTCTTCTGTGGGACTCCTGATTTATATATTGTTTTTGCCTTTTATGCTGGAACATTATCTTATTTATATTTATATCCCTAATGCCCAACATTTATTGGGTTTACAATAAAAGATTACTCCCTGTACGTAAATGTCTTTCTCCATCCATTAAGCCCTTTAAAATGATCATGGTGGGAAGAATTTAATTATGGTAGCAAGACTTCTTCAAAACTGTATCTATAAAACACTATAAACTATAATAGCCCAAGGATTAAGAAAGTATTAAGCCTAAACTTACATCTGTTTTTTTTCCCAGATTCCATGAGAGTGTTGCTTAGTGTCCAGAGGGTTACAAAGCAAGGGGTAATGAAGCACATTTGGAAACCACTTTTGACTAATTCTATTAGACTTAAGTAATTTCATTCTCCCATGGCCTTTTTCTTTTCTTTGAAGGAGCATGTGTTGCTGGGTTTTTTCTTTTCTTTTTTTTTTACACTTGCTCTTCCAGGCTTCGTGAACTGTCTCAGGTGGCTGCCTGCTTATTTGTTAATCACTTCCTGGCAGCTTCCACACTCTTCTAGCAGAAACTGAGGAAACTTGAACCTCCACCACCCCCTCTTTTTTCCAGGTCTACATTCAATGTTCTTTCCCATCTCAAACCCCAAGAAAAATCTGAGATGGAGATGATGACCATCTATAAAATGTTATGCATATAAAATCCATTTTGGGTTCTATTTCTCAGATAAAACAGTGCCAGGAAACATGACACGTCTTTGTAAATGAAGATGTGGGGTGGGAGGAGGAGCACAACCTATTAAGTAGGACATAGTAATACACAGGTTTCTTTAGTTAGTACAATGGGGCTGAACTCAAGAGTAAACACCCAAGACATTATTTCAAAAGCAAGGGTTACAGGAAAATCTGAAATGTTTCAGCCTCACATCTTTTGAAGTCATTTGGGCAGCAGAATCTTTGGCCTGTCCAGAAAGCCTAAAAATAGCTTGTGGCTCGACATGATGGCATCTAGGTAGTGACTTTCCAACGGAACATGTCACAACAGTTACACTGCAGTGTGAAAATGGATGTTTGAATTCCCAAGTGAAGAATGTGCCTAGACTCTTGGTGGTCTTCCCTCTGTGCCAAGCCCACCTAACACGGCATCAGAAAGATCAGGGGTGTTACAAAGCCGTTCCAGAAAGAAAACTCTGTCTCTTACAGACCACCACTTCTCAGAATTTAGTGTGCATAGGAATCACCTGGGGATCTTGCTGATTCTGCGGGTCCAGGTCAGGGTCTGAGCTTTCTGATGATTGCTTAGGTGGAGCGAATGCAGCTGGTCCATGGCCCACATTTGGAGGAAGATACTGGAGTATTTCTAAGCAGGATTTATTTTCCAGTCCCTCTATTTCTTTAACCAATTGGCCCACTGAGCAATCTGAGCTGCCAGGGGTAGAAATTGAAACACTAAAAAGTTGAGGTGAGCGGGCATCAGCGTGGACCTCTAATAGACTTTCTCCTTGTGCTTCTCCTTTTATCAGGGAGAGAGCTCCTCAGCACCATGCCCTTACATCTTACTGGACAAAACTGGGTCACAGGGCCATTTTTAAGCCACAAGGGAGGCTGGAAAAGACAGTATCTGGTGTTTCCAGACACTTTCCTGGGAGCAGACTCTGCCCTTAAAAAGAAGAGGGAAAAGAATAGCTGCTGGTCTTCACCCCAATGAAATGTGTTCAGTGTGCTCCAATGCACACTCTGGGATCCAGCCCAGTTTAAAAGACAGCCCTTGAAACCACATTTTAAAGATGAACCTGTCCAATTTCACAAACTATTAGGGAAGAAAGGTGAAGAACCACTGACCCAAGCAATCCTCCTAAAACTGCCCACCACACAATACTCTGTATTTGGTCCTGAGTTTCCTAAGAGAAGGGAAGGGAGTGACAAATGGGTCTCTGGAAACCTAAGCTGATTTGAGGGTTAAAGCAATAGGTTAACCACTTTCCGGGCTTCCCTGATGGCTCAGTGGTAAAGAATCCGCCTGCCAATACAGGAAGTGCAGGTTTAATCCCTGGGTCAGGAAGATCCCCTGGAGAAGGAAATGCAACCCACTCCAGGATTCTTGCCTGAGAAATCCCATGAACAGAGGAACCTGGCGGGCTATGGTCCATGGGGTCACTAAGAAGTCAGACACAACTGAGTGACTGAATAACAGCAACCACTTTCCAGGACCTCCTAGATTCTGAATCATTCAGCACTGGTTCTCATCAGCTGTTTCTCACCGTCACCAGTGGAGTTATAAGAAAATACCGATGCTTGGGTGCCAACCCCAGGGATTTTAACTTAATTTGTCTGGCATACAGCTTGGTCAGTGAAATTTTTTAAAGCTCCCAGAGAAATCTAATATGCAGCCAAAGTCGAGAGCCACTGCACTGGAACTGTGCTGCTCGATCTGTATGTGCATCCAAGTCCTCTAGGGATCGAGTTAACATGCAGATTCTGACTCAGCAGGCCTGGGCTGGGACCCGAGTTTCTGCATTTCTCAGAAGCTGCTGGAGATGCTGGTGCAGCCGGTCCACAGACTCCACTTTGTCTGGCAAGGTGCTAGAGCAGAGGTACTCAGAGTGGGATCCATGGACTACTGTATCCTGAAAAAACTAGTTTCTGCCATTCCCATGACAAGTGAAGAACCTGAGAACACTCAGAAACTTTTATTCAACATTGCAGAGACACCAAAGAGCCGAATTTTGTATTTTACAAAAGTAAAACAGATTGGAACAAAACACCTGGTTCTTGCCCAGAAAATCTATAAAATGCCAGCCTAGAGTATAATCCCTCCACCAACATGTAAACTTGAGGGCAGGAATGTCATCTTATTAACCCAATGCCCAGTATCTGGCCATAAAGGGTACTTGGTAAATGTTGGTCAAACAGATGAACGAATGAATGAAGAAAATGCCGGCCTTCTGGTTGTGGTTGTGGATATTTTTCCAAGAGGAGGTAGGCCTAAGTTTACATAGACTTCACTGTGCAGAGGAAAACGTGGGAAAGCTGTGGGTAGGTAAAAATGTAGTTTTTAAATATTCACTGAGAATCTTTACAGTACACTTTGGAGACAATGATGGGCAAAATGTGGTCCTGGATCTCAGAAAGCTCACTCTATCACCTTCAGACCTGCTGAGTTTCAGAGTCTGCATCTGAACCAGGCAATTACTGTATACATTAACACTGGAGACTTGTTGCTCTAAACAGGTGGTTCTCAACCTTGACTGAACATTAGAATCACTTAGGGAGATTTTCAAGTTTTCAATGCACCCCAGACTAATTACATCAGAACTTTTAGGAGTGAGATCCAAGCATCAATTAATTGTAAATTTCCCCAAGTAGTTTCAATGCACAGCCAGGACTGAGAGCCACTGGTTTGGAGCTCTAGCAGATATATGAAGGTGAAATGTCAGGCTAAGGAATTTGCACTCATTGAATAGGCAACGGGGGAGGGGAGGACCTTGAAAAGTTTTGAGCAGCAAATCGAATTTTCAGAATCATGCCATTTCCTTCTCCAATGCATTATAAAGATTATTCAAATAATTGCACCTTAATCAAATCAGACAGGGTAGAGACTAGCCATGGAAAAACTCTAGGAGGCTATCACAGTACTTATCTCAAGATGACAATGTATTCTTTTGTCCAATTCCCCACTTTGTGGAGAAACTAAGGGGGTCTGTTCTGTGTGCTGGTGGGTGGACTTGTTGGCAGTGGTGACCTAGCTGCCCGGGGTGGCTCAACTAACAACTTGATTTGAGACAGTGAGAGCCAGTAGAGTATATCTAAGACAAATTCTTTAGGGGAGGGTGAATGTAGAAATTCAGAGAACGGACACAAATGCAAGAGAGAGATGCAAGATTCAGGAGCTGGAGGAGTGATTAGAATAGGGAAAAAGGGACTTATACAAAAGTTACAGATAATACTAGGGTATCTTGATTGTGCATTATGGGCAGGTGGGTTTGTGAAATGGAATGTGGGCCTGGATGAAGAGTGAAAGGTCAGAATGGAAATTATAAACTGAATGAAAAGTCTGTTAGTCATCAAAGTTTCAGTAATCTATATTCTAATGGAGGAATCTGAGCTGGTAACTCACAGTGTCATTTACAGGCTAATTCTCAGTAAATTAGGAAATTCCATCTGTTACAGCCTTTCATCCTAATCAGGTGAAGTTTTACTGTATCTAAAGAGTCAAAATTAAAGACTTGATAACGAAGAAAATGGGTTCCATTTACTAAACCCAGAGTTTCAGTTTTCAGAAGATGAGTGTTAAAGGGTTGTTCTAAGATTTGCTGGAGTTCTTACCCCAGGACCTCAGAATGTGACTTTAAGAAATAGGGTCTTTACACAGATAATCCAGTTAAAATGAGGGAATTAGAGTGGGTCCTAACCCAATATAACTGGTGTCCTTGTAAAATGTGGAGATTTAGACACAGAGACAAATGTGTGTAGGGAGAACACCATGTGAAGATGGAAGACAGAGATGCAGCTGATGCACATACATGCCAAGAAATATCAAAGACAGCCCAGCAAACACCAGGAAATAGGAGAGACATGGAACAGATTTTCTCTCGCAGCCCTTGAAAAGAACCAACTCTCTTAACACCTTGCTCTCAGACTTCTAGCCTCCAGAACTGTGAGAGAAAAAACCGCTGCTGTTCTAGCCACCCAGTTTGTCCTGCTTTGTTACAGCAAGGTAATCCAACGAGCTATCAGAGAAGATTAATACAAGTAGAAGCAAAACCTGGAGGAGTTTATTTCATGTAATATTAAGACAATGCTACTAACGAAAATGACAGCTATTCATTGAGGATATGTTTTGTGAGGAAGGATGTGAGAAAGTATGTTTTCAAAGTTTTATTTGTGACAAATCAGGCTTAAGAATAGAAAAATCCAATCTCAAACAAACAAAAAAGAACTTGCTTAAAACTTTTTAAAATAAGAGTTATGACAGAACAAGATTCTCAAGAAATATGAAAAACAGTCCTTTCTGATTTGAAATGCAGAGTATTTTTATCCTTGAGGCAATTTACCACTAGGTTTACTAAAGCAGATAATAGATTCCAAAAAGCCAACAGGGGAGGGAATAGAGGGAGTCGGGAAAGGAGGAAGGAGCCAAATGGATGAATAAGGGAAGGAAGAAGAACAGAGAATATCAACATGTATTGCACAATCAGTTCTTGAAAAATGTGTCAGCAAATACCAGGCCAGCTTCAGCTGGCAAGTGACTGGCCAATCTCCTTTGGGTAAGGGAGGCAGTGATACTGAGTTCAGCATGAATATCAACATGGGTTTAACTATTTCAGAAAGACATTTCTAGGGCACTGAGTTTGTGGAAATGTACTATATTCAAAAGCTGCCAAAAATGCTAAAAACAAACAAACAAACAAAAAAAACCACTATGGCAAAAATCTAAATGTGATCACCCAGAAATTCCTTTGAAGAATCATCTTACACAGTTTTTTTTAAAGTTAGAGATTTGGGGTTTTTAAAAAGAGGACCTGCATTTCATCAAAAATAGAAAAAAAAAAAACTCTCTGACTTTTATAACCTTCTTGGTAATTGGTCTTTGGTGGTATGAATAATACAAAATGAACCTGAGCCCATCTCATTTATTTGAGAGTAGAGGCACAAATGCTTTTGTATAATCTCCCTCTCCCGTAGATACCTACAATGAAAAAGACGCATGAGGACATGGCAAAAACACAAGAAGGAAAACAAGGAGGTTGGAAAATGTGGTGAAGCAGAGCAAGGAGCAAGGGCAATCCCGGCAGGAAGGCGTTTTAGGCAACCTTTCAATGAATAAGAATTTACTGAGCAACTACTCTGCAAATGAGGCTGCCCTGGGCTCCACTGGGGACAACAAACGTTTCTGATGGAATTTTTGTCCTGCAAAGGGTCATACAACCAAAAGGGTGATGAGGACAAACCTAGAAAGGTGTCTCAGAATACAAGCCTGGTTGTAAAACATGTTTTCTGATGGTACAAACAACTCATTAATTCATTTCAAATTCATCTACCAACATTTACAGATGCATGCCTATGTACCATGCACTGTTTTAGGTTCTGGGGAAATAACTCTAAAGAAATGAAGCAGGTGCCCTCATGTAGTTTACAGTCAGTGGAGACACAGTGGGAGAGAAAAGGAAGGCAATAAATAAATACACAAACAATGCATGCCATGTAAATGTTACAAAGAAAAATAGAGCCAGGTATCTTAGTTTGGGCTGCTGTAACAAATACCAAATGGCTTAAACAATAATCATTCAGTTCTAACAGTTCTGGATGCTAAAAAGTCAAGATCAAGGTGCCACCAGATCTATGTCTGGTGAGAGCCCTCTTTCTGATTTATGAACAGCTGTCTTCTTGCTGTATCCCCACATGTTGGAAAGGGAGATCATCTTTCTCATGTCTCTTCTTATAAAAACATTATCCCACTCATGAGGGTGCCACCCTCATGATCTGATCACCCCCAAAGGCCTCACCTCCAAATATCATCATAGTGGGAATGAATTGGGGCTTCAACATATGAACTTGAGGGGGACATATTCAGCTCATAGCTCCAGATAAAGGGACATGGGAAGGAAGCAGGGGTGATGCCTTTTTATACATAGTGGTAAGGAGAAACCTCTCTGAGAAGGGGACATTTGAGCAGAAATTTGAGAAAGTAAAGGAGTGAGCCACAAGGCTAGTTGGTGAAAAAGCATTCCAGCAGATGGGAGAGTATGTGCAGAGAACCCAAGATGGGAACATATATGAATATTTGACGAAAAGCAAAGAAGCCAGTGTGTCTAGGGAGCAGTAACAATAGCATTCAGGGTGATACCAGAGGAGCAACAGAATGCATAGACCAAGGCAAGAAAGATGGGTGTTAATGCTGATGAAATGGAAGTCCATTGGAGGGTGTTGAACATGAAGGGCAGAAAGCTCTGTGTTACCTTTTAAGAGAGAAACTGACTGCTCGTTCCATCCTTCAACAAAAATTTGGAAATCCCTGCTGCTGCTGCTGCTGCTAAGTCACTTCAGTCATGTCCGACTCTGTGCGACCCCATCTGTCCATGGGATTTGCCAGGCAAGAGTACTGGAGTGGGGTGCCATTGCCTTCTCTGTGCACAAATTCAAGTACAGATATGCAAGAATAAGTAAGGAACAGACCCTGCTCCATTATTATTGTTATCATGTGTCCTTACATTCAAGAGCACCAGCAGCAGCACTATCAACACTATTAGCATTATCATCACCATCATCATCACCATTATCAACATCACCATCATCACCATCCTCCCACTCCTCTTTTTCCTCCTCCAAATGCTGTTATTTATTACATAATGAGTGCTCAGTACACTTTCCTGAGTAATGGGTTAAGATCCAACACCTTTCTTTCCAGGAGAGTGAGGTGCATGGAGTCAGAATTAGTGGTACCTCTGACCTTCATGTGGCTTCCAGGGCTCATGAGGTGATTTGAGTTGCAAGGAAGAGCCAAGAGGCTAGGCCACATTGCCAGTGCAAATTGGCCAACCTGCGCCATACCATGGCAAGGCTGCTATTTAGCTGGCCAACACTCCACTGGGCAACTTCCGGCAATAGACCCATTCTTTGTAAATAACAGAGTTTCTCAAAAAGTCTCACACCCTCCAACCCCCCAAAAGCAAAATGTTGCTTTTTTTGTGTTTCCCACAAAAGTAGTTTTTTTTTTTTTTTTTTTTTTTTTGAGGACTAAAACAAAGGAGTTTCTCCAGAATAGGACACCAGTTATTATTAGGATAACAAACTGTAGCTAATTGTGCTATGGTGTAATTCCAAGGTTGCCCTTGTTTTCCATGAATTTAATATTAGAATCTGAATTTGTTCTCCAAGAAATGGCTCTGCTTTCAGAGACTTTAGTGCTTCTAGAAAGTCCTGCTAATTGCTTCCTATATTATACTATATTTATATGACTATCACACTACTAGGTCCAAAGACAGAGACCATGTCTAATCCATGTTTGTGTCCCAATAACTTGTTCAGAGACTGGCACATAGTAGGTGCTCATCAAATCTTCATCTAAATAAGTTCTTTTCTTGCTTCTCCCCTACAACAACAATCACGTTTTCTACCCTAGGACATTGTTACTGAAAAGAACAAAGACACTGTGATTAAAACGAAATATAAAGTTATTGCAGACCAAGATTTACTAATAGGAAAGGAGGAGAAAAGGGAGGAGGAGGAGATGGTGCTAGATGTTTTGTTCCTTCCAAGAAGTTAATACCTGTTATTGAGTTGACAGTTTCCTCTATAAATCCTATCACTCATGTAAAAGTCTTTTCTGGAAGCAGATCAGAAGCTTTGAAATTATGCTGTCAGAGATAGCATAACAGCTATGAATAGAATGCAGCATGAATGCTAGATTACTTATGATGAGAAAGATAGCAGCCCCAATCCTGAAACAGAAATAAAATGCTAAGAGCCTGCAGGGATCACAAATGGTACCAATAGACTGCAAGTTTTACCCCCAGAGCCACAACAATCTCCTGAATTTCAGCAATTTCTTCTTTATTTCTACTGAAATGCAAAAAGTATACAGAAGAAAAAAGACACAAACAATAATTCCATGAAAAAATGAATAGAGATATTACAGGAGCCCAAGTATGAACAACATCCTTTCAGGAATAATCCTTTCAAAATGGGAAGAAGACTGACTTTTTCTAAAGATGAGGCTTTTGATTCAATGCAGTGTTAATTATCATGGGAAAACCTGTATGCATGAGAAACTTCACCCAAAATCCATCCCCATGGTAAGTAACATTAAGTCATCCTTAGTTAGAAAAATGTCATTAGTACCACAATATAAAATGGGAATTTGGGATCAAATCATAAGAAAGGAGGTATCTAACCTCTTACCTGTTAATCAAACCCAGGCTTTCTTTTGAGCATATCTTAACTCCCAAATTATACTCAAGGCTAACATGGTCTCCAATATTTTGTATGGATGAGAAATGACCCAGACTGGCAGCAGACTCGCTACATCACTCTCAACAGAAATGGCTTGTTGACACACCACGATGTGCACTCAAGTCACCACGTTAAAGAAAGCTGGAATGGGACCATCACCAGGAATCACTGGGATGGAGTTACCATTCCCAAGCCTCTAGGCTCCATGTTATTTTCTGTTAAAATTAAAATCCAAGCAATGTGCTGGGAACAATGAGGCCTGACCATAAGGACACTTTAGAGGGGGCCACAGCATGACCTCGAGGCATTATTTATTATTGGTGTTTGCTTATTTTCCCCCCCAAAGGCTGTGGTTTATCCACAACATCTGGGCTTCATCGTTGACTGGAAAGCTTATGAGGGCCCTCGTGCCGAGTGAGGCAATGGAAACAGAAAATGATGTCGGAGGATTGTCAGCAGGCCTTTGGACATTGCCAAATGGCATGTTCTTTTCCAAGGAACATTCAGGATGCAAATAAAAATCAAATAACACTTCTTCTTGGCAAAAGAATAGGCTTAATTTGCTTTTGTTTTCTTCTCTCTTGCTTTTAACTTGAACTGGGCTGCAGAGGGTTATGAAGACTTTATCAGTCCTACTTGCTCTCCTAAGATGAAGAGCTTTAGCTAGAGTTTGAAAAGGAGAACAGTACTTCCAAGAAGATGTCACCCTCAACCATGGAGAATTCTAGAGTAAAGTCATGTAAACTCCCTCTACCTCCAGGTTAAGTACTTTGGAGATTTACTGGAAGCTGTCATTTTGCCTTTGGCAACTTGTCTGCTCTGGCTATACCTACTTTTCAGCTGAAGAAACAAACCTTATCTTACTTCTCTTTGAAGAGTTCTGAGATGGCAACAGCTCCAGAACATTAGAGTCTTTCATGTTCCAGCAATTTCAAGGTCATGATCCCTTGATAGCTAGTGGCAGTATGGAAGAGGAGGCAATACTTTCACCCACTCTCGTACCACCCATGCTTTTGATCCCTTTCTTTGTCTCTGTCATCCCTTCTTTCCTTATTTTAGAGTGGTTAAGACCTCAGCACTTTTGTGCATGCTAAGTGTACATTCCACCTGGCCTGAATGCCTTCCTCTTCCTTCCTTGACCTACTCCCACTCATCCAGCAAAACTTAGCTCAAGCTTCATCTTCCTGCATTGGCAAGACTTCACGGTCTTCCAGGATAATATGATGGCTCCTTCCATAGCAGTCCCTTCACACTTCTATCACTTAATATAACCACTGAGTCATTTATCTGTGTCAACCATCAGGTGCCAAGCTTTTTAGAACAAGAAATCAATCTTATCTGCCTTTGTATTCCGAGGCTTGAACACAGTAGGTGTTCAATAATTGTCTGCTCAATAAAAGAGGAGTTCACTGTGTGAAAAGACAAATCAGCCAATGATGCCTGTTCTATAAAAACTAAGAAACAATCCTATTTCAAGGTCTCAGTCTAAAAAAAATTAGAAGTAATCCCCTGCAGCTTTAGAGCAGAGAGTGCCAAATTCTCAGGTGAGAAAAGAATCATACAATCTACAAGAGGATTTGGCAAACTTTTTCCATAAAGAGCCAGATAAGAAATATTTTTGGCTGTGTGAGTTCTACAGTCTCTGTTTCAACTACTCAGGTTATAATATGAAGGAAGACACAGTCAACACAGAAATAAATGGGTGTGGCTGTGTTCCAATAAAACTTTATGTTTCCAAAAACAAGCAGTAGATTGGATTTGGCCTGCAAGACTTAGACTTTTTTTTTCCTGATCTACAATTTCAAATGAGTCTAAGGTATCAAATTTAGTGTCGAATGAAAAGGGAAGCTATCACATGATATCTAGGATTCCTCACAAGAGAATGTGGGGAAAGTCATGAAGGACATGAAGATGAAGACATAATGGGGATGATAGTCATTTTCAAGAAGATACACTCACTGCCCAAAATCAAAACAAGTCACGTCATTGGACCCGGTTCTGTAGTTTTCTGGTGAGACTGAGGACCCATAGGAAGAGAGAGTAGCAGTGCTAGGAGGAGTCAAATAAGTCCTTCCTCCATTACATAATTTTCTCATTACTGTTTACCGCACTGAAAAAGAAGTCAAAGTACCACCTTAATTTTTTTTAAAACACCAAATGTAGAATGCTGTTCATGTCATGTATTTTCCTTTTAACTTTTTTTGATACCAAGATATCCTGTTCAAGTCTTTCATTGTTTAGCATTCTCCTTATTGCTAATAAAAATTTTCCAGACAACCTATCAATTAATAAACAAACATCTACTAAACACTTGCTGAAGGCCAGTCACAGTACTTGGTGCTATAACAGTGCTTGTTAAAATAGTCTGATCATCCAGAGCAGGAGCCAAATCTGGCCTGCTGCCTGTTTTTGTAAGTAAATTTTACTGAAACCCAGCCACATCCATTCATTTACATATAGTCTAAGGCTGCTCCCATGATATAAGGACACGGGTGAGTAGTTGTGACAGAGACTGCATGGCCTGAAAAGCTTAAAATGTTTACTACTTGTCCCTTAGAGAAAGTGTCAACCCTTGATCCAAAGCAAAGGGCCCCAAACAACATCGGTAGAAAACAGGTTAAATACAATAAAGGACCTGAAGACATATGAAACTATATCTCCAAGGAATGTCAAGTGTAAGAAATTGTGTACAAAGAGTGTACTAAAATTTGTGTGTGCTTGTATACATGTGTGTGTGTGTGAGAGAGAGACAGAGAGAGGGAGAGAGAGAGAGAGATGTATGCTTACAAATGTATATACCATCACAGGAAGAATGTAAATATTTGCAAGAAACTAGAAGGTGATGGATGTTAAATAGATTTATCATGGTGATCATTTCACAGTGTATACAAATATTAAATCATCATGCTCTACACCTGAAACTAACATAACGTTATATGTCAATCATACCTCAATTTAATTTTAATTAAAAGAAACCGGTATCAGTTGTCGTCTCTGGATAAGTAAAATGTTAGACTCAGGATTGAGATGGGAGAGAGACCTTTAAAAGGCACATACTGTTTTGGACCATGTCAGTTATTTTTACCATAAATATATATGATCTGTTCAACATTGATAAGTATATAACGAGGAAATAATATATTTTAAAAATGATACATTAAATAAAAGCAAGGCTGGCTATTACTCCAAAAGAAATAGTTATATTTGGTGAAGCCAAATTTCCTATAAGTTCCCAACAAAAACAAAGTGAAATTGATTCTTTTTTTGCCACTCTAATACCAACGGTGACCTTCCCTCTGGCTCCCACCTTTGAAATGCAATGTCACTCAAGGTTCACTGGCTATTTTGAGTATAAGCAAATCTAATTACTCAAGACGTTTGCAAACTCACGCCACCCAGAAGAAGTTAATGCCTTTATGTTAATTTGATTCACTTTCTATTTTTGGAACTTTATTACTTTGAACACATGCCAACTGTCATATTTCTAATTTAATCGCTTGTTGTGAAATTTCTATGCCATCTGTTTGTACTGCCTAATTTCTGCTTTGGGGAGAAACCCCACAACAAGTAAAAGTTATTTTAAAAAATGTAATGACCATTAAGCACCTGGGATAAATGCATCCTTATGGCCACATATTAATATCATTTTTCAAGGGACTGACCTGAAAAGAGAAAAGGAAATGCTCTTTTATTAGAAAACTCAAAAGATATAAAATGAAAGCAAAAAGATATGAAATGAATATATTATTTGAAATAAGAAATTTCAATATTAAAACTGAAAAATTAATTACCAACTGTATTTAAATGAGCCAAGAGTTGGAATATTCTATTTAAAAAAACCAGAAGAAAACCAATTTAAAAATAATAAAGATGTTCAGGTATATAAATAACATGGGTCACAGAGCAGGCATATGGAAATGTCTCTTAAAGAAAACTGAGTGTTATTGTTCTTCATAGCTACTTTTCAGTTTTATGAAATCCCATAAGATATATATAATGAGAAGCAAAAAGTAAGTATTCCCCTCTTTCTTACATGCATGCATGCACAAATAAGTACACACCCTTTGATTAATCAGAAAGATACTCCCATGAGTCAGAACAATAATGCATTTATACAAAGATTGAAAACATACTTTGCACATATTTCTCACTTATACTAATTAAAAACTTGATTACAGTTAACAGGTCCTAATTTCATGTCATAACTTAAGTCTAAAAGGAATTGCCATAAATTCGCATTTATGTTTACACAGTAAATCAAGGTAAAGTTAAATTCTGGAATAAATATTGGTATTCTTGGTTTCTTGTACAACTGAAAAATAATGCTGTTTGATAAGTCATTGTTTATCAGCTTAGAATGATTTCCAGCAGGCCTTATTTTCTGTACTATGTCTCTTAGCATTTTTAGTTTTGACTTGTCAAACTTTACACTAGTTTCAAGGTCTAAAACATCATGTTTTAAATGTCATAGTCAGATGCAGCCCCTAAACCTACTCTCTTATAAAAAATTTGTTTACATATTACCTTATCATTGTCAACAGAAAAATCAAATGAAGTCTAAAAGGTGTTTTTACTCCAAGAAAAAAAAATAAAATGAGAGATAGCAAGAAGAGACAATAAACCAGTGTTTAGTGCAACTAAGGGACATCTCCAAAATATATAGAAAGGGGAAAAAATACAGCTTCCAATTAATTAACTACTTTGGAAAATAGCTTTAAATTTTAGTACTTTCACTATTAAGTTATGCCTTTCTGTTTGCCTGCTAATCATTATCAAAAAAAAACAAAATTTCAATATTATATATACATATATATCTGTAAAGTACTTTGCAATCAGAATTTTTAAAATTTTCAGAATATTCATTATAATTCTAATACAAATTTTCTATAAGAAATGGAACAGAAGCATTAGATATCAAGGTATTAAGAATATTTGAAGTTAATGTTTAGTTGGATTAAATCAAGAGTTCCTAGATACTTAGGTAGAGTACCTTTAATTTGGCTCATACAAAAAAAAACAATTTATTTTTACAGAGGCCTGGTTTTATAAGGTGCTCTCAAGGGGAAAAAAAACACATCATAGCTTGATGTTTATTATTAATTAATCTAAGTAGAGTAAAATTGCCTAACAAAACCTAATCATAAATGTACAAAGACTATTTTACATTACAGAAAACCAACAACTAGCATTCTATGAGGAATAAATCATATATGAGGAATAATAAATTAGACTCTGTCACTCGTAACAGGCAGTAACATTTTTAAACAGCATTATGTCAATTTCATGGATGCTTCTGCCTGCCAGTTTTGTACCCAGGCCAAAAGCACAGCTTCTGGAAGCAAATGTTGTGAATCAGACGACAAGTAGAATATACCACAGTGGTTCTAGCACTCCTGGCCAGGTCCCATGCCCTGTAGGACTGGTTTGATAGAGCAGGTATATAGGGATGATCCTCTGCCCGATTCCCATTGCCTTCTGGAGACTTTTTTCCAAGGCCTGTCTCTGGCCAAACAGATTTATCCAAGACTCCGTCCTTGGCATACAGGAGTAGAATAGACACCTAGCCAGTCGATTAAAGTGCACAACATATTTTACCAGAAAGTAGGAAATCTCAGGGTACAACTATGCATAGTATAGTAGCATATGGGTACAACATTGCCCAACTTGCCTGGTAGCTCTGCCTCAAGCCTAAGTCCCATTATCTTCCTATTTCACATCAACAACTATCACAACTATTACAGAATCTTAATTTTAAGGGCCACTATCTCTCCAGTTGATTTCTCCCTTTTTTCTATTGACCTGCCCCTGATCATAAATATTTTGCTTAGCACTTTCAATTTTGGAGAAATAACATCCTCTTTATGAATGCACCAGTCTCACAGAGCAGTTTCAGAAAATTTCTAGAGACAGGATATGGTCTGAACAGTAAGGTACTCAATATCATATTTTATCTTTTATGCTGTTTCTTATATCCCAAGGGCTAGAAGTCTGGGAGCTACATTTTCTAGAACATCTGCCATCACAGTTCACAATGAGGTCACACAAATCAGGCACACTCACAAAGCAGAAGACCGAGCCCAGTACCTCCATGAGCATTATACAAAGCCTGGCACTAAACAAAGAAAGTGGGAAGTAAGTGTGTAGGCTTTGGCAGATGCCAAATGCAGGTATTGCTAGGTGCTTCCAGGTTTAGCAGGTAGCTGAGATCATCAGTGGTGCTTTCTTAAAGGTACCATCTTCCTAAATTCTAGAATGCTAGTTGTAGTCCTTCTCAGTTCTTTAGTAAGCCTCTTACTCTTGTATTAAATCACTTTCTTTTTGAAACATCTAAGAGTTTTCTGTTTTCCCATCTGATTCCTGGTTAGTGCAGAATGGCTTAATCCTAACTGGGGCTCATTGTTGCGGGGATGGCAAAGTGAGTTAACTGGGTACCATAAGAGCAACTTGGGTACCAAGAGTGAGCAACAGGCAAAGGTTTGAAAAATCTAATTGAGCTCAACATCAGTGGCCCCTGTCAGTGGGGACTCTGACTCAGAGCTGGATATCAGCAGCAAGAGTCAAATTACTGGAAGGAAGAGAGTCTATTAGCTTTGGACTTGACCTCAAGATCCGTCGATATTTTAAATAGTGATGCATTTCCTCTTCACTCCAGGTACAAATTTAGTGCAAGCAAGACAGTGTGTGAACCAACACTGTGGTGCCTCTGGGCTCCTGCCTGCTAATGCAGAAAAGATGGACTGTAACTTTAATTATGCCAAGAAACCACTGGAGACTGAAGGCAATAGTGGAGATTTCCAGGAGGTGAGAAAAGCACCTGGGAAAATGCTGCTTTTTAATCTCTGACTCACTAGCATTAATTTTATCAAAGCATGCTAGCAAAGAGTGCTTGCTTCCCTCCCGTCCAGGAGAATATAGCCAACTAAAAATCTAAAAGAAGACAAGATTTATGACCAAGGCTGAGGTCTATATCCTTTCACCCTCAAGCTCACCACATCCTACCGCTTGCTAATATAGGTCACTCTTCCCTTGGAGATTACATTCTCCTCCTTTGTGTCTTTGCAGAATGCTGATTACATTAAGGGAAGTTTTTTGTTAATTCAGGAATAGTTGAAGTGCTAAACGGAAACTTGCTTAAATTCTCTGTAACTTAGTTTCCTCTTTCATTAAACCGTGATGATAATCCTATTATTCAGGGTATGTGTGAGGATCAAATGAAACACTATATGTATAAGAACTTTAGAAAGCAAATTTTATCAGAAAAATTCATTGCAATCACATCCATATAAAAAATGTCTATGAAATACCTCCATGAGCATCATGCAAAGCCCTGCATTAAACAAAGGAAGTTAAGGCCTTTAGAGCAGAAAAAGATTGCAAAGCATAACAAAAGCCAAAATTAAAAACAAAACTGTTTTTGTTTCTTTAAAAATAATATCACCAGCCAAACTGTTTGACTTTCAAAGTCATGGCTTAGAGCATGCTCAAACAATTTCTAAAATGTGGAAACATTTGTGGAACTTGTGGGAAAACACAATTCCCAAAAGCTCTACTCAGAACAAACCCGAGAGAAATAACAACGTCCACATCATCAGAGACATACACATTGGTGCACACCCTGGCCCACCCAGGATGCAGGCCTCAGAGCACTTGGTGACAACACCAATCAACAGCATTTCACAGGCAAATCTCTGTGAATTAGCTCACGATTTCTCTAAACATATTGAATTGCCATGTTTGGAACATAGAATCTCGGTTTGTGTTCCCCAGCAAGTAGACCCTGAGACAAGGATCTGAGGGTAAATAGTTTATTTGGGAGGTGAGTCAGAGAAAGGAAAGAAATTAATAGAGGTGTGTTATCAAACCAGTTACTTCTGTGGGAACTGGAGCTTAATCCCACCTGGGAATGCTTGGGTATAGAACACTCCTCAGAATTGTTCTGATTGAGGGACTAGGATGCTGGAGCAACTAACCACCAACTTCCCATTCATCATTCCTTCAACTGGTTGAGGGGTGCTTTCATAGCCTTTAACTCCCCAGAACTTCTTATCATGAGAAAAAAAAAAAGCCTGCAAATGCAAAGTTTCAAGTGTTTCCAATAAGCAGCCTTCTGATGAAGAGTGAATGCTGAAAGGGCAACAAAGAATCATCTGGTCCCAAATATGGTAAAGAATCTGCCTGCAATGGGTCGGGAAGGGTCGGGAAGATCCCCTAGAGAAGGAAATGGCAACCCACTCCAGTATTCTTGCCTGGAGAATTCCATGTACAGAGGAGCCTGGTGGGCTACAGTCCATGGGGTCACAAAGAGTCAGACACAACTGAGCGAGCGACTAACATTTTCACTTTGAAATATCAACAGTGTCACTGAGAAATCCTGTTTTGCACAACAAATATACTAAAAGGTTAACTTGTAAAGCAAAAGAGGCCTGTTACTTTGTAAAGGATGTCCAAGGTGGCTAGTTTAGGTATTGAAAGAAGGTAGGAAGGCTAGAAGGATTTCAAAGTTTTATTAATTCGAAATTCATCTCCTCTTACATTTTAATAACACACGGAATCCTCGTAAGGTGATCAAACTCTAAGTTCTGACTCTGGCACCATTTGTAACACTATTGTACCAATGAGCATTTCTATTACTGACTTCAGATGGATGTCTGCACTGCAGCAGCCTCTCCCAATAACATCCTCCATCCTAATTAAGCCCCACATTTTCTTTAATATACGCTGCTTAGAAATAGCCTTGGGGCTTCCTCCTGAGACCTCTGTCCTTCGCACTACTTTATGCAAATGTCTGCCTAAACCATCCAGGGGTCTCAAGCTGCCTCCCACAGAGGACTCAACCGGCACTTCTGTTGGCTGCCACGAAGTCTTCATTCCCTGACATTTATTTCTCTCACATTTAAAAAGCTGGCTTAACAGAAGCTTAGGAATGTGGTGAAAATGCAGAAAAGAAAAGCTCAGAATAAAATGCAGAGCAAAAAACCAAAAATAAATTTCTTGTTTACAGCAAGCTTGAGTCTGGAGTAAAAGTAAAATGAAACATATGTGAGAGACCTTCCAATAATGGGTCTTGGAGCAAGAGGGAACAGGAGAAGGGCAAGGTAAGAGAAGGGTTCTGAAAGTGACACTAAGTCAAGTCTCATGAGTTTTGACATGAAATATATCCATTTAAGCTATTGGCAGAATCAGTACCAAGTGGACAAACTCTAAATTACCAGAATAGCAGAGAAAATATGTCCTCCTCTTTTCTGAGTCTCCAAGAGACCAAAAAATTACTGTCTTACATTTATTAATCTGCAGTTGAGATTTCAGAAGATAATGCAAGCTAAAAGTGAGATCATAGGCATAATAACTTTTTCTGCTCATATGATAAATGAGCATGGTATATTTTATATGTTATTGACATGAAACTATAAATATTTGATACTATGTTTACTACATAGTCACCATATGGGCTGAAGGTAGGCTATAGCAACATGATGATGATAATGAGAGTGATGGTTAGCAACCGAATGCTTACATCGCCTCAGGAACTATGATAAACATCATGTAAGTGTCATTGTTTCAGTCTCTCAATGCAACTCTAAGATACTATTATTATTCCCATTTTACTGTGTAGAAACTGAGGCTAGGGTTTCGGAGTAAGTGGTAGCTCTTGGAATTTATCCAGATCTGTCTATGGAGCCCACAATTGTATTACCGCTGTGGTGGTGCTGTTTTGGAAAGAGCCAGTATTGCTTTGATGCAGAGTTTTATAACATCGAATCTACAATTTTTAATGTAAGAATTATTTAAATTAAATGCTTCTAGGTTAGGAATTAGGCTTGCGCTTTCCTTCCGGGAATTCTCTTTGGGTATTTCCCACCACTCATTTCTGTAGAGGGGCAGCCTGGTAGATGGAAAAGGCATAGACTTTCATGTTGCACAGATTGAGTTCCAAGTCTGTGCCCTACAACTCTCTTGCTGGGTGAATTGGCGACTTAGTTACTATGGCAGGCAGAATTCTGAAGATGGCCCCTCAAAATTCCCATTCCTCGGTTAAACAATCAAACACTAATCTAGATACTACTAAGAAGGGATTTTGTAGATGTAATTAAAGTCCCAAGTTGACCTCAAGATATGGAGATTATCTGGATGGACCTATTCTAATCATATGACTCCTTTAAAAGACAGAAGACAGAGAGACTGAAAACCTGAGAAAGATTTGGCATGCAATTTCTGGCTCTGAAGATGGAAGGACCACAAGCCAGGAAATGCTGATGGCCTCTTAAAACTGAGAAAGGCCCCCAGACAACAGTGAGAAAGGCAACAGAGACCTCAGTCCTACAAGGATGAGAAACTGAGTTCTACCAACAACCTGAATGGGCTCAGAAGTGATTCTCCCACAAGAGCCTCCAGTACAGAACACAACCAGAAGTTTGCAGTAATTTGTCACATAGCAATATAAAACCAATATAGTTACCTCTGAGTGTGTTTTCTCAATAATCAAATAGAGATAACTGTGCATGCCTTGCAGGGTCACCAGGAGGATTAAAATGAGAATGTACTTAACATACCTAGAGTGTCCCTGACATAGAGTAGGTAGTCAGTAACTGTTACTAATGACTTCATGAGTCAAGGTCAAGGGACAATCATACTTTAACATAGACAAAACATGAAATCACATAAAACCACAAGTATAAATTTGAATTAAACTATGATAAGGCAGCAGAGAAGGCAATGGCACCCCACTCCAGTACTCTTGCCTGGAAAATCCCATGGACACAGTCCATGGGGTCGCGAAGAGTTGGACACGACTGAGCGACTTCACTTTCACTTTTCACTTTCATGCGTTGGAGAAGGAAATGGCAACCCACTTCAGTGTTCTTGCCTGGAGAGTCCCAGGGACGGGGGAGCCTGGTGGCCTGCCATCTATGAGGTCGCACAGAGTCAGACACGACTGAAGCGACTTAGCAGCAGCAGCAGCAGCAGCATGATAAGGCAGAAATTAAATCAAAATGAACTCAATAAAGCTTATAGAGAAAGCTACTAACTTAGTAGCTAACTTTAGGCCAATGGTTTGGAAGTGGATAGGCATTTTCCCATAAGAACAGTTTTAATACCTGGTGATCAGAGGTTAGGTCCTTTAAACCCCACTAACTTATTGGGTACCTAACTGTGTTCAGGAGAACCAAATCATAATAGGCAACAAGGTTTCTTTGAGGAAAACAATTCTCTGATTTATGCCACACTTCTTCCTCTAAAAGGAATTTCCATCTATTATGCATTTTAACCCACATAGCAACATTTTGAGGAAAGCATAGAGAGGCAGAAATGGCAAGCTGATGACTAAGAATCTGTGCTAAACCATGGGTGCACATCGCTCCAACCCACCCCCACTGTGCAGCTAAGATGGGCCCATCTGATTGAGTTCTGGTCAATGGAATGGAGACAGAGCTCCAGGTCATGCCATTCCATGGAGCACACAGACTGAAGACGGAGGTACCACAAGGTGGAAGAAGACTGAGTCCTTGCATGCCTGAATGGAAGTCTGCCCTTCAAATGCCTGATTCAATTCCAATGCCAGCACAAAAAAATAAACTTTTGTTGTGTGAAGCCACAGAGACATTCAGATTGTCCTAGCAGTTAGCTTTTTGTTACAACAGTTAGCCAGCCTAGAAGAGATATATGAATTTTACCATGAGGTACTGCTGTAACCAAGACCTGATACTATAGTAAGTAGAATTGGCTTAGCCAGCAGGTAACAGGCAGAGGTAATAAATATCAGTGGTTGAAAAAACAAGCGACATGTTATGCAACAGTGAAACATTTACTAAAACTTTCACCTGTGATGACCTGGAAGGCTGACCACACACCTTTAGAATTAAAGTGGTAACACACATTGGATACTTTTGACTGCATTTAGGACAAAGGGTTAAAAGAAAGGGGAGGGGATCTGGGAGAGAATGTCAACTATGCTCACAGAAATGAAAGGAACAAGATTCCAGAATCTGAGCCTAAAAGGCTGGAGAAGTTTACTCTCCTAGATGCCCAACTATATGAACATTAGTGTTTGCCAGCCTCCATAAGCCAATTAGCTGTGGAACTACCTTCATTTACCAGATGCAGTTGAGAGCAGTTACACTTTTGCCTGAGATCACATGACTTTATGAACTGACAGATCCAGAATTTGAACTCATATCTTGTGCATCTGACTTCAACTTTCAATACGTTTCACAGCCAAAATGCTGCAGCAGGTTATAATTTCTTAAATGTGTTGATGGTTCAGGAGCTAAACAACAGTGAATTTCCTTGGGAACAAAATAAACTTTCCATGCTTCTTACGGGAACTAGAAGGTGAAATCATTGCTTCAGTTTCCCTAAAATGGGATCCTGCATGGTTTTCACTTAGAACTCCTTGTTCTCCTTTTTTTTTCTCACCGACAAAATGAGATTGGCCTCTTTTAGGGGGATACTGCCATTTTATTGAAATGAGAATTTGCTTTTTTTTGGTAGTGACTATGGCATATATGTATATATGTTATTGCTCTGATCAATGTTCACAGTGAATGCTTATTAAATACTTATGGTTATGTGACTACTCAGAGAAAAAGCACTAAATAGGCACAGGGGGTTATTTCCACCATTACACTGTAAGCTCCTTGCAGAGAAGAGCTGAGTTCATTTCATCTTTATGACTAATCTTAGAGCAACATCAAACAGAGAGAATTACACAATAACTTAATGCCTATTGAATAATTAAAAAGCACTGATATTTTAAGTTAAATAGAAATAAGTATACAATGTGAGATTGGGAAGTGTCTTAACTGGGATTACCCCAGAAGTAGAGGTCAAAGCAAAGATTCATCCAGGGCAAATAGTTTACTTAGAAGGGCTATTAGTTTCCTATTACTACAAATTTAGTGGTTCAAAACATGACAAATTTACTGTCTTAAATTCTGGAGGTCAAAGTACAAAATGGATCTCACTGGGCTAAAACCAGGGTGTTGGCATGGCTGTATTCCTTCTGGAGGCTCCAACAGAAAATACATTTCCTTGCCTATTCCAGCTTCTAGAAGTCACCTGCATTTCTTGGTTTGTGGCTCTTTTCTGCATCTTTAAAGCCAGCAGCATAGCACCTTTAAAACTCTATTTCTGTCATCATCTCTCTTTTTCTGAATCTGAGTGCTCTGCTTCCCTTTTTAATCCATAAAGACCCTAGTTGATTATACTGGGCCCGCCGGGATAATTCAGGCTACTCTCTCAGCTCAAAGTCCTTAATTTAATCCACAGATGCAAAGTCCCTTTGCCGTGCAAGGTAGCATATTCACAGGTTTCAGGATTAGACACAGGCATCTCTTAGGGGCCATCTTCTGTGGCTCAGCTGGTAAGAAAATCCATCTGCTATGTGGGAAACCTGGGCTTGATCCCTGGGTTGGGAAGATCCTCTGGAGAAGGGAAAGGCTACCCACTCCAGTATTCTGGTCTGGAGAATTCTATACAGTCCATGAGGTCACAAAGAGTCAGACATGACTGAGTGACTTTCACTCAACTGGGCTTCCCTTGTGGCTCAGCTGGTAAAGAATCCACCTGCAATGTGGGAGACCTGGGTTCGATCCCTGGGTTGGGAAGATCCCCTGGAGAAGGGAAAGGCTACCCACTCCAGATTCTGGCCTGGAGAATTCCATGGACTGTATAGTCCATGAGGTAGCAAAGAGTCAGACACAGATGAAGATGAGTGACTTTCACTTCATAGGATGTGACACCAGAAAACAATGGTAGGGGAGTGAAGAAGTAAGGCAGGGAAAAGAAAGAAGCCAATAAAACGTGAGTTCACCAGACAGACATCACCAAGGACAGGCAAGAGTCAGTCCTGCAGGGAGACTCTATGATACAGGGCAGAAATGCTTCAGATTTATCTCAGAAGACAGGTGATTGCCTCCCAACTGGTCATCCGTCACCATCTGAGGACTGGTCCCATAGTCACTGACACTTGTGGCTTGCCCTCTGATGGCCGTGTGATTCCATGACTAGAAAGAAAACACTAGGAAAAGAACTGGAGATGTTCTCCCCAGGCACTTGCCATCAGGAGGAAGTGACTCTGGAATCATCTAATTCGACCACATTCCTTTTCAGAAAAGCAGAGGCCCAGAATAGTGGAGAGATTACCCAAGGTCACATGACCCAAAAGGAGCACGGGTGGTGGGTGGTGGCTCAGACGGTAAAGCACCTGCCTACAATGCGGGAGACCTGGATTTGATCCCTGGGTCGGGAAGATCCCTGGAGAAGGAAATGGCAACCCACTCCAGTATCCTTGCCCGGAGAATCCCATGGACGGAGGAGCCTGGTGGGCTACAGTCCACAGGGTTGCAGAGTGGGACACGACTGAGCAACTTCACTTTCAGGCTGCTATGTATCACGGGCTGTATCCAGGGCTTGACATGTGCTTCCACATTTATCCTTCATAGTAACTCTCCAACAAGAGTATCAGTATTGTCCTAACATCCTTGGCCAAGATCACACACCTAGATGTAGACTTAGATGTAATGAGTGGCTGTTACATGTAACAGAAATCTCTGAGCATGAGTTGGCCCACTATAGGACACAGACAAAATCTAAGCTTCCCCCTATTTTTGTACAGCTCATGAGCTAAGAACTCAATGCATTATTCTAATTATAGTCTCAACCAGCCTAAAATACAGCAGGACGACCACTTCCTTAATTCTAGATGCTATATTTCTGTTAGTAACCCAAGAAAAATTTTATTCTTTGGAAATTGTCTCAGCAAGTTTTCTTCTGCTGCCAGCTTATTCCCAGCTGAAACACATAAGCATTCTTTTAAGTTGTATCCCCTCTATCCTGGTGGTTTTTCTGCGTTTACCTCTTTTAAAGAATTTTTATTTATCCTTGTTATAACTTATTTTGTTAGATTAACCCCATTGACCAAGGCAACCTAAATCTTTATCTCTCTCAACCTCTCTTCTCAGCTTTACAGAGACCTATGAGGCACTTAGTTTTAAATGGCTTCCTAGCTCTTAAAAATCAAAATGGAATTCATCATCTTTCTGCCCACACTTGCACTTCCTCCTTTCCAGTCTACAGCTTATGACTGTCTCAAGGACCACATCAAGATCATTATCTCAAGGGAGTACTATGTTCTCATGTCTGGCACACTCTCTAGGATATATGAGTGTTCTCACTAAATTTTGAAGGAAAAAAAAGAAAGAAAGAGGGGGAGGAAGGAAGGAGAAAGGGGCATTTTTACACTTTTAAAGGAAGAGTTAAAGGAGTGGTGGCTCAGTATGAAAAAGATGTAAAGGCAACACTGCTATGCTTAGCACAGAAGAGGCCCTAGGGTCTCAGCAGTCAGGCATGGGCATTGCCCTCAACTCCAACCTCCTAAGACCAGCTGGCAAATAACATGGTGGAGATTCCACCATCTAAATAATGTGACTGTACTTCACAAATGGAGGATTATCACTTCAATACTGATGGTGCATGTGCGGGATCTCTTTTGTTTTCATGACTGAGGATGACTCCTCTATTCAAGGGGACTTTCCTTAGAGAAATATTTGAACAATCATGGGCCCACTTGGAAAAAGTAAACACTTTCAAGGGCTGATTATGGAGCATCTCTACTTGCTGTCTAAACTAAGAAATAAAGAGAAGGTTACAAACCCTTGGACTCACAGTATTACCTGTATAGTAATACTATAGTGTTACTGTAGCATACCACTATAAATTAAAACCGTATTATTGAAGCTAAATTTAAAACTTATAGTCACATTACTTCAGAGTAGATATTTTCCAATTTCATCAATGTGTGTATACTAAATGTTAATTATTAAAGGAACAAGATCTTGATTGACTGTATAAATGAACTCACCATCCATCACCCTCTTACCTAAGGATATGGCGGATTCCCTAAGGCCCACTTATCTGGGGGCAGAAATTTTCAGCCTAAGTTCCCTAAACTTACAGTCTAGAAAATTTCCAGTGCTTCCAGCTGCTTAAAAGGTATCTCTAGATAAATTATTATAATTCTTCACAGCTTACAGGTTTAGCTGTATTTTCAGAGAGAAATCTCAAATTCCAAAGGAGATTACTTCATCAGGGCAAATATTTTACTGTAAAAGGTACAAGACTCAGCACTTGTGAAAGTCTCATTGAAAACTGTGTCTGGAGACAAAATCTCCCATGAGGAGGGACAGAGAAGAAGATGTTGACAGGCTCATTATGAGCTCTAGCTATGTATGTGCATTCCCAGAGAAACCATTTCTGGCCTCATATTTTCCATTTTAATGTCTCAACAGCAGAACAGAAAGCGCCTCCAAATTATACCACCAGCCACTGCAACTAGCCTTAACTACTGCGATGACTCATTAAATGCCAGAGACATCCCCTCGGAAGTGAAATAATATGTTCAATAGGGTAGGTGAGGGAACTATGAGGATGATGACTATCAAAAAAAGCAACTCATTTGAACAAACCCATAGTGTTCACAATTAACTTCATTAAATTGCATTTTTCATTTCCAGTTTCTTTTCTGAACTCATGTTTCCTACAGTTCTTTCACACTGTGGAGGAAATTAAGCCCCTGGAAATAACATCCTTCTTTTATACTCAAATGGGCTCTATGGGCTGCAGAACTACCTGGGAGCTAATGGGAAATGTAGACGTTCAGGCCCCACACAGAACCTAGTGAAGCAGAATCTGCATTTTAACCAGGGCCCCAGGAGACCTATGTATTCAGAGATGTGTGAGCAGCAGTGATCTATCAGAGAGTAAGAGCTCAATAAAATCAATCAGTTGTTACAACTCAATAATTGAAAAAACAACTCAATTTTTAAAAATGGAATCCAAATGGACATTTCCCCAAGGAAAATATACAAATCACCAAAAAGCATAGGAAAATATGTTTGACATCATTCATCATTAAGGAAGTACAAGTCAAAGCCACAATGAGATACTACTTCACACCCACTAGAGTGGTTCCAAGATAATAATAAGTGTTGGTGAGGATGTGGAAAAATTGGAACCTTCATACACTGCTAGGGAGAATGTATAATGGCACAGCCACTGTGGAAAATAGTCTGACAGTTCCTGATATGGAATATGAACCAACAACTTCACTCTTAGGTATGTGTGTGTGTGTGTGTGTGTGTGTGTGTTAGTCACTCAGTTGTGTCCAACTCTTTGCGACCCCACAGACTGTAGCCCACCAGGCTCCCCTGTCCATGAAATTCTCCAGGCAAGAACACTGGAGGGGGTTGCCATTTCCTTCTCCAGAGGATCTTCCTGACCCAGGGATCAAACCTGGGTCTCGTGCATCACAGGCGGACACTTTATGGTCTGAGCTACTAGGGAAGCTTAGGTACATACCCAAGAGAGTTGAAATAGCACACACAAATAGTTGTATGTGTATATCACACACATAATCACACAAAAAGTTGTATGCAAATATTCACTGCAGCATTATTTCTAATAGCCAAAATGTAGAAATAACTCAAATGTCCATTAATGGGTGAACTGATAAAATATGTTACACCCACACAGTGGAATATTATCCAGCCATAAAAAAGAATGAAGTACTGATACTTGCTACAACATGGATAAATCATGAAAATATTAAAGTACATGAAAGTAACCAGTCATGAAACTCCAAATATTCTACAATTCAATTTATATGAAATGTCCAGAATAAACTATAGCAATTTAGTGGTTACCTAGTAGATTAGTGGTTACCTAGGGCTAGTTAGGTGGATATAGCGGGTGCAGAGAGAGGTTGAGAGCTAAAAGGTATGAGGTTTCTTTTGGAAGTGATCAAAATATTCTAAAATTCATTGTGGTGATGGTTGCATATATCTGTGAATACTCTGAATATACTAAAAAAACAATGAATTGTCTTAAAAAAAACACAAACAAATAGTGAATTCCCCTGCTGCCAATCTTCCATATACAACATGCTGCCTAACTGGAGATATGATGACCTGCTGAGTAGAACAAAAAGAACTGATAACAAATGCTTTTGTGTTAAATGATTGACCTCATTGTGTTAATGATTGACACCACGGATTGAGCACTTCCTGTGTGCAGGGCTCTATGTTGCTCCTGCACAGGGATTTTCCCTTGAAATTCTCCCCACAGCCCTGAGAATTAACTACTATTATCATCACCATTTTACAGAAAGGAGAACTGAGGCGTTGGAAACATACCCAAGGTCAACTGGCTGGTGAGCAGTGGTGAAGCTCAGATCTGAATCCAGGAAGTCAGTCTGGGAACAGTCTGCACATAATCTCAATCTCTTCATCAATCAATCTCTCTCTCATTCCCCAAAAGATACTTTGGCTAAGTCTTAACTGTCCTTGTGCACACACAGGTGGTAGAAGAGCCTTGTTGAGAACAATGAGAGGTGAGGGTTATCCCTTGCCACTCAGAACTCATCTTCCCCAGATCCCTTTGCTTGTTGATTACAGGTTGCCAATGTTTGATGATTTTTCTCTTTCTATCAGTAGACAGATTGTCTTATTCTGATAATCAGCCTCAACCTCATCTTTCTGAATTTTCCAAAATGTAAAATATTTTGGAAAAATCATCCAGCCCTTTTTTATTGGAAAAACAGTCAAACAAAACTGCCTATTTTCAGAAATGCCTTGAATGAGTAAAAGACTAGTCAAATTCCATGTGGGATGCTTCCATGAGTCATATATAAGAAAAAAATTTCTCATGTGTGATCATAAGATACCGACATCTGTAACAAAATTAACAACTCTAATTTAATTATTTAAAATCACAGCTAAACCATAACAGTCACCATGCTCTGAGTAGTATTTTAAGTGTTTTATATTTACTCATTTAATAGTCATAATAACCCATTTTTTTAATGATGAAATTGAAGAATTAAGGTCTTCATAGCCAGTTAATGGCTGAGGTTGGGTGTGAAACCAGGAGTTAATATTCTGAACAGCTATACCTTCCTAACTGCTCTTGGCAAATAAAAAAAGAAAAAGCTATAGCTTCTGCAACCAGAGATTGCTGGGCAAAGAGTAATGCAACACATTTAAATCAAGTAAATGTCAGGAGTTTTGTCAGTAAGTGATGCTTGTTGCAACTTTGGTGAACTTGAACAGGTTGTTTAAACATACAAAATAAGCCACACAGGCTACTCAATGTTAAGACATCCACTGGATTACCAGGGAAAACATGGTCGACACTGCCAAGAAATCATTTCTCTTTTATGATCAAATTCTACTGCTCATGTCTGCATGGAATGGAATTATTCAGAAAAAAGTGAAAGCCAACTAGTTTATTTGCATTTCCTGCTAATAATTTCAAACAACTTCATGGTTCATTAGATATTTTTATATACTCAGCCAATAAGTATTTTTTTATGGAGAATGATTACAAAGCTAAGTAAATAAAAAAAGTACATAATAACAAATCATGATCAAGTTGGCTTTATCCCAGGAATTCAAAAAGGTTCAACATTAGGATAGCTATTAATGGAATTCTCTATGTTTTTATATTAAAGGTCAAAGAAAATAACATTGTCATCTCAATAGATGCTAAAATATATTTTACAAAATTTCAAAGACTTCTCAGATTAAAAGAAAAATACAACTATTGATACTAATAAATCAAGATAGAAACTGCTTTATATTAGTCAAGGATATCTACCAAAACTTGTTAGAAATCATCCTAAGTTAACAGTACAAAGTTAGAAGTGATCCCATTATTCCTAGGAGCAGGCAAAGTGAAAGTGAAAGTGAAGTCCTGTCTGATTCTTTGCGACCCCATGGACTGTAGCCCATCAGGCTCCTCCTTCCATGGGATTCTCCAGGCAAGAATACTGGAGTGGGTTGCCATTTCCTTCTCCAGGGGATCTTCCTGATCCAGGGATCAAACCCAGGTCTCCCACATTGCAGGCAGACACTTTAACCTCTGAGCCACCAGAGAGTAGGCAAAGATGCTCATATTCAACACTGTACCAGAAGTCTTCATCAATACATAAGATGAGAAGACAAAAAGGAGCTTAAATATGGAAAAGGACTGTGTCAAACTGTTATTATTGGCAAGAAATAATTTCCTATCTTCAAATACAATCCTGTGAATTTACAATTTATTAGAATTAGTACAAAAAAGCAATAAGGTTACTGGCTATAAGAACAACATACAGATCAATAGATTTCCTATATGCCATCAATAACCAAATTGAAAACATAATGGAAAAATAGATTTCATCTAGATAAGGAAAACAACCAAGAAACAAACAAAACTAAATCCATAAAGTATTGAGGAATACAATTAATGAGAAATGTGCTATTAAATCTATATAAGAGTTTTATAAAAATGAAAATCTGCTAATTGTGTTTATTACTTTGATGGATAATTATCATTGAATGGGAACATGTCAGCCACTAAAACCCCATAAGAGAGAGATGCTGAATTACTCACTTTAGCTAATGAGTTCTATTTTACCAAGTAATTGATATTTTGCCAGTCTGACCAGCTTCAGAGCCAAAAGCAGAATCCATTTCTTGGGCATTTATCCTCATCCTCTGGAGTGTTTATCAGCCCCTTAGAGAGTGGCAGGTCCCAGTGATGCCTTCCTGGCCAGTATTCTGTCATACTCCATGCATGCCAAGTTGCTTCAGTCGTGTCCGACTCTTTGTGACTCTATGGACTTAGCCCGCCAGGCTCCTCTGTCCACGGGATTCTCAAGGTAAGAATACTGGAGTTCATTGCCTTGCCCTCCTCCAGGATCATACCCCATCAGATCAGATCAGATCAGTCGCTCAGTCGTGTCTGACTCTTTGCGACCCCATGAATCGCAGCACGCCAGGCCTCCCTGTCCATCACCAACTCCCGGAGTTCACTGAGACTCACATCCATCGAGTCAGTGATGCCATCCAGCCATCTCATCCTCTGTTGTCCCCTTCTCCTCCTGCCCCCAATCCCTCCCAGCATCAGAGTCTTTTCCAATGAGTCAACTCTTTGCATGAGGTGGCCAAAGTACTGGAGTTGCAGCTTTAGCATCATTCCTTCCAAAGAAATCCCAGGGCTGATCTCTTTCAGAATGGACTGGTTGGATCTCCTTGCAGTCCAAGGGACTCTCAAGAGTCTTCTCCAACACCACAGTTCAAAAGCATCAAGTCTTCGGCACTCAGCCTTCTTCACAGTCCAACTCTCACATCCATACATGACCACAGGAAAAACCATAGCCTTGACTAGACGAAACTTGGTTGGCAAAGTAATGTCTCTGCTTTTGAATATGCTATCTAGGTTGGTCATAACTTTCCTTCCAAGGAGTAAGTGTCTTTTAATTTCATGACTGCAGTCACCATCTGTAGTGATTTTGGAGCCCAGAAAAATAAAGTCTGACACTGTTTCCACTGTTTCCCCATCTATTTCCCATGAAGTGGTGGGACCGGATGCCATGATCTTCGTTTTCTGAATGTTGAGCTTTAAGCCAACTTTTTCACTCTCCACTTTCACTTTCATCAAGAAGCTTTTGAGTTCCTCTTCACTTTTTGCCATAAGGGTGGTGTCATCTGCATATCTGAGGTTATTGATATTTCTTCCCGCAATCTTGATTCCAGCTTGTGTTTCTTCCGGTCCAGCATTTCTCATGATGTACTCTGCATATAAGTTAAATAAACAGGGTGACAATATACAGCCTTGACGAACTCCTTTTCCTATTTGGAACCAGTCTGTCATACCCCATACAGTACCCCAAAGAGGAGGGTATGTTCACAGGTTGCTGTGTGAGGGAGTGGTGTGAATTACCTTACTGCTTCAAGGAATATAAGCAACTTCATTTATCAAGCAAGAGTCTACCTGGATTTCTTATACATTCAGACCATTCTTCTCTCAAAACTGCTTTGCAGTACTGAACCTTCATGTGCACAGCTCCAAAATGTTATGATTATAATTACTGCAGATGGAAAGGCATGAAATTGCATAAATTTTAAGCAATGTGTTTGGTAATCCACATGAAGAATACATGCCTGCCAAAGAAAAAGGGATTCTATATAAGAATTTGTGGTGGAAACAGTATGGAGGGGGAAAAAAAACCTCCTACAATGTTGGGGGGAATGTAAACTGGTACATCCACTATGGAGAAAAGTATGGAGTTTCCTCAAAAAACTAAAAATAGAACTACCATATGATCCTGCAATCCCACTACTGGGCATATATCCAGACAAAACTAAAACTCAAAAAGATACACGTACCCCAATGTTCACAGCAGCACTGTTCACAAGAGCCAAGACGTGGAAACAATCTAAGTGTCCATCAACAGAGGAATGGATAAAGAAGATGCAGTACATATATATAATGGAATATTATTCAGCATAAAAAAGAATACTTAATGCCATTTGCAGCAACATGGATGGACCTAGAGATTATGATACTAAGTGAAGTAAGCCAGATAAAGACAAATATCATCTGATATCACTTACATGTGGAATCTAAAATATATATATATATATATATATATATACACACACAAATGAATTTATTTACAAGACAGAAATAGACTCACAGACATAGAAAACAAACTTATGGTTACCAAAAGGGATAGTGGGGAAGGGAGCAGATAAATTAGGAGATTGGGGTTAACATACACAAGCTACTGTATATAAAATATAAATACTATATATAAAATGGGCTTCACAGGTGGTGCTAGTGGTAAAGAACCTGCCTGCCAATCCAGGAGACATAAGAGATGCACGTTCCATCCCTGGGTCAGGAAGATCCCCTGAAGAAGGAAATGGCAACCCACTGCAGTATTCTTGCGTGTAGAATCCCAAGGACAGAGGGGCCTGGTGAGCTATAGTCCATAGTAGACACAGCTGAAGCAGCTTAACATATATATGAAATAGGTAAACAACAACGACCTACTGTAGAGCACAGAGAACTATACTCAAAATCTGGTAATAACCTATAATGGAAAAGAATCTGAAAAAGAATGAATATATATATATATATACACATATGCATGCATGCTCAGTTGCTCAGTCATGTCCCACTATTTGTGACCCCATGGACTATAGCCCACCAGGCTCCTCTGTCCATGGGATTTTTCAGGCAAGAATACTGGAGTGGGTAGCCACGCCCTCCTCCAGGGGAGCCTCCCGATAGAACCACCATTTCCTGTGTCTCCTGCATTGCAGATAGATTCTTTACCACTGAGCCACCTGGGAAGCTCATATCTGAATCAGTTTGCTGTACACTTGAAACTAACAGAAAACTATACATTAACTATGCTTCTTTTTTTTTAAATACAGGGAAAAAAGAATTTGGAAGATAATTATAGGCCTAGAGGGTAACCTGAAAGAAGACCCTGCATCAAGAATGGTTAAAGGGTTCCAAGAACTACAGCCAGTAATAAAGAGTACTGTGATTGGAGATAGGAATGCAGTTATAAGCATAAATAATTGCATGGTTCTGAGACATCAGTTGCCAATAATTTAAAACAGGAAACAAATCTGGGATTTTCTCTCTTCAAGAAAAGATTCCATAGGTCAGTCCTGAGGAGAGATCTGTTGGGAATAACTAGAGTACAGCATATATACTGGTGTGTGTATGTGTGTGTGTATGCATGTCTTCATTCGTGTCTGACTCATTGCGACCTGACTATAGCCCGCCAGGCTCCTCTGTCCATGGAATTTCCCAGGCAAGAATACTGGAGTGAGTTGCCATTTCCTTCTCCAGGGGATCTTCCCAACCCAGGGATCGAACCCACATCTCTTGCATGTCCTGCACTGCAGGTGAAATCTGCACCAGTGAGCCACCTGGGAAGCCCTATGATGTTGTTGAGGGACTAGAAAAGTGAGTCTTTCAGCAGAAATGAATTTCCTGAAAACACTAATCCCTTAATATACTGCAAGATGGAAAACACTGTAAAAATCTCTGGGCCACAGGATTCTTCACCCCCACTGAAAGAACAAATGAAGAAGAGTTAATTTCATTTAACAGAATAAATCCTTATAGTAACATGATTTCAGTGGCATGATATTTTCTATATATTTAACCCATCTCCTTGATTTTCAAAGAGATGCATGTTCACTGTAGAAAGAATTAACATTTTTTGCTGTTAAAAACAGAAGTATGATTTTTACAGATGTTTTTCCATTTACAGAATTGCATCTTGAGATGTTCATAATTTGAGGTAGACACACCCATTACCCCAGGTAATGGACATTCTTAAGGAATGCTAGATATTCTTAGAGGAATCTGAGAGGGCCTCATTTCTGGAATGAGCCAACATTTTGAAGATTATGGGCTTGACTTATTAGCTTATGCAAAAAATGTTAAGCTCTCTGGGTCACCATTTCCTGATCTACAAATGTAGATCACTATACATGATTATTGTGAGTTTAAAAGAATACAGCTGCTTTGCAAAAATGGTTTGTCAGAGCCTCAAAAACGTGAACAAAGAGTTACCATATGACCCAAAAATCCCACTCCTAGATATACACTGAAGAGTGGTGGTGGTGGTGGTTGAGTCGTTCAGCCATGTCCGACTCTGGCAACCCCATGGACTTGTAGCCCGCCAGGCTCCTCTGTCCATGGGATTCTCTAGGCAAGAATACTTGAGTGGGCTGCCATTCCCTTTTCCAGGGGATCTTTTTCACCCAGGAATTGAACCCACGTCTCCTGCATTGAGGCAGATTATTTACCGACTGAACTACGAGGGAATCCCATATACCCAAGAGAAGTGAAAGCAAATGTCTACACAAAAACTTATACACTAATGTTCATAGAAGCATTGTTCTTAACGGCCAAAAAAAGTGGAAACAACCCAATTGTCTGTCAAATGATGAATCAATCAACAAAATATGGTATATCCATACAATAGAAGAGTATTCAACATGGAAAGGAAATGAAGTACTGGCATGTGCTACAACACAGATGAATCTTGAAAACATTAGGCTAAATGAAAGAAGTCAACCTCAAAACACCACGTATTGCACAATTGCATGTATATGCAATGTCCAGAAAAGGCAAATCCATACAGACAGAAAGTAGGTTAGTGGTTTCCTAGGACTGGGAAGGACAAGGAGGAATGAGGAGTGACTGCCAAAAGATACAGTGGTTCTTTTTGTGGCAATGAAAATGTTTCAGAATTAGATAGTTATGATGGTTTACACAACTCCAGGAATATACTAAAAATCCCTGATTTGTATATTTTAAAAATGTTAATTTTTGGTATGTTAATTTCTCAATAAAGCTGTAATTAAAAAATAAATCTGAAATCTGTTGTTTAATCTGTAATCCTATTGTCAATAGCTGTATGTAGGGTAATAAGATATATTCATCTGCTGCACTGAAATTTGTGTTGGTCTATTTCACCATGGTTTTAAATAATTAAGAACTTCTGTAACTGTTTTTTGGAACTTCTCATGCATGGATATTAGGCAAAAGATTGCATGGAAAGGGGCATACTGTGCTTCTAGGAGTTTGTGAATAGATTAAAATATCAAAAGCCTGGGAAAATACACTCACTTGGAAAGCCTGCCTCTGAGAAGTATTTCAGCAAGCTCTTCTTGTTTTCTATAAAAACAGGGAGCTTTTCTGGGTGAAGGAAAGAAGGTATTTAGTTACTATCTGCTGAAATGCTGAGTCTGAACAAAATTATCTAATGAGGAACCTGATAGGCTGGTTTGGAGGGGAAAGGTTGATACACGAGAGTGACAAAATCCAGACCAGCCCAGTCATGTGGTGATGTCTCATTAAGAGACTTGAAGAAAAAAAGAGAGAGAGAGACTTGCAGAAGAAAATTTACCTCATTGCAAAAACTTTTGCCCTCACTTCCCAAGTCCCCATTGATATATGTGAATTGTTAGCTTATCTCTAGCTTATGAGAACCAAGTACATCAGCCTGAAACTCAGTGATGAGACACTCAAAACGCTCCCATGAAAATCTTTTATAAAAAGTAATCAGCTGATGTTGAGAAGAAAAAATAATTGTAAGACTAATTGGGCATGCTTTTAATTATCAGCCTTATTTTGGAGAAGTAGAGGGGTTGATAAAGAGAATCAGAAGGAGGCTGAAGACAAATAGAATAAGAGAAAACACAAATTATACTAGCTTTCTGTGTTCAGAGGGCTCTATGGCCCTGGATGGGGATCTGATACTTTAAAAATACACTACAATGATAATAAGGAGGTTTAAAAAATCCATTCATGTTTGAGAAAAATCTAGATCACACTTCTACAAAGATGGAGTCTCTTAGCGGTCCATTACTATAAGTCTTTACAAGAATGTGGAGAAACTAGAATCCCCATACACTGATGCATTGTAAAATAGTTCAGTTGCTTTATAAAACATCTGGACAGTTCCTCAAAAACTTAAATAATTACCATGTGACCCAGCACTCCTAGGTATATACCCCAAAGAATTGATAACATATGGCCAAAGACTCACAGATGAATATTCATAACAGCCTTATTCAATAGTCCAAAAAGTGGAAACAACTGGAATGTCCGCCAACTGACGAATGGATAAACAAAAGGAGGTATATCCAAACAATGAAATATTATCTGGTAATAAAGAGAAATGAAGAACCGATACATGCTATAACATTACTGAATCTCAAAAACATTATGCTAAATTAAGGCAGACACAAGAGATCACATATTTCATGATACCATTTATATGAAATACCCATAATGGGCAAACTCATAGAGACTGAAAGTAGAATGGTGGTTGCCAAGGGCTGGGATGGATGAAAATGAGGATTAATGTCATTTAAATGCGTATGACATGTCTTCTTGGGGTAATGAAAATGTTCTCATACTAATTTGCAGTGATGGACAGACTACTTAGCAATTTACTAAAAGCTCTTTGAAATATATATTTGAAAGGGTAAACTATATGAGATGCAAAATATACCTCAATAAAATTTTTTTATTCATTGAAAAAAGGCTGACAGTGAGTGTCTTGAGATAGGAGAATGGTGTGTGATTTTTTTCGTGTTCTTTTTTTTTTTTAACACCTTCAATGATCTGCAAATTTTCTGCATGAGCAAATTCTTAGAGCAGGTTCCTCAAAGTAGACCTGAGGGGAAGAATTGTGCAAAAGTGATTCATAAGAAGTATTCCCAGGATGAACAAGAAGCAAAGTGGGAAAGTGAGACCAGGAAAATAAAGATGCCAAGGAAAGATGTGTTATCAGGCAAAGATTCTGGGAAGAGTAACTATGAATTAATCCACAGGACTGGGGGAAGTTGGGGGGATAGTGTGGGTTCCTTATTACTTATCTTATCAGGGAGCTGGAATATTTAAACACCACACACACGCACATATGTATAGCACCACAACACCAATCAGTTACTGGCTGCCCCACCATGCCCTACTCACATACCAGAAGGAGTAAATTCCCAGGAATTTGTGTGCTCACTAAGTAGTGGGACCCACAGCCTAAGGGTTTGTCCTCCCAAAAAGAGACACATGTATTGGCTGTTGGGTATGAAAGCCCCCAGGAGCCAGTGTGTGCCATAATTGATTGGAACAAGAAAGCAAAAAAAAAAAAAAAAAAAAAAAAAAAGGATGAAGATCTGGCAAAATGCAACAAGCATGTCTTAATTGTACAAGGAGAAAAACCCCTCAAAACTATTCACAGTATATAGTATACACAGAAATATAGTATACGAATGATATAATCCACACACACACAATAATAAAAGCTTTACAGTATTTATGACACATTCTAATATAAAATTTATAGAAAAGCCCCAGAAGTTGCAGTTTTTGGTTTCTTTCAAGAAGAGAGAATTAAGGTCCAATATGGCACAGAAAGCAAGGAGTCATTAGCTTAATGGAAACTGTTAGTGGAGAGGGCTGCACTCTGGGAAAAGCGTGGCTTGTAGAGTCTCTGGTAAATTTGTGGTTAGATAGAAGATGATCCTCAAAGGCAACAAGCATCCTGTTAGAACATATTTGAACCTTTAATCCTTGTCAGTCCCCAGAAGTTATGTCACTAACTGGCTTCCCTCGTGGCTCAGACGGTAAAGTGTCTGCCTGCAATGTGGGATACCCGGGTTCGATTCCTGGGTTGGGAAAATCCCCTGGAGAAGGAAATGGCAACCCACTCCAGCACTCTTGCCTGGAAAATCCCATGGATGGAGGAGCCTGATAGGCTACAGTCCATGGGGTTGCAAAGAGTCGGACACGACTAAGCGACTTCACTTTCAATTTCTTTCATAAACGTTTGGCATGCACAGTAATTTTATTGTCTGGGGGTCTAAGGAGTTATATTTAACAGATATCTTTGGCTAGTAGTTTTCTAGAAGTTTATTTCCTTAGGATATGCAATGAATGAGTAGTTGGTTGATAAGATTTGGCAACTCTGTGAATACCCTGCACTAATCTAGAAACATAAAACTGCCTGAAGAAAACATCAGAATAAAAATTGCCACATCCATCCATGCTTTCTTCACATTATCGCCCAGGAATATCATGCCATTGGAATGTTTATTTGTCCTTTAACCCTGTAAAGTTGATTACCCTTGAAAAACCTTCTTTTCTCATTATTCCAAGAGTAGAAATATGACCTTTGGCTATTACAGAGTGGCCTGTAGAATTATCCAAAGCTGAACAGGGGGGAAAAAATTACTGAGAAGAAACCAACTGGAAAGGCTACATACTATAGGGTTCCAACTATAGGACATTCTGGAAGAGGCAGAACTATGGAGACAGTAAAAGGATCAGCTGTTGCTAGGGTTTAAGAAGGGTGGGGAGGGAGGGATGAACAAAAAGAGCACAGAGGATTTTTACAGCAGTGAAACTACTCTGTATATTTATCATGGTGGATACATGTCATTATACAATTGTCAAAAGCGATAGAATATGCAACACGAAGAGTGAACTATAATGGAAATGACAAACTCTGGGTGATGATGATGTATCAACATAATTGTAACAAATGTACACTCTGGTACAGGATTTTGATAGCAGGGTAGTCTGTAGGTGGGGGCAGAGGGTATATAGGAAATCTCTGTACCTCCTCCTCAATTTTGTTGTGAACCTAAAACTGCCCTTATAGTCTGTTTTTGTTGTTGTTGTTTAAGCAGCAAACAGGAAAAAAATGGTCCTCTTAGCATTCAGTAGCCATGAATTCACCATGCTCCATTTACCTGGAGCCTTGGCCAGAGCCAGGTACATAATTGGCAGGGCCCAGAAATGAAATTACAGGATGCCTTGTTCAAAAATTGTTAAGAATCCCAAGATGGTGACAACAGAGCCTTAAACCAAGTGTGGACCCCTCTGAACACTGGATCCTATGTTACTGCACAGGTTACAAGCCAATGAATTGGCTCTGGCTTTAGCATATGGTTGCCATTCTCCTGCTTAAAACACTTAAGAGCCCCCTATAAACAAGGAGGAAGATGTCCAAAGTCCTTAACCACTTCTACATGTCCTTCAGGACTGTACTACCTCTCTTCAGCTTCATTTCCCACAGCTCCATCTTACTTTCTATGTTCTAGTCATCGAGAGCTTCCTTTAATTTCTTGAATTTTTCACACTCTATTAGCCTCAAGGTCTTTGCATGTATTTCCCTTACCTGGACTTTAATTCTGTTTTTTCATCACAGTAACTGCTATTGATCCTGCAGGTCCCAGTTAAGCAGAGAAGTGATAGCTAAGTAAATCAATGTTCATATTATATAACAAATAATATTTCCCAAATTTAAAACTATTTTAAAATACTATTTTAAACATTAATTTAGGAAAGAAATATATCTTTTAATACAAGAAATAACCTTTCAATTTTTTGCATATGTAAATCTATATTTTCACAAAACAGTTTTACATAAAATAAGGCAACCTGGTAGTTTTCAATATACCTTGTAATATTGTGAATTGTTGAAGAAGCACAAGTTTCTGAATACTTGCTTTTGCTTGCAAAGTAGAAAACAAAGCCTGCAATAATGGCTTCTGGATGAATACAATTTCCTGCCAATTTCTCCATTCTCTTAGAAATGAAAGATCAAAACAAAGCTTAGACTACTCCTCCAAAAACATCACTTTTATTATATGGTCATTTTTGTTAAACTTGTCCCAGATTATCTAAATTAGCCAAAATTAGCACCCAAGCACTTCACAAATAAGGTCTGGCCCCTCCAGGCTTGGAATATAGAGGTTGTACACATTTGGCCTATTATTCTGGTCTCCCAACCTACACCTGTTTTCAAGCCCAGGTAATCTAGTTCTTGAGACCCTCTTTAAGGTTTCATACCATGTTGTCTTGGATCGGGTTATTTTCCTGGCTTATGAATGTCTTAATATTTCTTTGCCCACATGATCCAAGCATTTAATAAATCATTTTTTTCCTCAAAACTAATTGTAAGGTGCTTTCTATAAAACGGAGTTGCTATGAACCCATATTCTGACATGTAGCTAGGATGATCAACCCATCCTGGTTTGCATGGGACTTCCTGAATTTACCACTGAAAAATTACATCTCATAGTCCTCCCTGTCCTCCCACAACACTGGGCAAACTGGGATGGCTGGGCAAACTGGGATGGCTGGTCGTCCTGTAAACATTGATGTAAATTATGAGCTTATCTTGCTTTTCACAGACTTAACACGGGGCCTCAAGGGTAATGTTTACTCAGAAATACTTTGATTAATTTCAGTTGCATGCATTTGTATCACTGTTTTTTAAGCAGCCATTTTCAGAAGTGATTTTCTGCAAATTCATCATAAGGTCCAAGTACTGTTATAATTAGACAAAATGGTCTGTCAGTTCCTGGCAACCTAGACATGAAGAGAAAAAGAAGTTTGGAGCCAAAATGTTAATAGCTTTTAAAAATATGGTAGAGCTAGGAAAATCCATGTTAACTTAGTCTACAGCTTGTCTATGACCACCAAGAAACATTCAGTAGGATTGAAGCTTGAAGCCAATTAATAGAGATGATTAATATTTGTTCTTCCAACTTTGATCTTGATGATAATGGCAGGGTATTGACTCTTGCCTTTTTTTTTTTTTCAAATATATTACATTAAACATTACTTTGAATCCCTGGGGGGAGGCAAGTATCATTCTGTAAGCTGTAAGGAATTATGGAGTTTATTACTGTTAATATAAAAAACAAAGCCAAAGTCAACAGTTTTAATCAAAAACTGACATCAGGTCAGGGCTTGAACTTGTCTCTTGAGAAAAGCAAGCAATCATGGCTAAGCAATAATGTTCCAGGCAGAGGGGAAAACGTATGTAAAGACTTAAAAGTTAGAGACCACAAAGTGTATTTAAGGAGCTGAAGAGTTTAATTTGCTTGAGACAGAATTCAAGAAGAGGCTAGATAGTGACAGACTAGTGATGAAGAAGTAAAGAGGTGGATTCAGATCCCCAAGGGTCTTACAAACAAGGTCATAGAGTTTGGACTTGATTTGAAGAGCAATGGAGAAATATCAAAGCATTTCAATAGGGAGGTGGATGTCAGATTTTCATTTTTCCAACAAACCACTTGAAAAACAAAAGGAGACAGTGCTCCATTGATGGATCAAGTTGAAGGCAAAGAGTCCAATCCTGAGGCTGTCACAAGCCATGGTGCGATTGAACATAGGGCAGTGAGGGTGTAGAGAGGGAGAATGAAGAGAGATTTAAGAAATAGAAGACATGGCACTTGGCAACTGATTGGATGTGGGATGGGCACAAGGTAGAGAAAATGGCTGAAATGGACATTCAGGAGTCTGGCTTCAGCAATCAGTGTGCCTGATGCTCTTCACAGGGAACTCTGAAAAAGGGTTGGGTTGGGGGAGTGCAGAGATGATTAATTCAGCTGTTTTATACACTAAACTGACAAACACTTAAAGGAAGACCAATGTATAGTGCCATGTTTATAATCCAAATAGATATTTGCATTTAAGAAACACAGCCCCACAATCGAATACAGTTTCAAAACAAAAGTTTCCATTTGTGAAAAATAAAGACTGCAGAAAGTAAATGGAATAGAGGTGCCAATTTGTAATAAGTCTAAGCTTTCAGTGTCAAATGTCTTGAGGCCTAGGGCAGCTTTTTTTTTTTCTGTAAACTTTCTTGTAGGTAGATGACCAAGATATGCCGTATTCTCAGAAACCATTTGATGAACCCAGACCAGGGTGCTGCTCATGCATGAATTCATGAAAATCTAAGGAAAGTCAAAGGAAAATAGTATGCAGAAGGACAGTTGTAATGTTGACTACATAATCCCAGAGCCTATCTGGATGCTAACACACCAGCTCAATGAGGTTGTCAAGCAACTAGATGTTCTCAGTGTTTAATATGGGGGCAAAATAGTCTTGCATTCTATTTCAAGACTCTAGACCTAGAAGCAAACAGTAAAACCTCTGCATTGTGGCAATATAACAAAATCTTGTACAAAAATTAAATACATAGAGCAGATACTGCTGACGCTTCACCCTTGACCTTGACCTTCAACTCTGCCTGTTGAAGGCTACCCACCAAGAATACCTGTAAATCTCTGCCTCAGGGCTTTTTTTCTGGCTGAAGGAGCAAGACTTCCTCGAGGAAGGCAAGCTGGAAAATACCAGAAAGTTAATGCCCCTGGAAGCAGGCCTTGCTGATGGCAAATGAGGTGTTGGGGAGCAAATACTAATACATTGATCTCCTGGGCTCCCAGTTGGGATGATTCTGAGGGATGTTCTACAGTCTCCCCAAGGCTTCTGTCAGGATTGATCTGAGTTATAGGTAGTGAGCAAGCATTTGAGTGCATATAATTTATTTTGGAGGTGTTCCCAGGAAACTAGCAGTGTATGAAGTGAGACAGCAAAGGGAAGGTGTTCAGCAGTGCAAATTAGCAATGTTGGCAACTTGGGTTTGATCCCGCTGGAACTTATGGGAGACAGTGTAGAATATGCCTCAGAGTGATTCCAACAAAGCTAAGGAAGTTGGTGTGTGTATGTACTAAAATCCGTTTGTCATTAGACTAAGGGTTGATCCTGGCAGATGTGAACTGCTTGGCACTTCCAGTTGGCACCATCATGAGGCCAGGCAGACTGCAGTGTCCAAAGAGGCAGAGAGCATGTGCTGGTAGATGGAAGGTAACAGGTCACAGTGAGGAAGTATGGCAAATGCTCAGGGGCACTCAGAGCATCTGCTACAGAGAGGCACAAACCCCATAGACTGTGCAGAACTGGTGGAGATTAAGTTCTGAAGGACAAGTAGGAGTTAGTAGGGTTTTGGGGAAGGCTGTGGGGGTGACAAAGCACTAGAAGGGAGGAGGGTCCGTCTGAAGGAGCCCCATTATGTGGGAGGCTTTTGGACCTACCCAAAAGAGGACTAGTACAGGCTTGATGCCAGGAAGAGGAAGTAGAGCTGGAGAGAGAGAGAATCAAGAGGACGTGATGAATCACGTGAGGGTAAAGAATCCTGAAAAGAATCCTGAAAAGATGTCTGTCTCAAGAGACCAGATGCCAGGGACACAGAGGGACAGATCACTTATGGTCCAGAGTAAGTATCGTAATTAAATTTTTAAAAACATGTTGAGTTTGAGACCTCTAGAGAATCCAAGTAGAGATATGCTGTGAATGTTACTAGTCAGGAACTCAGAAGCCACCTTTGCTGAAGGTAGAGACTTGATACTATCAGAATATAAGAAACAAAGTTAACTCCAGAAAGATTCTTTAAGATCTCTACTATGTGCCAGGTACTCTGTTAGTCTCTACAGATATGTAGAGGTGAATGTGAAGGAATCCCTTCTGTTTTGGAGTTTTCAGTACAGTACAGGTTTTACCAACCATAAATGTTGACAGAAACCACAGTCAACCATGGTGGCTGATAAAGAGGTCCAGGGAGAGTGTCAACATTGAGAACAGAACAACTCTGAGCAATATCTGAGGAACCACCACAGAATGAAAGCATTTGAAAGAAACCAAGAACATATGTCCAGTAGAGGAGAAAAAATACAAAGATGATAAAGACTGAAAAGAATCTACAACAACCATGCGGTTTTTCTGGTCATAGTAGTGCTGTGTATATTGGGTTGGTTGGGGTGGGTGGAGGTTGCTGAGCAAGGATGTGAATGTAGTGAGTCCAAAAGGTAATTAAAGATTTTTTAAAAACCTGAAAATATTTATATCATAAATATTCCCTATTATTAGACATTTTGCTACAACATTAAAATGCAATTGATACTTTTTAAAAGGCTAATTTTGAATCCTTCAAAAATATTTCTAATTTATTCCTTAGATAATGACATATCACAATAATAAAAGCAATACCTCACATTAATAAGGCACTTTAAAGTGTATCAAACAAAACGTATGTCTGGGTATCTGCAAGAATTCTTGGTTGCAAGCAACATAAACCTGACTCTGACTTTAAAAAAAGAATATATTGCAATATATTGGAAGAATATCACTGTTTTCAAGTCAAGTTTGAAAATGCACAAGAATGAAAGGAAGCTATGTAACAAAACTATCCTAGATACCTGACACTGCCACCATGCCTGTGCAATGTCACTGCCATGGGACCCAGTGCCCCCTCAGCCTGCTAGTCATCTCCAGGCCTTTGTCTCTCCATCACTCACTCAAGGGAACAGCTCAGGCAGAAGAATCTGACTAGTGGCGTCTAGGTCACATGGCCTTGCTATGCTCATGATGGGGCAGGAGAAAAAAGATCTGTGCCTTTGGCCTCCACAGAGGAAGGTGTGAATCTGCTTTACACCACAACTCACCTAATGGGTATCACCCAAGGCTAGGAAAGGGATGCTGATGTGGCAAAGCCCACTGTCTACAATCTCCAGGTATGCTTATATGTCAGCTCCAAGCTCAGTTCCTACATTCAACATCTTTCAGCTTTACTAAACTTCTGTATGGTGAATTATCATTGTTCCCATTTAACATTGGAGGAGACTGAGAATCAGAGCAGTGATGTGCAAGCATAAGCACCAGAACTCAAATCCGAATCTTCTAGATCTAAATAGACATTTCTCCAAAGATGACATACAGATGGCCAAAAAGCACATGAAAAGATGCTCAGTATTGCTAATTATTAGAAGAATGCAAATCAAAACTAGTGAGGTATCACCTCATATTGGTCAGCATGGCCATCATCTAAAAGTCTACAAAAAAAAAAAAAAATGCTGAGGAGGATGTGGAGAAAAGGGAAGAGGGAACTCATACTATTGGTGGGAATGTACATTGGTTACAGTCACTATGGAAAACAGTATGGAAGTTCCTTCAAAAACTAAAAACAGAACTACCATATTATCCAGCAATCCCACTCCTGAGTATATATCTAGAGAAATAACTGATTCAAAAAAATAAATGCATCCCAATGTTCATTGCACCACTATTTACAAGAGCCAAGACATGGAAACAACTTAAATGTCCATAAACAGATGAATGGATGAAGAAAATATGGTACATACATACAGTGGAATACTACTCAGCCATAAAAAAGAATGAAATAAGTCCATTTGCAGCAACATGGATAGACCTAGGGATTATCATAGGAAGTGAAGTAAGTCAGACAGAGAAAGACAAATATCATGAGATATCAGTTATATGTGGAATCTTAAAAAAAAAAAAAGATACAAACGAACTTATTTACAAAAGAGAAGTAGATTCAAAGACACTGAGAACAAATGCATGATTACCAAAGGGGAAAGGTGGGGGAAGGGGATAAATTAGGAGTTTGGTATTAACATATATACACTACTATATACAAAGTAGGTAACCAACAAGGACCTACTGTATAGCATAGGGAACTCTACTCAATATTCTGTAATAACCTATATGGGAAAAGAACCTGAAAAAGAATGGATATATGTATATATATAACTGAATCACTCTGCTGTACACCTGAAACTAACACAACATTAAAAATCAATTATACTCCTATATAAAATAAAAATTAAATTAAAATTTAAAATCTGAGTCTTCTAACATCAAGCTGCAAAAATTCCCACTGGGTAGGGTTAACTCAATTCACCCGAGTATTTATGGACTCATGCTTTGCCCAGAAAATCAGGATGTATATAAGAACAAAGAGCAATGTGTATTAAAAATTCCCAATGACTGAGAGCCAGTGAACCGGCCCACCTGACTTTATGACCATTACCAAGTCATAAAGACTGTCATTATGCACATTCATTGTAGACTTGATTTGGGCTGTGTGCTCAAGAAATCACCAAGAATATGATCTTGGGTCTAAAATATGGAGTGGAGTTCCTGTCCCAGAATTTAACACCAAAGTTCTCCAGTCCATGCCACTGGTAGTGGCTCTCAAGCAGCATTTAGGCCCTGAGCAGAAATTGTGAAATTCCCAAATCAGTTCTCAGGTAACTCAGTCCCCTAAGAGTATAATTTTTTATACTGGGAAATAGTGAATGCTATTCAAATGAAGAGGACCTTAGATGTGAAAATTCCAGTGCTGTTTTTAATTGACCAAACTTCAATATGAAAGCCTTTTTGTTTCTCACAAAACAAAGGTACCAAAGAATGCTTGAGTATGTGTCTTACTCTCAGTCAGCTGCTGCTTTGGCTTACAAATACAAGGTGGTGTGTGTGTGTGTGTGTGTGATGTTTATACACCTTGTTTGTGTATATGTGTCTGTGTTGAGGGATACTTCAAACACCTCAGACTTGAAACATCAAACGGCCAGTGGTTTCTGCAACTCTAATACAAGATGTTGTTTGGTTTATTAACAGGATGTTTTTTTCTTCATTCATGTTGTGGGGAAAGAAGGATTATATATCTGAATATAATTTACCAGGAAAAATACTGTAATTTATACTTAAAGAAGAAAAGAGAACTGTGGAGAGAGAACTTAGGTTTATGCACAAAGAACAAAATCTTCTTAAAGGTATATTTTTTAGTCATACTGTTTTAGTGCACTCAGGTTGCTATAACAAAAACAGCATGAATTGAGTGGCTTATAAATAACAAATGTATTTCTCACAGTTCTGGAGACTAAGAAGCTCAAGGTCAAAGCACCAGCAGATTTGGTGTCTTGTGAAGGTTTGCTTCCTGAGTCATAGATGACTGTCTTTTTGTTATAACCATGGATCTTTCTGGGGTCTCTTTCATCTGCTCTCATGACCTAATTACCCCCAAAGGCTACACCCACCAATACAACCCCCTTGGGGGTTAGAATTTCAACATATGAATTTGTAGGGGGAACATAAACATTTAGTCCATTGTAAATATGCCTTATCATATTCCTTTGATTTAACAAGATGAAAGAATATGGTAAGTCAAAATGGAAATGGAAAATATTCATAATTTTTTAATGGATGAAGACATTAAAAATACTAACCTAAATCACTGAGTTGCAGCTACATATTCAGCATTGACCAACCCATCCAACCTTCATAAGGATGTCAATGAGATGGGCTCCTATCCTGGAAATGAGCACTGAGGTTGTCTAGTATATCCCATTGGTAGTGGCTGTCAAGTGTCCTTTAAACCCTGAGCAGAAGTTGTGAAATTCCACAATCAGTTCTCAAACAATTTCAGCCATTGATAAAAAAATTTTTTTATCCTGGGAAATAGCAGATGCAATTCAGATTAAGAGGATCTGTGCCAAGGAACATTTGAAGTGAATATTGTTCTCTTTTGACTCAGACTCATAGGTTGAGGAAACTTGTTAAAGAGTACAGTGTTCATTTCCTTTGTTGTGTAATATCTCCCTATTCCCCAATATGAGATTAAAATCAAGGAAAAAATGTTTTCCTTGAATGCTTTTTCAACTTCTTCCTTTGGATCAACTACTCTGGCTGTAAACCAAAGTTCTTTTATGTTAAAAGAATTCTAACCAAGTGGGATTAGTGTGATCATTTCCCAAACTTCAGAGAGTGACAGCAAGAATGAGAGATCCAGGGATTTTCAGCTACTACTTTTGATACCTGAAACTCCCAACCTGGCACTCCCTCCACACAAAGGGACAGTGGAGGACTGGTATCAAGGACCCTTAAATCCAGGGATGAATTTCCGGGGTGCCTATGTGGGGTTGATAGGCCTACAGAGTTCTAGGGGTGAGCAAGGACCCTGAAGTGCTCACACCAGCAGCTGCCATGGACATGAAATTCAAGCTCCAGAAACCTCTGCATTATCAATCCTTTGAGACTAGCCCTACCATTTTAATCCAAAGTCTTAGAAAGAATGATGCCTTTCCACAACCCCTGCCCAGGCACACAGATTAACCAGGTTACTTCCTCACTGATAACACTCAGTTACTGGTGACCATGCTGGTCAGGCTTCCAATTGTGAATCCCCAAACATTTACCACTAACGTCTCCACCTTTCATTCATGCCAGTATCTTTCTGTGTCACTGTGTGACTAGTGGCTACCTCCAAGACTAAGCTCTAAACTCCATGATAACACAGATCCTGGCTGCTTTGCTTATCACTGTATTCTTCAGTGCCTAGCACATAGTAGGGGCTAAGGCAATGTTTCTTAAAGAATCACAGAAGCTGAAATATGCCTTGTCTTCCCTGACTTGCTCATGTAGCACTTCATGCATAAAGCTTTCTCAGTCTATGCCAACCCAAATAACTTTGTCCTTTATCCCTTTTATGCCACATATAACACCACTAAAATATATGAAAGTACAACAGGGAAAAACAGGACTTTGGGCCTTAGAGGCATTCAGAGGATGAACCAAGGAAAACCATAAGGTTCAGAAGAGGAAAAGGAAGAGATGTTAAGATGAATTAAGCAGAAGAATGCTAAACCATGAGTAGAAAAATAATGGTATGTACTAGTCAGCTGTAGCTGCAATACTACCTAACAAACAACCCCAAAACTCTGGAGCTCACAAAAATAAGCATTTTCTTGCTCACATGACTTAGTTAACTCTGTTGCTGGCTAGAATCAGCTGGGTTTGGCTCTGGACCACAGGTTGATTCTAGATCTGTTCTATGAAGCCCAGGCTAAAAGGGGAATGGCTACCTAGGGCATATTCTAATCAGAGCAATATTAGGAGACCAAAGGCCAAACTTAACCATGTAATCCTATGTAAGACCTGTACTTGCATCACATCTGCTAATCTTCATTGGCTAAAGCAAGTCATATGGCTGAGCTCAACAACAATGGAGTGTGAAAATATACTTTACCCACTCTAGTACACTGCAAAATCACACTGCATGTAACAAATGGAGAATTGAGAACACAAGCTATTACAGTGTACAAAGAGCCCATCAGTACGACCCAAAAGGACAAAAACACTCAAGCACTCAAAATACATTTTGATGAGGAATAATTGTGAGGAAGGCAGAAATGAATGAGTTCAACAATGGGAAACTTCTGCTTAAATCACAAAGCAGCTCCAAGTTTCATGCGTGAGTTAGAAGGCTATGTTCTACAGACATCTAGAAATTTCCAGTGTTCACATGAAATCTACACAACACATGAAAGATACAGTTGTTATTTATTGTGTGATTAGGCTCAAACCTAGGTTATTTGGAGCCTCTGTCCTCAACAAATAGCACCATTTGTGGTACTCTTAGGATTAGGTTCCCTAGAAAAAGACTCATGAAGCCAGGGAGCTTCATACAGAAAGGTTCTTAGAGAATCCCAACCCATGGCAGATTCATGTCAATGTATGGCAAAACCAATACCATATTGAAAAGTAAAAAAATAAAAAAATAAAAAAAATGCAAAATAAACAAATAAATTTTTTTAAAAAAAAAGAGAATCCCAGAGAGACAAACTTATGAGGAAGTAAGGAGGGAGGGATCAGGCAGAAAGAGCTGACCTGCAATGTAGTTGCAATGGAGGTCTCAGATGACCAGACAAGGAAGTTGAGCCAGGGTGGCCCTTAAGAGGCAGGGAGGCCAGGCTTTTGTATCTCCAAATCAGCCAGTCAGTGGCTATGGATTGCCCTCTCAGAGGGAGTGTAACCTTAGGAGAGTCAGTTCTATGGGGCAGAGGACAAGTCCAGCGAAAGGAACAGCTGTGAGCCTTCAGCAGGTACCATTCCCAGCAGCTTGGGTTGAGTGAGTTATCCCTGAATCCCTGGACAGAGCACCAGAATATCCACTACAGTTGGCATCCAGCAATCTGCCAGGGGATCTATGCTAAGTAACTGACGGAGGAGAAAAGAGTTAGTGATTATACACGAGGGAGAGGGGAAGGGAGAAGGAGAGTGGAGGCAATAGTCTCCATTTGGTCCCTAGGATTGGGTTTGAGTGCTGTGGTTAAAGCTCTTAAATTTTCATGAGAGATTCCATATCTGAGTGCCAGGTTAAAATGATAACTGCTGATGCAGAGCAAGGGAGCTGTCCCTTCATCTCTACTTCTGCCTTGGAAGCCTAGAGAGTACAGGGCTTGGCCTTTGTTTGTATTGATCTAGATAATGGATAAAAGGTGACATGAATGAAATCCAGAGAAGACAGAATAACCTATATGACAGTCAAAAGCTACTCCAGCCCAGGGAGAAAAGAACAAAGTCATAAAGCAACTGGATGGGGGGAGCTGGGGGGAGCAGTGCTGTGAAAGACACAAGATCTTGAGTAAGCTGAGTAGGAAGAGGAAAGAGAAGAGAGGGGAGTTAAAAGAGGAAAGTGATGAGAGACAAAAATTATGCTGTGATGAGTAGGATTTAGAGATTTTTAGGTCATTGTAGATTTTCTGTGTGCCATGGAATTAAATTTCACTTTAACTGTCTAAAGAATAAGAAATTCTTTAAAGTACAACTTAATTTTTTGACTGTAACAAAGATTTAAGGTGCTTTCCTGTTTGGGGATAGGCTTCCCTAATAGCTCAGTTGGTAAAGAATCCGCCTGCAGTGCAGGAGACCCCAGTTCGATTCCTGGGTTGGCAAGATCCACCAGAGAAGGGATAGGCTACCCACTCCAGTATTCTTGGGCTTCCCTTGTGGCTCAGCTGGTAAAGAATCTGCCTGCGACATGGGAGACCTGGTTTTGATCCCTGGGTTGGGAAGATCCCTGGAGAAGGGAAAGGCTACCCACTCCAGTATTCTGGCCTGGAGAATTTCTCTTTCACTTTCCTATTTTGGGGGGTTGTTGTTGCATTTGTGTTTATTTGAATGTGATGCCCAGTTGGACAGGATAGGAAGTGGTTTAGATTTTCTAAGTTATATAAATGAAGTGAGAGAACTAATAAAACTGTGCAGGAATGGAGGTACAACACTTAGTGGGTGTCCCTGTGATGATTTTCAAAGAGTTGTCTTACATTTCATGAAGCTCCTTGCTGTGTTATTGACTTTTGAGAATCCCAAGAAGGGGCTGCAGCTTCCACTTATTCATAATTATGTGCATGCTTTATGATCTCTTTGAGGGCAAGGGTTGTCCATGGAGATCCAAGGTGATTGGCAGATTTTGGAGAGCACAGGATTAATGATTGAAACCAGAGAGAATGAATAGATGGATCCTGATGGGGTCACATCATCAGCTAAAGTGAAAATGAAATCAATAACCAGGATCTCCCTTAGGAAGTCCAAGAACATTCGGGGAAAGTGCAGTGGGAGCATCTTTTCAATGTGAAAGATACCATGAATTTCTCGAATTGCTTTTAGACCTCCTGAGGCTTGGTTTTACTTTTTAAAATCTTGTAATCTCCATCTGAGCCTGAGTCAGTTTAGTCATTTTTTAGTTTAGGTGTTATTTTCACTTTTGCACCTTCGAATGAAACCTATCTTATCAATAGTAATTTAATAAGATAAATACGTTAGAAAGACACTCAGCAAAATGCAAATGTTGCTTAAAATATAGTGATTAAAAACGCCACAATGCGAAATCACCTCATTCAATGCTTAATTCTCTTCTGTTTCTTATTTCAGGTGCTCAAATACTTCTCCCTCAGTATTAATTCGATTAAGTGCTTACAGTTGCTAATTCATGAGCTATACACGTAATTCCTAAAATTTTTATGTATTACATTTAGAACGACATTGGAAGAATCCTCATTATGATTTTTAAATATTTACCTGTCACTTACAGACAGGTAGGGTTATAATCTGTATAAATGTGTTCCTCTGCAGACCATGGGGTTTTGTTTTTGCTTTGCCTCTTTGCATTTTGACAACATATAATTCTCACTTTTTCCTACATTCAGTGCTGGTTTATATTTAAAAAAAAAAAAACACCTTATTTCTACTTATTTCTATTATCATAGTTTCCACCATCTCAAGAGATAATATCAACAGAAGTCTAAAAAGATGGCAGACAGTGACTATGCACAATTTACAGAGCTTATTCATAGGCAGCATCTTCTGACCAGAGTTCCCTGAAAAAGTCCGTTCTAACAGTGAGTGGATAAAAAAAGAGGATCACTGGTGGTGATTACAGCACACTAGTCAGTTCCAGACTCTGTTTAAATCAAAGCAAGCCAAGGAAGATATTCCCACCATTACTTAGTGTTCAGAGACAGGTCAGGTGATGTTTGAGGTGCCCAGAGGAAAAATTCATGAAGCCAACAAATTAGAATTAAAGGCAAAGTAACTGACAATTTGAGGTTATGTTCAGGGTTTTAAAAATCTCCATCCTCCTTTATAAATACAAATTTTAAAAATAGCAATGAAGGAATGTAATCTAGTTCTTATTGCTGGCTGTTTGGGTACTGTTAAATTAGGTATGAAAATATACTTGTACAATGACCTTATATTGTAGCTTAAATTTATGTTTAATAGTAGTCCCAAAGCCGGGCTAATAAATAACTTGTAATCTTCTGGCTTCTCTCAATGAAGTTTTAAGTGAACCAGTACAAGAGCTTAAGAGCACAGCCGACACTACAGGCTACAATTAAAAAATCAGAGAAAGTAATCACATTTTGGTTCTTTTTAGGATATTTGCTTCAGAAACACTAATTCAATAATTAAATGTGCAATCTGTATGAAATTATACTTTGTGCATAAAACAGACTATTATTTAAAGATGTTTTGTCCTCCTCCCTGGAAAAAAAATAGATAAGCCTGATTTTCATTAATCTCCCATTTACTACCATTTCATAAATAAATTTCAGTTTTATGAAGTGATATTTCACAACTACAACTCTAGAGAAAGTAATGGATTATCATGCAAAAGTGGCAGGACTCTGTGAGCAGAATGACTGAAATGACACTCCTCTTACAAATATAAACTTAAGTAATAGAATAATAATATAAATGAGAAAGTTATGATTCTGATATATTTTAGTGTTCAAAATATAGAGATGCTATTTTTCTTTCCTACAAAATTGTGAGATGTAGTAAATATGACAACATGACGTGGTACACAGGACACCGATGAGTTAGTAAACCATGACCACCAAAGCTGCTGCCACCACCACCACCATCATCATCACCATCATAAATACCCAGGAGAAGCATGGGGTCCTAGAAGGGACCTAATCTTCAGAGCGAGACAAGGCTGGCTGTGTGACTGCTGATTTCCTGTGCTTTCAGCTATGTGGTTTTTGCCCACCTAGGTCTCAGCTGGATATCTCTGTGGCATCATGAATGGCAGACTTCATCACAATTAAGAAACTCCTGGCCTCTAATAGTAGTCATGGTAATGGCTGAGAGACAGAATGCCCTGTGATCAGACAGAGCTGGGTTGCAAACCTGGCTCTACTGTTTACAGCCCAAACCTGTGTTTTTGCATTTACAAATTTGTTATATTAATTTGAGCTCCACCAAAAGAAGACTCTGGAGAAAAATGGATATGCAGGTAGTTTACATGGGAGTTGATCTCAAGAAGCCCAAGAGGGAGACTGGGGAAAGTAAGGTAGAAATGGCAGAAAAGCCAACGAGAGGTGCATCAGTGAGCGGGTTCCTGCTATAGACAGGAGGGGCTCAGTCTTGTCAGAGAAACCACAAAGAACACATCTGAGGATCACCCACTACAAAGGAGAAGACGGTAGCATTTTTCTACCTACTTCTTTCCACCATCGATTGAGGGATGGCCTGTGGAGTGTCTGTTCCCCTCAGCACGTTCAGGTTTTTGTTGCAGTGTCCACATGCAACAAAACAAGCTTGTGGGATGCTAAAGGAAGCTCCCTCCCCCAGCAGATGTCAAGAAGGAGGAGGAAAGAGAGAAGAAGAGGTGACAAAGATGACACAGGCAGACTTCTTGCAGTGAGACGCTATCGGCATGCCCCAAACTGCAGCTGTGGGTAACATTAGAAGGTTACAGAGGACATGGGGAAGGGCATGACTGCACCTGTTATTCTCAGGACAACACAAATTATTTTTCCAGGACATCATGAGGATCAGCCACAAGAACATAAAGTGCTTATTTCATAACAGGGACTCAGGAAATAGGAGCAACAGTGGCAAAGATGCCCTACAAGAGGAGGACAGGCACTAACAAACTGAGAAACCAACCAGTAACCTCATCTGGCCAATCCAGAGACCCTCCTCACCTCTAGGTGGATGCTTCCAGGTGTGTGCAGGTGAGGTGCCCTGCACAGGCTGCCTGCCCTGTTGATAAATTGCTGGTGTGGTTTTAGAGGAAGGTTTCCTTGAGTTTGTTTCCCTGGAGCCTCAGACAGTAAAGAATCTGCCTGCAATGCAGGAGACCTGGGTTCGATCCCTGGGTTGGAAAGATTCCCTGGAGAAGGGAATGGCAATCCACTCCACTGTTCTTGCCTGGAGAATCCCATGGACAGAAGAGCCTGGTGGGCTACAGTCCATGGGGTCGCAAAGAGTCAGACACGACTGAGTGACTAATGCTTTCACTTTCCTTGAGTTTGCAAAGCAATAAGATAGACTCAGCCCATGTCACTGAGTTGCCACATTCAATTGCACATGATGCCTTCCCCAGGCCTGAGGCAAGCCTTCATGGGCCCCCTCCTTCACAAAAAAGTATATAGTACATATCTATGCCACTGGTATAAAATGAGTATATTAATATTATACATTATTAAGACATTTTTCTGGACCTAAAAAGATATATTTTTTCTTTTGAGTAAAAGCACTGAAACCATTCTGTGAATCCCTGAAGTACTATGGGTCCCAGGTGCTGTGCCTGCTCTGCCTAATGGATCAGTTGACTTACATATATTATTTCATTTCATTCTTTAAAAAGTGCCAAGAGGATTTCTTATCCCCATTTTTCAGATGAGGAACTGAGGCTGAGAGAGGTGAAATGACCCACTCAGTTTCACACAACCAACCGCAGAGCTTAGGATTCTTACACACATTCCTCCAGCAGTCGTATGGAATAAAGGCCCACTATAATGATTCTTGCTGCATTTGCCAAAACCAGAAAGGTCAAAAATATGTGTTAAGTACATGTACACAGAAACATACATAGATACACACACAAAAATATGCCTTTAATTTTTTAACAGCTTTATTGAGGTATAATTCACATGTGATATAATTCAACATTTAAAGTATACAATTCAGTGGGCTTTAGTATGTTCACAGAGTCATGCCACATTCACCACACTCAATTTAAGAACATTTCATCAGCCCAGAAAGGAACTCCATTCCCATTAGCAACCACGCATTCTCCCATGCACTTCTCCCCAGCCCCTAGCAATCACTGATCTATTTTCTATCTCTATGGATTTGCCTATTCTGGACATGTCATACAAATGTAATCACACAATATGTCATCTTTTATGTCTGGCTTCTTTCACTTTAGCATTATGTTTTCAAGGTTCATCCATGTCATAGCATCTATCAGTACTTTATTGGTTTTTATTTCATTTCACAGAAGTACCGCATTTTATTTATCCATTTAGCAGTCAATGGATATTTGATTCCCAGAATTTATTAATCTTATAACTGGAAATTTGTGCCCTTTGACCAACATCTCCCCATTTCCCTCACCCCAGTCCCTGGTAACCACCACTCAACTCTGTTTCTAATCCTTCTGCATTCTCACTCATTCCCCTTTTGATCCATAGTAGGTAGTCATAAGAATTCTGATTTAAGAATTAAGAGTGAAGTCTGTAACTAAAACTTAAATCAAGTTATTATTCCTTGGTTATGTATCAACCAACTAAGCCTACCAGTTGTAGGCTTAAAATAAGGAAAGAATATTGTTTAAACACTCACGTTTCCATTATTCAAAATGCCCATAATTTCCAGAAACTGAATGGTTTACCCCAGGAGGGAAAATCAGTGATCACTGTCTATAAACAGACACTTTTACAAGCCAACAATTCGTTACTCTTTTCTCTGGGACCTACTATCTACTTGCTTACGCAATCCACTCCCACTTCAGGAATTGGCCTCCAGAAGCCATTATTTGTTTGGTTAAGCTGACGAAACGGGAGCATTCACTCCACCTAAGCAAGCCCAATTATATTTTTGCATCTGGAATCAGGAACTGCAAGGCTAAAGGGTTGCTGGCAGGTTGTGGATGAGGAGCAGGGCCCATTTGATATAGCCTCTGACAGCAGGCTACCTTTTGGTCACCATGGGCGCCAAGAAGCTGAGAAGAATGGTGAACAGAGAAAGATGAATCAAGCAGACGTTAGCACTGAGAGTATACAGAATACTACATGTATAATTCTAATTTTAGGTTCCAAACTTTTCCTGCAATCTGGTTATATCCCTGTTCTTAGAATCCATGGGTAGTCCTATAATACTTTTATGAAACGTCCTTAAGCTAGTTCAGTCAGCTTAGATTAAGAGCAACCAAAACCCTAACACACAAAGCTACTAGAAGCCCTGACAGAGCTTCTTGTGGCTCAGAGGGTAAAGTGTCTGCCTGCAATGCAGGAGACCTGGGTTTGATCCCTGGGTCAGGAAGATCCCCTGGAGAAGGAAATGGCAACCCACTCCAGTACTCTTGCCTGGAAAATCCCATGGACAGAGGAGCCTGGTGGGCTACAGTCCATGGGATTGCAAAGAGTTGGACACAACTGAGCGACTTCACTATACTTCTTAACTATCATTTTACTATCTATCCCATCATACTTCTGGCTCTATAGTTTGTGGCCAGGCTGCCATTCTTTGGAAAAGGTGAAATACAATAACACTTTTAGGAAGAGTCTGTGGTTGGTGGTGTAGGATACCTCTGGATTAAATCCTGCCTGCCGTCTACCTTTAATTCCCCATTCCCAGGTTTCTGAGAGAGCTCTATGCATGAATAAAAATACCAAAAGACAATATAAGAATGCACTTTATTTTTAGTTTGACCTGTTTCCAATAACCCCAGATCAAGCCAGAAGTGCTTGGCAAGAAACTGAAGGGTTTTGGTCTCAAGGCCATCATGGTCCCTCACCCATGGTTCATGTACCACATGGTCCTTTAGAGGGCAGAAACTTTGCTGGCGGCACCCATGTCCCTATATGTCAAATTTGGCAAACAGAAACTTCTACATGGCCCACACAGTCAACTCCACCTCAAGCCCTACCTCAAGGACCTGTTGGGCAGACACAAGGCACACAAGCAGAATCACTGTGTCTGTGCTTCTCAGAATCTCCACTTCTAGTCTCTTCCCTCAAGAGCTGATAAGGGAGTTGTTTTTAGGGCAGCCCCTGAAACATAAAATTATTGGTAAGGCCTTTATGAATTAGGGGAACCAAGAACAAGAACACAATTCATTAGTGATGGGTTTAGTGCATGCATTCTCAGCAGGGTGACATCATCACCGAGAGGGTAAAAATTGATTTTGGAGGGAGAAGAAAATTTACTCTTTGTTATATATAAAGTACAGATATACATGCACTACATAAATACATAAACAGCATATCTATACTATTGAAATTTCATGTGGGAGGGTCAATTAGGGAAAAAAGTCTAAAAATGGCTACTACTGAATCACTATGCTGAACACCTGAAATTAATATGATATTGCAAATCAATGATATTTCAATTAAAATATTTTTAAATTTTAAAGCCTCCTTAGGAAAAAAAGGTTGAGGGACATCAGAGCCTATAGTGGATGCTGTGGTACCATTTCCAGGCTCCCTCACCCTGGTCGACCCATTCCCAGCACTGTATTAGCTCCAGTTGTCTCTTCCTGAGAACTGCCCTTTCCAGAAGGGGACCCACTTTTCTCAGGGACACTGTGCACCAACCTTCTCCCTTTCCACCTCATTCCTCCAGGCTGGCTCCTATTTCTGTGAATGATGATCCATTCTGTTGCAAACTGAGTCTTCTCTTTATATTGCCCTGACTCTTTTCAAAGCACTTCCGTAGTGTCGATGCCTTTTCTCCTACTACTCCTGTAAGTACTCTGAGGGACAGAACCTTGACTTGTTTTCCTTTCTCTTCCCAGGACCTAGTGCTGTTCCTAGCAGGAGCAGATGTTCAATAACTGCTAGATGGATCAAAGTAATTTACAGAACATCTGTGCAAGTTCTATGGGCAGGCTGCACCCTGTGAGTATTGAGAAGGCCACAAAGCAACTCCTAGTTATTTCAAAGATGGTCCTCCACTAAAAAGACCCAGTCTTACTTATTTTTGCCCTCTCACAAGCACCAACAGCAAAGAAAAAATGCCTAAAACATCTCTTTCAAGCTATAATCTAATTGTCATAAATGGAACATTTTTTAAAAAGTCAAATATTATGAGACAGCGTATCAGTACTGAACTATTAATAGCTATACTTAAATTCAAGTGCTAAACATAAATAAATATCAACAATGCTGATTTCTTGCAGAACAACTACAGTTTACAGACTTGTTTTATCTATACTGTCCCTTCTGAGGCTCATGCAGCCTAAAAACCATTTTACTCATCTTAAAAAGGTTGAAATATTTTAACAGGTTCAACTGACATACTCAAGGTTGCAAAGTAATGTATGGAGGACAGAATTCAAACCCAAGCCTTCTATGCCTACCTAGTCCAGCAGTTCTTAAGGAGGAGCAGGGAAGTTTTGCTCCGGAGGGGACTTTTGGCAATATCTGGAGACATTTTCTGGTTGTCAGGACTGGATAAGAGGTGCTATTGGCATCTAGTGGGAGAGACCAGGAATGTTGCTAAACATCCTACTATTTAAAGGACAGCCCTTCATAACCAAGAATTAATTACCTGGCCCAGAATGTCAGTAGGGCTGAGGTTGAGAAACTGGTCTGGTCTAATGTGTTAGCCATCATAATACATTCCTTTGAGTGGACAACCTGGCTCTTAAATGGGTAGGGAACTATAAAAGCTTTGGCCACAGAGCTGCTGACACAGTTTCAGCCTATTGATACCCATTTCAGATATCCGACCTCTAGAACTGTAAGTTAATAATCGTGTGCTGTCTTAAGCCACTAGAAGTGAAAGTGAGTAGCTAAGTCGTGTCCGACTCTTTGCAGTCCCATGGACGCAGCCCACCAGGCTCCTCTGTCCATGGGACTCTCCAGGCAAGAGTACTAGAGTGGATTGCCATTCCCTTCTCCAGGGAATTTTTCCAACCCAGGGATCAAACCCAGGTCTCCTGCATTGCAGCCAGATTCTTTACTGTTTGAGCCACCAGGGAAGCTCCTTAAGCCACTAAGTCTGTGGTAATTTGTTATAGCACCACAGGAAAACAATATAGCATTACATGTACACATAAACGGGGCTTCCCAGGTGGCACTAGTAATAAAAAATCCGCCTGCCAAAGGAGGAGACATAAGAGACTGGGTTTGATCCCTGGGTCTGGAAGATCCCCTGGAGGGGAACATGGCAACCCACTCCAGTATTCTTGCCTGGCAATCCCATGGACAGAGAAGCCTAGCAGGTTATAGTCCATAGGGTTGCAAAGAGTCAGACGCGACTGAAGTGACTTAGCCCACACATAAATGGATTATATTGCACATCAGCTTTCCTTCAAAATGGAAGATTCTACCAAAGCATATGACTCCATTTTAAGAAATAGAAATCTCAGCATATTAAAAAGCAGAGACATCAAATTAAAAAGCAGAGACATTACTTTGCCAACAAAGGTTGGTTTAGTCAAAGCTATGGTTTTTCCAGTAGTCATGTATGGATGTTAGAGTTGGACTATAAAGAAAGCTGAGCACCAAAGAATTGATGCTTTTGAAATGTGGTGTTGGAGAAGACTCTTGAGAGTCCCTTGGACTGCAAGAAGTTCCAACCAGTCAATCCTAAAGGAAATCAGTCCTGAATATTCATGGGAAGGACTGATGCTAAGGCTGAAACTTCAATCCTTTGGCTACCTGATGTGAAGAACTGAGTCATTGGAAAATATCATGATGCTGGGAAATATTGAAGGTGGGAGGAGAAGGGGACAGCAGAGGATGAGATGGTTGGATGGCATCACCGACTCAATGGACATGAGTTTGAGCAAGCTCTGGGAGTTGCTGATGGACAGGGAGGCCTGGCGTGCTGCAATCCATGGGGTCGCAAAGGTTGGACATGACTGAGCAACTGAACGGAACTGAAAGACTAAGCACATTCATTGATAGCTGATATATTCTAGGAGTTTATATCATTTCCACATTTATAATATCATGTATCCTATAAAACACTTTACCCAATGATTTACTGTAAATTGTAGTGGGCCCATACATGGCTAATTGACATGGACAACATGCATGTGCCACAAGTAGAAATCACCGAAAAGAAGAGGAAGTGAAGAAATAAAAAGTGATTGCTCTATATAACATACTTCTTCATACATAATATTACGTCCTGTGGGTAAATAATTAGATGGCCATTACCCAATCCATGCTATTGAAATTCCAACATAAAATCAAATTGCTATGAGTGAACAACAGTTACATATACAAAGAAGACATTTCGTCTACACCTCTAAGTACAAACATTGTCAATATAAGCCCCTCTGCTTTTCTACAACATTTAAACCCAATTACCAGGCAAACAAAGATTTTCAAAATGCAGACCATCCCTATTCACAATCCTCTCTGTTTGAGTGCATGGCTGGAGAGTTAATCCTTTGGACAATATCACTTTTCAAGGAAGGTGGGCTTTAGTAAAGAATTTTTTTTAAATAGGAGGGATTAATAATACACTAATCTCCTTAGTAACTGAAGCTAATTTATGAGAGCTATAAACTTTAATCTATTTCCAACTTTAAAAGCAGAGAACATAAGTCAACCAGAAAAGTATTTATGGCTAGCAACCAAAATTAAAATTGATTCTCTTTGGGGCAGAAGTAGCAAGAGCTTGGATTAGGAGGAATACATAGGATCTAGTCCCTGTTCTGGAACCAATATACTTTGCAGTTTTAAACAAGTTCCTTGAACTCTCAAATCTTGGTTTTCTCCTCTACAGCATTGAAATGTTGAATCAGTTGTCTGTCTCTAAGGCTCTTTACAGCTCGAAAACAATCTATGTTTAAACATTAATGCAGGATTGTCTTATTAACTTCATTTTGTTAACATATAAAAGCGTAATTTATAAAGGCATTTAAACCTTAGGTGGGATCCATGACAATGCACGTCTGGTGACTCAATGAAAAAGAGCAGCATGATTTGTTCTACAGTTTATTCAGTCTTTAGGGACTTGATGTCTTCACTCAGCTTGTAGTGAAAATGTTGACATGGATTACTGCCCTCTAATAAAACTAATTTTCATTATGTTTGGCTAGAAATCTATGTGTGATGAAGGGCTGGATCCAAACAACAGATCAGCATATCAGTTTCAGCAGCTTTGCCTCCTCCCTTCATCCTAGCAGTCCCCTCCCCCACTCTCCTATCCTTGTCCAACATCATTAAATGAAAACCAAGGCTTAACTATAAATAGATACTGGACTTGACTTAACTAACTTTAACATGGAGGGACAGGGCCTGAGTAGGTTCCAACTTGGCTACATTTTGCTTCATTCCTGAAGATTTTCCAGCAAGGTCTAAATCTCCTGCTGCCCTCTTCTCTCTCACAGACTTCAATGTGCTTCTGCATTATAACTACAGGCAGCACTTTCCTTTACTCCTTACTTTGTAGGATAATCTCATTTTCTTGATTTGCAACATGCAATGCCTATTCTCTGTCCCAAAGAGATAATATATAAAGCCATAGAGACATGTCTGCTCAAGTCATTAAAAAATATCTAGAGGTTTTATTTAGTCTGATCAATACTCTAAATACACAATTTGGCTACAAACAAAACAGGTTTATAGTGGCTTTTGTTATAAATTTTAAAAAAGAAGAAAAAGATCATAATCAAGCTGGGGCAGGGAGGTAATAAAAAAAGTATCTAAAGAAATTGAACAAACAGGAAAAAAAACTCAAGTTCAAAGAAAAAACTTTAAACACTTTCTGTAAAACTTTCTTCTATGACTTTCTTTCTGACTGTTGGGTTTCCCTGTAGCTCAGAGGTAAAGAATCTGCCTGCAATGCAAAAGCCGCAGGAGACTCAGATTCAAACCCTGAGTGGGGAAAATCCCCTGGAGGAGGGCATGGCAACCCACTCCAGTATTTTTGCCTGGAGAATCCCATGGACAGAGGAGCCTGGCGGGCTACCGTCCACCGGGTTTCAAAGAGTTGCACACGACTGAAGCGACTGACCATGTGTACATGACTTGTGGGTAAGAAAGAATTTTAAATTTAGGTTGTAATGTGTCCCCTCTGTTTCATATAGATAATTGTGAAAGTAAAATATAAAAGGAAAATACCAAAAGACAACAGCAAAATACAAACTACAATATACATCCTTAGGAACCAGTAGCAGTGAGCATGAAGTCACAGCCTGCTGGATGCTGGGCCTGAAAGGGGCAGGGGCAGAAATTTCTTTTAGAGTGGGGGATTTAAAGTCCTCTATTTAATATGAAGCACTAAACATGGGTCATATTCTAGATGTAAAGCTAGAACACTCTGCTTGTTAAAAGAAGTCAATTATTGCTAATTGATCCCATGACTTAGAGGTTATACCACTGGTTATCAAGGAGGAAGATGTTACTTTGTTCTCCAAATAACTTCTGTCAATGTGTGGAGACATTTCTGTTGTTGTAACTAGAGAGAAAGAAGTCCTTCTAATGAGTACTTAGTGAGTATAGGCAAAGGATGCTGGTAAACATCCTATAATGCACAAGACAGTCCCTCGCAACAAAGAACCATCTGGACCAAAAAGTCAACAGTTTTCTTATTCAGAAATCCTGGATTATAAGTAGCTGAAGACCTATGGAAGCAAGCGGCATCAACACAGTCTGCCTAGACCAAGATCCGAACCAAGCTGCTACTGGCTGGAGACTGGCTCTGTATTATTTCAAATCTCACTATGGGACAGGAACTCCAAATCAGCATATTAATGTGTTTATGTTCTGGGGACCCAGGTAGAAGTCAACTGAAAAATGACAGACACAATGAGATCCCATTAACGAGAGAGAGAGAGAGAGAGAGAGAGAGGAAAGAGAATGAAAGAATAAGAACAAATGAGTAAGAGAGAGCCAGAAAAATACAAACAAAACATCCCACTCAAAATTAGCCTATAAACCAAAATTATAAAACATGTGAAGAAATATAACACTGAAAAAGACAGCCAATAGTATAAATATTCAGAATGTTAGTTCACTCTGACGAAATTAATTTTATAAAATAGCTTGAAAAATACTTTATTTTTTCTTTTTTTAAAAAATGAATTAATTAATTTAATTGGAGGCTAATTACTTTACAACATTGTAGTGATTTTTGCCATACGTTGACATGAATCAGCCATGGGTGTACATGTGTCCCCCATCCTGAACCCCCCTCCCACCTCCCTCCCCATCCCATCCCTCAGTGTTGTCCCAGCCCACTGGCTTTGAGTGCCCTATTTAATGCATTGAACTTGGACTGGTGATCTATTTCACATATGGTAATATACATGTTTCAATGCTATTCTCTCAAATCATCCCATCCTCTTTAAAAGAAGTATGTTTAAAATGTTCAGGAAAATAACATGAAATCACATCTGCAAAAATAGAAGAAATTATGACACAAAATCAAGCAGAAGGGAAGAAGAAAAGGTAACTGTAAAAAGAAATCAACTGAAAATTGGAAAAATATATAGTTTTTAAAATTAAAAACTCAAAAGATGGGATAATCTTTAGACCTGAAATAGCTGAAAAGTAAATTAGTAAATTATATTTTGGTAGCAAGTAATTTGCCCAGAAACCAGAGGAAAGAGAAAAAAATTAAGACTTGTGAAAGACCATTTAAGGAGAGAGTAACATGGAAATTTACATTACCATATGTAAAATAGACAGCCAACGGGAATTTGGGAATTTGCTGTATGTATGGCTCAGGAAACTCAAACAGGGGCTCTGTATCAACCTAGAGGGGTGGGATGGGGAGGGAGAGGGGAGGGAGTTTCAAAAGGGAGGGGATATATGCATACCTATGGCTGATTTATGTTGAGGTTTGACAGAAAACAGCAGCATTCCGTAAAGCAATTATCCTTCAATAAAAAATAAATTAATTTAAAAAAGTATCAGGGTAGATGGTTTGAGGGTCTCCAACTTTAGACATTTATTAGAGATCTAGAACCTCTTATTAGGGATTCTAAAAAGAAGGCTGGATCAGCTAAATCAGGAACAGTTATTTCTATTAACTGCCAAAGTTTTGTACTAATTGTATGCCAAATATATCAATGGTGCCTGACTTATGATATATTCTCAATGCATTTCAAGAATAAATAAAACACACGAAAAATAGACTATAAGAGAAAAGTAGATACTGATGAAATAGGAAATAAGATATAATAAAGATATGTAAAACTGAAAGTTAGTTTTTTACTAAAAAGAGCTAATAAAATAGAAAATCTTAAGATATACTAAGAGAAAATACACATATACACAATATTAATAATATACTTATAATTAATACAAATAATAATTGATCATACAGAACTTAATAATTAATAATACAAGTACACTAAAGCTTCTAAATCATGAAAGAATAATATGAACATCATGAAATGAATTTTTAAATGTGGATAAAATGGATAATTTAAAAGAAATTTTAAAATTGTGAAAATTGTTCAAAAAGACACAAAACAGAATAGATAAGCATTAAAGAAATTTAATTGACAATTAGAAGTATGCCCCTGAAAATGTCAATCAGGCCCAGACGGTTTTGTAGTTTGTTCAAACAACTTCAGAAAATGGGGAAAATTGACCAGTTCTCTGAATGAACCCAGAATGCTTTTTATACCAGTTTGATAGGGATGAATAATTTTATATGAATAAGTTTGTATGAATAATTAAAATTGTAGAACTACCTGACAATAAAAATAGACGTCAAAGTCTGAAAGAATTTTTAAAACCTAGCATGTATATCAATAATACAAGGATGGTTCAAAGTAAAATAAAGCTAATAATATACCACATTATATTAAAGGAAAAAAATCCATAAAAATCATCACTCATACATTATTTTAAAAGCTCTTAGCAAATAAGAATTAAAAGAGACTTTCTTAAACTGATAAGCATTAAAAAAAAACCCTCAAACAAAATGTTAGTCCACCACTGTCACTCCAGCCTTTTCTGAATGCCATAATCAATATAAACAAAAACAAAACAAAAGTTAAGAGGTATAAGAATTAGAAAGAAATAAAATGTCACACACTGGTGATGATACGATGATCTTTCATAGAAATCCTGAAGAATTTATAGACAAATTATTAGGACAAATGGAGAATTCAATAAGGTTGCTGAATCAAGTTCAACACACAATAATCAATAGTCTTACCATATACCAGTAATAACCAATTTAGGAAGAAAATACATCATACAAAATATCAATAAGGCTATAACTATAAGGCTCCTAGGAATACATGTAATAAAATTAGCATAAGGTATGTTTAGAAAATTTTTAAATGCTAAGAAAAGAGAATATCAATTTACTAAATAAAGAAGTGGTACAGTGGTAAAGAATCCACATGCTGCTGCCCAGGAGACTCAGGTTCAATCCCTGGGTCAGGAGGATCCCCTGGAGAAGGAAATGGCAACCCACTCCAGTATTTTTGCCTGGAGAATTCGAGGGACAGAGAAGCCTGGCAGGCTACAGCCCACAGAGTCACAAACAGCTGGACATGACTGAGCATGCACACTCACACAAATGAAGAAGTACACCATTTTATGATAAGATTCAATATCATATATGTCAATTTTCCTAAATTAATATATAAATTCCAAACAAAATTTCAACATGATTGTTTAGAACTTCAAAAGTTTATCATAAAATTTATATAAAAAAAGAAGGGTCTAAGAACACCCAAGAAAATTTTGAAGAAAATGCTGTTCATCAATAGAAAAAGATAAAAGAATTGATATACGCATGAAGTATTTAGTAGAATACCATATAAAAGTTAACAAGAATAATTAAAATTATGATGCGCAAAGAAAATATGTTGCAGAATGATACCTAAAAATCATACCACTTGCAGAGTTTTTTAGAACATATAAAAAAGCTGAGGTTAGTCATAAATACATAAACATACAGGTTACAAATGAACTGTCTTTATTATCATGTTTCCCTCAGTAGTAACAAATGTCACAGTGCAGCTACAGCATAATTAGGTCAAAGTGATCAGGAACACAAACCTGGCTGCAAACATTGGCTCTGCCCTTACTGATTCATGACATTGAGTATATTATCTAATCTTTGGGCCTCAGTTTCCTCATGCGTAAAGGGAGGCTTAACAGAATTTACACAAGATTAATAATGGGAGGACAAAATGTAATTATTGATTGAATTCACCCAGTACATAGTCTGATAAGTAATAATCCCTCATTAAATGATGATTGTTATTATAGAAATCATTTTCCCTGTGGAGTGCAGAGACTGGCATTTGCAACCTCCAAGCCCTTGGGGAGCATGCCCCATTTAGAACAAAGCTACTATTTCCACAAAATTCAAATTCTAAAGATTATTTTTCCAGTCAACTCACTTTCTCTTTTTCTTATTTTTAGAGCTATAGGTAAACTTTAATTAAAGTGAAGTGAAAGTTGCTCAGTTGTGTCTGACTCTTTGCTATACAGTCCATGGGATTCTCCAGGCCAGAATACTGGAGTGGGTAGCCTTTGCCTTCTCCATGGGATCTTCCCAACCCAGGGATGGAACCCAGGTCTCCCACATTGCTGGTGGATTCTTTACCAGCTGAGTCACAAGGGAAGCCCAAGAATACTGGAGTGGGTAGCCTATCCCTTCTCCAGCCAATCTTCCCACCCCAGGAATCGAACCAGGGACTCCTGCACTCAGGCAGATTCTTTACCAACTGAGCTATCAAACTTTCATTAACAATGTGATATAAAAGTGTGCTGAATGTCACTTTAAATCTGAGAAAAAATGAGACAAAGATGAACCATTTTCTTTGCAATAAATCCCTTTGCTATCCAATTGTTTATTAAGCCACAACTTTTGAAAAGAACTGGCTTGTGTAATATTTGAGATTTTAGAGGGAAACAAAATGTACTAGGTGGATCCAACTGCCACCTCAAATGTTTGACATAGGAGGAAATATTTATGATTTTGCTGTCATGGCTAAACTTCTGAAAGAGAAATCACAAAACTATTTCACAATTATTTGAAAGCTACAGTGAAATTATACTACTGTTACAATGGAAGAGCAACTGTCCTCTAACATCATCTTCTGATTTACTAAAGATATAAATGAACCTGTAAAAAAAAAGAATTGCATTATTGTCTACAATTGAGGATTTGAAGGATTCCTTATTGAAAGCCTTATGAGTTTATTTTTACAAAAGCTTCCTTTTAAAATAGCTATATTCCTTGTATATTTTGCATCTATGCAAACAGCAGCATGGCTTCCCTGGTGCCTCAGCTGGGAAAGAATCTTCCTGCAATGTGGGAGACCTGTGTTCGATCCCTGGGTTGGGCAGATCCCCTGGAGGAGAGGGCATGGCCACCCACTTCAGTATTCTTGCCTGAAGAATTCCCGTGGACAGAGGAGCCTGGCAGGCTACAGTCCATGGGGTCACAAAGAGTCGGACTCGACTGAGTGACTTTCACTTTCAAACAGCAGCAAGACTGTTTCCTTCTGTGGTACTCTACAGCAAGCTGATTATCAGAGCATAAAGAAATTCTAGTCATAAGCAATTTTAGGTACAACTGTGAACTGGAATAATGATAACCACTTCCTCCAAAGCTGCCCTGAAAGTACCAACAAAAATCAAAGCAAGCAGGCAGTGAACAGATGAACTCTTCTTCCCTAATACGGAGCATTTTCAACAAAATGGATATAAAGACAGTTTGGCAAACTAGAATTGTTTTCTCCCTGTTTAAAAATTTTAGATGTGTATAAATATTTTCTGTTTTGCTATCAGTGGAAAATAATTATGTGTACTAATCATTCCATAGTTCCCAACCATGGCTAATTTTGGTCATTTGTCTACAATGAGCGTTTAACTATTATTATTGTCATGTGATCATCTCAGATGCTTCAGACACTACTCCGTGTGTGTGCATGTGTGTGGGTTTGCACGTATGCACGCACATGAATGCATACAAGTTGGAGAGTGGGTCTTGTAGGTCTTACATATATTTCTACATCTATACAAAATTAGTCAATTCATCCCAAGAGAACTACAAAAGGAGGGCACTTGGCTGCTTTACTCTATCTTCACCTTCTTCTTCTCTGCCATTACCTTTAATGATTTCAGCATCTGTGAAAACCATAATGTCACGGTTTCTCAATTTCCTCTGGTCCAGAAAACTCCATATTTACTCCAAGGTCACCTCACCTTGGGGTATCTGCCATCTTTTGGAAATGCTTAACCCACAAATGTGCTCTGACTACAAACATCTATTCTTCCATTTAACCTATGTCCTTAATCTTTCTAAACCTTCTCTTCATCATCATTTTTAATTCATTCATTCACTTAACAAATATTTATTATTTATGCCAAGCACTGAACTTGGAGCTGGGGGTACAATAATGAGTAAGACCAACATGGTCACTGAACTAAGTAGACATTCTCCTCTGTAGAACATTGAATTCTGGGGGGAAAATGCTACAAGTCACTCCTTAACTCCCAAAGGCAGCATTTCATTATTAAAGCACATAATCCTGCAAATTGGAAGGCAAAGTCATTCTTTCTGGGCCCAAGAATAAGCTACTCCTCAAGGCACCAAGTGGCAGCAAGATGCTGGGTTGAGGTTCCTCTTCACACACCCTGAACAGTTCTCTGCCAAATCTGACCTCATGTTTCAGCCACAAACACACAGCTAATAATAGCTTCTGCTCTTAACTTACAAAATACAATTCTTAAAGGCAGTGTTTGAGAACCAGCCAAACATCTGAAAGGAAAATTTACAGAGCCTAACCAGTAACTACTACCAAAACAAAACTTCTCCCAGCAGCCATATGGCACTTCCAAGTTTCACCAGAAAAGTTCTTTGAAGAGAATCTGAGGCTTCCCCAACCAGTGCCTAATGTCTGTTTAGCCTAGAGGTCAAGTCTTTTAATTACCCCCTGCTGGCTTCTGTTCTCTCAAAACAAGTAACAGGTGAATATCTTTTGGAACAGGATCAAGAAAAATGTATAACCAAAGATATACATGGTGGTTAGTAGAATTCAGCAGCTCTGAGGCAAATACTTAAGTAAAGTGTTACACTTATTTTTTTAAAAAAAGCTAATGTCTGACATATTTTTCATCCTCCGATTTAAAATTAAATTACAACATCTTCATTCCACTATTTAGACTATTCATAAAAAAAAAGCAAGATATTCAAGAAGTCCAATTCAAGTGACATCTGAAAGGGCAGGTGGTGAACTATGTACACATCCAACTCCACAAGTGATGGGGGTGCCTGGGCCCAAGATCTGTGGGCAAATAAAACTCATCTTCCATGCGGTTCTGGTAGATGAAAAAGGACTGTAACCTCTGTGAGGACACTGACCATGTCTCTTGTGCTCACAACTGTATGCTTAATGCCTAGTGTAGTTAGTATGATGATTGGCATGGACTAGGTACTCAATAAACATTTGATATTTGATGGACGGAAAGATGGATGAATACATAGATATTGTTTTCTATTTGGATGAGTGGACGAAGAGTATGGGGTAGAAAAAATGAGTTCGGGAAAGATTTCTGACTCATGTTAATCACATTCTTCTTTTAGCAATAAGACAAAATACTTTGGGTGAAGCTTTGCTATTAGGTGAATTAAGCTATAGATTCTGGAGCAATCTTTGATTAGCTATGCAACATTAAACAAAAAACATCACCTTTGGGGGCCCATTTCCTCATCACTAAAATTCATATGCAAAATTTATTTGGGCTCTTGAGAAGATTAAATGAAATAACAATGAAAGAGTCCATTGAACTACCTGGTACTGTGTTTTTAAAATGCTGAAAACAGATAAAATGAAGAGAGTTATTGACCTTTGTGCTAAAAGACATGTCACTCACTAGAGGGAACAGAAATAATACTTCAGATAATTCTGGCCCCTGGAAATCTATGATCATTTTAAATATGCATAGATAAAAGATCTTAAGCTGTCTGTGCTGAAGTATTATATCATTAAATTAAAAATTTATCAAGATAAACTGTAATCATCTCTTCCCTAAAAAGGTAAAATGAACTTTTCACATTGCATGATTCCCCATGTTGTGTGTGTTCTAGTGTTGTTTTAAAAGATAACAAAGTATGGGCAAAGAGATGCACAGAAGTCTAGAGCAGGAGTCAGCAAACATTTTCTACAAATGATCAAATAGTAACTATTTTAGGCTTTCATGGGGGTAGAGTCTCTGCCATAACTACTTGATTCTGGTGTGATAGCACAACAGCACCCAGAGACAATACATAAATAAATGAGTGTGTTTGTTCCAATAAAACTTTACTTATGGACACTGACATGTGAATTTCATGTAATTTTCATGTGTCACAAAATAATTCTTCTGGGTTATGAGAAAAAAATCGCATGCAAGGCTGAATCTGGCCCATGAACTGTAGTTTACTGATTACTGGTCTAGAGAAAACAGTTTTACTTTCTAATACCTGACTGGAGTCCTTTAATGCATCAAGAGTATTTACTTTAAATATGACATTGATATTCTCCTGATGATTCAATGTTAAAGGTTAAATTATTAATATGAACTAGAAATGAAGCACTATTTTCAAGCTACTCAATTAATGAAGTTTGGGAATAGTTAAAATATGCAGACACTTGCTGCTGGCCACAGATTAGCTAACATATATGTATTCTAGCAAAAACATCAAGTTAAGAAAATAAAAGTGAGAGAAAACAACTTCTGTCAGGTTTTGCTTAATCAATTTTTAAAGTGTGTTTTATGGTGATAACCATTGGAAAGGCATATTTCATTTCCTAATATAACACATAGCAATTTCCTATCCTGCTGGTATAAAACCTGTGGGATTATTATTTTCTTATTAAAACCTGCCTTTGAGGCAGAGAATTGAAATGCCCCAATCACAGGTTAACTATTATCACTTGCAAAGCAATTTGGTTTGAACAATAACCCTCTAAGTTAGATTATTTATCTTCTTCTTTATTTTCCCTTAGAACATTGTGTTTTTAATTGACCTAAATCTAACTCCCACAGATTCTGCATAAATGATCACAGTATAAAGAACTAAATACAATTTCTCTAATTCTGTTTGATACATTAAGACTTAGCAGGAACTGCAGCTCAACTGTCAAATTAAAAACTTCCAGCTTTCACAAATACATGGAAGCAGTATTGAGGAGGATTCAGTTCATCCATTTGATACATTGTTGCTATGGACTGAATGTTTGTGTCTCCCCCAAATTCATATGGTGAAACCACAACCCCCAGTGTGATGGTATTTGTAAGTGAGGCCTTAGGGAAGTAATCAAGTTTAGGTGAGGTTATGAGGATGGGGGCCCCCATAATGGGATTAGAACAGGAAAAGACCAGAGTTTTCTTTCTCCACCACGTGAAGACAAAGGGAGAGGCAGCTATCTGCAAGCCAAGAAGAGAGTTCTCACCAGAAGCCAAATCTGCCTGCACCTTAATCTTGGATTTCCCAACCTCCAGAACTGAGAGAATTAAATGTCTGTTGTTCTGCTATCAGTACTCTTGCCTGGAAAATTCCATGGACAGAGGAACCTGGCGGGCTACAATCCACGAGGTCACAAGAGTCGGATATGACTGAGCACAAACACACATACACGCGTTCAGCTACCTAGTCTACGGTATTTTGTTGTAGTAGCCTGAGCTAAGACAACTGAATCGCTGCTGCTGCTGCTTGCTGCTAAATCGCTAGGCATAGTTTAAAACATGCTTTCTTTAACTGTGCTGCCCTCAGCAAGTTGCTCATTGCCTATTTTCAATAAAATAAGGATTATAGTAGTACCTATCCCTGATGGCTCAGGTGGTAAAGAATCTGCAAGCAGTGCAGGAGACCCAGGTTTGATCCCTGGGTCGGGAAGATCCCCTGAAGAAGGGAATGGCAAACCACTCCAGTATTCTGGCCAGGAGAATCCCATGGACAGAGGAGCCTGGCAGGCTATATAGTTCAGGGGGTTGCAAAGAGTCAGACATGACTAAGCAACTAACACTTTCACTTTCATACTTAGAGTTGCCAGGAGGATCAAATAATATTTATAAAGCACATAAGGAACACTTTATAGATGTTCACTTACAAACTTCCTCATATTTATATATTTATTTTTACATTTGGTGGTTTAAGCTATATACACAGCAAATTATTTTCATTTATATGTTGAGTAAGCTTTAACCAACTAATAGTTATGTGAAAATAAAATGAGATAAATAGAAATTAAAACAACAAAAGGATGCTATTTCTCAGGTTGGCTAATTTTTTTTTAACTATTTAATGTTGGCACGTGAAATACTCAGAGGCATGTTTAATGGCCTAACCTTTCCAGAAAGTAACTCTGCAATATTCCTAAATCCTTAATGTTATTCATAACCTTTGAATCACTGATTCCTCTTTTGGCAATGCTTCTTACTAGAATAATAAGATGTGGAGTTAAAGATGGATATATGAGGATATATATATAGTCAACTTCTCAACAAGAATTTCTTCTCTCCTGACTTTGGGCACTGCAGTGTTCGTCAGTGCTTCAGGGAGACATAGTCTTTGCACTCAAGAAAGTTACATTCTAAATGGTAAGAGAGAGCAAACACACATCAAATAACAGCACATAATTCTTTCCTAGGTACATAAAACATTCTAATTTCTGACATGCTTGAGCCACTGATGCCTCAATAATTCAGAAAAAGGAAGGCCAAAGTACTCCAAAGATCCTTCTTGGAAGAGAGTTGAATCTGGCCCTTCTAAAGTGGGTACCACTTGAATGCAGGTGGAAGGGAGAAGAACAAGACATTTCAGGTGAGGTTTGATCAGTAGTTTTATGTTATGCTTGTTGCTGCAGCTGCTGCTAAGTCACTTCAGTCGTGTCTGACTCTGCGTGATCCCATAGACGGAAGCCCACCAGGCTCCCCCGTCCCTGGGACTCTCCAGGCAAGAACACTGGAGTGGGTACTCTGGTATAATTATTATTTTTTCTATTTTATTTTATTTAACTTTCCAATATTGTATTGGTTTTGACATATTGGTATAATTATTGATAGTGCACCTTTTCACACTTCAAAGTGTCCTAATTCTTTTTATTTGTACACCAGTGTTCATTGCAGTGCCATTCACAGTAGCCAAAAGGAAAAAAGCAACAAAAGTGTCCATCAACAGATGAATGGATAAACAATATATATACAATGGAATATTACCACATATATTAATATTATTATACCCCATTACATATATAAAATAATATATATTTTTATATATAATAAAATAATATATAAATATATAAGGAATATTATTAAGCCATAAAAAAGAAATTCTGATACCTGCTACAACATGTACAATCTTGAAATAACACAGACACAAATAATAATACAGACACAAAATTATAATACAGACACAAAAGGACAAATATCACATGATTCCATTTATATGAATATAGAATAGACAAATTCATAAAGACAGGAAAAATACCTCTGTTTTTACCAGGGACTGGTAGGGGAGGGGAAATGAGTGTTTAATGAGTTCAGAGTTTCCACTGGGGATGATGAAGAGTTTTGAAAATAGTGGTGATAGTTGTACAACATTGCACATCAAAGTGTCCTAATTTTTACCATAAATTATATGAACACCCTAAGCAAAAATACTCTAAGTAGTAGACATTCACGTTCACTAAATTGGTCAATCAGCTCAACAGATAGTAATTTTGACTAGCACCAGCAAGAGATCATTTGTTCATTCAGATTATTTGTTCATTTATTATTCAATGTGAATTCAACATAAAATGGCAATTTGTTTTAACTTTTTACTGTCAATGCAGAAAGAGAGCCAACTAGAGGAATGGACTGTAAATGAGAGTCTTCTTTTTTTGCATAGTCTTTTCCCCCCTTTTTTCCCCTTCTTTACAGTTATCAGGATACTAGAAGAGATATCAGAAAAATTCCTAAAGCTTCATGGTAACAGGCACATCTAGAGTTTGTAGTGAACAAAGATACCCAATGGCTTAAGGAAGAAGATTATGGAAATTTTCCAGGATTCTGCAGGACAGGGATTGAGATAAGGCATTTTTCCCCCAGGTTTATCCTTAGAACTAAGTCTAAGGCTCACAGAATTAAAAGACTTGCTGGTCTGAAATCAACTGAGATTTGGGGAAGGGGCTGGTATCTCCATGCTCAGCAAATCAAACCCCAGTTGAGCATCATCATTTCTGTACATAATGTAAAATTGGAAGCCCTAAATCATGTGAATGGCTGACACCAGAAAAAAAATCACACTCACTCAGCATTCTTGCCATCACAAGAAAATCACAGCTTGTTACAGAGAGTTCACTGGTAACCATGGAATACGAAATCCAAATTTTGGTCAGGCCAAATTTAACAATAACTTCAGTCAGTTATAAACTGGAATTTTCCAGTTTCTATGTTATAGAAAATTTTATGCTATGATCAATTTGATAAAAATATCTGCATGAAAGGCTCTATAATACCAAAACTGAACTACTTTATAATTAAAATATTGCTTCAAGGCTGTGCCTTATTAACACACTTATAAGCTGTAAATTTAAGCAGAAAAATTTGATGCAAGAGGGAAAAATAATTGATTAATCAATATGCAATCAACAGTTAGCAAGATAGAGATTTTTCTGAAGAAGAAAAGTCACTTTTAAAAAGTCCTTATTGCATAGCATTCATTACTCAGTACATCATGGGTTTTATTGTGGTCTGATTATGCCAGCAGCACATCTCAAACATAAGAGTTGAAACAGTCAAGTTGATGTTTAGGGCAGGCAATTTCATTAAAATATAACAAAAGGGAACAATGATAATGTTTGATACAAAATCCTGCCACCATCCAAGACTCTTCTGGGACCACAAAATAAACTCCTAACAATTCCAACCTTAAAAAAAAATTATTCTAAATTTTGCTTTCCCTTTCACTCCATCAGGATTATTCCCCTAATAATGTGTGGAAGCAAAAATCACTAGGCTAATTATTTCCGCTCCTATTTGAGAGAAAACCCTGTTACACCAATAAAGGAAAAAGAAAAACTAACTTTTGATAATAAGCAGAGTTTTCATTCAAATGTCTCTCTGTGAAAGACTCAAAAAGTCACTTCACTAAGTTTAAATATGTTTCTGTCCCCCAAGTTCTTCCCAAACCTAATTAAACTTTTCTGTAATTGTTTTTACTCCTTCCTCTGAAGTATTAGCTATAATAAATGAAAATTTTGATAATGTTTTTATTGGCATTTTTAATTTTCCTAATTATTAGTGGTTGGGTGGCTTAAGTTAAAATGATTCTTTTAAGACTCTCTGAAGTTAGTTTTTGAGTAGTTCCATCAACATTCAGATAATAAATAGTGGTTAATCCCTCCTTACAGAGAAAGAAAAATGAGAAATAATGTTCATAATACAAAGAAGGTTGTCGTTCCTGACAAAACAATATGGCCAGAGCTACAAGAATGACAGTTTTCAATGAAGTCAGGACAAAACTTATTCTGAATTCCCATAAGGAAGCAAATCAGAGGACTGGGCAGATAGGGACAACAATTAGTGCAAGGTTTTCAAACAGTGGTGGGACAACTATTGAAGGCAAAATATAAACAATACCATGAGAAGAAACAAAAAGTGGGGAAGAGAGCCTTTATTAGGCAATTGGTATCTAATACTATCTACTCCAACATAAAATAAATTCTGAATAATGTTTACAGTTGGACTGAAGAAAATGATAAAGTAAAAAAAGAGCAAGCGTAACACTGAAAAATACTGACAGAAGCAATGCAAAATCAGTGGTCTGAGGTAAATTTGCCAGAACTAAATCTTCAAAAGTTGCTGCCAAGTTGGCATACATTCAAAACTGAAAGTTGAAATAATGTTCGGGTTCTGTGTGCAAATAACCGAATTTCAGACATTTAAATGAATTGTCTGCACAACCACACTGAACTGTTTAGATATTTTTAGTGAAAATTGTCATCTAAAATTCACTCTATACCCTTCATTAAAATCTCCACTTGTTTTCAGTTGTAACAATAACTCTTCCTGGTATCTGTCCGATGAACAAGGAGTCAGTTGGCAGACAGAGAAAATAGGGCCAAATTACTACTCTCCTAATATTAAATTCAAGTTTTAATTCCCAACCCAAAGGAAGAAAATAATCATTTTCAACAGATGAAAGAAAAATCTATGTAGCCCCAGACTAAAAGACTTACATTTTTAAATTGAAAATGTTATTAGCTAGTAAGAACAAAGGTTAAAGCACTAATTTGGTATATTAGAATGAATACGATCTAATGGATAATGAATTCTATCTTTAGACAAATGTTAGGCTGCAGAGGAACGCCACACTTGTAAATGGGAAAGTTTATAATTTAGCTAACCTGAAAATTAGAGGTTTTAGAAAGCATGAATTGAAAGTCTCACCTGAAGGGATTTCTGAATGCCAAAAATCAGGAATGAAAACCCAGAATCTAAGAAATGTGAAAGGGGAAAAGACTGCCAAGGCAGCAGGAGTGGAAGGGGGCAGAATCATAAGACTGAAATTAAAAAGGGACATTGGTACAGATTACAAAAATACTGTAAATTATTTTAAAGATATTCCATCTGAATTAGACACCTGTATGATACTGTGGCTTCAAAATAAATTTTCACAGGATTTTACTTTTGTCATATATTTTAGAGAGTGTGTGTAGTAAGAGTAAGAACAAGAGAGAAAAGGGAGGAGGGAAATACTGACAGATCATCACCAACCTGCTACAGCACCAACTCCCAAATCCCACTGAGTTTTAAAAGTAGATGTGAACTTTAATTATGATTGTTTAAGCTTCCTTTTAGGTTTAAGCCAATTTATATTAAGACTTTAAGTGATTTTTAATAAGCAAAAGATCAGCCCTACAGCTATGATTTTATGCTAGGAAAAAATACACGTTTGGATGACTGCTGATGTTAACAGAGGACCGAATGCTGTTGTTAATTGTATTCAATGTGTTCTCTTACAACAGTGTTTTTGATAAGCTTCTGATCCCATAATTTTAAAATACAATAAAATGTAAAGGAGACAAAAGCAATGCCCTGGAAAACCGAGCATGCATTCTAATTCATCCTCACTGCTCTCTCATCAGGCGAGCTGTTGATACCACATCCATCACTCAAGAAAACAAACCTGTCATCTGCATTATCTTCTAGGTCCATGTCTATATTTTACTTCCCATCTGAACAAACAAAAACCTAAAAGGACTAATCTTTTCATTGAATTGAAGACGGAAACTTGTACATGGAACTGGGTGTTCATCCTAACTCTGCTTTTGTTTGCTTCATGGCATTTTTCAAATTGAATATATACATGCAAACAGTGAAAAACAGTTTTTCAGCTGTCCCTGAAAAAAAAGTTTTTCAGTTTTTCAAAGGACCACAACTGTCCTTGTCCTTTGAAGAATCTTCTATTGAAAACATGTGATGAGACCAACAAGGAAACATCAAGAAAGTAAATGGTTTGCTCAGGTGCTTATAAACCAGCTTTCTTTGCTGCTTTATCCTGTAACTGAAACTCCAATCATAATCTCATGCATGCAGGGACTGCTTCTTCCTTGGAGCTGTTGTTCAGGCTGCTTCTCTCTCTGAGCCATTGCTCATATTTCTTCCCCAACCTCAGAAGCCTGGAAGAGTCTCCACTTCATATATTGACAGTCTATCTTCTTCCAGAGCCAGTTCAAGGTCCCCCACCTTCCATGAGGTCTTTGTTAATCACTTCTAATCATTCCAAATTCTCCGTCCTCTCAATTTAGATGGAATTAGCAGGTATTCCAATACAGTTTTACTCCAGTTTAATATTTCTATGCTATTCTGTAACTTTTCCTGTGTCCTATCCAACCAGAATGGTAATCTGTATGAAGGCTGAGGCAGGGTTTTTTGTTTTTTGTTTTGTTTTGTTTTGTTTTTTATATTACAAGGCGTTGAACAATGACAGAGGCATGGGTATTTGACAAATACTTGCTGGTGGATGGACTGAGGGATCAATTCTTTTCTTGGCTGGTAAATGGAAGAGGGTATAGGGAAAAGACTTGTCCCTGGGATAAACAGTCACCTAACTATCTGGTTTCATAAAGGATCAAGGCATAGCAATCATATTATGCCTAAAGAAGAATTGGGGGGGAGCCCCCTTGTTTCACATTCACCATACCCTTCAAGTTGGCAGCACCTCTGAATTAACAGCAATGACAAGGACTTGCTGAAACTATACTCACAGAGAGAGGGGATAGTACAACCTATTCCCTTGCATGGAAGAAGGGGACATTCATGGTTCCGAGAAGATTGCCCAGTTGGGAGAAAACTTCTTCCAAAGTCGTTTATCTTATTCTTCAGCAACAGTGGCGCAAAGCCTGGGATTTGGCACACCGACAATTATGGTAAGTAGCTTAAAGCCTTGGCATTTAAGAAGGAGGAGAACCTTTTAGTTGTGATATGCTGAATGGGCACTTTCAGCCTGAAGAAGGTCACACCACATGTGATGGATGATGCAATAAATTTGGTCTTATAGACACTGAAAAACTTTAGAGAAAAATTAAAATTACAAAAGCATGCATTTAAATTATATGAATAAACTGATGTGTACATTATAAATATTTCCACAACCTGTCTTTGGAGCATTTCAGCAAAACATGCATTCTGCATGCTTGAATAGACTCTATAGTCAGAACAAGGCAATATTCTCCTTGTTCAAATAAATGTTCTTAGGCTGAAGAATTTCAACAGCCCACAGGGAGAAAGCCTAGAAACTGCTTAAGCAAATTCTAAGCATGCCCACGTGGTTTCTGCTCAGCTGCAGGTAATTATCAATCATATCATTCTGGCAAAAGCTTGACAACATCACTTGCTTTCTCATCTTTTTTTCTCATTATGCTCTTCTCCCAATAGAAAAATACCATTTTAAAAAATAACAAACATCCATATCTTTCCCATAGTTCTTGACAGAATGGATAGTTTATAACGTTGCCCTTTCTTTTACGCATTTTCAGTCCATGGCATGGAGCCATTTCATCTTTTCCAATTCATCATGTATGTATGGTAATAACAACTATGTGCAATATACCTTACATTCAATATTAAATATAAGATTTAATTTCTTATATATGTGGTATATCTTGGAAACAAGCAGCAGAATTTGCACATTTGCTTCAAATACTCACCTAAAGATGCCGAGCACTTATTCCAACTTTGGTCTTGTTTCTCAGAAGCATCAGTAGAGCTGCTTTTTGGAAACTCTCCTCAGATATTTACGTATAACATGCCTTAGAATCACACCTTGGTTAGGCAAAAAAACACTACCTTTCCAGCACTATCTATTGTCATATTTTCCAGATGAGCCTAAGCAGTGAATTTCTTTAAACCTTAGTGTACACCAAAATGCCACTCCTAGGTATACACCCAAAAGAATTGATAATATATGTCCACACACAAAGACTTGTAAAAGAGAATCCATTGCAGCATTATCCATAAGAGCCAAAAGCAGGAACAACCCAAATGTCCATCAACTGATGAACAGATAAACCACATGTGCTCCCACATTGGAATATTCGCACGTTGGAATACTATTCAGTAACAAAACGAAACGAAGTCCTGATACACGAACCTTGAAAAAATTATGCTAAGTTAAAGAAGCCAGAGATGAAATGCTACATATTGTATGATTGTATTTACATGAGATGCCCAGAATAGGCAAATCCAAAGAGACAGAAAGAGAAAGCAGATTAGTGGTTTCCAGGGGCTGGGGACAAGGAAGAATGGGGAGTGATTGCTTAATGAATACAGAATTTCTTCTTGGGGTGATGAAATGTTCTAAAATTGATGTTTTCACAATTCTGGGCCTATATGAGAAACAAATGGATTCTACATTTTAAATCAGTGAATTGTGTCATGTATGAATTAAATCTCAATAAAGCTTTTTTTAAAAAAACTAAAGGCTACAACTGAAATCTCCTTAATAAAGGGGTTCTCCTGTAGAACCTCCCTACATTTTTTGTGAAGAACAATTTGAGATTTTGCAAAAGCACTGAGAAAGAAAATCAGTTTTCTTACCCATTACCTCAACCACAGATCCATCATCCAGCCATCCATCCAATAGTCAAACAGAACAGTCCACAGCACAGAGTTCCTTCTCACGTGACTCCAGTCTCCTAAGCTTAAGAGCTAAGAGTAAAATGTCTCTCCTTCTATATTCTTACTTCTTGACAGCTATTGTGAAAAATAAGTACAAAAACACTTAACATTTGGTTTAAAAGTAGAGGTTCCCATGTAAAAATGGTGCATTTAAAATTTTATACCAAAAAAAAAAAAAAAATCTAAACAAGTTTACCCCCCAGAGGGCTACGATTTACAGTTCTTGCTATTTGGGAAGAAATGTTAGCACCTTCATCAGAGACAGAAGTAACCACCCTGTCTTTTATGCTCTTGTGCGTGCTAAGTTGCTTCAGTCATGCTTGACTCTCTGCAACCCTATGGACTGTAGCCTGCCAGGCTCCTCTGTCCATGAGGATTCTCTAGGCAAGAATACTGAAGTGGGTTGCCACACCCTCCTCCAGGGGATCTTTCCAGCCCAGGAACTTATCTCTTATTTCTCCCACATTGGCATGTGGGTTCTTTACCACTAGGGCCATCTGGGAAGCCCAACACACTTTTACAACAGGTTGCTGTTGCTCTTCAGTTGCTAAGTCATGTCCAACTCTTTGCATCCCCATGGACTGCAGCACACCAGGCTTCCCTGTCCTTCACTATCTCCCGGAGTTTGCTCAAACTCATGTCCATTGAGTCGGTGATGCTATCCAATCATCTTATCCTCTGTCACTCTCTTCTCCTTCTGCCATCAATCTTTCCCAGCATTAGGGTCTTTTCCAATGAGTCAGCTCTTCACATCAGGTTGCCAAAGAAAGTACTGATGCTTCAGTTTCAACATCAGTCCTTTTAATGAATATTCGGGGTTGATTTCCTTTAGGATGAACTGGTTTGATCTCCTTGCAGTCCAAGGGACTCCAGGAGTCTTCTCCAGCACCACATTTTGAAAGCATCAATTCTTCAGCACTCAGCCTTCTTTATGGTCCAACTCTCACATCCATATATAACTACTGGAAAAACCATAGATTCGACTATACGGACCTTTACTACTATAGTATTCTGGCCTGGAGAATTCAATGGACTGTGTAGTCCATGGGATCGCAAAGAGTTGGACATGACTGAGTGACTTTCACTTCACTTTAAATACATTTTAAAAAACAAGAACATACTGTATAACACAGGGAACTATATTCAATATCTTATAATAACCTATAATAGAAAAGAAACTGAAAAAGAAGATATCTATATATACACATATATGTATAACTGAATCACTTTGCTGTATACCTGAAACTAACACATTATATAGCAACTATACTTCTATAAAATTTTTTTATAATTATTGCTTAACTTATACAAGTAATACATGCTTGAGATGAGTGAAAATACAAAAATGCAAAAAGGAGATTTCAATTCATCTGGAGAGATTATAATTTAATATTTTGATGTATTTCCTTCTGAATTATCTTTTTATACACACTCACTTCAAAATTCCAAGTCACTTATATATAGAGTGCATTGATTACTGAATTGGGCCTTGCAATGTGGCAGAAATTTCCATTAATAGGCAGAGTCTATGCCCCTATTCTTTGATTTTGGGTTGGCCTAGTGGCTCGAACAATAGTAGACAGCAAAAGTGATGGTATACAGTTTGCAGGCTATGCCTCAAGAGACTTTGGAGCATCTTCTCCCTGTCTTACAGCCCTGTCTCTGCCATGAGAGTCTGCTGGAGAATGAGAGACAATGTGGACCAGAGATGAAGTCTCTTTTGCCAATATGCTACATAACCACATATGCATAAGCAGCACAGCAGAGATCAACCAAGTTCTGCCCACATTAACAGAACTAATCCATTAACCTACAGAAGGTACAAAAATAATTGTTCCATGGTACACAAAGCCAAGTTTTGTGGTTGTTTGTTAAACAGTTTATTCTAACCATAGATAACTGGTGCAGTATATAATTTTTGTCTAAGTTCTGAGAAGCTGACTCCAGCTCATCAGAAATGGAGTTGAAAAGATATTGGGCACCTGAGGATCATGGAGAGGCTCAGAACCAAGTTTTCCAGAACAATTTCCAAAAGGTTTTCAGAACAGCATCAGATCAGATCAGTCGCTCAGTCGTGTCCGACTCTTTGCGACCCCATGAATCGCAGCACGCCAGGCCTCCCTGTCCCTCACCAACTCCTGGAGTTCACTCAGACTCACGTCCATCGAGTCAGTGATGCCATCCAGCCACCTCATCCTCTGTCATCCCCTTCTCCTCCTGCCCCCAATCCCTCCCAGCATCAGAGTCTTTTCCAATGAGTCAACTCTTCGCATGAGGTGGCCAAAGTACTGGAGTTTCAGCTTTAGCAGCATTCCTTCCAAAGAAATCCCAGGGCTGATCTCCTTCAGAATGGACTGGTTGGATCTCCTTGCAGTCCAAGGGACTCTCAAGAGTCTTCTCCAACACCACAGTTCAAAAGCATCAATTCTTCAGCGCTCAGGCTTCTTCACAGTCCAACTGTCACATCCATACATGACCACAGGAAAAACCATAGCCTTGACTAGATGGACCTTTGTTGGCAAAGTAATGTCTCTGCTTTTCAATATGCTATCTACGTTGGTCATAACTTTCCTTCCAAGGAGTAGGCATCTTTTAATTTCATGGCTGCAGTCACCATCTGTAGTGATTTTGGAGCACTGTTTCCCCATCTATTTCCCATGAAGTGGTGGGACCGGATGCCATGATCTTCGTTTTCTGAATGTTGAGCTTTAAGCCAACTTTTTCACTCTCCACTTTCACTTTCATCAAGAGGCTTTTTAGTTCCTCTTCACTTTCTGCCATAAGGGTGGTGTCATCTGCATATCTGAGGTTATTGATATTTCTCCCAGCAATCTTGATTCCAGCTTGTGTTTCTTCCAGTCCAGCGTTTCTCATGATGTACTCTGCATATAAGTTAAATAAACAGGGTGACAATATACAGCCTTGACGAACTCCTTTTCCTATTTGGAACCAATCTGTTGTTCCCTGTCCAGTTCTAACTGTTGCTTCCTGACCTGCATATAGGTTTCTCAAGAGGCAGGTCAGGTGGTCTGGTATTCCCATTTCTTTCAGAATTTTCCACAGTTTATCGTGATCCACACAGTCAAAGGCTTTGGCATAGTCAATAAAACAGAAATAGATGTTTTTCTGGAACGCTCTTGCTTTTTCCATGATCCAGAGGATGTTGGCAATTTGATCTCGGGTTCCTCTGCCTTTTCTAAAACCAGCTTGAACATCAGGAAGTTCACGGTTCACATATTGCTGAAGCCTGGCTTGGAGAATTTTGAGCATTAATTTACTAGTGTGTGAGATGAGTGCAATTGTGCGGTAGTTTGAGCATTCTTTGGCACTGCCTTTCTTTGGGAACAGCATAGAGCTGACCTAATAATTAAACTGCATTTGATCCTCCTCCAACTCCAGATGCTATAGTTTATGTTACCTCCAAAATCTCAACCTTTCAACAGCCACACTATCACCAGACAGATGCCATTCTCACCAGAAACAACCTTTCTGACACTGCAGCCTTCCAAAGCTAGAAGTTTCTGTTTCCACTGGTGTGAGAAAATGGATGCTCTCATTATGCTCTTACCTAGAGAAACCTAGGGAGCATTTTACCTTATAAAAATATTAAAAATAGGCAAAGGACTTGAACAGATACTTCACTGAAGTGGATATAAGAAGGGCCAATAAACACATTAAAAAATGTTAAACATTGTTCATGCTTAGAGAAACGCAAATCAAAACCATGGTGAGATACCACATGTACCCATATTAGAATGGATAAAAATTGAATCCACCAACACCACCAAATGCTGACAAGGATGCAGAAAATCTAGAACTCTCACACACTGCTGGTAGGAATACAAAATGGTACAACCATCCTGATAGATAGTTTGACAGTTTCTCATAAAGTTAAACACATATTCACCATATGATTCAGCAATTCCCATCCTGGAATTTATCCTGGAGAAATAAAAACTCCTGTTCACACAGAAATCTTTACACAGATGTTTATAGCAGCTCTAGTCATAATCACCCCAAAATGGAAGCCAGCCAAATACTATTTTCCAGGTTAACAGATAAACTATGGTATATCTATACCATGAAATTTACTCCTCAGCAACCAAAAGGTACAAACTATTGATAATGGGTGACAACTATAGGAAGAGTCTATATGACATATTTTGTCTTTTTAAAAACATTTTTTGATATATTGTCTTACTTGTAACAGGGACTATATAACAGGAAATCAAATGATGATATTAGTGCTTAAGGAAGAAGAAAGTATGAATTGAAATGAGAAAAATCTCATTCAGGAAGCTAGTTAGAAGGACTAGCATGACACATGAGGGTCAGTGCCAGGATGGACAGAGAGAAAAAGATAAATATGACCACTGTGTAGAAAGAGGGATAAGTCTTCCCTTATATGGGGCCATATGAATACAGAATATAAATGAGAAGGAACAGTCAAAAATATTTTCAAGGTTCTAAGGCTACAAAAATGGTTATCATGGAAGAAAACAGGAAAGTTTAGAGAAAAAGCTGGTTGTGATATGTTTATTCATTTAGTTACTGTTCCTTTTCAGGGAGAAAAGATCACTAATTATTTGAACATTTAGAGTTTGAAGTGAGATGGAACCTATAAGGAGAACTATCCTATAGGCAAAAGGAAATATGGGACTAGGATTCAACCAAGGAGGGAAACAATAATTTGCATCTCTAAAGGACAGAAGTGAGAGCTGAAACTAAGACATAATATTAACAAGTGGACAAAATCATGAGAAAACCCATTTCTTCCATTTGAGTGAAATTTTATTTGACAAACATGAATATCCAATTTAATCTACAAATTTATACCAGGAAAGCACATTACAAACATCTGTTTTAGTATTGCTAAGTTTTAAAGAGACCTTATGTTAGATTTACCTTGTAAAAGATACTTAATTAGTCAGTATCATAGAAAATAATGACATCAACTTTTGTTAACCAAGAGAAATATTTTAAGTTAAAATCAAGCTGAAGCGTAACAAGATCAGTATATTCAAGGAATGCAGTATAAAGGTGTATTCCATTTTTCTCTGCAAAGCACCTCGCAAATCCATACTTTGCTCTTTGGAGATATTAATGTAATTGCTGAGGACGTTGGCCAATGGTATTTTTTTCTAATGGTATTTATTATAAAACAATCTTGGCAAGTGAAAGAAAACAGCACACACTGCTAATATTTTGGTAGAATTATGTGTTTATTCTAGCACTGTTAACAAGAGAGAAGTAAGCACTGGACAAGCACAGAGGAATGCTGCTGATGTAAATGAATATTTATTCAAAGCTCAGCTCTTCCAACCCCCTCTGATAGGGGAATGACAAAGAGCATTTTGATCTTGGATTTCTCCCAATCTCACACACCAACAAATACAGCACCCAAAGAAATGCTGTTGATGGCCCAGGGAGGCAATAAAGGCAGACAAAGCAGTACCCTATGAGAGGGTCTCTGATGTGATGGAGAAGAAGGGTGGGAAAATCCAGATTAGAGAGAAAGCATATGGCTGAAGGGCCAATCATATACGTTGGTTGCTACTGCTGTCACTGTTAGGATGCAGCTTTCTTTAGCCCCTCAGCCACAGTCTATACCCTCAGTATTGGAACCATATGACCATGCTACCATACAGGCAGGACAGGAGCATGTGGATGATTAGTTAAAAAGTATCAGTTAACAGACACATTATATTTTACTAATGTAGATGAACAGTGACCCTTGGTGTTCAAATCATGTTGCATGTATTCTTCCCACACTTGAATTACCAGAAAACATCAGACAAACCAAAATTGAGGAACATTCTACAAAATACCTGGCTGGCACTTTTTTAATGTGGAAAGATCATGAAAGACTGCTTGGAAGAAACTAAGTCGTGCTAACTAAATGGGATCTTGAAATTGGAACTGAAAAAGAACATAAATGTGAAAAACAGTGAAATCCACACTACTATTAATACATGCAAAAGAGATAACCAACAAGGGCCTGCTGTATATCACAAGGAACTCTACTCAATATTCTGTATTAACCTACTGCAGAATCTGAAAGAATGAATCTGAAAAAGAAAGAATATATATATATATATACATATATATATATATATATATATATATGTATAACTGAATCACTATGCTGTACTCCTGAAAACAACACAACATTGTAAATTAACTATACTCTAATGGTGGTTCAGATGGTAAAGAATCTGCCTACAATGCAGGAGACCCAGGTTCAATCCCTGGGTTGGAAAGAGATCCCCTGGAGAAGGGAATGGCTACCCACTCCAGTATTCTTGCCCAGAGAATTTCACAGACAGAGAAGCCTGGCGGGTTATAGTCCATGGGGTTGAAAAGAGTCGGACACAACTCAATGACTAACACTAAAAAGTGAAAAAATTTAAGCAAAAAAGATTTTTTTAATAAGTACACGCACTGATAATATTTTAGCAGGTATTGCCAAATAACTCTATGAAGTTTGATACCAATTTATTAGGTTGTTTTTTTTTTGCCAACTTGCTAACTTTGAGAACTGAACATTTTTACCTTTGCCACTTTTACTGGTGAAAAATACGAACCCATTAGATTGACAGATAGATACATACTACTATATATGAGTATAAAAGATGACTAGTAAGAATCTACTGTATAGCATGGGGAACTCTATTCAGTGCTCTGTAATGATCTATATGTGAAAAGAATCTAAAAATGAGTGGATATATATATGTATAACTGATCCACTTCGCTGTATAGCAGAAACTAACAAACATTGTAAATCAACTATACTCCAATTAAAAATTATTTAAAATAAAAATGACCTCATTAATATTTTAACTCCATTTCTTTAACCAAACAAATGTGAAATAATTGTAGTTAACAAAAGAAAATGGTGAAATCCAAGTAAGTTCTGTATTTCTCTTAAAAGTACCTCAGTTGGCATTTCCAAGATTACTTTGGTAACAAGCCTGTCACCAAGGTGTATTTCTTAGTTTTCATAAATGCACCATGGTTATATATGAAATTAATGTTAGGGGAAGCTGGATAAAGGTATATGGGAGCCCTCTGTACTATCTGTGCTGCTGCTGCTGCTGCTGCTAAGTCGCTTCAGTCGTGTCCAACTCTGTGAGGCCCCATAGACGGCAGTTCACCAGGCTCCCCCGTCCCTGGGATTCTCCAGGCAAGAACACTGGAGTGGGGTGTCATCACCTTCTCTGAGTATCTGTGCTACTCTCCTGTAAATCTAAAATTATTTCAGGAATTCCTTGGTGGTCCAGTGGTTAGGACTCAATGCTTTCACTGCCAGGGTCAAAGTTAGTTCCCCTAGTAGGGGAACTAAGATCCCACAAGACACGAGGTGGAGGTCGGGCCAAAAAAATTTTTCAAAATTAAAAGTTAAAAAGACAGTGTGTATTTATTGTTTGTCCTGCCTTTTTTTTTTTTTTCAATCTTAAATGCTGCTTGGGTTAAAAATTAATTCATATGCAAAACAATTTAAGAATTCATGACCTACCTTCCAACCATATCATACCATTTTTAGTTTCTGGACGCTGCCCTGCTTACTAATTTTTTCATACCTTTGCTCATTCTGTTTCTTCTACTTGCCTTCCTCCCCATCCCTGTTGCCAGACACATTCCTTATTTGAAGACTGACCTCAAATATCATCTTATTCCTTATTTGAAGAATGACCTGAAATATCATCTCCTCTGGCTTCCTCAGGCAGAGTTTGACTTTCCCTTTTATCCATTCTTAGAGCATCATCTAGAAACCTCTCTTTTATCTCATGTGATAAGGTTCTGAATATAGCCTATATGCTGCTGCTGCTGCTGCTGCTAAGTCGCTTCAGTCGTGTCTGACTCTGTGCGACCCCATAGACGGCAACCCACCAAGCTTCCCTGTTCCTGGGATTCTCCAGGCAAGAACACAAGAGTGGGTTGCCATTTCCTTCTCCAATGCATGAAAGTGGAAAATGAAAGTGAAGTCGCTCAGTCATGTCCGACTCTTTGCGACCCCATGGACTGCAGCCCACCAGGCTCCTCCATCCATGGGATTTTCCAGGCAAGAGTACTGGAGTGGGGTGCCATTGCCTTCTCCAATAGCCTATATGAAGTGCCAGTTATAAGTCAGAGATCTAAAAACAGGCTGCTGCTGCTACTAAGTCACTTCAGTCATGTCTGACTCTGTGCGACCCCAGAGATGGAAGCCCACCAGGCTCCCCCGTCCCTGGGATTCTCCAGGCAAGAACACTGGAGTGGGTTGCCATTTCCTTCTCCAATGCATGAAAGTGAAAAGTGAAAGTGAAGTCGCTCAGTCGTGTCCGACCCTCAGCAACCCCATGGACTGCAGCCTTCCAGGCTCCTCCATTCATGGGATTTTTTCCAGGCAAAAGTACTGGAGTGGGGTGCCATTGCCTTCTCCGGAAAAACAGGCTATCTGGATTCAAATCCTGACCCAATCTCCTACCAGCTGTGTAACTTAGAGAAAATTACTTAATCCTGTGTCTAAACTTCCTTGTCTAGATAATTGGGCTAATAAAAACATCTCACGCAGTTGATATGAGAACTCAATGAAGTCATGTGAATAAAGTAATTCTAAAAGAGTTTGACTCAAGTAAGCACTCAATAATTGTTAGCCATTATTATTGTTATTACATGTCCCTCTAGATTGAGAACATTCGGAACAAGGACCACATGTTATTTTCTTTTCTGGGTGAAATTCTCAGAGCGGATTTAAATCCTCCCTTTGCCATTTATTGGCTTCAAACTTCCTAGGATTATTTTGAGGATTTAGTGATCCATTGCTTTTTTTTTTTAATGCCAAAATTTATCGAATGGAGGTCTGTACACAGGCAAATCTTAATGTGAAAACTAAGACATGAGAAGCTCCCCCACTGCCTCTGCCCTCTAGGGTGGGGAGAGGAGGGAGGAAGCCTTAGGGGCAGAGGACAAGAAGGGGAACACAGCTGTAGGAAGGGAAGGGTCCAGGTTGGATGGTGTGAATCGATGTTTTAAGGAAAAAAAAGAACAATCTATTCACACCCAGGGGCCAGGGAAGGGAAGAGGAAAGGCACTGCTCTGGTTCTATTCACAAGGGACACAGGAGGGCAGGGAGGTTGAAGGAGGTGGAGATCTGGGGGAGGGGAGGGGGCTGAGGGGTAGAAAGTCCTCATGCCCACCCCTCATCCTCTGTCCTTCCTTCTATTCCCTCCCGGCAGTGGGGAGAGGGACTCATTACCTCTGCCCCCTAGTCCAGGGGCCCAGCCAGGGCAGGAGCTTGGTGGGCCATGGCCCCCATTCCCAGCCCCCTGGGGGTTCCCAGATGGAAGGGGTAGTTGGTGGCACCCTCAGGAAGAGTTGGTGAGAAGAGCTGTGGCATTGGTCAACTGCTAAGTCCAGGCCGGTCTGAGCGTGACTTAAAGTTTGTGATGATGGGGTGAGGAAGGGAGTGCCTGTTGGGGTCCTCATTTGAGAAGAGATGAGAACAGTTTTGAGAGATGGTTGGACAGTGAGTTGGACAGGACTGAAACTGAAGAAAGGACAGGACTGAAATTGAAGAAAGGAAAAGTGGGCGGTTACTGGGGAGCTGGGTTCCAGGACACTGAAGATCATCAAAGAAGCTTTGGGCACAAGCTTCCAGTGTGAGCAGGCTAGAGTGGAGTGCAATGGCCTCAGGGGCCATTCGATTTGAATACCTTTGTCGAGGGGTGAGCTCTAATCTGGGGGAACTGGAACTCTGTGTAGTTGGGATTCATCTCTCAAATCTCTTCCCAGGTTGGTGTTCCCAGCACCTTGATGATCTCTACCAGCTGGTCTACCCCACTGTCCCCAGGGAAGATGGGCCAGCCTAGGAGGAGCTCAGGTAGTAGGCAACCAGCTGACCACACACACATTAATGAATGAGCTTCCCTTGTGGCTCATCTGGTAAAGAAAACGCCTGCAGTGCGGGAGACCTGGGTTCGATCCCTGGGTTGGGAAGAGCCCCTGGAGAAGGGAAAGGCTACCCACTCCAGTATTCTGTCCTGGAGAATACCATGGACTGTATAGTCCATGGGGTCTCAAAGACTTGGACATGACTGAGCGACTTTCACTTTCAGTGGCTCTGAAGATCAGCTCTGGGGCCCGGTAGTATTGAGAACAAAATCACAGAGCTGGAGGACAGGGGTGACAGGGTCCACCAGCATGTTCTGGGGCTTGATGTATGGGTGACACATACCCTGAGCATGGAGGTAGCCCAAGCTCTGGAAGAGCTGGTACATGTATACCTTGACATAGATGATAGCAATGGTCAACTTGGCCTTGGTAAAGTGGCAGACCACCTGGTACACTGTCTAAGGCACATATTCCAGCACCAGATTTAGGTAAAGCTCATCTTTCTTCATGCAAAACATGGGGAAACAGTGAAGTCGATCAGTCATGTCCGACTCTTTGCGACCCCATGGACTGTAGCCCACCAGGCTCCTCCGTCCATGGAATTTTCCAGGCAAGCGTCCTGGAGTGGGTTGCCATATCCTTCTCCAGGAGATCTTCCCAGCCCAGGGATTGAACCCGGGTATCCCGCATTGCAGGCAGATGCTTTACCATCTGAGCCACCAGGGAAGCAGTGACAGACTTAATTTTCTTGGGCTCCAAAATCACTGAAGATGGTGACTGTAGCCAAGAAATTAAAAGATGCTTGCTCCTTGGAAGAAAAGCTATGACAAAGCTAGATAGCATATTAAAAAGCAGAGATCAGTTTGCCGACAAAGGTCTGTACAGTCAAAGCTATGGATGGCATCACTGATTCAATGGACATGAGTTTGAGCAAACTCTGGGAGACAGTGAAGGACAGGGAAGCCTGGTGTGCTGTAGTCCATGGGGTCACAAAGAGTCGGACATGACTGAGTGACTGAACAACAATGGTTTTCCCAGTAGTCATGTACAGATGTGAGAGTTGGACCATAAAGAAGGCTGAGTGACCAAGAATTGATGCTTTCAAACTGTGCTGGTGGAGAAGAGTCTTGAGAGTCCCTTGGGCAGCAAGTAGATCAAACTAGTCAATCCTAAAGGAAATCAATTCTGAATATTCATTGGAAGGACTGATGCTGAAGCTCCAATACTTTGGTCACCTGTGGTGAAGAGCCAACTCACTGGAAAAGATCTTGAAGCTGGGAAAGACTGAGGGCAGGAGGAGAAGGGGGTGACAGAGGATGAGATGGTTGGATGGCATCACTGAATCAATGGACATGAGTTTGAACAAACTCCAGGAGATAGTGAAGGCCAGGGAAGCCTGGCATGCTTCCAGGCAGTCCATGGGGTCACAAAGAGTCAGACATGACTTAGCAACTGAATAACATCTTTCTTCTCCCTTTTGAAATACAAAAAGCATCTTAGCCTTGCAATATTGCAGTGATCTACCTTACGCATAATCTGCAGCTCTCAGTTCTTGAACCTCTTGTCCTGGAGAAACTTCCTGATGGCCACCAGTTCCCTGGCGTCTGCCAGCCATGCCTGGTACATGACCCCAAATGAGCCACTGCCAATCACTTTGATGTCTCTGTAAGCCACTTCCTGGGAGCACTCTGGGCCTTGGCCTAGAGTGGTTACCACTGTGGTCACCTTGCCACTGCCACTGCATTGTGGCAACCATGTGTCCCTAGGTGTGCCTCAGAAATGTAATCACAGTGACTTCATCGGTAAGCTGTGTAGGCCTGATGCACTCTGGGAAATGGAGTCAAGTCACTCACTTAGTTTATTGGCTATATGCCTGATCCATTCCTTTTTAAAGCATGTAGTAGGATAACGAGCTCAAGGCAAGCATTCAAAAATATTAGTTGTAACAATTATCATTTTGATAAAGCCAGAGTTCAACACTTAAGATGTGCTGAATTGTTTGGTGAATGAGTTGATTGGTAAGAATGATTGATAATACTCCAGTAGCTGATATCAATTATCAACTAATGATAACAAAAATTAAATTTCTTCATTTGCCACCTCATGCCTCTAAGCTTTAGAAAGCCTGTTCTAACCCAAGATACTTGTTTGTATTCCTCTGTGTTTTTTTAATATAAATTTATTTATTTTAATTGGAGGCTAATTAAAATATTGTATTGGTTTTGCCATACATTGACAAGAATCAGCCATAGGTGTACATGTGTTCCCCATCCTGAACTCCCCTCCCACCTCCCTCCCCATCCCATCTCTCTGAGTCATCCCACTGCACCAGACCCGAGCACCCTGTCTCATGCATCAAACCTGGACTGGCGATTCTTTTCACATATGATAATATACATGTTTCAATGCCATTCTCCCAAATCATCCCACCTTCGCCCTTTCCCACAGAGTCCAAAAGACTGTTCTATATATCTGTGTCTCTTCTGCTGTCTCGCATACAGGGTTATCGTTACCATCTTTCTAAATTCCATATATATGCGTTAGTATACTGTATTGGTGTTTTTCGTTCTGGCTTACTTCACTCCATATAATAGGCTCCAGTTTCATCCACCTCATTAGAACTGATTCAAATGCATTCTTTTTAATAGCTGAGTAATATTCTATTGTGTATATGTACCACAGCTTTCTTATCCATTCGTCTGCTGATGGACATCTAGGTTGCCTCCATGTCCTGGCTATTATAAACAGTGCTGTGATGAACATTGGGGTACACGTGTCTCTTTCAATTCTGGTTTCCTTGGTGTGTATGCCCAGCAGTGGGATTGCTGGGTTGTATGGCAGTTCTATTTCCAGTTTTTTAAGGAATCTCCACACTGTTCTCCATAGTGGCTGTACTAGTTTGCATTCCCACCAACAGTGTAAGAGGGTGCCCTTTTCTCCACACCCTCTCCAGCATTTATTGCTTGTAGACTTTTGGATAGCAGCCGTTCCGACTGGTGTAAAATGGTACCTCATTGTGGTTTTGATTTGCATTTTTCTGATAATGAGTGATGTCGAGCATCTTTTCATGTGTTTGTTAGCCACCTGCATGTCTTCTTTGGAGAAATATCTGTTTAGTTCTTTGGCCCATTTTTTGATTGGGTCATTTATTTTTCTGGAATTAAGCTGCAGGAGTTGCTTGTATATTTTTGAGATGATTCTTTGTCAGTTGCTTCGTTTGCTATTATTTTCTCCCATTCTGAAGGCTGTCTTTTCACCTTGCTTATAGTTCTATTAACATCCAGTCAATTGGAAGGATCTCAATGGAGTAAGTTCTAAGAACAAGTAGCTTTGCACAATGATACTTTAATAGCCAGTTGAGGGTAAGGAGTATCACAGCTGCAGCTACTGCCAACTAAAGAATATGTGGAAATTCCCTAAGGGCAGCATATAAATCAATATAATTGCTATTGCTATTGCTAAGTCACTTCAGTCGTGTCCGACTCTGTGTGACCCCATAGACGGCAGCCCACCAGGCTTCCCCATCCCTGGGATTCTCCAGGCAAGAATACTGAAGTGGGTTGCCATCTCCTTCTCCAATGCATGAAAGTGAAAAGTGAAAGTGAAGTCGCTCAGTCGTGTCCGACCCTCAGCGACCCCATGGACTGCAGCCTTCCAGGCTCCTCCATTCATGGGATTTTCCAGGCAAGAGTACTGGAGTGGGGTGCCATTGCCTTCTCCAAAATCAACATAATAACTCTTACCTAAAGAACAACTACTACAGGATTGGATGTATAGTCTTAACTTCTTTGTCCCAACTCTGCATAAGAAAGGGCTTATTTTGCCATTTACTCATGGGTGTATGCATATGAAAGTTGACAGGAAATAAATGGCACTTTTTATACAATTTTAATTACTGTACACAAATCTTAAAACCTAATATGTAGAGGAAAAACTGCACTGTAACATAGTTGCCTCGGGTACTGCATATTTTCTTAAGAGTTTAAAAAGCCAAAAATAGTATTGTTGCCTTTTTTCCTCTGAAAGCATTATAAGATCCATGTTCACTGCCTATAACGGCATTTAGGAATGAAGCAGATGGAGTAATTAACAATAGACATAGCTGTATGACACCTCATGGCCCATGGGGCCTAAGTGCATTCACCAATTGATTTCACAACCTTCTACAAAGAGAATACAGTTGTATTCCCTTTAAAGGTGAAGAAACTGAAATTTGTACCTTGTAAATAGTGGCTCTGGGATTTGACCCCAGGTTTACACACCTCCGAAGTCTATGATTATACTGTCCTTCAGTTAAATAAGATTGTGGTTGACATTCTACTTGCTGCTCCCCATAAGCCCGTGCTAAAATTTTTGAATTTGGCTAGGATTGTGCTGGGAAGTTAGTTCTGTTCAAGCTCACACTGACCTTTGTCCCATCTCTAGTGAACACTAGGTCGTTTGCAAGAGGTTACAAGGTCCAACCAATTCAGGATAGAAACCAATGCAATGACTTCCCTGGCAGTCCAGTGGTTAAGACTTTGCATTCCAGTGTAGAGGGATATGAGTTTGATCCCTGGTCAGAGAGCTAAGTCCCCTCATACCTTGCAGCCAAAAAGTCAAAATGTAAAACAGAAGCAATATTGTAACAAATTCAGTAAAGACTTTTTAAAGAAAGAAAAGAAATCAATGGAGACATTCTCCATCTCCCCATATTTTAGCTTGAAACAGATCCAAGAAGGCCACAAGTGATTTTTGCTTCTCCCATCAACAGGTGGAATCTATTTCCCTTGCCCTTGAATCTGGGCGGGCCCTGTGAGTCATGCTGACCAAATACCATGAGATTACCATGCAGTGAGGAAGCCCTAGCTATCCTCTAGGGGAGAGGGGCCACATGGAGGATCACCAATGCACCAGACATATAAGTGTAGACATCCTGAACTTTCCAGGCATCCCAGACACCAGCTAAAAGCAGCCAAATGAGTGAGTTCAGCTGATGCCATGTGGAGCAGAACTGCCCAGCTGAGCTGTGATCATTTAATTCCTGACCCACAGAGTCATGCCACTAAGTTGGGGGATTGTTTGTTATACCTAAATAGATAACAGAAACACAGGTAGATGATTCTGAGAGGCATTCTGCAAGCTTTCCAGTGGTCCTGCTAGAATCGTGGTCATTCCTTTGTCCACAGATGTGAATTTTATGACACAAATTTATAATGGCATTTCATTTTTTCTTCATCATTCCTGCTTTCCGGGATCACCTCCCAAACAAACTACATTCACCCAGGTCCTTTCTTTGGTGGGACTCAAACTAAGACACAGAACTTGTGCCCTTCCCACAATTTTTTCATGAAGTTTTAAAAGTTTTGATTTTTATGAAAATGATTTATCCATGTTCCAATTATATATGGCAACATCCAACCAATCATTTTTATTTCTAAAGCAAGGTGTTATCATGAACTTAAAAGCTGTATGAATAGACATACAGTCAGAAAAATTACACTAATAGATTGTGGTCTAAAACTCTGCAGAAGTCATTCCAAATAAGAGAAAAAAATTAATTTTTCTGCCTTGTAAAAAGTTTGCATGTGCTGTGCTGTGCTTAGTTGCTCAGTCGTGTCCGACTCCTTGTGACACCACGGACTGCAGCCAGCCAGGCTCCTCTGTCCATGGGGATTCTCCAGGCAAGAATACTGCAGTGGGTTGCCATACCCTCCTCCAGGGAATCTTCCCAACCCAGGGATCAAGCTGGGGTCTCCTGCATTGCCAGCAGATTTTTACCAGCTGAGTTACCAGGGAAGCCTAAAAATATTGCATGGTGGTGGTGGTTTATTTGCTCAGTCATGTCTGACTCTTGCAACCCCATGGACTGTAGCCTGCCAAGCTCCTCTGTCCATGGGATTCTCCAGGCAAGAATACTGGAGTGGGTTGCCATTTCCTTCTGCAGGGGATCTTCCCCACCCAGGAATTGAACCTGGGTCTCCTGCACTGCAGGCAGATTCTTTACTGACTGAGCTATGAATGAAGCCCAAAATACTGCGTAGAAACATTTAATTAATAACTAAAAAGGAATCTTTGTAAGTATGCTAAGTTAATTTTCTTCTTGACCATTCAACTTTCTTACTCTGAACTCTGAAAGTAAAAGTTCTTAGTTTGAACTTTTAAAAAATAACTTTACTTTTTAAAATGATTTTAGATTCCAGTGAACATTTACATAAGTTATATCTTCCATATCTTTATATAAATTAGAAATGATACCTTATGGGATCAGTAAGATACATAGCATTATTTAAACATTTCCTACAAAAGGGATATTTCTAGATGAGGAAAGACAAAGTAGACAATCGTGACATATTGATTCTTCTGCATCTAGCTTCCATCCCTCTCCCCTGGGGAAAAAATGAAACTCTGAGTAATATTGCAAAGAGAAATAAACTATTTCACTTTCTAAAAAATATCTTGTCACTCTGAATAACCTTTTTCAGTTATAAGAACCCTGAACAAGAACCTAAATATCTGATCGTTTGCATAGCACTTTTTACTGATCTTCAAAAGGGCACCCTCAGTGAAAAAGTAATTTATTTCCAATTTAATCATAAATTAAAAGATTAAAATGTTGTCATTGCAGCAGAGCGACAATATATCTGCTGAGTTCATGACTCTGAGCTTCTGAAGTTATCCTGGGACTCATATCACACTCCATGACATTCAAGGCTGCTTACTATTTCCATATCGCCTTTCCTGTTTATTTTATTGGCATTTTGACAAACACGTTCTGACCACACCATTTTTTGACAATACATTTCCATTAGAAACCAGATTCAACATGCCTCTTTGGGGGCTTGCTGAGAGACCCAGAGCCACCCTCTGTGATACAATATGAAACTTGTACCTGTCTTTGAGTTGTCTTATAAATCATCAAAGGAAGAAACCTGACTCACTGGGTTAGCAGCAAGAACCTAGAGACAGAAAGTTCTAATCCTGGATTTCTCTAAGTAATTTGACAGATACCTTCAGGTCAATAGTTTAATTTTCATGTAAACAATTCTTCAATTCTGGTTTTATATACCCATGATTTTTCTCTGTCAAAGAGAAAATATGACCAAACTTTGTGTTGATGCTCAGAAGCTTTCATAAGCTTTCATAACAGATGCTTTCATAAACAGATGCTTTCATAAGCGAACCTATACTTCCTTACTGACAACAATAATGCAATATTTGTGATAATCTGTATGAGGGGAGAGACAGAATTCATTTATAGCATGATAAAAGTCCTAGGGAGGCTTGTTTTGAACGCAATTCCAGGAAGAGTCAACCGTGTCTATGATAATCAAAAGGCAGAACTCTGAAGGTCTCTGTTGGGGCAGGGCCAGTGCTGGGCATAAACTGGAGATGTCGTAGATAGGATTTAAGCATCACAGGGATGTCTCGACTGGATAGAAAACCTTTAAGGGCTCTTCCATCCCAACATTCTATTTTGTTCATAGAATGCCAAAGTCAGTCTAGAAATGTTAATGAGAGTTATGGTTAGATTTTGAGCAAAAAAAGCATCTGAGTGTAGACGGTATTGTTTCAACTTAGTGATGCTGCTTTGTTACCCTGGGAAGATGTTGATGAGATTAGCCATGAACAATAGTCAGCTTGAGCCCACATGATAGTGGTAGCGTGAGGAAGTGAGAACACCAGGCTTCAAGTGAGAAAGGACATGGCATTTGCCAGCTAGAGAACCGGGACTGAACTGGGAGCTATCCAGTTTCTAACATGCTAAGTATTCTCCAAAAAGTGTCTGATGCAATGAAGTTACTGGGACTAGTGTGTGGGAATGAAGGTTACCCCCTGGCTTGTTGGCATATCTTGTGTTACACCAAATCCACAATGCAAGTCCAGCAAATTCCTGTGTTCCAAGTCACTAGTCCAAATCCCTGGGGCGACAGCCTCCAATGCCTATCATTAAAAGTATACCTTACTTAACAACTTGAAGATAAATGTTCAATTACCTTTTGCTGTTGTCCAACTCAGTCAGGTCTATTCATTCATTTGATCACCTAAGCCCTCTTTGAGTGCCTTGGTGGAAAGAGTAAGGTTCCTGGAACACACTGTAGGTGCAGAATAAATATTTTCAACTAATACTCTAATTCAAGTCCTACTTTTGTTGCTTCCTAGCTGTGTGACCTGGACACATCCTCCAATTTATGTAACCTTGCTCTACTAACCATCTTTTATTACTTCCTATGTGCTGGGCACTTTCCAAGTAATCAGACCATGAGGTCCTCACAAAAACTCTTTGAGGTAGGCACTTTAATTAACCCCATTTGACAGACGATGAAACTGAGGCAGAAAGATGCTTTGTAATTTGTTCAAGGTCACAGAGCACAGCTGAGATTTGAATCCAGGTGGTCTGGGTCAGAGTCCAGCTCTAACCCATTCACTTCATTCCTTCTCCAACTAAGTCTGGCTGCCTCTTAATTGGAGTCTCAGTGTCCTTATCTGCAAAACGAAGGTTGACTCTATCACCCCACAGAGTTGTTGTAATAATAATAAAAAAAACTGCTGAGCATTCTACAAACACTATTAATAATTGTTATTTCACTTATTATTCTCATCACCTATGCTGGTGGCTCAGTGATAAAGAATCTGCCTGCCAATGCAGGAGATGCGGGTTTAATCCCTGGGTTGGGAAGATCCCCCAGAGAAGGAAATGGCAACCCACCCCAGTATTCTTATCCAGGAACTCCCATGAACAGAAGAGCCTGGAGGGCTACAATCCATGGGGTCACAAAAAGAGTAGGACATGACTCAGCAACTAAACAACACCAACAATCTGAAGCAAACAACTGAAATAAGTGGGCAAAGAATCAATTGGAAGTTCCATTATGAGCACAATGCTACTTTGCTCAAAAGCCAGAAAACCTGGTGGCCTGGTTCAGGATTTCCATAAACCAAATTATTAACTATAGCAGAAACCTTGTTAGAATAAACCCAGAGGCAATGTGGCTACTGTCACCTAAGGTTTATTTTTCCCATTCCCCATCCGCCTTTGGGTCTCAGCTTGCCTAACTGTTTCTCAACCCCCGAGAAAAGAAATTATTGACAATGCAAGCTGAGAATTGATCTGATGCTTATTCACACCTCAGCTTCTGTGCATGCATGCTCAATCGCTCAGTCGTGTCCGACTCTTTGCGACCCCACAGACTGTAGCCCACCAGGCTCTTCTGTCCATGGGATTCTCCAGGCAAGAATACTGGAATGGGATGCCATTTCCTCCTCTAGAGGATTTTCCTGACCCAGGGATCAAAGTGGCGTCTCCTGCATTGGCAGGTATATTATTTTACCACTGAGCCACCTGGGAAGCCCTTCAGCTCCTATGAATAGTAGTTAATTCACCTGTTTCCACAAGTGTCCAGGTATACCGAAGGAAAACCATGTTATTTATCTTGATCCATGGGGTCACCCAACTCAATTAATTTCCAATTCAGCCTTATCCTCTTGGGTCCATCGGCACAAGACGTGTTGTATTTTGTCAATTTGCTTTTAGTTCTAATGGCTCCTAAAAATCTGTGGCTATTCAATAGCTCTAGTGTGATATGGCCAGGCAATTTTTCAAGATTGTAAGTACATTTTAAAGTCTCTGCCTATTTTGAAAAACAATTTTTTTAATAGCTTCTCTGCACTTGCTTCCAAAGCATACTAATCAGGACACAGAATTTCCACAGTAACCAGTCTCAGAAAATCCCAAGCTGGCTGTTGACTCCTCCATTGAATCTGTTAGAGCTGTTACTACCTCCTCGTTGCATCCTCAAGGACAGTATTTAATACATATTAGGCTTGGGCCTGCTACATAACTCTCTTCATTCACGTTTATGTTTTACTGAAAAGATGATGTAGCAACAATATTGATATATTTTCTCTAAAAGTCATCAACAGTATTCTTTTTTAAATTGATATTAAAGTTTGCATACCATAAAATTTACCCTTTTAAAGTGTACAATTCAGAGGTTTGTAGTATATTCCTCAGGCTGTGCAAACATCACCTCTATCAAGGTCCAGAATGTTTTCATCCCTCCAAAAAGGACCCAGGTATCAATTAGCAGTCACTTCTCATCACTCCCTACTGCCAGCTTCTGGCAACCATTAACCTATTCTCTGTCTCTAGAGATTTGCCTAATCTAGACATTTCATATGAATAGAATCACACAATATATGGTTCTTTAACTAGCTTTTTTTACTTAGTGTAATGTTTTCAAGGTTTATCTATGTTGTAGCAAATATTAGCACTCCAGGCCTTCTTATTGCTGAATAATCTTGCATTGCATAAATACACCATGTTTTGTTTGCCATTCATCTGTTGATAGACATTTGATTGTTTCCACCATTTTGGCCATGATGAACAATGCTGCTATGAACATTCACTTACAATCTTTGTGTACATGTATTTTCAGTTCTCTTGAGTAGATACCTAAAGGTAGAATTGTTGAGTAATACGGTCAATGTTTAACTTTTTGAGAAACTGCCAAAGTATTTTCAAAGCTGGTGCACCATTTTACATTCTCACCAGCAGTGTATGAGAGTTTCAATTTCTCCACATCCTTGCCAACACTTGATATTATCTCTTTTATTATAGCCATATGACTATATTGCCATATGAATTAGTATATCATTGTGGTTTGATGTGTATTTCCCTAATAGCCAATGAAAACATCATTCTTTACTAGCTAACACAGTACCTAATTCCATTTCCACATATCCCTTTCCATTTTTGCCACATTGGAACATATTTGCAGTTATAATCTCAGTCTCTTTATCATAAGCAATGGCCCAAAGAGGATGCAGTAAAATTTAGACTAAGACATCATGCCTCAAAGGTGTGTCTCAGGATTTGAAGAATCACTGTCAGAACACAGATTCCCTCAGTCATTGAATAGATTCTGATATGAAACACTGTCCCCTATGCAGGCTTAAAAAAATTACAATCTAGCTATGGAAAGCTGAGCTCACATTTGTGTAAATCATGAATTTGTCATGACATGTATGATAGTCAAAACGTATTTCTTTGGAGGTGACATCTGGTTAAGTCATAAAGTATGATGGACTTTTCTCAGATATGGGACCAGGCAATCAAAAGCAGAATGAGGAGAGAAAAAAAAATCCCTGCAGAGACCTTTAAATTAAATCATAAAATCCTGAGCTGTATCATGAAGCTCAAGGCCCAGCCAGACTCATGCTTCTCCATCTTCCTACTCCTCTAGGTGCTTTCAGTTGGATTTATCTAAGTTCTTGAAGCATATTATGACCCTCTTAATTACATACCATTCTATCTTTTCCCTTCTTTTTTGTTTGGCAAAAGCCTCCTTATCTACTGGTTTCAGGTGAGACATCCCAGACCTCCTTAGTACTTGTATCAGCTTCCTATGGCTGCTGTAACAAATTATCACAAATGTCATGGCTTAAAACAACACTATTTATTCTCCTACAGTTCTGGGGATCAGAAGTCTCACCAGGCTAGAAGGGTGTTGGCAGAGCCGCTGTCATTCTGTAGACTCTAAGGACAGTCTGTTCCCTTGCCCTTTGCAGCTTCTAGAGGCTGCCGCATTCCTTGGGTCATGGCTTCCCTCTCCATTTTCAAAGCCAGCAGTGTAGCATCTTTGAAATCAGTATATGTGTCTGTCTGTCTGTCTCTGTCTCTTTCTACATCTGTCTGTCTGTCTCTCTCTGGCTGATTCTGTCCTCATATCTTTTCTAACTCTGACCTTCCTGTCTCCTTCTTATAAGGATCCTTGTGATTACATTAGACTCACCCAGATAAGCCAGTATCATTCCCCCATCTCAAGATACTTAACTTAATCACATCTGCAAAGTCTCTTTTGCCATATAAGGTAACATATCCATGGGTTCTAGGAATTAGGACCTGGACATCCTGGGGGCGGGCATTATTGTGTCCACCACAGTCCTCCTGTCATAATGCCATTGTATTCTGAGGAAGTGCAGCAATTTATTTATTGGTAATGATTGCTTTCACAAAGGGGTAAGCACCTAGTAGGGCCATGCCTGTTTATTCCACAACTTCCAGTGTTTAGGGCACAGCTGGCACTTGACAAACAATTTAATGACGACCTGGATAAGTGGCTAGTTTGCTTTTGTTGGATGAAAATTCCTAGGGAAAGGGGAGGAGGTCAGCTAAGATTATAGTGTAAAAGGCTTTGAAATGACTGGCTAAGCAGTTTGGATTTCATTCTGTACACACTGAGTCCCAGCAAAGGTTTTTACTCAGGCAGTTAATGTGATTACAATTGTTTCTTTGGAATAGAAGGCCCATAAGCCAGATGGGAAGAGGGGAAAACTGAAGGCAGGGTGACCAAGCAGGAGGTCACAGAAAATGAGGACCCAAACTAGGCAGCGGCAATGAGAAGGAACAGCTGGAGAGAGATGTAAGAACTTGGATACATTCCTCTTCAAATCCTTTCAAGCATGGAGCAAATGAGAAATAAACACAACAGGATTTGATAACTTATTGGAGACGACAGGAGGGAAAAAAAAAGAGGGGGAAAACTGAAGACATTTCTGGCCTGGTAAAACTAAACTGGCCTAAGAATGGTGACACCAACCAAGAATAAGGAATACGGAAAATGAAGTGTGCTCAGAGAAAAGGGGATTGATTTGTTCCACTTCAGACATGTAGACCAGGAAGAGTCCAGTGGGCACCGTGAGTGATGTCTTGCAAGAAATTGGAATAGATGTTAGATGCTCAAGCACACAGAACTATGAGTGTCCCCAAGAGGGATAATGGCTGAAGTCACAAAAGTGAATGAGATCATCGAGGCAGAATGATCTGAAGGAAAAACACAGGACTGTGGGGATGTGTGGATGACAAGCACAGAAACAGAAGAGCAGGAAGAGACATTACAGACTGAGAATCAGGCAGCAGGGAGGGAACTGGGACTCTTCTGCGCATAGTGGGGAGGAGAGGAGGGGGAGCAGTGGCGTAGAGGAGTAGTGGGGATGGGCAGAAGAGTGCTGTCACTTCTGCCCAGAAGTTCAGCCAAATGAGGTCTAAGAAAGTCATGGGATTTGGGCAACTTAGAGTAAATTGTTTCATTAAGTAATGGGGCTAGAAAAAAAGGATTGCCAGAGTTCTAGATTTTCATGATTGCTTACTTTTTCCAGAAGTTTTGCAGTTTGTATTGAGAGTCAAGGAGGATTTCAGGGTGGTTCTGCCCTCAACTTGTCTGAGTTTGAACTTAACTCTTTCAATCCCTGTCTTTAACTGGAAAGTAAGGAGGCTGCAACTAGATGCTGCCTAAGGTCCTTTCAGAGTCTAAAATATGCTCTTGCCAATCGTCAAATTCCAAAATCCCGGTGAAAGTTCAGTTCAATCTCAGAAGAACTTGTCTTAATATTATCCTCTATTCAAGTTAAAAATTACCTTAGAAATGAAATGAATTATAGTAGAGAAATAATCCAAGAGAAAGCACATGAAAAGTGAATATTTTCCCAAGTTATAAATTCTTAGGGCATTATGCTGATTTCAGACATCAGTTCAGTTCCATTCAGTCTCTCAGTCATGTCCAACTCTTTGCAACCCCATGGATTGTAGCACACTAGGCTTCTCTGTCCATCACAAACTCCCAGAGCTTCCCAGACATCACAAACTCATGCCATTGAGTCGGTGATGCCATTCAAGTATCTCATCCTCTGCCGTCCCCTTCTGCTCCTGCCTTCAATCTTACCCAGCATCAGGGTCTTTTCCAATGAGTCAGTTCTTCCCATCAGTTGGCCAAAGTATTGGAGCTTCAGCTTCAGCATCAGTCCTTCCAGTGAATATTCAGGACTGATTTCCTTTAGGATTGACTGGTTGGATCTCCTTGCGGTCCAAGGGATGTGTGTCCTGTGTGTGGCTCTCTTGGAAGTGGCAGGGTGGGGCGGGTGGGGGGGGCGGTCCAGACGGTAAGAGAGGCATGCCTGTTTCCCCCCTCTTGGTGGGGGCCAGGTGCTGCCTCATCTGTGGTTGTCCTTACCACCTGCCATGGGGAACTGACTTTTTGGCGGGGTGCATGCCCCATGTCCCCTCCCCACTTGTGGGGGTTGCACGTGAGTGTGGGAGCAATTGTGGTGGGCCGGGGTGTGTGAAGGGGGTCCATCGGGCTTCTCGCACACACCCCCCATCCAGAGACCAACAGATTTCAGACATAATTCCTTGTAAAATGCCCTTTGTCAATTTCCTGTTTGAAGCTGCCTTACTCTAATTACTTCCTCTTTCAGCATGGGTGAGCCTCTATTTTTAATCACAATATTCCTCTCTGCCCATGTTTTAACTTTTAATACCAGTTTTCGTCATTACATATTTACAATTCAATTCTTTCTTACACATATGTTTAGATACCCCATATTTTTTCCCTATCTTCATTACCTTTTAAAATGGTATTTTTCCCAATTCAAAGCCGTGGTTGACATATACCAGGACAGAAGAAGAAATGACAGAGTAAAGCCAGAAACAAGAGAGAAAATGGTACCAGAAAGCAAAACTGAGAATTCCGTTTCTTGTACAAAGTAGTACATTATATAGGGTTTCTCAATCTCGGGGCTATTGAAAACTGGAGCAGGAGAATGATTTGTTGTGGCAGTCTCTCCTGTGTAGTGTAGAATGATTAGCAGCATCCCAGGTCTCTACCCATCATGCTAGTAACACACGTTCCCAGCCTCAGCACTGGCAATCAAAAATGTCAACAGGCATTACCATGTAGTCATATATCATAAAGAAGGCTGGGTGCCAAAGAACTGATGCTTTTGAACTGTGGTGTTGGAGAAGAGTCTTGAGAGTCCCTTGGACTGCAAGGAGATCAAACCAGTTAATCCTAAAGGAAATTAACCCTGAATATTCATTGGAAGGACTGATGCTGAAGCTGAAGCTCCAATTCTTTGGCCACTGACATGAAGAGCCAACTCACTGGAAAAGACCCCAATGCTGGGAAAGATTGAGGGAGGAGGATAAGGGGACAACAAAGGATGAGATGGTTGGATGGCATCATGGATTCAATGGACATGAGTTTGAGCAAACTCTGAGAGATACTTAAGGCCAGGGAAGCCTAGCGTGCTGCAGTCCACGGGATAGCAAAGAGTTAGATATGACTGAACAACTGCCAGATACGTCCAGGCTGCAAACCTACCTTCTGGTTGAAAACCACTGGTTTATTGAGACAAAACTATTCAATGTAGCTCAATAGTGCAAGAAAACAATTTGGTAAAGTGGAAAAGTAAGAAATACAGAAGTGCTATGTTTCTATGCCAACTCCCATTTGTTTGTAGGATGCTTGGCATGGTCACCCCATGCTTATCTCCTGTGAGTATCTGTCCTCCTGCTTGTTTCATTCTATTGATGCATGTCCCCCACAAACACTAGAGTGATCTCTCTAAAACACATATTGAAACATCTTACACACCCATGCTTAAAAATCACCAATTACCCCATTCTCTACCACAGGGTTTCTCAGCCTGGGCACTCTTGACATTGAGTTAACTGAGATAATTCTCTGTTGTGGGTGGTGTCCTGTGCACTGTAGAGTGTTTAGCAGCAGCCCTGGATTCTTCCCAGCTAGATGCAACTAGCACCTTCCCTCCTAGTAGGCAGAAGAATGTCCCACCAAAGATATCTACGTCCTACTCTCTGGAACAGGTAAATATGTTAGTGTACATGGTAAGTGGGAATTAAGGCTGCAGATAGAATTAAAGGTTGCTAATCAACTGACCTTAAAGCAATGAGATTACCTTGGATTATCCAGGTGAGCCCTATGTAATCGCAAGCATCCTTAAGAGTGTCTGAGGAAGAAAAAACTAGAACATGGCTGGCATTAAAGATGGGGGAATGGGGACACTGGAAAAGTAAAGGAAACGGACCCTAGAGCCTTCAGAAGGAATGTGGCCCTGCCAACACCTTGACTTTAGTCGAAGGGGACCTATTTCAGACTTCTGACCTCTACAATATAAGATGAGAAATTCGTATTGCTCTAACCCATACATTTGGGGTAATTTATTATGGCCACAAAATGAAGTTAATACATCACCACCCCCAGTTATGACAACCAAAACTGTCTTCAGTTCAGTCCAGTTCAGTTCAGTCACTCAGTCGTGTCTGACTCTTTGCGACCCCATGAATTGCAGCACGCCAGGCCTCCCTGTCCATCACCAACTTCCGGAGTTCACCCAAACTCATGTCCGTCGAGTCAGTGATGCCATCCAGCCATCTCATCTTCTGCTGTCCCCTTCTCCTCCTGCCCCCAATCCCTCCCAGCATCAGAGTCTTTTCCAATGAGTCAACTCTTCACATGAGGTGGTCAAAGTACTGGAGTTTCAGCTTTAGCATCATTCCTTCCAAAGAACACCCAGGACTGATCTCCTTTAGGATGGACTGGTTGGATCTCCTTGCAGTCCAAGGGACTCTCAAGAGTCTTCTCCAACACCACAGTTCAAAACCATCAATTATGTCTTCAGACATTGCTAAATGTCCCCTGGGAACAAAGTTGCCTCCAGGTTGAGAACTACTGTTCTTTGAAACACAGAGTCCAAACTCCTACCCAACCTGTTGAATGCTAGTGTCCAACATACAGTGAGATATAGCCTATGCTCCAGGCACACCAAACTTCTAACTTCAAAAACATCCCTTCACTTCCCTGCAGATTTGATGCCAAAGGGTGTCCTGGAAGATGGGCAATGTGCTTTGGCCTTTCTGCCATTTTTATCCAAGCCCATAGATAGTTATTATGCCCTGGAGGAGGGTATGGCAACCCACTCCAGTATTCTTACCTGAAGAATCTCCATGGACAGAGGTGCCTGGTGGGCTACAGTCCACCAGATCACAAACAGTCAGACACGACTGAGCAACTAAGCAGCACAGCATGCCTCCAAGTATGTGTCTCACTTCTGGTTTCATTGGGTTGTTATACTAAAAACCATGTGGTTGCTACATATATTAAACTTCAGATATCTTAACCTCTTCCTCCAAACAAACTATTGCACTTAAGCTCTTCTAAGTCCTCTTTGTTGGAAACTCTGGCATCACTAACACCCCTGTGCCTTTGCAGGTCCATTGCTTTCTGTTTCATCAAGGAATCACTTCCCTTCTTCTTCTGATAAATGGCAGTCACCCTTGAAGAACAAGTTCAAGTGTTTTCTGCACAGCGAAGTTTTCTAAACCTCCCCAAAGCACTGTGAATCACATTCCCCTGTCCCTCACTGTGCTGACCCTTCTGCACTGCAGCTACTGGTCGAGTCATCCACGCTCCTCCTTAGACTGTGAGCTCTTTAATGAGTGACGCCATAATTTAGCCTCTCTTCATTCCAGGTACATAGAGAAATGCTTGTGCTCAAGAAGTTCTTGTGGTGTGAATGAAGAAAAAAGAATTCATGGATAGAGGCTGGCGAACTCTATATCAGCTCAGCTCTGATCCAAAATAATTAGAACCCCAGGGTTAGAATGAGACCTTACTCCCTTGTTTATGATCAGAGTAAAGGACAGAACCTGGCTGCTAAGAACAAAGCTGAGAAGTGTGCACCAACTGTATCACCAAGTACCATTTATCCCTTTCTCTTCTCCCTTTTTCTACTCAATAGATATTCTACCCAGCATGTCCATGATTCAGATTTTGTTAGAGCAATCCTAAAACACATAGTAAGGAAATATTGAGTTGTAGCTGACTTTGTCTAATACCTCCTCGTTTTAAGCCATAAAATTGCCATTTCTGAGCTCTGAATGAGCAGAAGGCATAGAGCTACAGGCATTTAGGAGAGTCTTGGGAGCAGGAGCTATTGTTTGAACCATTTAGTTTAAAATCAGAGAATCTGTTCAAAGAACTAAATAGAGATGGATGTGATCCATTACTGGCTACATCTGAATGAAGGTGAATTCCCATGTTTGCCCATGGATTCAATGGAAGAGAAACTAAAAGTTGAATAAACTATAAGAGACCCATGGAATCTGTAGGCAAGACTCAAGAGGGATCTACATGGTTTTGGAATCAGAAGAAGACCCCAAAAGGAAACTTTCTGCCAGCTGGAAAGCACTTCTGTGGGCAGTCAAGATGGCCATCCTATGGGGCTACATTCAACTCACTGGTGTTGGAGTTCTCAACTGGAGCAATTTTGACCCCCATAAGACATTCAGCAGTGTCTGCAGACATTTTTCACTGTCATACTGGTGGGGAGGGGTGCTATTGGCATCTAGTGGGTAGAGGCCCAGGATGCTGCTGAACATCCTACAATGCACAGGACAGTGTCCAGAGCGAAGAGTCACTCAGCCACAACTGTCAATAGTGCAGAGGCAGAGAAACCCCAAGCCAGAGCGACCAGGAGAAGCGTAAGAAGGTGCTCATATGCTGGACTTTTGACATCATTAGTAAAGATTCTCTTTTAGGATAAAGGACTCAGCTTGCTTACAAGTGAGAAGGACAAGCAGTGCTCAATAGGATGAACTTCCTTGGTTTCTGAGAGGGTTCCAGGGTGTTAAACCTTTGAAAGGTAATCCAGGCCATTAAGTTCCAGACCCTGGGGTTAAGTTAGGATATCTGGGACTCAAACAAAATCAGCCTTGGACTTTCATGCCAGGATTCTAACCAATCATTCCACGTTTGCCTCAAGACTAAAGGGATTACATATATACACACACACACACGAACATTTTATGAAAAAAATTTTGTTCTTTTGTTAGATGGCTATGTACTTAGTTTTAACCACTACAAAAGAGGTGAAAGTCATGGTAGGTGAGCCTGCAGACTGCCTGTACACTGCATAGAACAGTTTTAAGCCACCCAGTATTGCTGAAGTTCAGATACTTGTCCATTGATGATGAGATTTTAATGGATAAGAAGAAAATTTCTAACCAGTTGTGATCATCCACAGTAGATTGCCTTTTGATCATAATAGTGACAAACAGCCTCTGCATACTATATTCCAAGTACATACAGTTGCAAAGAAAAGCAGAGACATTCTTAATGATGCAATTGGTTTAAACGTGAATGTCCGTGACTATCCAATCCAAGAACTTGGCTTGCTTTTTGCGTTTCTTTCTCTTTCAACTCCTACAGGATAATCTGCTAATGTGTGCTTCTGATATAGAGTAGGAATCCAGGCTCCTCTAAAGACCAACAGAAGTTCAGCATTTAGATTCTTGACCCTCTTTCTAATGCTGAGTTCTCTGGTTTGGAGAGAATCTCTCCCTCTCCTATTTGACTTTTCTCTCTACTGTCTACCTTCCTCAAGAAAATGGGCAGGACAGTCAACAATGTTTGTTAGTATTTGTAATCCATGCTCCCCACCCAACACTAGCAGTTATTTTTGACACAGTAACTAATATTTTACTAACACGTGATGCAAATATTTCTGCTAAATATTGATTTTTCTAAAGAGGTCTGATAAAAGCCAAAATTTCATAGTTAGTTGTCTCATGTTAAGAGAGCAAGGTATGCTGTTGGACACTACTTTCTAACTGTTTTTCTTGGTTGTGTTTTCTTCCTTTAGTCTAAATCTCCAGCAATTACATGGTGTTACACTCCATTTCTGTAATTCTAACTGTACTTTAAAATATTTAATTACAATGGATGGAATCTCCCCTTATGGAAACAGACCCAAGGCAAATCTATAGAGTTTGTGAACTGAACAAGAGTTGTTCATTTTTAAAACAACTAGTATTTACTCTCTAAAAGCATGCAGCTTTCCAAGTACACATCAACCACAGTTTCCTATTACTTCTGTTCTCCATTCTTTTTAACCAGCAAACATTTTTAAAGGTACCAATAGCTCCCTCTGAGTCCCTTTTTTTGCTAATGATTCTTGAGTCATGTAGCTAGTGAAATAACTACAAGTTGCCCTTAGTGGAACTGGGGCATATTTCCATGATCTTTGATAGCCTTAAGCAGAGATTTTTTTTCTCCAGGATTAAACTAGTACTTAATACCATAGATCTCTGATATTAAACCTTTAGGGAGAAGAAAAGATCAAAACTAGAGAATTCTAGTAGTAGCTACATCCCTAAACACACAGACCTACACACACATACCGACACCACCCTCAAGAATAATGTTCCCAAATTCTCTGTAAAATAACCACATGGCAGAAATATTTCAAAATATGATTTCCTCCAATCCTGACAAACAGCTTAGAACTAGACCATTTGGAGTTCCAAAAAATATCAATATTGGGTGAAGGGATAAGTGACCCTTTGAAATCACCTGCCGCACAGAGAGCATCTCTTCCTCAGCTCCTACCACTGCTCCGAGCGGAGCCAAGGAGTCCTAACAAGACACATGCGGGTGGCCACTAGGGACGTCCCATTTCCAGACACCATTTCATCAGCCACAGAGGAACAGCCACACCAGGAAAGCCCCTCAGAGGAGCTCTGGCTGTGTAAACCAGAAGTAATTAAAGAACTGCCCAGGTGGCCAGCCTTGGGCCACGAGAACACGCGGCACCGGACCCTACCTCGGACTTCCACACGACATAGGGTTGGCCGTGGCTGTCGGGTGGGGACTGGAACTTTCTCTGCTGGAGCCACCTCCTGGGAGAAGCGAAGATGCCGTTGGGGCCTCCCCCGGAAGAGCAGAGGATGGCGCTCCGACCACTGCCCGGCCCGGCTAGGACCGAAGGCAGGTCCCACACCATGCTCTTCTTGAGTCCGCCGCGACTCAGGGGGACCTCATAGTCAAAGTGGAAGCTGCCAGACGGCGACTTCTCCTGCGGGGTGCTGGGTGTGGAGAAGGATGAGCAGAGGGGTCTAGGGGGCGGGAGGCGGTTGGCCCGAGAAGGTGGGCCCCGGGAAGAGAACGCCGAGCGAGGGCTAAGACCCTCGGCCAGGGACAGCGGGGAGCAGAGGCGGCCCCCGCTGGTCCCCCGCGAGCCGCCCTCTGCCCCCGCCTCGCCCCCGTAGCCGCCGATCAGAGCCGGGTCCAGGCTGCGGGTCTGGCGCAGCTTCCTCTTGGAGAAGCCCTTGGCAGAAGCCGCGCTGCCCGAGGCCGGCGAGGAGCAGGAGAAGACACTGTGGAGCAGGCTCTGCGCGGACATCTCGGCGGGCTGTGCCTGAGGGCCACCCTCTTCCAGCTCTCGGAACTGCTAGCGATTTGGGGCCAGGAAGCAAGGGGGCTCAGGAGAGGCTGCCAGGCGGCGTCGGCCCCAGGATCGCCGAGGGCGGTAGAGGGCAGTTCCCGGCTCACGCGCCACCAGAGCGCTCCAAGTGCCCCGGTGGGGGCAGAAGCAGGAGATCCATCACCAGCCTTCTAGGAAAAGGGGTGGGGAGGGAGGACTTCTTCGGTGGCGAGAACCTTCCCGCAGAGCCTAAGTCCTGAAGAGGGTAAGGAAGAAGAGGAAGGTCAGGCGCTCGCTGGGTTCCCAGCTCCGGCGGCCAGCGCCACTCCCCCTTCCCAGCTGAGGCAGGAGACGCCGCGCTCGGGCTCTCTGGCTCTGGACAGCCTCGAAGTCTCCAGCAAGCTCCTCCTCGCGCCCTAAGGACGGTCCCGAGGGCTGAGGAGGAGGCCTCCTGGGCGTGCGCCCAGGGCGCGTCCCTCGCTCTCCGCTCGCCGTGAGAGGGACTTCCTCCCGCGCTGGAGCTGGGCACCCGATCTGCGCCCCAGGGCACCGTCGCCGTATCCGGGCCCCTGAAGCTACGCGTCTCGCCACCACTTGGCTGCTGCGCCCACTCCTCTGACTGGCTAGGCGCAAGGGTGTCTCCAAGCTCCAGGCTCCCCCAAGGTGCTAGTTTCTCGCTACAAAGTGGGGACACGGAGCGCGCAGCGCCCAGGGCCTTCCAACGGCTGAGCGGCTACGGTGGGAGAGAATTCCTGGCTGCGCTCAGGGAGCTAAGGGAAGAACCCCAGGGCCGGCTGTCCATGACCCGCTAGAGAGGGACTCTTAATATTCTCAACCCAGCCTTGGGCCCAGGGCTGGCGCGGGGATGTCCCCACATGCTCGCGCTAGAGGCAGCGCGAAGGGGGCGGCCCGGACGGCTAGGGTGGGAGAGAAGCCAGGTCTGGAGCTGGGGCGGAGCCAGAAGTAGGAGAAAGCAGAACGTGGAGTTTTCCAGGCGCCAAACCTGGGAGCGGCGCAGAGCGAGCGCCGCTCACCACTGATACCGGGTCTCCTGGGGAGAAAACCCTGAGGACGGAAGTGCGGACCTTCTCCCCGGTCTCCCCTCCCCCAGATCGAAGGGGGCGCCAGCTCCACTCACGTTTCTGGAAAGGAAAGGAAGTGTCAGATTGCACCCCACCCACTGGTGTCAGATGGGCAGCCCAAGACGGCTGCTCTGAAGTTGGAGTTAAATCTGCCTAATTTCCACCCCCCCCCCTGCTGTTTTTGTTTTTAAAAAGGAAGGATAGAGATTCAGTTCAAATGCAGTGGCTGCCGATGAATGGGCTGGAGATGGGGACCTACTAAGAAAACTGGGGGGTGGCGAGGGGTCCTCGCCGTGTAAGGGTCGCGCAGTAACTGTACTCGAGGAGGAGGGGTTAGTGGGGCCGAGCAGGCGGCAGGCGCCCCGCGCAGCTTCAGCCCACAGGCTGCGGGGATTGGCGCTTACAAAGCGAGCAGTCTCGGAGAGTTCGGTTGTGGGACGCCTCTGGGTGCAGAGCACTGTGGCCACATTCCTGGGAAGCTGGAAGACGCTGGCGATGTCCATGTTCCCTGTTGAAAACAAGTCTGGGAGCACCTTAGAATATAAAGTTCAAAGTCTCGCCTGCTTCTACGAGGCTTCTACGTTTCTGACCTAACGTTTATGTTTTGTAACGCATCTCACAACCATCTCAGCAGGGGAACAGAGAAAACGTTGGAAATGCCTGAGTACTTTAACTGTGTTCTTGTGCCCTCTTTTACCCCTTCTGGATGAAGAGGATTTTAGGCAAATAGGAAGGTGGCTTTCCTTTACCGTTACTTTTATTAAAAAACCGAAGTTTACTATGAACTTATAAATGCAAGTGTTGACACAAACATTTGCCTTCTGTTGTGTATCATATCAGAATTGTCCAACATGGATTTTGGAAAGCTTGTTTTATACCCAGTAAAATTTTCAGGGGAAAATTTAATGTCTTTCTCGTCTTAAAAAGCATGTTAAACAGTCGTAGGTATTTGACTGTCTAGTAAGGGTCACCTCATGAAATCTAATTAACAGAAGAATTCAATGCTTCCACAAAGGGCTTCATTTGGACCCCAGGATCTCTGATGTACCCACTTTTGTAAATGCAGCGGGACCCACTGCGCTCAGGGAGTTCCCTCCTGTAGCATTATGATCCATCTGCCACCACAAGACAAAGTGAGAAACTAATTTCCTATCACCCTCCCTGCCGCCCAGCTCTTCTCACCCTGAATCATAAGCACACTTTCCAGTGGCTGTTGATTAGGTGTGCTGTGGAGAGCCATAGCCTTTAAAATTGCTGACTTTCCTGCCTGACTGCACACATCAAATTACATGTAGGGGATTGTTATCATTTGCTTTCTTCCCTCCTCAAACAAATCCCAGAAGACGGAAAAGACGGAGGGTCTTGCCTGACCTTTCCTTAGTTCACAATATCATGTAACTTGTCACTAGCAAAGAAAACAATGTCTCTGCCATTTGGATACCCATGCATGGAACTGGTTATGCTTTGCTGGATTTTGGCATTTGGAGTACATGGTTAGCAAAGCCACACTTCACAGGATTACTTACAATTCCGGTGGTTGGGCAAATGTATTTATAATTCATATATGTTAAATATTTCTCTAACCACAAAAGATGACCATGGGGTTGAAAATGCAACCCTGCCACAATGATGTAGGGCTAATAAGAATACTGGCCAGGCACAAAGTCATACAGGCTTGGTTATGGATGCTGGGGAGCCAGTGAGCAGAGGGACTCTTCTATTGCCACTTCAGGCTTAGAGCAGACGCATCCAATTCATTCATCATCTTGTTTTCTACAGGTCCTGACTCCATCAACCTCGAGCTTGCCTCAGCATAAGGAAACAATGAACGAATTGTTTTAAATATCCATAAAATTAAGCCCTGGCTCCCTTTTAAAAACCTGGTGTAAGTATATGTGCTTTTAAAACACATGGGGAAAATGTAATGGCACTTCTGGAAAGAAAGATTTTATAAGATTGTTTGGATTTTTTAAATGATTTTTTTTAAGTATTGAGATTTCCAATCTGACTGCTATTAGTCTTATTTTGCAGTCATTGTGGTGCATGGCTTTTTCATTCATGCTCAGTTAAGGCATCCTATTTTACTGTTGTTTGTTATATAATCCCTTTTGCTTATACAGACCCAATTCACATTGGCCTTTCTGATTGACTGCCATTTTATGCCAGGCTTGATTAAGGAAGATCTGGGTTTCATTTACCAATTTAAAAAATGACTGGTTTTGTTATGTTGATCCCCAGAATCTTTCTTACAATTCATTAGCCTGCTTCAGAAGCAATATAACTGAAAGCCTAGAAAGAAATAGTTTTGAATACAAGCCTTGCATGCTGCAGTCCATGGGGTCACAAAGAATGAGACACAACTGAGCAACTGAACAACAACTTTAAAAATCAGGTCTCTGAAACTTTGCTCATTTATTAGGGCATTTAATGTTGAAAAGTAGTGTCTGTATTTGTTTTAGGTTTTTTTTTTTTTCCTCAGAGTTGAAGTTAATCAAAGTCTTAGGATACCTTTTATTAAAGGGCAGAACAGTGTGTTCACTATCATGTCATAATTATCCTAGAAATTCATGATAAAAAATATATCTATTCCATCTGGTCATGGCACAAGAATATTCTAATGAAAGTTCTAGAGACCTTGGTCTGATGTCAAGCTATCCTCTTAATCAAGGATCCTTGAAAATGCATCAGTGTTCTTTCTATTTCCTTGAGACACTGTTCTACAAACATACATCTTATTACCAAGGAATATATTCTGTTAAACCTAGATTTCCCTTTTCTTAACTTCATCCCTTGAAATTTTTCTTATCTCCAGCCAAGATTCCTCTTTCCCCTTGGTGTCTAGACCCTCAAGCTATCTGTAGATTTCTATCATGCCCCTTGGGTCTGACTTTGTGGTTTGGCTACACTATAAAGTTCATATTTTGCTTTAAAACCATCATTGTAGATGATCTCCTCTGGACACCCTCCAGTTGCTTATTTCTTTTCCATCCTGAGATCCAATATTCCAGGTTAGGGCATCCTATTTTACCCTTGTTTGTTATATAATCCCATTGCTTATATAGTCCCAAATCACATTGAACTTCCTGATTTACTGCCATATAATATTTCAGACTTCTATCTGATTGGCTTCCAATAAGTCTTAAGCAGCATCACTGATTTTTGTTTCATCCTGCCTGTGCCTCTCAAACTGACTGTGATTCCTTTGATATCATTTCTACATTCTTAGTGGTACCTAGGGTAAACAGTATACAGTATCTGACTATCCCATAGAAGTCAAAGGTTCTAACTCCAAGCTCCTGAAATATGAAAAGGAGGACATGATTTTAATTTGTATGACATGGAATATATGAGAACAGGTGAAGAACTTTTACAGACCTTAAGAATTCTAATTAAATAGCCATACTACCCCATGCCTAAAATTCTTCTTGATTTTAAGCTAGGATTTTTTTCTTTTTTGCAGCTGAAGCAAGAGTGGCTTCTTAAAATTCATATTCTAGGATCTCCCTGAATGAATATAATATCCAAGAACTTAAACTACAAATGATGGATGTCAGTGGAAATAAATCTCGATTTGCAGGATAATCTTATATGGGTAATATCAGCAAAAACTCACTTTGTTAAACACCAACCCAGCACTTAGGAACAATGATCATTTTCAAAAGATAGAAATGGTGTCATAGTTATTCTCTAGATAGTGAATATAATGATTTACAGGATGAAACAGTATTTGAGAGATTGAGTCCTAACTGGTACTGTGAGGTGAAAAGACTAAGATATAAGTTTGACTCTCTACCTTAAAGGACAATTTAATATTATAACACCAAAAGAGATATCCAGAAAAAATATTCATGCAAACACTAAAGGGAAAAAACACAAAGCACCAAACATGTCCATATTATCTGGTAACTTAAATTTAGTGTTATATTCAAGATTATCTACTCAGCTTGCTCCTAACCCTTTAATCAATTGTTATTATAACAATATAAGAACAAAAAATAGTTGTTGGAACTTCCTATGTGGCAGGCACTGGGGTGAAATTATGCATGTACTATCCAGATCAATAGATACACACACCCACAGCTATAATAGTTAACCCCCAGTTCTACAGATGAAGGAAACAAGATCTAAAAGCTTCTAACTCCCTAGTTAAGTGGCAGAGCTAGTACTCAGATCCATGTGATCTAACCTCAACTACTAACTCTTGCAGGACTAGAATTGCAGATTAAGAAGCTGCTCAATTTGGAAGTGCTTTGGGACCATTTCTGGATGCATTTCAATTTGTTGATTTGTTATCTAGCTGTGTGACCTTGAGCACATCACTTTACAACTTTCATCCTCACTTCCCAGTCTACAAAACCATGTTCACTTCAAAAGGCTGAGTATGAGTAAAGGACCTAATGTATGTAGCGTGCCTAGCATAGAGCATCCTGGAGAGAACAAGCAGAGTGATGGGAGTGTACTATCATCTGTACAAAATCAATATTTTTGAATTACTTGATGAATCCAGCTATACTGAAGGACCATCCCTCATGTGAGTTCACCTGGTCTTACACTCAAAGGATCTACTCAAACCTTTCTAATTTGCTAATGAAATCTTTGTTTAAAACTCTTAAAAAAAGACTCATAGTCAACTCAGTGAAGAGTCTAGCTGGGATTTTCACCTCCCTCTCCAAGTTTTAGAGGTGTTGTCAATATCAACTAAATAATACCAATATGGTCTTTCAAGGCAGGGCACTTTTTAAGTTAAGTGAAAGACAGTTTGGGTTTCTGTATATTCAGAGCAGAGTGTAGAAAATTCTTTGCCCTCTATTACATTTATATACCAACAGGTCAGTTTTTTGACTCAGTGTTTTGGATCAGTTTCACATTGCCCAGAACTGGAACCATGAACTCTCTTTTTAAAACAGGCACCCAGTTGCCTTTAAAACACCTTTAAAGTTTAAACCTTAAAGAGTTTTTAAAACTCTTTAAAGTTTTAAACTCTTTAAAACACCTATAAAACTCTTTAAAAGGCAGCCAGTTGCCTTTAAAACAGGCACTCAGTTTTCATACTCGTCTAGTTAACATCAAGATCTATGACAATTTCTTCAGACAGTATATACAGAAACCTAAATGACTATTCTTATTCATATTTCTCACTTTCCCCCAACTTTGTGTGTCTAAGTCCACTGTCTCTTATCAATTATGACCTTAAAAAAAAGCAAAATTAATGAAGAGGAAAAAATGCCTATTTCTGTGTTACCATCTACAATGAACACACAAAAAGCCACTTTTAACACCATTCATTCTGTCATTTTCTGTGCAAATATTAGCAACATGGTATATGTTTTCTGGGGCTTCCTTGGTGGCTCTGCTGCTGCTGCTAAGTCGCTTCAGTCGTGTCTGACTCTGTGCAACCCCATAGACAGCAATCCACCAGGCTCCTCTGTCCCTGGGATTCTCCAGGCAAGAATACTGGAGTGGGTTGCCATTTCCTTCTCCAGTGCATGAAAGTGAAAAGTGAAAGTGAAGTCGCTCAGTCATGTCCGACTCTTAGCGACCCCATGGACTGCAGCCCACCAGGCTCCTCCGTCCATGGGATTTTCCAGGCAAGAGTACTGGAGTGGGTTGCCATTGCCTTCTCCGCTTGGTGGCTCAGATGATCAAGATTCTGCCTGCAATGCAGGAGACCCAGGTTCGATCCCTGGGTGGGGAAGATCTCTTGAAGAAAGGAATGGCTATCCATTCCGGTATTCTTGCTGGAAAAATCCCATGAACAGAGGAGCCTGGTGGGCTACAGTCCATGGGGTTGTAAAGAGTTGGACATGACTGAGCAACCAGCAGTTTCACTTCTATGTTTTGTAGTGTTTCATCTTTATCCTCTCAACTTTAAAAAGCAAGTTTGCATAAACACAATGTTCTACCCTGTTACTTGTTTATTTTTCCAACTGGTGTGAATACAGTATTTCTAAATACCAACTCTTCTGTTTTCAGGATACCCTCTAGTGAGGCAGGTAAAAAGCAAGGTTATATAAAAATCTTAAGTTGCAATTTAGATGTGCTTAGCAGAGTTCTAGGGACCAAAGCATAAAACAAACAATTGTTGTTTACCTGCAACTAGCATTTGAAAGAATTTTCCAACACCAAATCTGAAATGGATGACCATCATCAGTTTCGTTTTTGGCTTTGAAATGATTCAAGACACTTCTAATAATAACATTAATATTATAAAGTTAACTGACAACTAAACTTAATTTGGGTTTATAAACATTTTTGAACATGGATTTTTGTGCCAATGGCATTTCTTCTTTGTTTTACTTTCTTCTGTCTTTGTGGGTGAAGGTGCACTTGGAGTCTTAAGGTAAGTTAATTTTTTCTGAACGTGGTACATGGTTCAGCTGTGGTTAAACGAATTTTAAAACCTTTCTGTAGCATATGTTTTAGAACTACTTTTGAAGATGGAGAATTATATAATAATGTAAATAATTCTTAATATTTTTTTAATTAAAATGTTCACAGTACAAACATTTGTCAGTATTTCTGATTTTGAAAGTAACTAAATAATATGGATTTTTTCCTCTGAAAATTTTATTTTTTTCCCAGGATTTTCACTTCTCTATTTTGGATGGAAATGGGAGAACCTATTTGTCCAATATGTTTTTCTACTGACAAGATGGGATGGAGCATAGAACAGAAAGGAGAAAAGAAAAACAATTGTTATTGTGCCTCAGGGATATAGTTTTTCTTACCTACTTTATTGAAGAATAATCTACATACAATAAACTGTACAAATGAGCTTTGATAGCTATGTGTACCTATGAAACCACCACTATAATTAAAATATAGAACATGCCTATCACCTCCTGGATATGCTTTTATTAAAATTCCATAAACACTAACCACTAGATTTTGCACTGTATAATGGTTCCATTGTGCCTTTAGTCAGTATAGAAAGGGAAGGAAAATTAAATAGAGAGCAGGGTTTTTTACCTCTTGTGCTGAGTTGAATTGTTTCCTCCCCCAAAAGATATGTCCAAGTCCTAACTGCTGTAATCAGTGAATGTTACCTTATTTAGAAATAGGGTCCTCAAAGATGCAATTAGGTTAAAATGAGGTTAGACTAAATGAGGGTGAGTCCTAAATCCAATGACTGCTGTCTTTATAAGAGAAAGGAGAGGAAAATCTGGACACACATATACACACAGGAGAAAAGGCCATGTGAAAATGGAGGCAGAGATTGGAATGGTGCATCTACAAACCACAGAACACCAAGGATTACCAGCAGTCACCAGAACTAGGAAAAAGGCATGAAATATATCCTCCCTTAGGGCTTCCCTTGTAGCTCAGTCGGTAAAGAATCTGCCTGCAGTAAAGGAGACCCGGGTTCAATCCCTGGGTTGAGAAGATCCCCTGGAGAAGTTGAAATGGCAACCCACTTCAGTATCCTTGCCTGGAAAATCTCATGGACACAGGAGCCTGGTGGGCTGCAGTCCATGGGGTCACAAAGAGTTGGGCACGACTGAGCGACTAACACTTACTTACTTACTTAGAGCCTCCAGAAGGAAGCCATCCTCTTGACACCTGGCTTTCGGACTTCTGGCCTCCTTAACCATGAGAGAAGAAACTTCTGTTGTTTTAAACCACCCAGTTTGTAGAACTGTTATACTACTTGAGCTATACTACTCAGTTCAGTTCTGTCACTCAGTTGTGTCTGACTCTTTGCGACCCCATGGACTGCAGCATGCCAGGCTTCCCTGTCCATCACCAACTCCCGGAGCATGCTCAAACTCATGCCCATTGAGTCGGAAATGCCATCCAACCACCTCATCCTTTGTTGTCCCTTCTCTTCCTTCCTTCAATCTTTCCCAGCATCAGGGTCTTTTCAAATGAGTCAATTCTTCACATCAGGTGGCCAAAGGATTGGACTTTCAGCTTCAACATCAGTCCTTCTGATGAATATTGAAGACTGATTTCCTTTAGGATGGACTGGTTGGATCTCCTTGCAGTCCAAGGGACTCTCCAGAGTCTTCTCCAACACAATTCAAAAGCATCAGTTCTTCGGCACTCAGCTTTTTTATAGTCCAACTCTCAAATACATACATGACTACTGGAAAAACCATAGCTTTGACTAGATGGACCTTTGTTGCAAAGTAATGTCTCTGCTTTTAAATATACTGTCTAGGTTGGTCATAGCTTTTCTTCCAATGAGCAAGCATCTTTTAATTTCATGGCTGCAGTCACCATCTGCAATGATTTTGGAGCCCCCCAAAATGAAGTCTCTCACTATTTCCATTGGTTTTTATTCTTTCTAACAACTTGATAAAACCCAGAGCCAAGAATTCATTGAGCAAAAAAGCAATCTCAAAGATTTTTAAAACAGGGCAAGAGAATGGCTAAAGAATGCTTTTCAGTGTTTCATTTTAAAAGAAAGGAGAAGAAGGATCCATGGCACATCCTGCCTAGATGCTAAGCTTGGTGACATCATTGTCATAGCAGCAGCTGAGCTGCAGCTGGGTCCCCCACATGGGTCTCCTTCAGAATGGAGTCCACTCTGCCCCTCAGGAAACTTCTGCCCTTGGGACTTGGTTATGTAACTGATGAGCAATACACAGAAGTGTATCACAGGCTCAAGCCAGAAAAAAACACTAAGGTCTGGAGGGCTATGATGCTTTAGGGTATCTTTTTTGGTGTTTAATTCATTCTGCATTAAAGTGGCTGAGCACACACCTGAGACACAAATAACTTCACAGAACAAACCCAAGAGAAATGCCTTTGGTGGGAGCTGATCAAACTCCTCAAAAGTTATGTAGAACCAAATCCTGGTAAGGTTTGCTCTAGAAAGAACCTCCAGGGATCTAGTTGAAAAAAGAGAACTGTTCAGGTTCATAGCTGGATGCCCTTCATTTGCCTCCTGTATGATTTATTGGGAATTCCTAGGGTATTTTTCACAGTTCACCGCTTTGTGATGACACCCATTAGAGACATACCAACGAACTCCCACCATGTCTTTAAAAATATAGGAATGGAAATAAGACACTCAAAGATAATAAGCAGGTTGTGAATCAGGGAGCCAAATCTAAGGGATTTCCTCCCTTTTTAAATAGAAATGGTTTTATAAAGCAGTGTCATGGAGTTGGCAAAAACAAACTGTCAGAACTTGTTGATTTATAGAGCAGTGAGAGAAACCCAGAAATGAGAATCATAGGTCTAATGTATAATTCAGGTTTGGATACTAACTAGCCCAGTCAACTAAACTTGAGCAAAATAAATCCCTTCTCACCTTCCAGGTCTCAATTCAAATGTCACTCTTCTGAGAAGTTCTCCCTGACTTCTTCTCCTTTCTGGGCTAAATTAGGTAGATGTTATATGTGCTCTACTCTCAGATCTTTTCTTCATCATAGCACTTGTCTAAATGGTAGTTATATGGTATTTATTAGTGCAATTATGTATGTTCAAGCTCTGACATTGCCAAGATTAAAAGTTTCATGCAGCAAGAGCCATCACTTATTGATTTCCCCTTGTATTCCCAGTGCTGGAACATTTCATATCACGTAAGACTAAGGGCTCAATCAATAATCGTAAATCAACCTCCCAGCCCCATTCTAATTATCTTTGGCTTTTCAGGTCTCTGCTGGCTCTCACCCTGTGCATCTCAGAAAATTGGAATTATCCTCAGGCACCAGAGGAAGCACAAGCTGGAATCAAGATTGCCAGGAGAAATATCAATAACCTCAGATATCCAGATGACACCACCCTTATGGCAGAAAGTGAGAACTAAAGAGCCTCTTGATGAAAGTGAAAGAGGAGAGTGAAAAAGTTGGCTTAAAGCTCAACATTCAAAAAACTAAGATCATGGCATCCGGTCCCATCACTTCATGGGAAATAGATGGGGAAACAGTGTCAGACTTTATTTTTCTGGGCTCCAAAATCACTGCAGATGGTGACTGCAGCCATGAAATTAAAAGACACTTACTCCTTGGAAGGAAAGTTATGACCAACCTAGACAGCATATTAAAAAGCAGAGACATTACTTTGCCAACAAAGGTCCGTCTAGTCAAGGCTATGGTTTTTCCAGTGGTCACGTATGGATGTAAGAGTTGGACTGTGAAGAAAGCTGAGCACTGAAGAATTGATGCTTTTGAACTGTGGTGTTGGAGAAGACTCTTGAGAGTCCCTTGGACTGCAAGGGGATCCAACCAGTCCATCCTAAAGGAGATCAGTCCTGGGTGTTCATTGGAAGGACTGATGCTGAAGCTGAAACTCCAATACTTTGGCCACCTGATACAAAGAGCTGACTCATTTGAAAAGACCCTGATGCTGGGAAAGATTGAAGGCAGGAGGAGAAGGGGACAACAGAGCATGAGATGGTTGGATGGCATCACCAACTCGATGGACATGGGTTTGGGTAGACTCAGGGAGTTGGTGATGGACAGGGAGGCCTGGTGTGCTGCGGTTCATGGGGTTGCTAAGAGTTGGACACAACAGAGCGACTGAACTGAACTGAACCAGAGGAAGGTGTTTTTGTTGATTTGACTTGTTGTGGAAGAACTAAAAAAAGCAATTATGATATAGGCATCTGCTTATCAAAACTATTGCTATTTCATTAAATGCATGGCCTTTGAGTTGGACATCATCAAGTTTGAGTCCTAGGGGCATGTGTTTGTGAGACAGACAGACAGACAAAGGGAGGGAGGAGGGACACCAACAAATCTTGGGTAAAATTATTTAGTTCTTCAGAGACTCAGTACTTTCTCTGATACATGGACTTAATGACTATGAGATGTCTATGTGCTTTGCTGGTGGCTCAGAGGATAAAGAATCTACCTGCAATGTAGGAAACCCAGGTCTGATCCTTGGGTTGGGAAGATCCCCTGGAGAAGGGAATGGCAACCTACTCCAGTATTCTTGCCTGGAAAGTCCCATGGATAGAGGAGCCTGGCAGGCTACAGTCCATGGGGTTGTAATGAGTCAGACACGACTGAGTGAATAACACACTGATATATAACAAACACATAATTATTACCTATTAATAAAATTTATTAGCATGGATTACAAAATAAGGCACATAGTATGGCTTGTCTATGTGCCTTATTTTGTAATCCATGCTAATAAATTTGGCAACCCACTCCAGTGTTCTTGCCTGGAGAATCCCAGGGACGGGGAAGCCTGGTGGGCTGCTGTCTATGGGGTCGCACAGAGTCGGACATGACTAAAGTGACTTAGCTTAGCTTAGCTTATGGCTTGTCTAAGCTTGTCTATGTACCATCACAAATCAAATACCTAATAATGTAACAGTGATAGTAATAAAATCCAACCCTTAATATGCATCAAGTACTTTGTCAAGTGTATTACATGGGTAGTTATTATCTTCATTGTTCAAATGAGGAAACCAAGTCACTAACAGGTTAAAAACTTGCCTAAGTTACCTAGTAAATGGCAGAGCCAGGATTTACACAAGTAGTCAATGATGGAGCCAGTAAGTTAATCCCAACACACAATATGAACTGGGTTTTTAAAACATATTTTCTATGGAAGATGTATGACAAATAATGTCACACAAATCTCCTGATTCACATGATCTAGACCAGTCATCCCCAACTTTTTTGGCACCAGGGACCAGTTTTGTGGAAGACAATTTTTCCACAGACTGGGGGACAGAGGGGTAGTTTGGGGATGATTCAAGTGCATGACATTTATTGTGCACTTTATTTCTATTATTATTATATCAACTCTACCTCAGATAATCAGGTATTAGATCCCAGAGGTTAGGAACCCCGATCTAGACCACATAGCCAAGACTGGGAGTGTCTGGGTATGGGAGTCAGGTGTGGAAGAAAGGAGGAAAGGGGGCTTAATGTTTTAAAAGCACCTATTCCATGTCAAGAACTTTACACAGATAATTTCTACACAATATTACTGTGATGTGAATATTCTTATTACCATTTCATAAATTAGTGCTTCACACCCATACCTGTCCAATGTCAAAACCCATCTACTTCCCATTTGCACTTCATGAATGTTGAATCTAGCTAGTGAAAGTCGCTCAGTCATGTCCAACTCTTTGCAATGTTATGGTGCCTGCCAGGCACCTCTGTCCATGGAATCCTCCTGGCAAGAATACTAGAGTGGGTAGCCTTTCCCTTCTCCAGGGGATGTTTCCAATCCAGAGATCGAACCCGGGTCTCCTGCATTGCACGCAGATTCTTTACCATCTGAGCCACAAGGAAATCTGGCTAAGAAGACCAAAAGATCACAGTCATCCTAAAACATGAACGGGAATGTCATACATTTAATTTGAACTTGCCCTTCATAATTTCTGAATGCAGATGGGAATTAGGCAGCCAGAGGTATGTTTCTTGTGCATATTTTCACTTATTGAAAGAGTTCTAGCCTTTTTCCCTCCAGGATAAGTCTTTAAATGTTTTTCCCAGTATCACTATCTAGTGCTTTAAACATGTTCTTTGGGGCACTTTTGACCTACTTCATGTTCCTCTTAAGTTGTAAACCCCAAACTGGACACAATACTCTTATGAAAGACATAAACAAGCTGTGTTTAGTTTGATTCATGTGTACTGAATAAGAAATTGAGTTCAGTTCAGTTCAGCTGCTCAGTCATGTCCGACTCTTTGCAACCCCATGAATTGCAGCACGCCAGGCTTCCCTGTCCATCACCAACTCCTGGAGCTTACTCAAACTCATATCCATTGAGTCAGTGATGCCATCCAACCATCTCATCTTCTATCCCTTCTCCTCCTGCCTTCAATCTTTCCCAGCATCAGGGTCTTTTCAAATGAGTCAGTTCTTTGCATCAGGTGGCCAAAGGATTGGAGTTTCAGCTTCAGCATCAGTCCTTCCAATGAGTGTTCAGGACTGATCTCCTATAGAATGGACTGGTTGGATCTCCTTGCAGTCCAAGGGACTCCCAAGAGTCTTCAACACCACAGTTCAAAAGCATCAATTCTTTGGTTCTCAACTTTCTTTATAGTCCAACTCTCACATCCATACATGACCACTGGAAAAACCATAGCTTTGACTAGACGGACCTTTGTTGGCAAAGTAATGTCTCTGCTTTTTAATATGCTGTCTAGGTTCGTCATAACTTCATAAGAAATTGAGTAGAAGGCCATTATTTGCCTTTTATGATTTGCTTGATGTCTTTAGAGTGGTGGTAAGCTCATTAAATTCTTGTTATCTATAAAGTGAAAGGAGGCCAACCCTGACAAACTGGGTTCTAAGGTTATACGAAGTTACTGTTACTAAATTCCCTTTTCTTACTCAGAAGGGCTCCTCTTGCCCAGATGAGTTCTTGTCAATGGAAAGTCAGTGGACTTGAGCCAGATGATCCCTGAGGCATTTTAAAATTGATGTTGGACCAAACGGTGTCTTTCTAAATGGAGATTGAGTTGATAAAGCAGAGAGGGCCAAGAAAGAATTTATTTGGCTCAGACAATGTGACAAAATGTGGATCATTAAGAAAATAGAAAAAAATATGCTTAAACTACTCAAGAGCCTGATTTGAGGAAATAATCCACTTTGATTTGATTGCATAAACCTTTTATTCAAAAAGTCCTGAATTTTAAAAAATATATACTTTATTGACAGTAGGCACTTACAGTTCAGCAGTGCCAAGGCAATTTTTTATGCATTCAGTATGTCCTCAAATCTATGCCTCTTTTCTTTGACCTAGTTGTTACTATCTCCACCAGCAATGAGACTCATACAAGGAGAAAAGCACAGTATCCAGTCCATTTACTGAAGAAATAGAGAAATCTGTGGCACAAAAATGACAAATGATATGCCTATGATATGGGATACTGTATTCTATTCATCTTATATCCTCAGAATATTCTACAATGCCTGATACAAGGTAGGCACTAATTTAAATGAAAAAAAATGAGTAAGTCAGTGAATGAATGAGAGATTACTGGAGCTAGAATTCTTGCCACCTCATACAGCGAAGTCATCCTCTATAATGTTATTTGTTATTCTGAATTGCATCTGTGACATTAATTAGCTCAGTTCATCTTTTAAAACATCATTACTGAAATATGAGTTACATACCATAAAATTCACCATTTCCAGCTCAGTATATTTTAACTCAACTGAGCCAAATAGTTCTGAGATATATATATGTTTGTGTGTGTATATTTAAAATCTGTTTCAAGATTTGTTGAGAGATGCAGTGAATATATACAGCTAAAACTAGTTTTGGAATCCATCTCTTGATTTATTCATTAATGCATCTCTTGAGACCACCAACTAAGAAAAGAGTATTATTGATACAAAATATATATTGGCTATAACTAAAAGAGGGCTTTTTTCTTTTTGTACATTTTTAACTTACTGGAGAAATCATTGCAAAGATGAGAATATACTTTTTTTGAGTCAGAATCTTGCTAGAAAAAAAGTTTCCAAAGGAGAGTCGTGGGATTTTCAGATGATTGACCAGATCCAGAGGCTAAGACTTCTAAGGATAAGCCAGATGGATTTATTATTACTGATTTCCAGCAAGATAAAGTATTTGTTTTCACAGATTGCTTCAGTGTCCTGGTTTGACATTTACTGTTGTTTAAAAGGCAAATTAAAAACACTGGAAATGAAAGGGCCAGATAAAACATAATCCCAAACTACCCTGGAGGAATAGAGTAATTGATAAAGATGACTGAGAGCCCTTTCATGCCATATTTTGTTGATGCCTCTCTTTATTTGAAAAGGTTTAACCCATGGTCAACTAGCTTCTTTCTCTTCTAGGGCTCAAATTATCAGTCTAATGTAGAACATCATCAACTTTTTAAAGGTAGACATTGGATTCAATGACACTTTCCTTTGATAAGACTGAAAAAGGCAAATGAAAGTAACCTGCTGGTGAGAAAGACCTCTTCTCCTCTTTTTTCCTTTGTCAGCTTTTAGGCTCTATTGCTAATGGAAATGAAACTTCTTCCAAAATGGAGCCCCCTTTGTGTGGCAACCACAAGACACCTTCGAAATGCTGATTTTCACACATGATCCTTCTAGGGAAAGAAACTTCAGCACAAATCTCTTGACTGACCTGTCTCAAATTAGTCAAATAGTTTTCATACACAAGCAGTTGTCAGTAGGTATGTTTGAACCTCCAAGTTCTAGTCAAAGCATCTCTTGAAATGTTTTGCCTTAAAATGGGTGATCATGGCTTTATACATCTATTCAAACAGTAAACAAATATTTATTGAGCAACAACTTATGCACCAGGAATTCTCCTCTGTGCTGGATATATAGCAGTAAACAGAAAAAAAAAAAAAAAAGCATCTCTGCCTTCAAAGAGCTTATCAAATTATAAAGGCAGGCACATGGCAAATACATAAACAAATTAATATATAACTTCAAGGACTACTATGTGCTATAAAGAGTGGAAAACACAGAGACTGTGGGCTGCCTTAGCTACAGAGATGAAAAAAGACGTTTCTGAGGAGGTGGTAGCCCTCCTTGATTTCTATTTGCCTATAGAAAACTCAGACTAAGACAATAATCAAAAAGGCAAAGGGGGCTTCTGGTTCAAGATGGCAGAGTAGAAGGATGTGCACTCATTGCCCCCTGTGACAGCACCAAAATTGAAACTAGTTGTTGAACAATCATCAAAAGGAGGATGCTGGAACCCTCAAAAAAATAAAAAATACCCCACGTCCAACAACAAAGAAGAACCTGCAGTGAGACAGTAGGAGGGGCGCAATCACGATAGAATCAAATCCGATACCCACTGGGTGGGTGACCCATAAACTGTAGAACAATAATATCAAAGAAGTTCTTGTGCTATTGTGAAGGTTCTGAACCCTACATCAGGCTTCCTAGCCTGGGGAACTGACCAAAGGACTGGGAATTCCCAGGGAATCTGGCGCTGGGGGCCAGTGGGATTTGATTATAGGCCTTCCAGAGGACTGAGGGAAACAGAGACTCCAGTCTTGGAGGGCACAGACAAAATTTTGTGTGCACCAAGACCCAGTGGAGAGAAGCAATGACCTCACAGGAGACTGATCCCAAACTGCCTGCCAGGGTTAAAGGGCCTCCTGTGGAGGCATGGGTCAGCAGGGGCTCATCACAGACAGATACAGGGACACTGGAAGGTCCCCCTTGGAATAAACCCTCTTGGAGTTTGCCATTAACCCTACCATAGAGCCTATAGACCCCAGGGCTGGGTTGCCTCAGGCCAAACAACTACTAGGGAAGGAGTGCAACCCCACCTATCAGCAGATAATTGGATTAAAGCTTTACTGAGCAAGGCCCTGCCTACCAGAGCAAGACCCAGTCTTTCCCATCACAGTTCCCTCCCATCAAGAAGCTTACGCAAGCCTATTAGCCTCATCCATCAGAGGGCAGATAGAAGAAGCAAGAAGAAACACAGTCTCACAGCAGCTAAAACAGAAACCATATTACAAAAGTTAATCACAATGAAAAAGCAGAAAGTTATGTTCCAAATGAAGGGATAAGATAAAATCCCAGAAAAACAACTAAATGAAGTGGAGATAGGCCACTTTCCAGAAAAAGAAAATAATGATAGTGAAGACGATCCAGGATCTTGGAGAAAAAATGGAGGCAAAGATTGAGAAGATGCAAGAAATGTTTACCAAAGACCTAGAAGAATTAAAGAACAAACATAGATGAATAATACTAGAAGGAATAAACAGCAGAATAACTGAGGCAGAAGAATGGATAAATGACCTGGAGGACTGAATGGTGGAAATCACTACCACAGAACAAAATATAGAAAAAAGAATGAAAAGAAATGAATACAGCCTAAGAGACCTCTGGGACAACATTAAATGCATCAACATTTGCGTTATAGGGGTCCCAGAAGGAGAAGAGAGAGAGAAAGGACCTGAGAAAATATTTGAAGAGATAATAGCTGAAAACTTCCTGAACATGGGAAATGAAATAGTCAACCAAGTCCAGGAAGCACAGAGTCCCAGGAAGGATAAACCCAAGGAGGAACACATCAAGACACATAGTAATCAAACTGACAAAAATTAAAGATAGAGATAAAATATTAAAAGCAACAAGGAAAAAATGACAAGTAACTTACAAAGGAATTCCCATAAGGCTATCAGCTGCTTTCTCAACAGAAACTCTACAAGCCAGAAGGGAATGGCATGATATATTTAAAGTGATGAAAGGGAAGAACCTACAACCAAGAATACTCTACTCAGCAAGACTCTCCTTCAGATTTGATGAAGAAATCAAAAGTTTTCCAGACAAGCAAAAGTTAAGAGAATTCAACACTACAAAACCAGCTTTACAACAAATGCTAAAGGAACTTCTCTAGGCAGGAAAAAAAAAAACAAGAGAAGGAAAAGACCTACAAAAAAAATAAAACCCTAAACAATTAAGAAAACAGTAATAGGATCTTACATATTGATAATTGGCTTGAATGTAAATGGATTAAATGCACCAACCACAAGACATAGACTGACTGGGTGGATGAAAACATGTGCCTGTATGCACTTCTACTTACCACATCACTCTGCTTGAACCCCCCAAATTTTAGGTAATTACTTTATATTGTAAAGTTAATCATGTTCCCATTATAGCTTGCAACTATAATTATTCTTTATTTTTGTCTGGCTATTGATTGTGAAAATTGATAAACATCTTTTACTATTGTGATTATGTAATGATTACTCACTTAATACCATTGTATCATGATTGGTCAAGAGAAAAATAATAATACTCTATATCAGCAAAACTAGGATCTAATAGAAAAACCCATAATCACTTTTTAAAATCCAGATGCATACCAGAATTATCTTGAAAGTTTTTTAAAAATACAAATGCTCAGGTATTGCTTTTTTCTCCAGAGCTCCAGATATGTTTCTCATGAGCAGTCATGTTTAAAAACAACTGGATTGTATGATCTTTTACTTTTATTTCACTTTTTCTATTTTTTCTATTTTGTTTCACTTTTTCTATTTCATATTCAGTGCTCCCATTTCATTTAGTTTATATTCTCCAATTTTTCCATCTCTTTTTTTTAATGTTCTTTCTCAAGCCTTTATCAAGTGTAGTAGAAAAGCCTTTGTATACATATATAAAAACATGTATAACATATATTTTAGAAAACTTATGAATTTTTGCCTAACTAAAAAATTATGACATTTAGATTCCAGTTGTTTGACTTAGTATGAATAGAATGCTAGATTTCTGATTAAAAAATAGATATGCAGCAAGCAACAAAGACTTACTGTATAGCATAGGGAATTACAGTTAATATAATAACCTATGATGCAAAATAATTTAAAAAATAATACATTTGTATTTGTATAACTGAATCACCGTGCTGTGCACCTGAAATATTGTAAATGAACTATACTTCAATAAAATATATTCAATAAAATATATTAAAAAGGCAAATGGTGGTGACCTTAAAAGCCCTGAGCAACAAAGGCAAATGTGAAGAGTAAGCTTTAATAGACCTGAAGTTTTTCCCAAGGTTCACTTCATTGTCCTTATGAGAAAAGCAAAGTCTGGCTTCTCTTAATAGACCTGTTAGAGGCTTTAAAAATATTTCCCTGATTGGCAATGGCATTTATCTTCACGAGACCAAGAGTTCCTATTCAACCCACAGATCTATAATCTCTGAAAAGACAGTACTTCTGTGATTTCAAAAAAAAAAATCTTTGTAATATACTTCACTTACAGTGAAATTATAGTTTCCAAAACTAAATATAGTTTTGGCACACATGCCATTGGCTGACTTCCCTGCATTGCATTTGCCTTTAAGGGCATGTGTACTTTCTAGTTCTCATGCTTTCAGACACTGCTGTCAGTTGGGTTCATAGCCCTGCAAGTGGCAGTGTTTCAATGACCTTTCATGTTTTCATTAATTCTTAAAAAACCTTACACAAACATTTCTCTTCACATTAGGTTTTTCAAACCTTTGCCCTTTTGCCTTTTTCTCTTTCACAAAATCCTAAATTTGGTGCTTAGACTAATTTGACCTCAAAATATATCATCTTTTAAACAAACACAAGACCTGACAAGATCCAGAAACTGGTGCTGAAATGGAAGTCAGGATCCTTTCCAGTTTTCTGAGGCCAGGTCAACAGAGTTACAATTATCTCAATAACTCAACAGGGAAATAAAACACTCTATATGGCGTAAGAAAAACAAACAAACATTCAAGGGGAGTATCTACTTGGGAGGGAATTCACGATAGAGATCTTGAGTGTTACCTGAATTCTTTAGCTGCGCAAATCGGAGGTATTTTCTAGAGCCTATATCACATTGGGCTATGAAGATCAGCCCCAATGTCATGATTTCTAGGTCAGAAATATCTAAAACAATGCAAATGATCAGCAGTAGATGGACTAATTAAACAAGACTCCAAGATTCAAGGGGTTATTCCTGACTCCAACTATGTTACTCTGGCCAAATCTCTAAACAATCACAGTCCTTTAACTTGCTAGTCTTATGATGCAGATGCTGATAAAAATCCACTCATGTGTCAGGCATCTTTGTTCACTCACTCATCCACAATGAATTAGTGCTACATAAATACCAAATGACAATGTCATAGTAGTAAAATCAGTTTTTAGAAGAAAATAAATGTGTCTTATAAAGCAAAGCTTAAACATGTAACTTACATTATTTGTTAGGCTTTAAAGGAAATTTTGCAGAACACAATTTCTAAGCTAGTTGCCTCATTATTTCCACAGAAACCACAATGGGAATTAACTAGGAGAGCTGAGCAGTTATACAAATAACTCACATGGAAAAACAGCAGTTTTTTAAATGAATTTCTTGAGTATTGCAGCACTGTACAGATGATAGAGGAATTATTTTAAAAAGTGGGACTGAACTAAGCAAGATTAATTAAGATACTAGCTCTTACAAATTGAAAAAGTAGCATAGATATATATGCACTATATCATGTGTAAAATAGATAACTAGCAGTAAGCTGCTGTATAACACATGGAGCTCAAGCTTGGTGCTGCGTGATGACCTAGAGAGGTGGAATGGAGGGGGAGTGCTGTGCTCTGCTAAGTCATTTTAGTCGTGTCCAGCTCTGTGCGACCCCATGGACTGTAGCCTGCCAGGATCCTCTATCCACGGGATTCTCCAGGCAAGAATACTGGAGCGGGGTGCCATTTCCTTCTCCAGAGAATCTTTCCCACCAAGGGCTCGAACCCATGTCTCTTATGTCTCCTGCATTGACAGGCAGGTTCTTTACCACTAGCACCACCTGGGAAGCCCCCAAGAGGGAGATATATATATATATATATATATATCGCTCAGTCGTGTCCAACTCTTTGCAACCCCATGAATCGCAGCACGCCAGGTCTCCGTGTCCATCACCAACTCCTGGAGTTCACTGAGACTCACATCCATCGAGTCAGTGATGCCATCCAGCTATCTCATCCTCTGTCATCCCCTTCTCCTCCTGCCCCCAATCCCTCCCAGCATCACAGTCTTTTCCAATGAGTCAACTCTTCGCATGAGGTGGCCAAAGTACTGGAGTTTCAGCTTTAGCATTATTCCTTCCAAAGAAATCCCAGGGCTGATCTCCTTCAGAATGGACTGGTTGGATCTCCTTGCAGTCCAAGGGACTCTCAAGAGTCTTCTCCAACACCACAGTTCAAAAGCATCAATTCTTCGGCACTCAGCCTTCTTCACAGTCCAACTCTCACATCCATACATGACCACTGGAAAAACCATAGCCTTGACTAGACAAACCTTTGTTGGCAAAGTAATGTCTCTGCTTTTCAATATGCTATCTAGGTTGGTCATAACTTTCCTTCCAAGGAGTAAGTGTCTTTTAATTTCATGGCTGCAGTCACCATCTGCAGTGATTTTGGAGCCCAGAAAAATAAAGTCTGACACTGTTTCCACTGTTTCCCCATCTATTTTCCATATAGTGAAGTGACGTGAAGTCGCTCAGTCGTGACCGACTCTTTGTGACCCCATGGACTGTAGCCTACCAGGCTCCTCTGTCCATGGGATTTTCGAGGCAATTGTCCTGGAGTGGATTGCCATTTCCTTCTCCAGGGGATCTTCCCAACCCAGGGATAGAACCTGGTCTCCTGTATTGTAGACAGATGCTTTACCATCTGAGCCACCAGGGAAGTTCTATATTACATACATATATATATATATATATATAATTATGACTGATTCATGTTTATGTGCAGCAAAGATCACCACAACATTGTAAAGCAATTATCCACCAATAAAAAAAGAAGATACTAGCTCTTATAATATATAAAGTTTATGCATATCAGTGGATCCATCCTGGGACCAGGTTCTTTAGCCTGATTATCTATGAGACTCATACATTCATCATTCCTGGAAAGACAATACGTAGTTTAGAACCAAGACTGAGAGCTGAGGCGGGGGAGAAATTCCATCAACCCAGATTGCTTCTTCTCTGCCCAATGGGGCTTTTAGGAATAGAAACATAGGAAGGAATGAAAATAAAAAAGGTGGTGGGTCAGAAATTGCACATTGACAGGTTGCAAAGGGGTTTGTTTGCACGCTCTCAGGAGGGGTGTGGAGGGAAGCAGGGAGCACTGACAAACAAGAAAGCTCTCTTAGCTCCCCTGTTACAAGCATCTCTGGCTGTCGAATATTGCAGTGTTAGAGAGCTTACCTTGTTTTCTTCTTCATGGGCCATCATCTAGCAAATCATGCACATAGCAAAGACATATCTGAGAGGCAATGGAGCAAGGGGTGAAGAGCACAGATGCTGGAATCAGGGCTGCATTTGACATCTGGTTCTGCTCTTTTCCAGCTCTGTGCCTCCATTTCCTCCACTGAAAAAATGGGACAATAGCCATTTTTGTTCCTGGGCTATTATGATAATTCAATGAGTTAATACTTGTAAAATGCTTAGGACTGTGCATGACACATGATGAACATTCAATGAGTGTTTTTTAAATTAATAAGTACAATTACACTTAACATTTTATTTTGTATTTTGGTAGGTGTATCAGTTGATAGAAAATAGGAAATATTTTGATTGCTCATAATTCATACTTCAATTTCTTTCTTTCCAAGTGTTTATGTTTATAAAGAGCAACTCGTTATAATGTTTCCATTAGTTTTTACAATTTTTTAATCCTGGAAAAGTTCTCTAATAGAAATTTCCACTCCCCCAATTTTTTTGAAATGAAACTGGTCTTCAGAAAGTTGATTAATTTCACAATGGCCACCCAACATTTTTTTCCTGCATAACATGTACACACAATGCATTATTGGAAAATTTTCCTCCTCTGTGAAGTGCCTTGATTTTCTTTTACACTGGGGCTTCCAAAGAAACCATCTGTGATTTTACAGAAATTTTCCCAATGAATGGTGCTGTTTTGAAGTTGAATACATTCATTCTGTGGAAAATATAAGTAACACAACATGGAGAAAAACAAGAAAATTTTGAGAGTAAACCAAAATATTTATATATTTATCCACAAAAGATGTGCACCAGTGATCTTTGGATATATAGGAAAATGAGCTTTGCCCTCAATGCTAAGACCTACATCCATTTGCAACAACATAAAAGATGCCATAAGCTTTTCCTTTGTTACTGGGTCACCACAAAAATGTGAGCTGGGTGAACTGAGTGTGTTCTTAGCACTATCTTTAGCTTCAAGTCTGGTGGTCTTTTTTGGAGCCAGACTTCTCTTGTTAACTCAAAATTGTTTTGGCAGTAAAATAGCTGCTTTATTATTCTTCATGCTTTGGAAAAGATAGTTTCAAGTTAATACTACTCTTTGAAATTACTCTGTTTCTTACACCACCTCATTTTTATCTAGTTACTGGCATTCTTACACCTGCAATTTGAATATTCTGTAAATGATTTATATTTGATGAATTTTATTTCTTCACACATATTTTAATGCAAATTTCCTCTCCCTAAAAGAAAGTACTTTGAATGGAATTGTACTAAATTTCAGCAAAGGAACTGAACAAAATAATTGTTTCCCTACAATAATTTTTAACAGATTAAAGGAATTAAATTAATTTACAGGTTAATTTAAAGAAAAAATTAATAGATTTCTCTTCTAAATAATAATCTACAATGTGTCCCAACTATTTTTATGAACACTCATCAGTGGATATGGCAACAATTGCATTCTAGGGAGTACAACTACTAAAGGGAATTACAGACATTAAATAAAGTATATTTTCTTTCTACCACTGGCTAGAAAAGTACATACTAAAAAGCAAACACTTTTTCTCTACAACTACTCTTTTGTCTGTTACAGAGTAGAGACACAAAGATGCTTTTATTATTGATATTATAATTGTAATAGTTACTTATGGCTGTTGCACAACTATGTTTTTTTAATTTTAGAAAATAAAAGTAGTATATGTTTTGCCCATATCACTTTTGCCACAATGAGAAGAGACATAAGCTTCACAGTAAAAGTTATTTTGAGAGCAATCTCAAGTCCACAATTAGGGGAAAAAGCAGTAGCCCCAAAAGTCTGGAGGTGAAATAAGCGGTGAGCCAAGAAAAGGTGCTTAGGAATTCCAAAATTGTCATAGAGGAGCACAATTCATTTAAAATGGAACCAAGGGGGAGAGGTATGCTCTTTATTATAGAATTTACAAGGCCCTGGTAGAAAGAGGATTAAATCCCCTCTAGCTATGAACTGAACACTTCAAGTCATTTTGAGGTTTTAAAAATGCAGTATTTCCTTCTTTGTAGTTGCATAAAAAATTTCAACTGATTGAAGATTTGGGGTGTGAATAAGGCACATTCCCCCATTTAAGTGAAATAAAGGCAGCAGAGAGTGATTGAGGGAAAATCAACACAAGAGAAGACATTTGACCCTGGCGTACAATGTGGTGAACCAAAACAACACTCTGAAAACCACTTGCAAGACTTACCATGTTAGTCAGCACTTAAAGCAGCTGATCAGGTTAGTTGAGAATTTTAGAATCAGAAGTTATCTTGGACCCAGTATAACCCATCTTCTCTCAGTCACTGAGGAAATGCAGGCCACACAAGGCACACCAAGTTGGGTTTAGAGTCTTTGTATCTAGGGTTCTGGTATGAATGTTTTGGTTATCTTGTAACTGGAGTGCCGGAGTCTCTGACCTACTGAGTTACCCTTCCCTTAAGTTTCCAATTAAAGTAACTGAAATCTAGGCTCTTGTCCACTTCACCAGCCCTGAGTGCTACTTGGGTATTTTCAAGGATTTCTGGGTGTGTCTGTGTTGCAGTGTTGGACACCTATTCCTCCTCCCCTGAACTCCTGAGCCCTGCCATCCTCAGTTACCTCTCTAGGCTTCTTCTACCTTTGTCCTCAAACCACTCTGCCCCAGGCTGGATGCACAGTCTCCTCTTCTTCATTGTCAAAGTGCAACTCAAAAAAGTGCTGAATTCTATAGTAGAGGTTATCAAAGATTGAAAAAACTGGAGAAGATTTACCACAAAGTCTTAGAAGTCATTTGAAACTGGGCATCAACACTCCTGGGTTTCCTCAGCCATAGCTGTTACAGAGAATCCTCTTACTCTCTTTCAACAGATCTCAGTCCCCCTTCACTTCCACCAGTTCTGAGAGCTGAAATCTATTTTTTCCAGAGCACAAAGTAGACAACCCTATTTTCCTCAAACTCCTCATCTGTGACTAGGTCCTGGAACAGACCTTTACAGAGCCCAGAGGCCCATCAAGTGTTTTCCTAAGCCAGAGAGAAATTTTCTCAAGTTCTATATAGGACTGCAGCCTTAAAACTTAGCACCATAGTTTTATTAGGTCATGGCCATATTAAACAAGTAAGAACCAGACACACTGCAATAATCAATTCAGAGGCCTTCTGCTCAACTTCCAGAGCCATTGGTGGTTTACAAATGTTTTTTGTTCCTGGATACCTCTCCAATCCATCCCCTCCTCCACTTCCCCGCCGCCACTGCTGTGAAGCAAGCCCTCATTGTCTCACCCTTGATTCTGACAACTGTCTCCTAATTTGTCTCCCTGATATCAGCTTCTTCCTCTTTCAGTTGCATTCATCTGGCCCAAAGTTTTACTCCAAGAATTTAAACTTTATTAGGATCCTCTCCCAGTTGAGCACCGCAATGACCACTGCCAGCTCTCAGAAACATGTGTGATCTTAACCAGTCATAATCTAACTTGGCATTTCATACTCACACCGTTCCTTTCTCCTAATGGCATTGCCTGGCTGCTATTAAAACCCACCTCTTGTCACATCTTGGTATCTTAAAGAGGCCTTTTCTTCTTTTTGGAATGTGACCTCTAACCTCCTTAAAAATGTCTAACACTTACACCTGCTTCAAGAATCAAGGCCCAATTGAACTTCACTTCTATGAAGTCTCTTCATGGTTCTTATAACCTTCAGTATGTGCCTTCATTACTGCATTTTCTACATTATGTTGTTAGTGTGGAAGTGTCTCCCCTACTAGACTGTAACATTGGCTTCAATTCATCTCACTTTCCCAGTACTCAGCATATTTAGCTCTGAGTAGGTGCTTGAGAAATGTTCATTTAACTGAATTAAATAGACTTACCTAGCCAAATGAAGAAAGAAAGAAGGATATTTAAGCATTTCAATTAATTTCAATTAAAATTTCTTTAAAATAAGAGGAGAGAGAGGAGCCTAATTTCATTCAAAACTGATGACAATAATGTTTCTTGGATAATGTTTTGAAAATTGGCTCTATTTATAAAGAAAAGTAATTTGGACCACTATCTAAAACCATTGTGTACAAGTGACCTCAAAATAAATTAAAAACACCAAAATGAAAGTCACCCATAGAAAACAAAGCGGTGATTAGAAGCAGTAAACTGAAAGTACACAAAAAAGACAGATCTTAAAATGATAGAGTTAAGCAAAATCTACAGAATCAGATCTTGAATACAACATCATTTATGTAAATTAAAATTTTAAATATAAAATGCAAAACAACAATGAATATTTTCCTAGAATATATTCTTATTCAAAGATATATATTAACCATACTAGGGTGTATTCCTAAGACAGGGTTCAGAATGAAGAAGAAAACAGATAAAATAAAATCAGAAAGAGATATCACCTGGACTGATGATAACAGTGGACTATGAGAGAAATTTTTTCAAGACTACACGCCTATGTAAAGACATATATTGAACCTGTCAGGGTAGTGTAATGTGAGAGGAAAATAAAGGGGAAGAATAAATGCTTTAAATGATAATGAAGGGGATCATATATTATACACTGGGGAATATTAGTAACTCATTTGTGGATCTAAGGTCTAAATACTGAAACTAAAAGCTTAAAAAATGCAAAAGAACATTCAAAGTTTGGTCTCACAAAACAATAGATGAATAGGGCAACAGAGTGTTTGTCTTCATGGAGCAATATCATGTTCTGGCATCTGATGGGCAATTGCTGGCTTCTTTCTGAAGGCAATGATGTAGAACAGGCCAGGGGTAAACAAAGATTCTAGTCCTGCTCTGTCTCGGACTTGCTGGCTGATCCCCACAGCCCACTCCACTCTGAGCCTTATCAGAATGTCACAGATAACGATACCACAGAGGGCTGTGAGAGAGCAAGTAGAGGGGACTCACTTCCCTCCAGATATTAACTCTGTTAAACAAACAGTGGGAATACCAGCTCCCAGGTAGACAGTGGTGCCTGCCACTTACTGTCAGAAGCCTGCAGCCACTGGGTAGGATTTAGGCAGGGATGGAGAGTGCTAAGGAAGAGAAATGGCCAACCCATGAGTCCACGTAACTCTTGTCATTGGATCTGTTGAAGCTCCCTTAGCCATCCGTGTGTCTGGGGGTTCAACCCAATCTTGTGAATCTATGGTTAATATAACCTGGACCTTCTCAATTACTGAACACCCTTGGTCCCTATTTCATCTCTGGAGAATGGGGTTGGATGGAGGACATGTGATAGCAGTCTGTGATCTACATTTCAAAGGCCTGAGGGCAAGATGGTCCCCATGCCGGAGGGTTGCCCCCCAAATTCCCTTCCTGTTTTGACTGAAGAGAAATTGTTAACTGCTTTTGTGGGACCAAATGGAAGGGTCACCTGTTTCATTCATCTGCCAAAATAAACAAGGAAAATCTTCATTCTTTTATGTGAAACAGGACATCTGGACTTATGAAATATTATTGCTATTTTGACACAATTTATAGTTAGCATGTTCCGCAATTTAAGCTGAAGGAAAATATTTATAAAATGCGGAAAATTAAGCTTAAAAAAACTCTAAAATTACTTGTATTCAAAGAGAGCAATACATTTGTTTAACTATGAATAGTTTGACACAAACTCTTCCAGAAGTACACTTAAGAAGACTGACACCGAAGTCTTTTCAAGAGCTATTACTTATAATGCTTCTCGTTAGCTTTCTTCCTGGGATCTGGCACTGGTTTCACATCATATTTTATGTGGATATGTAACTTGCCATGCTGCGGGGGCAGGTGAGTGACCAGTGAAAAAAGTCTTGAAACGAATAGAACATCAACTGTTGAAATTACTCACAAGACATGTTTCAAGTGTTGGGCCTAGAACTCAAGCCTCTGACTTGAACTTAGAAACCCGGGTAGAACTTGATGGCTTTATGATGCCAATTATTCTGTCTTTGCAGGAACAAAAAAGATTGATGCAAAAATATCTGACTGGGGGCTAAGCATGTACTCACTGTTTTGCAAAGGCTTGCTCCTCTTTTTAGTGTGTGTGTGCGCATGCGCGCACACGCGAGTGTGTCTTGTGATGCAGTTCAACAGCGTTCACATGAAGATAAAGTAAGCAAGGAGGAGGGGGCTAGCAGGAGAAGAGAAGTAACTTTATCTTTGACCTATTGAGTGGCTTTTTGAAACCTGAGTCATCAGTTTGGTGCTGTCCCGTGGGAAAGGGCCAGGAAGTGATAAACAAAATAAATGATGGAATCCAAGTGGAAAAGCACTGCTCTGTGAGCTTTTGGCTGCATAAAAAGGAAGATGCGGTGCAAAGTTTATTCTACCAACATGCATATGGTACTCAGACAAATCAGTTTCTAGACTGAATATATATTCATGTAATCTTTTGTTCATTCTTTCTGTGCACAAGCCTTATGATGACATAAACTTAAATTAATAAACTTTCTACTTCCCACTGAATTTATAGTCACATTTTTATGACAAAAAAACATTTTTGTATTATAAAGCATCAGGAAAAGAACAGTAGTGACATAACTTGAACTAGTACCAGTGATGATATTGGTACCATCGGTGTAAGAAAAATTAACCCCCAGTTCCCAGCTTATTCAATTCAACTCATGAAAAGATTACCCAATTCTTGGAGGACAAACACAGAAAAAACTGTAATAAAGAATAGTCAATTAATCATCTAATTGGAATTAGAGAAATCCTTTGATTATTATAGATGTGTGCAGTCTTTAACTATCACTCATATAGTAAATTTTAAACAGTTAACTAAAGAAATCAATGCATACCCCAGTCTATTGCTAGTTTCATTTAAAGGATCATCAAGAAATATACTCCTCAGAGTAGGGACTGTATGTTCTCTTTAACATATGTATTATAGTAAAGATATTAAACATTGACAAAATAATTTCCATTTTTGAGCACCTATGAAATATTAAGTGGGTTTATTAATCTATTTCCTCAATCAAAAAAAAAAACATTAAATGAGTAATTATCCTAAGTAAGGTAATTCAAATTTTCTTTTTAAAGACCTGCCAGCTGAATGAGTACTCCAACATAACCACCTATAGAGATTGTGTGTATTATCATTGTTTGGAATATGTGGAAATCCTTTATACAAAGGGTTTCTAATGCTATTTAAGAAGCAAATAACACTTGTTTCTGTAAAGTTATAGATTTTTTTGGTTCAAAATACGTTTTTCACCTTGACTCATCTTTCTTATCAGGGTTGATCCAAGTGGCTTTTTACACTGAGTTGAAAAATTAAATATGTTCTCAAAGTACTTAGCACCATGATGGTGCTAAGCATGAGAGGGGTTGCCCAAATGCTCTGGCCAAAGGCATCATGACTACTAAGTTACATGCCTCCAAAGTCTTTGTCAAAGGAAATACCTGTACCTTTTTTTTAGAGGAGTAAATTCTGGTGAAAAGGTGTAAAAAAGATCAATGACAGTGATTTGCAGGATAGTCAAGGAGCTATACCTGGTTGCTCAGACGGTAGAGAATCTGCCTCTAATGCAGTAGACCAGGTTTGATCCCTGGGTTGGGAAGATCCCCAGGAAAAGGGAATGGCTACCCACTCCAGTATTCTTGCCTGAAGAATTCCATGGACAGAGGAGCCTGGTGGGCTACAGTCCATGGGGTTACAAAGATTTGGACACAACTGAGTGACTAACACTTAACACTTTTTTTTCTATTTTTAAGGAGCTATAAATTCCCTATCTGCTTTTCTCATTCTCACTGAGATCCCTGTTTCTTAGTTCTCTGAGAAAAGCAGAAGACTTCCTCCTTTCTACCTCGGCACTCAACCTATGCTATATACTCTTTCTTCTAACTTCTCTCTTGGATAAAACCTGTGCACAGTCTAAGCCAGTCGTTCTCATTAGCGTTTGGATCTCTGCGGCATCTGTAGTCAGTCCTTTTTATATTCTTAGTACCGTTTTGTGGGCTTTTGGCTTTTTGATTTCTCTATTTTATGAGTTTTGTCGGTTGTTTGTCACTGCTGTTAATCTTTTAAAATAAATGACTTGGCTTTTATTTGAACTATTATATATTTCTTTTAATTTACGTTATCTATTATTCTCATCTTTCTACATTCTTTGAGCTTATTCTGTGTTTTTTCTAGCTTTCTAATGTGGAGGTTTCACTTATTTTTAGTCTTCTAATATAAGAAAGCTGAGTACTGAAGAACTGATGATACTTTTGAACTGTGGTGTTAGGGAAGACTCTTGAGAGTCCCTTGGACTGCAAGGAGATCCAACCAGTCCATCCTAAAGGAAATCAGTCCTGAATATTCATTGGAAGAACTGATGCTGAAGCTGAAACTCCAATACTTTGGCCACCTAACACGAAAAGGTTTTTACACCTACTGGAAAAGACCCTGATGCTGCAAAAGATTAAAGGCAAGAAGAGAAGGGGACGACAGAGGATGAGATGGTTGGATGGCATCACCACTTTGATGGACATGAGTTTGAGCAAGCTCTGGGAGTTAGTGATGGACAGGGAAGCCTGGTGTGCCACAGTCCATGGGGTCACAAAGAGTCAGACACGACTGAGCAACTGAACTGAACTAATTAAGCATCTGAGACTATAAACTTCCTATTAAATATCACATTAGTTGCATCCCCCAAATTTTAGAAATAGTATTTTAATATATTTAAATTACAAGTATTTTCAAATTTCCAATATTTGTCCTTTAAACTATATATATATTTTTTTCCTTAAATTCCAAAAGTGTAGGGTATGTTTTTGTTTTCTATTGTTTTGTTTTTTTATTTCTTTTTTTTAATTTAATTTTATTTTTAAACTTTACATAATTGTATTAGTTTTGCCAAATATCAAAATGAATCCGCCACAGGTATACATGTGTTCCCCATCCTGAACCCTCCTCCCTCCTCCCTCCCCATTCCATCCCTCTGGGTCGTCCCAGTGCACCAGCCCCAAGCATCCAGCATTGTGCATCGAACCTGGACTGGCAACTCGTTTCACACATGACATTTTACATGTTTCAATGCCATTCTCCCCAAATCTTCCCACCCTCTCCCTCTCTCACAGAGTCCATAAGACTGTTCTATACATCAGTGTCTCTTTTGCTGTCTCATACATAGGGTTATTGTTACCATCATTCTAAATTCCATATATATGCATTAGTATACTGTATTGGTGTTTTTCTTTCTGGCTTACTTCACTCTGTATAATAGGCTCCAGTTTCATCCACCTGATGATTCAAATGTTTTTGATTTCTAATGTAGTTGTGATCAGAAAAGATGAGATGTATGATAATGTTCTTTGACATTTGTTGAGATTATTTTATGTTCCAGTATGTATTCAAATTTTATAAGGTTCTACATGTGCTTGAAAAGAATATATAGCACAATTGTTTACTATAATCAACCTTTCTTTCTCTCTCTCTCTCTCTATATATGCATATATATACATATACATTCAAGTTTGCTTGTAACTTCTATATCATTATGGTTTTCTTCATCTATGAATTACTGAGAGGGAAAAGTACAAATTATTTCAATTATGGTAAGTTTGTTATTTCTCCTTATAATTTATCAATATCTATTTTTACAGATATTGTACAGATATTTTTACAGATATTTTACAGATATTTTCCATTTCCAAATAGGAAAAGGAGTTCGTCAAGGCTGTATATTGTCACCCTGTTTATTTAACTTATATGCAGAGTACATCATGAGAAATGCTGGACTGGAAGAAACACAAGCTGGAATCAAGATTGCCGGGAGAAATATCAATAACCTCAGATATGCAGATGACACCACCCTTATGGCAGAAAGTGAAGAGGAACTCAAAAGCCTCTTGATGAAAGTGAAAGAGGAGAGTGAAAAAGTTGGCTTAAAGCTCAACATTCAGAAAACGAAGATCATGGCATCCGGTCCCACCACTTCATGGGAAATAGATGGGGAAACAGTGGAAACAGTGGCAGACTTTATTTTTCTGGGCTCCAAAATCACTACAGATGGTGACTGCAGCCATGAAATTAAAAGACGCTTACTCCTTGGAAGGAAAGTTATGACCAACCTAGATAGCATATTGAAAAGCAGAGACATTACTTTGCCAACAAAGGTTCGTCTAGTCAAGGCTATGGTTTTTCCAGTGGTCATGTATGGATGTGAGAGTTGGACTGTGAAGAAGGCTGAGTGCCGAAGAATTGATGCTTTTGAACTGTGGTGTTGGAGAAGACTCTTGAGAGTCCCTTGGACTGCAAGGAGATCCAACCAGTCCATTCTGAAGGAGATCAGCCCTGGGATTTCTTTGGAAGGAATGATGCTAAAGCTGAAACTCCAGTACTTTGGCCACCTCATGCGAAGAGTTGACTCATTGGAAAAGACTCTGATGCTGGGAGGGATTGGGGGCAGGAGGAGAAGGAGACGACAGAGGATGAGATAGCTGGATGGCATCACTGACTCGATGAACGTGAGTCTCAGTGAACTCCGGGAGTTGGTGATGGACAGGGAGGCCTGGCGTGCTGTGATTCATGGGGTCGCAAAAAGTCGGACACGACTGAGCGACTGATCTGATCTGATCTGATTTTTACAGAATTTGAAGCTCTATTATTAGACAACACAAGTTTTAAACTGTCAACACTTTTTACTCATTAAAACTTTTATTGATATTTAGTGGCCCTCTTAGTAACATATTTTGCCTCAAAGTCTATTTTGAGGATATATGGATATATCAACTCTAGATTAATATTTATCTGATATAATATTTTTAATTATCTTAATCCCAACACTTCTGTGCTTTTTTACTGTAGACCTTTCTTGTAAACAATACAACTTAGAAAAAAATTTTTTTTTAAATTTTGGCTGCTGATCATTGCTTTTTAACTAGAGAGTTAATTACAATTATTATGATTATAAACTATTTGGGTTCCTTTTTCCATCTTATCGTATGCTCTTCCTTTGTTCCAATTTTTCTTTTCTGTTTTTCCTTTTTCTCTATTTCTGCTGTCCTTTGGATTAAGTTTCCTCTCGATTTTATTTCTCCCCTCTCCTAGGGTCTAGTGTCTGGTCCTGCCAGGTTTCTGTGCATTGCCCTAGAGACCTGCACACTGGCCACTGCTTCTGTTTCCTTCAGTTTCCCACCAATAAACAGTGCTTCAGCAGGACTGGAGTATGTCTGTTTGGACAGTGCTCGTGTTTGCATAACAGTAACTCTAGGTAGTTGGATTACCGGTTCTTTGAGGCAGGCACCTTCACATTCCCCAAACCTATCACACTGTCTGGTATAGTAGGCTTAATAAATGCTGAACGAACTTGTAAACGAATGAAGATTAAGGAGAAGGAGTGAAGGGCTATCTCGAAGGGCAATGGGACAGGGCAATGTTGATACCAGGAAGACAAAGCCTTAATTTCATAGCTATAGATAATCGTGTCAGTTAGAAGTATGTTCTGACACTCCATAAAAACCAAGTCTAGAATTTTATATTTGAGAAATCTTAAAATGTGGAATCAGTAAGGACAGAGGAAAAGAAAGGTGATGAGAGAAGATTTTAAAGATGAATTATTTGTTAAAGTATAAAACTTAGAGATTTCTTCTGCCAATAACAGCCATAATTGCACATCAAATATTAATCACATTACTGAGTTTTCTATATTATAGGATTTCTATAAGATGGGTGTTCAACTCATACTTTTTTATATACAATCAAGTCTCTACCAAAGAACAGATGCTTTCAAACTGTGGGGCTGGAGAAAACTTTTGAGAGTCCTTTGACAGCAAAGAGATCAAACCAGTCAATCCTAAAGGAAATCAACCCTGAATATTCATTGGAAGGACTGATGCTGAAGCTGAAGCTCCAATACTTTGCCAGCTGAGGTGAAGATCTGACACATTGAAAAAGACCTTGATACCTAGAAAGATTGAGCACAGGAGGAGAACAGGGCGACAGAGGATGAGATAGCTGGATGGCATCATTGATTCAATGGACATGAGTTTGCGCAAACTCCAGGAGACAGTGAAGGACAGGGAACCCTGGCACGCTGCAGTCCATGGGGTCACAAAGAGTCGGACACAACTCAGTGACTGAACAACAGGTCTTTACTACAAGGGCTGGTCTAAGTATGCTCGCTTAACTTTTGGAGTCCCCATTCTACGTTAAATAAAACATACTAAAACAAACCCACATTTCAAAGGAAGCATAATTCAATTGCTGCAAAAAATTTAATGATTTTATAATTATGTTTTATGATATTTGGCTACAAGAAACTTCTGATTTATGAACTGGTTATAATTTCTCAGCACTCATCATGCACACACACCAACTCTCACAAAGTGAGAAAATATAACTTACTGATGGTTTTCAAATATACTGAAATGTTTATGGATACTAAGTTTATTAATTATTGAAGTTGACATAATGTTAGGCTTTGTGGACATTTAATTAAACATTTATTCATTTTACAATTTTAACTTTGTATTCTTGAGCCTATAAATTTTATTTTGTGTCTTAAATATTTTTAAACCCCTAAAAAGCCCCAAAGCCTTAATCATATGCTCATAGGATATAATGGGTAAATTAGCCCTACTTCTATCCCTTGCCTGCTTTAATCCTGCATCAAAAATATGATCAATCATTTTTATGATTTTAGACATAATAGGTAACAATGATTACTGTGTCACAGAAAAAGAAACCAGCCACTTTGATATTGCTGTAATGGTGAATGTGCCTGGTTTGCTCCAAAACGTCAAGTAGGAAGTTGCTCCTCGTTTCTGCAGTAGTAGCATACCCATTTTCTTTGGAAATGATCTTTGCCACCCAAATTCTCTCTGCCGTTAAGACTTCTTAAGTTCAGACACTAATTGACATGGATTCTTAAAAAGATGTTATTTAACAAAGTATGAAGCCAAACCAGCTGTCCTTGAGCCTAAATCTAGTCAATGGAATTAATCAACTCTTAATTATCTGTACTATGGCCAAATTTGCTAAAGGTTGAGACTTTCAAACAATCAAAGAGTAGGGAATTGTAAAAATCATTTACATTTGCTTCTAGATGTTATTTTAGTATTTATTTCAGATGTCCTGGGGGCTTATAATACTTTAAAATAATAGAGCCACTCTGTTAGGCTTTCACAGTCTCTTGCCTCCTATACTTTCCCTCAAAGCACCTTTCTGATAATCTAGTATCTGAAAACCAAGTAACAGAAAGCAGACTGAGTATTCTCTGAAAGGTACAGAGACGGAAAGAAGAACATTTTTGAAGGCCTACTGAGTGCTTGACACCCTACCTATCCTCTCATTTCACTTTCAGAACAATCCTACATGGTCAACATTAGTAATATGGTGTGGAAATAGTCTAGCATCAGTCAGCTGAAGAAGGTGGCAGGTGAATGTTTTCAATCCAAATCTGTATCTAAAGTCAAAACCATATCTTTGCACATCATCTCTGGAAACAGATTTTTTTTTTGGTTCGTGTCATACTAGGACACAGAGGTAATTATGTTTACTTAAAATCTTAGTCTACAGTCCCTAACAGACTATTTAAAGATCTCATGTGTATTGACTGACTGATTCAGTAAATAAAGCGGGTGAAATGTCAATATAGTCTTGAGTAATTGAAATCTGATTTTATTATTGGTATCTAATATTAATGAAAATTAATTTAATATTAATATTAAATTTATATTTCTCATTTCCTAAGAGTTGGCTCAATTTTCCTAGAAAATAAATCTGCTTGTCTCTTCATATTAAGAATTCTTTTTCACAAAATTTTATTAGACATCCACTAATTTATTTGCCACTAAATACATTAGTCTAGCATGCATGATTTCTTAAAATAGAAGCTATTTTTGCTAAAATAATTCCTCCTTAGAAGTCCCATTTGCAAAAGCCTATTTCAGGCATGCCTTTTGAACTTCATTTTGATCTGTGTTTACTGTGTATCACTAGTCTTCTATTTATAGTTAAGGGATTAACATTCCCATGTTCCCTTTGACCTATTATTCCTAGCATCTAATTCCTTCACTGAGACCTAATTAAATATAAATTAAAGTATTTAAGAGTCTGGATTACTTAAGTGATATGGTGTATGTTCAGTAAGAATCTGAATATTTTCTTAAATAATTGAAAGCTGACTTTTTTTACCCACAATTATATTTTCTGTAGTCTTGAAGATCATATTAGTCTTGTGTGATATAAGAGCTATAAAAAGCAGTTGACCAATTAAAGCAGCTAAGTAAATCTTCAAAGAGTTACTGTCTTAGTGTGTTAGGGCTACTGTAACAATACCTAGACCGGGTAGCTTACAAACAACAGATATTTATTTCTCACAGTTTTGGAGTCTGAGAAGTCTACATCAAGATGCCAGCAAAAATTCAATGTCTGGTGAGGGCCAGCTTCCTGGTTCATAAAAGGCCATCTTCCTGTTGTATCCCTACACTGTGGAAAGAACAAGTGATCTCTCTGGGGTCTCTTTTATAGGGGCACTAATCCCTTTCATAAAAGCTCTGCCCTTATTACCTAATCACCTCCCAAGGGCCTCACCTCCAAAAACCATCACAGTGGATATTGGGTTTCAACTTATGAATTTCGGGGGAACACATACACATTCAGCCTACAGAAGTTATTACGAATATTTTAAGTGTATATTAAGAGGTTAGGTATCAAAGAAGAGCTATATAGAAGTTATTTATCCAAGATATGATGAACATAGGGCAGACTCTGCTAGTGTCCCACTCAATACCCACTCTCTCCTTCTTCCTAGAAGACTCATTTTCCCATGCTATCTTGGAGCAACATTAGCCATGTGACACCAAGATGATACTTGTAACATAAGATAAAGTTTTCAGAGAGTTCTGAAAAAGCTTCTGTTCTCGTGACTAAAGAAAACAGCTTGGCATGGGCCTTCTCCCTTCTTGATGCTTTGAATGTGAAAATGAAGCATGAAACTGCAGCACCCATTTTGTGGCCACTCACCAATAAACATGAGGGAAAATTAAGATATCATGGAATCACAAAAGTAATGCTAGCAGCAATCTGCCACCTCTAGATTTCTTGATGTGTGAGAACAAAATTTGATAAAGTACTCTTAGATGTTATATTACATGTAGCTGAGTGCATTCCTAATACTATCTTTTCAATTTTCCTTCTAACACTTTGCCACTCAAACCATGTTCCATGAACCAGCAGCCACAGTGTCACCTGGGAACTCATAAAAAAAAAAAAAGGCAGCATCTCAGGCCCACCTCAGACTCTTTGAATCAGAATCTGCATTTTAACAAGATCCCCAAGTGATCTGTATGCATATTAAAGTTTGAAAATCACAGTTCTAAGACATTATGGAAACAGGGAGAGAAAAAAATAGCCTAGGTACACATACAGAATAATGGCAATTTTTCCAAACAAGGAATTATAGGGGGAAGCGGAGGAATGGGGTGCTTAGTTTCAAACATTTGTCTGTATATCATCTTCTATGTGCAAGGTATCCATTCATTCATCCATTCATTTATACACACACACACACATACATATACATACTATGGTTTATCGTCATTACATTATTTAAAGTTCAGATATGGTAAGCATTTAGTCAGTGATCTACATGAAAGAGGAAATGAGGCTTAAAAAGTGAAATGATCCCCAGAGCCATCCAGATAGAGCTGTTTTATGAACGCAGATCTTTCAGACTTCAAAGTCCACTTCTTTATGCTATACTGCAATGAATTTCTGGCTACAAGTTGAAAGGAGGTGGAAAATGAATAAAACTTTTGAAGGAAAGGAAGATGTGCTTTCATGGTGAGAGACCAATAGAACAAACTGCTGGGATCTGCATTTTCAAGCAGAGTTTAGGAGATTATGAAATTGACTTGCTCCAGAAATCCTCAGCCAGAATGCTAAACTCACACAGTTGTTTTCTGGCAGCACATCCAGGAGATCATTTCTTATCTGAAACACTCATTTCTGTTCATATTTACCAGCAGTTTTTGCTGACTATGCTGTTGGCTTAACATTGCCCATCTGGTCACAGGGTGCGGGGTGGGGGGACTCATTTGGGCAAATCTGCACTGCCTAAAATGCTGTTGATTCATGTAACCTGTGCAAACACAGACTGAAATCAATAGTCATTAGGAATATTTATTTTTCCTTAAGAATGATAACATTCAGTGGAAATGATCATGAAGGAACATGGACAGTAACTGACAGTGGATGGGTCAAGCAAACACTCCTTTTCCAAAGCCTTGGCCCATTCTACAATGTTATCATTAACCAAAACCCCCAAAAGAAACTTCCTGTTGACCTACATTGGAAAGGTGACAACTTGCCTTGAACTCACTATTCTACTTGGATCAAAATCTCTATCATTAGAGATCTTCTTAACGTACAAAACAAAATTAAAGAATAGTCTCCAGAAAAGCTCCATTCAGTAAATGTTTTATAAAACTCATAAGAGGTGAGGAGGCCAGGAGACTCCTCTTTACCACTGGTGTTTGTGTGTTTATCAAGTCAAGACAAATGGAACTTCATCAAGACATGGTTTTGATAGTGTTATTTCCTTGCTTTAAAACACACATATATGTAATTCAAATGTGTCCATAGCCCTCAATCATCGTCTTTCTCATCATCCTATTTCATTATTTTCACCATGATTTCAGTAGCTAAAATGATCTTGTTAATTTGCTTTGTGGTTTATCTTCTGTCTTCCCCTTCTACAACAAAGGCTCCAGGGCAGCAGGGACTCTGAGCATCTTAGTCACTACTTCATGACCAGCTCCTCAGGACCATGCCCAACACTCCATAAATTCTTGGTGAATGAATAAATGGTACCCAGTATGGAGAAAATAAATGGCAAATTTGTCCCTATTTCCAAACTCAAGACCTTTCATTGGTTGACTCCAACCTCAGTTTCCCAGGCTTCCTATTTTCCTCCTTTTATGTTTGACCCCAGCCACACTTGCATTGTCACTGGCCCCCAAACAGAATGACTTCTTCCTCTCCAAGGTTTCTTACTAAGTATCTCCATGCCTGCTGACCTTCCTTACCTTCTGCTCACCCAAATTCTGTCCATGGCCTATCGCTATCTTTCCTTCTTTGTGATGTGAAGCCACCCAAACTCACATCCATACACACCTTGATCTTCTCTGCATCACGCATGGTATCTGTTCACTCCGGGTACTGGGCAATCACAAGTATCCTACCTGCATTCTCCTCCTCTTATATTGGTACACTTCATATTATCCATTCCATATGTTACTATTTAAATTTTCATGTCTTTCTATTTTGTTTTACTACATGTATACTAAGCAGGCATACACTTTTCACTTTACTTCTCAAACAGCAAATTGTACATGGCTTTTCACATAACAGACTTTTAAAAATACATAAACTGAATAATAGATTGAATTAGCTAATGAACACTTAGAAAGCACAGTTATAAGGGACTGAGCAAAAGTTCCTTGTGATATGGGAATGTTACAAGAGCAATAAAAGAGGAACTTTTGGTTGGTATTGCTCTATAGACCAGGGAAAGAAAATAAATTTCCTTTTGAAGGCCATATTGAAAAACAATTTTCAAAAAACAACTTCTTATACCATTTTGCTAAAAGTGCCAAAATCAGTTGCATTTAAAAATCAAGCTAGATTTTAAATGAGATTATTCTGGTGACTATCACAAAGATTTAAAAAGTCATACATGCTACGTTTGGCCATCAAGACTTGCCAATGTATATTACATGGAAAACAACTAACAGATACTCAATGAAATTGTCAAAAGATTCACCTGTGATCGTCTCACCTTCTAGCTCACTGGGAAATATATTTTATTATAGATAATACTTATTCAAAAACTAGTGTTAGCATGATCAAATCATTCATGCTAACAAATGTCTGAATGGATTTTTCTTTCTGGCACACCATCTATTTTATTGATTGTTCCTCATTTTTCGTTATTTCCTACACAATGGGATATAATTACTGAATGTATAAATGATATAAAGTCAGTGCTTTTTATCAAGATGAATAGGAAAAGAATCCGATATACTGACTTTCAACCTCTTGGCTTTTTTTCAAAGGTTGCCATCTGAATCTCAGCTTTGTTACAGAGTATGAACACATGCAAAACTGACCACTTGGTTTTAAAAACTGGATTTTTAAATCTAGGATTAATCTAAGATTCCTTTGAATAAGATTTTTAAATTAAATTTATTATCAATCATAAAAGGCTGATTGTTTCCTATTAAATGTGAAAGTAAAAAATTAGCTCCTTTAGCATGTTTGAACTTTAAACATTTCTACTTTGCTGCAATCTATGGAAGCATGTTGCTTGTGCTTTATTTAGACATAGACTAAGTATAACTCAATAAAACTTCAAAAAATAAATAAATTTTCTATGACAAAATGCTTTGTTTTACTATTAAATGTAAAATTACAGAATTTGCACCATTGTATGAACCTTTAATAAACTTTAAAAAGAAATGTATCCTCATTCAAAATATTGACAAGAAGAATCGCACTATGGACACTGACATTTTTCTTTTCTGTGACTGGTAAGTATTTTGATTCCAAATGAGTTTTCTATAGTATATTTTCTATAAATTATTGTTTTAGAACCTAACAAATCAGAAGTTTCTTTACTCTGTTCATTCTGAAACCATTCTGAAATATTTGAAAGCATACATCTGTGTGAGTTGTGTATGTGTTTTCTTTACTCACTGACATTTTGAAATTCTATGTAGATGTTTGTTTATGTTTAAAAAAACAGATGAAGCAGGGGACTGATTAACTAAATCCTCTTGCTTCCACTAATGGAATACTGTGCAACTGTAAATCCAAGAGTCAGAAAATTTCCTATGTTCCAGTGTGGGAAGATACCCAGGTACACTGTTGAGTGGATAATGCAACATATATAACATTGTGTATAGAATAATACCTTTTGTGAAGAAAAGGTGGGAAATAAGAGTAAATATTCATAGGAATAAAACTTCTCAAGTAATAGCATTTCATATATTTGTCTTTTGAACCAAGTAAATATATGAGCTATTTAAAATAGCAATAAAATAAAATAAAATCTATTAAAAATCAAGTGAACACCCTGACTTCAGATTATACTACAAAGCTACTGTAATCCAAAACAGTGTGGTACTGGCACAAAAACAGATACATAGATCAATGGAACAGAAGAGAAAGCCCACGCTCTTTAATAACCCACACTCTTATAGTCCATTAATCTATGACAAAGGGGACAAGAATATACAATGGAGATAAGACAGTCTCTTCAATAAGTAGTGCTGGGAAACCTGGAGAGTTACATGTAAAAGAATGAAATTAGAATATTCTCTAACACCATATACAAAAGAAACCCAAAATGGATTAAAGACTTAAATGTAAGTGCTGTGCTTAGTTGCTCAGTCATGTCCAACTCTTTGCGACCCCATTGACTGTAGCCCGCCAGGCTTCTCTATACTGGAGTGGGTTGCCATACTCTCCAGGGGATCTTCCCAACCCAGGAATTGAACCCAGGTCTCCCACATTGCAGGCAGATTCTTTACCATCTGAGCCACCACTGAATACTATAAAACTCCTAGAGAAAAGTAGATGGCAGAACACTCTTTTACACAAATCATAGCAATAATCTTTTGAATCTATCTCCTAAAGCAAAAGAAATAGAAGCACAAATAAACAAACAGGACCTAACTAAACTTAAAAGCTTTTGCACAGCAAAGGAAACCATCAACAAAACAAAAAGACAACCTACTAAATGGAAGAAAATATTTGCAAACAATGTGACTGATAAGGGATTGATACCCCAAATATATAAAGAACTCATACAACTCAACACCAACAAAACAACCTGACTGGGGCTTCCCTGGTGGTTTATTGGTAGAGAATCTGCCTGCCAGTGCAAGAGACACAGGTTCAATCCCTGATCCAGGAAGATCCCATATGCTGTGGAGCAACTATAAGCCTGTGCTCCACAACTGTTGAGCCCGTGCTCTAGAGCCCAGGAGCTGCAGCTACTGCAGCCCACGTGCCCTAGAGCTCGTGCTCTACAAGAGAAGGCACCAGAGTGAGGAACCTGCACACCACAACTAGGGAGCAGCCCCCGCTCACCGCAACTAGAGGAAAGTTCTGCACAGCAACAGAGATTCAGCATGGCCAAAAATAAAGAAACAAACTTTTTTTTTTAATTTGATTTAAAAATGGGCAGAAGACCTGCTTAGATATTTTTCCAAAGAGGAAATACAGGTACATGAAAAGATGCTCAGTATCATTAACCATCAGGGAAAAGCAAATCAAAAACACAATGAAATATCACTTCACACCTGTCAGAATGACTATCATCAAAAAGAACACAAATAACAAATATTTGTAAGGATATGGGGAGAAGGGAAATCTCCTACACTGCGGTGAGACTGTAAATTGGTGCAACCACTGTGTAAAACAGTATGGATGTTTCTCAAAAACTTAAAAACAAAACACACACACACAAAAATAAAAACAGAATTACCATGTGACTCAGCAATTCCACTCCTGGGTATGTATCAGAAAACAACAACGCTAATTTGAAAAGCACATGTACACCAATGTTCCTAGCTGCAATATTTAAAATAGCTAAGATATAGAAGCAACCTAAGTGTCCGTCAACAGATGAACAGATAAAGAAGTGGTAGTATATATATACACAAAGCAATGCTAGTCTGTCATAAAAAGAATGAAATTTTGCTATTTGCAGCAACATGAATGGACTTGGAGGGTATTATGCTAAGTGAGGCTTCCCTTGTGGCTCAGATGGTAAAGAATCTGCCTGCAATGCAGGAAACCAGGTTCGATCCCTGGGTTTGGAAGATCCCCTGGAGAAGGGAATAGTAAACCACTCCAGTATTCTTGGGCTTCTCAGGTGGGGCTAGTGGTAAAGAACCTGCCTGCCAGTGCAGGAGACCTAAGAGACATGAGTTTGATCCCTGCGTTAGGAAGATCTCCTGGAGGAGGAAATGGCAACCCACCCCAGTATTCTTGCCTGGAGAATCCTATGGACAGAGGAGCATGGTGGGCTACAGTCCGTAGGGTTGCAAAGAGTCAGACATGGCTGAAGCGACTTAGCATGCATGCACATGCTAAGTGAAATAAGTCAGACAAAGACAAAAACTGTATGTTATCACTTATATGTGGAATCTAAAAAAACACAACAAACTAGTGAATACAACAAAAAAGAAGCAGACTCACAGAGAACAGACTACTGGTTACCAGTGGGGAGAGGAAATGGGGAGGGACAAGATAGAGGTAGGGGATTAAAAAGTACAAAGTATTAGGTATAATATAAGCTACAACATGGGGAATATAGCCAATATTTTATAATAACTATAAATGGGGTATAAACTTTTAAAAGTATGAATCACTATATTGTACACCTGTAACATAATACTATACATCAGCCATATTTCAATAAAAAGTCACATGAGTTTACTAATTTCATTAACAGAACATAAGATGACAATTAAAACATGAACTAAAACTATGATTCAAATTTCTTTAAGTGTAAAAATGAATGGTTTTTAGTATATTCACAAATTGTGCAAGATACAAACTAACTCTAGAATTTTTCTATTGCCCAAGAAAGGAAACCTGTGCATTAGAAGTCACTATCTAGTCCCTTAGTACACTATTTTTTAAATTACAAAACATTCAAGCACAACAGGAATTCCAAACAGAACTCAAAATTGGTTTTTAAATATCACTCCTTTTAGTAGCACTTGTGACCAACATCCACAATATGGTTTCTAGCAGGTTTAAGTCAACTATTGAGCTCAATATCAACCCCTTCTCGGGTCCCTCTTCCTCTGCTGCTGCCAATGTTGCAGCTCTTTCCTCCTCCTCTTCCTCATTCTGAGGCCAATTTGAGCCCTGCAGAAGCACAACGCTCATATTCACACAGTGTTGTCAGATCCACCTCACACCTTTAAGTCTTCACCACTAAGTTCTCATCTTCTGCTAAAGGCATATTTGGAAATTTGCACATTCAGTATAGAACCAATACAATATTGTAAAGTTTAAAAATAAAATAAAATTTAAAAAAAAAGAATATGGAAAAAAAATACCTAAAAACTTTGCTGTCAATTCGCTTTTGTTTTTTATCTTTTAATTAGAATGTCAAAGTTAATTTCCCAAAAAAAGAGAAAAAATAGAAGAAAAAGAGGAAAATAAAAAGTATGCCTCCCATTCATGATATATTATCATATGTGACACAATAATTATCTATATCTACTATAGAAATTCAAATGTTATTAATAAAACTGAAGTGAAATTTTTTTCTCTAAAATAGAGGTCTGAGAATAGCAATTGAAGAAGGTTAAACTAATTAAGGAAATCATGCAACAAATACTTGTTGGATGTCTTACATATCCAAAGCACGGTAAGAAAGTGATAGGAAGAGGGCCTCTAGGGGACAGAGACAAGGTGAAATTGCCCCCACCCACTATTTCTATATTTCTCATTTTGTCAAGGATCTTGCATTCAGTTGCCATTTCCCACTTCTCCCAGCTTTGGGTGCTAAGGTTTTTTTCCTTGAAGATTACTGTTTTATTGATTTGATTGTGCTGGGTCTTTATTGCTGTGCAGGGCTCTCTCTAATTGTGGTGAGTAGAGGTTACTCTTCATTGTGGTACATGGGTTTCTCATCGTGGTGGCTTCTCTTGTTGCAGAGCACAGGCTCTAGGTGTTTGGGCTTCAGTAGTTGTGGCTCCTAGACTCTAGAACACTGGCTCGTAGTTGTGGCACATAGGCTGAGTTGTTCCACAGCATGTGGGATCTTCTCGGACCATGGATCGAACTTATAGCCCCTGAGTTGGCAGGCAGATTCTTCTCCACTGTACCACCAGGTAAGTCCTAAGTTTTTATTATTATTATTATAATGTTGGAAAGCTTGCATATCCTTTTCTCCACCTTTACAGCCATCAACTTGGTTCATGGCCTTACCTTCTCCCATCTGGATAAAGAGACGGCTCCCCACTTGGGTCTCACTTAGCCTCAAATTTCCTTCTCTAATCTGACCCCTTCATGGCTGCCAGAAGTATTTTTCTAAAGCACAGACCTATTCATGCCAGTTCCCTGATGAAAATCATTCAATGGCTTCCTCTTGGCTGCAGGCCAAATTTTATTCCTTAGCACGGCATGTGTGGGTGCTTAGTCACCCAGTCGTGTCCGACTCTTTGCCACTCCATGGACTGCAGCCCGCCAGGCTCCTTTGCCCATGGGGACTCTTCAGGCAGGAGTACTGGAGTGGGTTGCCATGCCCTCCTCTTAGCACGGCCACAGCCCATGTTTCTTGCATGGTTAACCACATATATTGCCCCCACATCTGCATTCCAGGGCAGTCCACACAACTAATTCCCCAGAAAGCATTCCCCCAGACATGTCTTCTTCTCCACTCCCATCCACCTAGTATACTTCTGTCTATCCCCTAAGATCCAACTCAAATAATACCTTATCTCTGATGCCTTCTTCGGTAAAAATGTACCACCATGAGATGCAACTCTTTTAGATGGATTAAAGACTCTCACAGAATGAATTGAGTACTCTCTTTGAAAGTCCTGACATTCAGGAGCAGAGTTGGGCTATGCTCTGAGGATAATGAGTTTTTATTTTGTGTCTGGTTGCTCTAGATAATAGGGGGAGAATGGTTGGGCATCCAGTGATGTAGGCTAAAATAATTATGATCATTCATCCCTTATGAACCTAAGGGAGTGTTTGATAAGTTTGAAAAGGAACTGATGGATGCCACCAAAAACTGTCCAATGATTTGGACAATCAAAAGACACGCTGTAAAAAGATTTCCACCGGTGAAACAGAATGTAATTCCATACATGTGATGTTATTTTAAGTCAGCCTAAAGAAACCAGGTCGAAGAAGGCAATGGCATCCCACTCCAGTACTCTTGTCTGAAAAATCCCATGGATGGAGGAGCCTGGTAGGCTGTGGTCCATGGGGTCGCTAGGAGTCGGACACGACTGAACGACTTCACTTTCACTTTTCACTTTCATCCATTGGAGAAGGAAATGGCAACCCACTCCAGTGTTCTTGCCTGGAGAACCCCAGGGACTGGGGAGCCTGGTAGGCTGCCCTTTATGGGGTCGCACAGAGTCGGTCACGACTGAAGCAACTTAGCAGCAGCAGCAAAGAAACCAGGTATAAAATAGTAGACTCTAACAATACCTATAGCTTTATCTGTTTTCTGGTTAATTTTCTGGTAGTTTTGTTTCTTAACAGAGTTCAAGCAGTGTTAAAACTTACATTTTTCATACTTCTACATATTGCAGATGAGGATAAAGAACTATACTGTGGCAATCATTTGTAAAAAAAAAGATTTAATTTTTCAATCAGGGTCCAGTCAGGAAAACGACAATCATACCAGGTATTTTAACAGAAAGAATTAGATATAAGGAACTGGTTGAACTGGTATAGGAGTACTAAAGGGACATAAAGGACCCACTGAGGTAAGACAGACAAAGTAACTGCAAGCAATAGTTACCACTCGAAGGCTAAGGAAATAAAGCAAAGAGTTTGGGGATATTGGAGCCTAGGAGATCAGAGGAGGTCAGCAGAAAACTAATACCCAGACCTCTGAAGAGAGGGCACAGGTTGGCCTGTGCTGGTACCTCTAAGGTAGTACAATGAGGGTGGGGGAAAAAACCTAGGAACTTGAAAACAACTGCCACTGCCAGGTAGAGTCACTGCCAGGGTAACACTGACAGGAACAAGAAGCAAACAGAAAAGGGCAAGCCCCTTCCGCCTCCTCCAGCTTTGCAGTCTCCCCTGCAGTACCCTCCTTGCCAGTACCCTACTGGCACAAGGAAAATGAAGTTTTCAGATTCTCAGCCCCAATATCAAGAGGAAAATATAGAAGACTGAGTTTGGGCTGAGAGAAAATAACTTAATGATCGACACATTTCCTACTTAAACATTCCTACTTAATGTTTAGCTTCATGTTTAAATATAAGAAAAATTCCCATGTAGGAACAAATGAATGCAACTTTGAATTCTAAAAATCTATTAGTTTTTACAATGTTAAGTAAATTAAAAGTTACATAGCTTGCATGTTAATGTCCTGGATTCCTGATTTCAAAGTGAAAGTGAAGTCGCTCAGTCGTGCCCAACTCTTTGCCACCCCACGGACGGAGGTTGCGACCCCATGGATGGGGTCTTCCAGGCAAGAGTGCTGGAGTGGATTGCCATTTCCTTCTCCAGGGGATCTTCCCGACCCAGGAATCAAACCTGGGTCTTACGCATTGCAGGCAGACGCTTTTACCGTCTGAGCCACCAGGGAAGCCCCTGATTTCAAGGCTCCTGTCAATTCTCAGTAACGGATACCTTAAAAATTCTAAACCCATTTTGGAAATACAATCAATGTCAAGAACACACATATCTATTGAACACACATTTCAAAATTAGTATCCCTGGCCTCTACCCACCAGATGCCAGTAGTGTCCCACTACCAAGTTGCGACAACCAAAAGCTGTCCCCAGACATTGTCAAATGGCCCCTGGGGGCGAAAAATCACCCTGGTTAAGAACCACTGGTCTGCTACCACTTGAGTACAACGTCGATTAAGTGTTTTTGATAATAATAAAGAGAAATGAGCCTCTTTTTATAAGTGTTTTGGATAATAATAAAAAGAAATGAGAAATGAGCCTCTTTTTACCATTCCTAATTGAAACAGCCTGTCTGCTAACTCAATGTGAAATTTGTAACTAGTTTTCAAATTCCTGTCAGTTTAATTTTGGAAAAAATGATTTCTCATCTTTGAGGAGACCATTCCTACATTTGGGCCAGAGTCTTTTCATCTATGGTTGTAACTGAGCAGAGAAGATTCCTGAATCTGAGTGTGCCTTGCTGCATTCCCAAGTACAAAGCTCAGAATACTGAGGTATGGTTTTTGACTGTTCCATACTATTTATCTTAAGCATCTGTGGTCAGAAGCCAGAGTTCTAGGAAGTCTGAGTTGTGAAAGATCTCAAACTGAATTTTTTTTTTAAAAGGTAGTTGGAAGTTGGAATTAATTTCTCTCAACAATCTGTTTTTAGATTCATAGGTAAAGGAACCATTAAATACAAATACAGGGATTTTTCTCTATTTAGCCAAATACCCAAGAATGTTTGAAATAAATATAGCTAATATTTGAAATGTTTCTTTTTCACACACCTTCAAAAACAAAATTGAGCAGAAATAGACACAGCATGTAGGAAATGAAGACTTTCAAAGCACATTTGGTTAGGTGAACTAGTAATTAATTTTACTTAAATTTCCTCAAATATGGAAAGAGGGTAATTTATCCCATCAGACCTATTCTGTATAATTAATAAATTTTCCATACAATCAATTAATTATGTACAATTAATGAAGCCAATATTATCAGTCATAAATAGTTCAATCAAAAGCATGTCTCTATTCACTGAATGTGTTAAAAGAGTTTCCATCCAAGGACATTCTGTCTCTCTCTCTTTGTTTTCCTCCCCTCTGCCTCTTGTAATGCATAATACACATTCAGTGTGGAAAGTTTATAAAATAACCAAAATAAAGAAGAAACTTACCTCAAAAAACAATAATATTTTAGTATATTTCATTCACTACATTTTTTTCTCCACTATTTTTGTCAATGCACTCATTTATAAAGAAAAGTATCACTATGAATTGAAATCATACTTTTATAGCTGAATTTTTAATTGAACATTGAATCATGTACATTTTCTCAAAGGGATAAATATTCTTTAAAAAGATGAAGCATTCTCAACATGTTCATCTTGGAGTAATATTATGCTTATTTGTATTTTTTTTTTTTCCTAAAAGCGTTAGCACTCATGGAATTAAGCTTCTTTGATGATTTATTCACTGTTTCTATGATTTTTAAATTAAGTTCTATTCAGGAATAAATTTAATGTCAAAAAATTGTAAATTCTCTATTTCCTAGATTCTCAATTTTGTACATCAAAAGCAAAACTGAGATCTGGGAATTTGTAAGTCACTCCTGCTTATATAAAGCAGTTACCACAGTGCTTGGCACATGATCAAATTTCACGGAAAGTTAGTATTATTCTTAGAATTCTCAAGATTATTCTTTTTTTTTTAATTTTATTTTATTTTTAAACTTTACATAATTGTATTATTCTATTTGAAACTTCAGCTTTGAGAATAAAGCAAATGCCATAAAAGGATTACCTCAATATGAACTATTTTTACATGTGTTACTCTACGTCAGGGTTTCTCAACCTCAGCATGGCTGAAATTTGGAACTGGCTAATTCTCTGCTGGGGGATTGCCTGTACATTGTAGGATGTTTAGCAACTTCCCTGGTTTCTACCTACTAACTGTCAGTTGTCACAGCCAAATCTGTGCCTGGACATTGTCAACCTGCCCGAGGGAGGTGGGTGCAGAATCACACCAGGCAGAGAAATTCTGCTCCAGGTAATATGTCTGAACCAAAAAATATATACATATATATTCCTTTATAAAGACCTTCTGCCATCACCAAGCCTTTGGCATGGGTGTTTTATTCAAAGATCTCCATACGGAGTGAGATTGCCTTTTCTCCTGAGAGAGAAGTCTCTTAAGCTTCCTCAGGTTCGTGACATTCTAAAGTGAGGATGGTGTCAGGACTAGTCACCAGAGATGTCTGAGCCAATAGGACTGAACAAAGAGACACGTGATAAAGATATCTGAAAGGCTGAAAGTCTGTGCATTTGGAAATTAAACATCCTTCTGTTTCCATCCAAAAACCAAGGCAGAACCACATGATGCTGGAATGATGAGTGAAAAGAAAATATCCGTAAAGAACACACTGCCTTCTCCATCTCCTTAACCTTCTTCTTATTTGTGCAGTGTAATGATCATGACTTACTTCACTATTAATAGCAGCATAAAAGTAACAAAAAATTAATTTTAAATTTAAATTACTTTGTTGTTATTTTTCAGTTGCAAGTCATGTCCATTTCTTTGTGACCCTGTGGAGTGGAGCATGCTAGGCTTCTCTGTACTCCACTATCTCCTGGAATTTGCTCAAATTTATTTAAAATTCAATTAATTTAAATTCAATTAAATTATACTTAAATAACTAATATATCTGGAATATACACAGACTTTCTACTTTGGGGTAAACTATATCCGCAATGACTCTCTTTTTTTTTAATGAATTAACTTATTTTGGCTATGCTGGGTCTCCGTTAGTGTACACGGGCTTTCTTGGTTGTGGTGAGTGGGGGCCACTCTCTGCTTGTAATGCATGGGCTTCTCATTGTGGTGGCTTCTCTTGTTGTGAAACCTGGGCCCTAGGGCACGAGGGCTTCAGTAGTTGTGGTGCCTGGGCTCTAGAGAACAGGTTCAAATGGTTGTGGCACATGGGCTTGGTTGCTCTGAAGCACGTGGGATCTGCCCAGATCAGGGATCGAACCCATGTCTCCTGCATTGGCAGGCAATTCTTTACCATTGAGCCACGAAGGAAGCCCTGCAATGACTCTATTTCTAAGGGTTACATTCTGAGGTACTGGGTGTTAGAACTTCATATCTTTTGAGGAGACACTTCTGAACCTACAGCAATTACTAAGTTTTCTTTTTTTAAAGTGCTTTGAGTTAAAGATGTATATTCATTATGGCAGCATGCTAGCTGCCCACCAACAATTGTGCTCCGTTTCCATCATGAGAGGTGATCACTGCAAAGCAGCCACCCCATCTGGCACTGTTTTGGGGGCTCCCCTTGCTTCTTATGTGACTATGCCATGAGCTCTCACCAATGATATGTAGATTGGAATAAGTTTGTCAGTTCAAAGTAGGTTTTCCTTTCATTATATTCTCATGGAATTTGATATTCTGATAAATATACCCTTAAATGCCAAAATGATTTTAAGCTAATAATAGAAGGAAAGCAGTGTACATGTTATCCCAATTGTGGACAAGCTATAGGGATAGATACTACATACTATGGAAAAAAAGACACAGGAATCCTTGACCTAGAAGTGAGCAGTGAAGTAATGCAAACCTCTATTCCCCATGCTCCTGAAGGAAATTATGTGAAAAGAAGGATCAAGGAGACAAGAATAATATTGGATTCTGTTCCTTTTAAAATTGAACTTAATTCTTTATTTTCATGGCCATTTGTTGCGTACCCGTACCAGTTCCTCACTGTGGTTCTAAGACAGAAAATCAAGGATCATGTACGTAAATGTCGATGAACCTCTGCGCCACCGTTGGAGTCGCCATCTGGTGGTCATCGTGAGGAATGGCATGGTTTCCTGAGAAAATAATGGTGCGAAGTGGGGGCATTTTAGATATTTCCTTGGTATCTGAAGGTACTGGCAATCACAGCCTTTCTGTTTTATTTTGTGTGCTCTGAGTTTATATCAGCAGAGAATTTGGACATACATCTGTGGAGTGTACTTTCACTTTCAAACAGGGATGATCTAGCCTGGCAAAAGTTTTCTGTGAAGGCCCAGAACATAAACACTTTAGGTTTTGTGGGCCATGTGTTCTCTGTTTCGCGTACTCAACAACGCCACTGTAGGGTGAGTGCAGCCACAGACAATATGTACACAAAAGGGCACAGTGCGTTCCAGTAAATCTTTATGGACACTGAAATTTGAATTTCATGTCATTTTCACGTCACAAAATATTATGTATTTTTCAACCATTTTAAAATGCAACAATCATTCTTAGCTCACTTAAATTTCAAAAATAATCAAGAGGGGGATTTGGCTCATGGGCTATAGTTTTCCAACTCCCAGTCTAGTCTACAAACCACTTGCTAGACTTCCTTCAGGATGACTGTGAGGGATATTTGCTGCATACTTGCCCTGGGTGTCTCTTGTTCATGCCTCCACAGCTAAAGAGATGAAGGGCTATGAGACACCCTGTAGAGTCCTGACAAAGATGGCCATGATAGGCGAATAATAGGCTGATTAAAGGATTCCTATAGAAGATCATTTCTTCTAAAAATGAGCTCACAGATAAAACTTATAAAGCATGTAAGGAAATCAAATTTCATAGAAATAACAAGGATAGATAATAGATAAATTCAATTTGATGATTATAATAAAGGATTCAGTAAATAAGCTGAACAGTAGGGTGGATACAGCTGAATAGTGAATTGTGAATTAGAAGAGAGAGCTAACGAGAAGACCAGAGAGCAGAAGGATAAATATTTGAAAATTTCTCAGTAGGGGCTTCCCTGGTGACTCAGATGGTAAAGAATTTGCCTGCAATGTGGGAGACCCAGGTTCGATCCCTGGGTTGGGAAGATCCCCAGGAGAAGGGAATAGGTACCCACTCCAGTATTCTTGCCTGGAGAATTCCATGGACAGAGGAGCCTGGTGGGCTACAGTCCATGGGGTTGCAAAGAGTCGGACACAACGGAGTGACTAATACACACAATAGGAGCCAAGAAACAAGACAGATGAAATGGTGGGCTCCAACGTACAATTAATAGGAGGTACAGCTGGAAAGATGGACAGAAGGGGAGAGAAGCACTAATGGAAGGGATAAGGGCCAAGACATTTCCAGGAAATATTCTTGCAGCCACGTGTGAATTTAACTTCAGTATAGTGGGGGGCTTGAAAACATGACCTTTGGAACCAGAGAGATTTTAGTTTGAGAGCAGTTCCATACTGGAAATGTTGAGGTCTCAGGCAAGTAGCTTAGGCCTTGATTTTCTCGTCTGTCTCTCTACCTTCTACAGGAAGATAACGTATGGGGGGGTACTTAGCACAGGGGCTGGCTCTTATTAACCATCACTGTTACTGTAACCTAGAAGCACAGGAAAGAGCTCAGCTAGGGTGTGGAATTGATTTTAGAACTAAGGGGGCAATTAACACACTAAGGTGGCATCTTGGATTCTTTCACTTCAGTTCTTGAAGTGTTGTTCTTTCCCAACAATGTTCCTGCATAAATCATTTTTATTTGCCTTAATTTCTCTCTCTCTTCTTTTGGAGGGGGTGTTTTGTTTCCTTTTTACTTTCCCTGCCATCTCACACTGAAGTTCCCATCATGGCCAGATTCCCTGGTGAAAACTGTCTCTGTATCATTACTGAGGTATTCATTTGGATCCTCAATGCCACTTGAATATCTGGCATTTTATATGTACAGGGATCTTTTTCTTTGTTATCCTCTGTTCTTGAAGTTTGAGCTTCCTGGGACCTTTAAGATAAGAAGTCCATGTCCCTTAGTGATCCTAGGATAGCAATTAAAAAATAAAAATATATTTCTTTGAACACCAAGTGGTTTCTCACTCTTAAGTGACTTTCCTACTTTATTTATTTTCTTTTTACAGTGCTTGCAGTAATACTACTCTATCTTATTCTTGTGAATTTCAGTAGGAAGAGATGCCTGGCTCACAATGAGGAACTGGCTACCTTCACTGTACCATCATCCCTAAATTAGTACTTCTGCTTTGATCCTTCATGTCCATTTCCACCCCACCCCAAGGTCTTCTATAAACCAAGATTATTCTTTTGCAAAAAAAAAAAAAAAAAAATCAACTAAAATTTTGTAGACTGATAGAAAAAAATCTGTGTCATAACATTGCAATTTTACCTGATAATGGCAACACAACATCAGTTTGAGTAAAACTGATATCAGTAAAAACAACAAAAAAAAAAAAACAAAAAAACCGCCTTTGTTCATTATTGAGAATCAAACCAACAATTAATGGCTTTGGTAGACTTGGACCACAATTCTCTGATACTTCACCTCATATGGAGTTGAAACGGGAGAAGTCCTGAAAATCATACCACCTTCGTTCCTTACTTTGCAAATTCAGACAGAAAAACTAAGCATTGCCTCCCACCTCCTCCTTTCTGTACTTGGGCTGCTTTTCCTCTGCTCTGTCTTATTCTCTGAAGAACGCATATTTAAATATTTAATTAGTCAAGAATATGATGTGTCAGTACTTAACAGTGATTTTGTCTCACCTCCCTTTGACAGCTGTGGACTTTGGGGTTCACTGAAATGAGGTGCATTCTTATAGCAAGTGCATTAGCTTCCTATGGCTGTTGTAAAAATTTACTGCAAACTCAGTGGCTTAAAATGACACAAATTGATTGTAGAAGTAAGAAATGCAAAACGGGTCAGTAGGACTGCTTCCTTCTGGAAGCTCTAAGAGAGAATTTGTTTCCTTGCTTCTTTCAGATTATAGAGATGGTCTGAGTTCCTTGGTTCAGGGCCCTGTCTTACTCTGATCCCCTTTACTCCTCACATCTCCTGCTGTGCCTCTGACCTTCCTGCCTCCAACTTAGAAAGTCCCTGTGATACCACTGGGTCCACCCAGATAATCCAAGATAATCTCTCCATCTCAGTAACCTTAACTTAATCATACCTGGCAAGTGTGATTTGTTGTGCAGGGTACCATTTCAGTGTCCATGGATGAGGATGCAGAGATCTTTGCGGGGAGAGGGTTGCATTTTTCTGCCTAGGAAAGAAGTATTGGCTGTACCCGTCACCAACGACATGTCTTGGTGTAGAAGGAAAACATTTTTATTGCCACCCAACCTTCTGAAGTATGTCTTCTTGCCACCATCATTAGTGCCGTTTCCTTGAGGGTAGACTCTTTCTTAGGCATCTTTTGTACCCTCCAGGGTCAGGACTTTACACATGCTTGGTAATAGTGATGCCCTCAATGTGGGTTTGTCTATGAGTACACTACATTAGAGGATAATCCAGGGGTAAGTCCCTGATAGTTTTTTTCCATAAAACATATACATCAACTTCAAAAATATGTATAATGGTTAGTGCCAACTGAACATTTACAAAATGACTATTGCAGATAAAGAACTAGGCAAAAAATAGATATTTAATCTTCCTTATTAAGCTGTTTGAAATCTGTAACTCTCTCTTCTTCATTCTTGCATGCTTTCTCTATATTCTTCTACATTTCTTCTGACTGACTGACTCAAAGTCATGAATCAATCCCTCACATGCAGAAAGTTAATTGTCATCTTCACATACTGAGACTTAAGTCATGCTTTATGGTGACGATGATCTATGACTGAAATATGACAATCGACAAATGCAAACTGAGCAGCTCCCATTTGTAAAGTTTCCACATTATCAATGTTACTCATGACTCTCTTAAATGTTCTGAAATAAGTGGAAGAAAAGAGAGTCTTAGAAGTGATTGAAAATGGTCCCAAAGCTTGCACATATGCAAAATGGATTTTTAAACAACCACCAGAATTTGGAGAGCCAGTGAGGGACTCTCTCTGTACTCAGGACACCCCAGTATCTCGCCTCTACCACTTTGATAAAACTACATGCAGCATTTGCCAGACAGACTAGCACCTCAATAGATTCTTGGCTGCTTAGCATTGGGGCTGGTGGAAACTTATGCTGGCCATCTGTGTCCTTTGAGAATCATTTTAAATATATACATATAAGATATATATAACATATCCTCCCCCTTTGTATATGGTGATATATATATAATATAAGATATATACACAAGGTAGATATAGATAGATAGATAGATATAGATATAAGATGCATTTAATGGCCCCTTTCACTAAAGGGTCAGTTGAGGATAAGTGGTGGTACTGATTCACTGTTGTCTTTTTGCTCCTTCCCATTTTCAAACAAAAATGAGGATTTTTCAATGATAAGCTGGGATCCACAAAAATGTAATAAAGGGAAGCATAGCTAGCCCTGTTGTTGCTTAGTCACTCGGTTGCATCTGACTCTTTACAACCCCATGGACGTAGCCTGCCAGGCTCCTCTGTCCATGGGATTCTCCAAGTAAGAATGCTGGAGTGGGTTGCCATTTCCTCCTCCAGGGTATCTTCCAGCACCAGGGATAGAACCCGGGTCTCCTGCTTGGCAGGCAGATTCTTTACCCCTAAGCCCCACCTGGAAAGTCCTATACCTAGCCCTGTCCTCAGTCACTTTAGTCGAGTCCAATTCTTTGAGACCCTGTGGACTGTAGCCCACCAGGCTCCTCTGTCCATGGGATTCTCCAGGTAAGGATACTGGAGTGGGTTGCCACACCCTCCTCAAGGGGATTTTCCTGACCCAGGGATCAAACCTGTGTCTCCTGTGGCTCCTGCATTGCAGGCAGATTCTTTACCACTGAGCCACCACGGAAGCCCCATACCTAGCCCTATTTGATGTTGAATATAGACCTTTAAAATTCACTAATACCTTAATAAAATCTAAAATAGAATATGAAAAAAAGGATGAAAAGAATGTTCACATTTATCTGTTAAGATATGTAGTGTCTATGTTCCCATGCATACACATATCTCACAAACCAATTCAAAAAATAAATTGATTAATTTATAGGGCTCTATCAATTAACCTTTATAAATAATGCAACCAAGAAAGATGACAATAACGCTAAAACTCACGACACTGCCAGTTTATATGAATATCTGTGCATAAAAACGGGCTTAGTTGTAGAGTTCTTCTCAAGTTGCTTCAGGGGTCCTTAGCTCTGGCATGACATTAGTCAACATAATTCACCCCTTCCACCAGATAAACCCTCTCATTTTGGGAAACCAGACAAACTTCTGGAGGTACATGTTACAAGCTCCTAAGTAGAACTAGTCAGAGGTCAATAAGCATCATTTTGCTAGCCAAGAACCTGACACAGGTATGTTTTGCTTTCCAATGAATTAAGAAAGAGGGAATTCTGAATGATTCAGGGCCCTGCCTTCTTACAAATAAGTCTGAATTTTGAATAAAATGCAAATTAAGGCAGCTTTTTCTGCTATTTTCAGCCAGATTTCTTTTCTTTTTTCCCACTTCTCTTCAACTTATGAGCTATGTTCCATTCTATTCTGGTTCATATCCATGTTAACTGGTGGTTCAGACAGTAAAGAATCTGCCTGCAATGTGAGAGACCTGGGTTTGATCCCTGGGTTGGGAAGATCCCCTGGAGGAGGGCATGGCAATCCACTCTAATATTCTTGCCTGAAGAATCCCCATGGACAGAGGAGCCTGGTGAGCTGCAGTCCATGGGGTTGCATAGAGTCGGACACGACTGAGCAGCTAAGCACACACACCATGTTAAGTAATAAATTGAGTTAGCTGAGTAAGTTGCTTGAGGAACCTTGAATAGAATGTTTTGTGCCGTGATAGGAAGCAAAACTTCTAAAGTGGCCATTAGGGTGAAATGACAAGAGTTAGAGTGGACAACAGGGCCTGGAGTCCTCTCCAGAACCCCTGAAATCATTCAATGTGCACCATATGGTAGCTGCCTCTTCCACTGGTCCTAGAATGTGGTTATCGAAAGCAAGCCTGTTTTTATTTTTAATGTGCCTCTAGGAACATCTAGTTAGAAGAATTACTTTCTTCTCTTATATTACATAAAATAAAGGAAAATTTTATACATTTTTAAAACTTTTGGAATTCCTTCTTTGTTCCAACTACCTTCTTCATTCTCTCATTGAACCTACATTTTTCTCTAAAAGAGAATGATGTCAGTAAGGGACTGGTTGGCATGTACAGACTCAAACATCTGCATGCCAGAATGTAACAGAAGTTTTTTACAGATCCTGTTCTGTAGCAAACTCCAGACCAATTCATTTGAAGTTAATTAAGCAGAAGACCCAAGAGGAACACCAGTTGAGGGGGACACAAAAGTTCACAGCAAGGTTAAATGTCTTTGCTCACGGTTTTCGCCTGAGAAGGAATCTTTCTCCTTATATTTCTGCTATTCTTTTGTCTCTCCCCCTCCTCCTGTTTCTAGTATTAGATCACTTTTCTTCAGTGATAATGAGTACTTCATTCAACAAATTATTTTTTCAGACAGATGCTTTGTACAGAACATTCTTCTCTTGTGAATTCTTCCCTCCTGTGCACTTCAGAGTACAAGGTTTCTCATGTTGCCACTGTTAACATTTGGGCTGCAAAACTCCGTTAAGAAGCTGTGCTGTGAACTGTAGGCTGCTTAGTGGCATCCCTGGCCTTGTCCCATTAGATGGCAGCCTCCCCCTCAGATGTGACAAACAAAAATGTCCACACATCTCCAAATGGCCCTGGAGGTCAAGGGGAAGCAAAATTGCCCCTAGTTGAGAACCACTGATATAAAAGAATATGTTTTTCTTATTCACCCAGGGTTAAGATAAAGTAATTAAAGACATAAAATTTCTACTAAAAGTCTTGTGCTGAAGCTGGCTATTTTTAATTCTTAAATCAGAAGTGGTTTCAAGTATCCTTAACTGTCTTTCTAGTCTAATATGTAGGCCTTATAATGTTAAGAGTGTCATAAAGTTCACATCACCATCAAGCTTGATGTTCTTGTATGGTAAAACCACAGTCCTAACTGCCTCTTCTGTAGCTCATGTGCTAAGTTGCTTTAGTCATGTCCAACTCTGTGTGACCCCATGGACTGTAGCCCCCCAGGCTCCTCCGTCCATGTGGATTCTCCAGGCAAGAAAACTGGAGCGAGTTGCCATGCCCGTCTCCAGGGGATCTTTCCAACCCAGGGATCGAACCCACATCTCTTATGTCTCCTACACTGGCAGACGCGTTCTTTACCACTAGCGCTACCTGGGAAGTTTGCACACCAATCTATGTCACAGTCACAATGCAAACATCTGGACTTCTTCCACTGTTCTTTGAATGCAACCCCATCTTCTATCTATTTTCCATTCTGTCTTATTCTAAACTTTTTGTTTTGTTCTCTAGCCAATTTTTCCTTTTCCCATGGTTCTATCAAGCATCCCCGCTGTCTTGGGTTTAGGCAGTCCATTAGATGGAACATTATCAAAGGCTTTCTGAAAATTGAGATTATCCATGTTGCATGCATTACCATTCTTCGATGTCTGTAAGCTGCTCCAAAGTATACAAAAGAGCCAGTGAAGTTAGATAGATAACATCTTTCTACATAAAATCCCCTCACTCTGTCTTCTTGAAGCCAAAACACCCATCTGAAAGGGAGAAAAATGCTTGTCAAATATGTTTTGAATGCAGTCCAAATATTTGGATGCTTGGCATCATGTCGACAGCCATCTGGAAGGCTGATAAAATTTTTCTTCTAGATACTTTGGTGGTGTGTAGCCAGAAATTCCGAGTCTTCTTGGAATACTAGTGATTGTGACAGGTTCAGAGTTAACTAACACTTAATGAGCCTTTTCTAAATATCACACAAAGATAACTATTTGATCCCCTTGAGTAGTGCATAAGGTATGTATTTCTGTTCTGATATTACAAATAATAAAAATTGGCCTTAAAGACTTAGGTCACAAAATAAGTGGTGGACTTAAACTTGAACTTGGGTATTCTGACTCCTACTCTAGTCTCTCTCCTCTACAACACAGAGGAAGAGTACAGAGTCCTGTGCCCAACAGATGAGTTAACTCTCTGTAAGTAAATTTCCATCATCACTGTTCAAGATGCAATCCTTGGACCTGCAACGTCAGCAACATCTATCAGCTTGTTAGAAATGCAGAATCATGGGATCCAGTGCAGACCTATCGAATCAGAAGCTGATTCTGATCCCCAGCTGATTTCTATGTACTGATACTTAAATTTTGACAAGTGATGCTCTTTGGCTCTATGAATATGGAAAGGCAATCACCTAGTTGGCTACTGTACTGCATCCCTTTGCAATAACATGTTGACCAGCTCCTCAGCCTCTTCCTGTCACCCCTGCCTATGTTCCTCCACTGTGATACCCTTACATTTTCCTGGACATGACAAGAGGCTTTAAGTCTTTGGTCAACACCAATGAACATGCAGTGTTTTCCTAGAACTTTGTGTTGAGGAGGATTCTGATATTCTATCTGGCTTAAAGTGGTAAGAGTCTGATGTTGGCCACAGGTTTGGGAAGTGAACGAGGATAACACACATGCCTTAGATTTGCCATTCTTATTCCAGACATTCCCTTCCTTGTTCTATAAATACTTTTGCATTTATTACCTCCATTGTCACAACACAGTTCCATGTAACTGCATAGAAAATCTGATAAGACAATTCCAGCTAAAAGTTTATCAGCGATAATGAATTATTTATAATTCTCAAATAACTGTGCATTTTCATAAGACCCTTTAATTTATTTACTACAAAAGCATAATATATGGCAGAATTAGGACACATTGGGCCTTTTATCATTTTTCATTTCAATAAACTTAGGGTCACAATATGCTGGTAGGCACCTCAGCTTCCGCGTCTTCTTGCAAATTGGCAGCACTGATGAGGAAGGACACATTGTCAGAGAAAACAAAGGACCAGTTCACATCCATCGACACTCCCAAGGAGAAAGAAATAGGCCCTGCTTAAGGGGAACAAAGTAAAAGGTTGTGAGGGACAACGACTCAGCTACAGAAACTGGACCCACCACCAAGAGCAGTTCAGGGACTCAGTCTCAGCCTATCACATGAGACTGAATACTGTAATTACAGATCACATTTACACAAAGTGTTACCATATCCAAAATACTTCCCCATTTTCTCTACTGATTGATTCTCTCAGTTCTTTTGTTATACTTTATTTTTTAATCAACATAATTTTTTTATTTTCCATATGTGTACATTAGGCTTAAAGTCAGGGCAATGGAATGTATGTTTTTATGAAATTAACAAAAGGATTCATTGAGAACTTGATTCAATTCTAAGAAGCAAATGAATAAATGGTATAGGAATAGTAACAGACACACGGGGCCACAATGACTATAAAAGCTCAAGTAGTATTTATACATTCATTCTATATTGGTCATGGTTTTTCAGAGAAATAGAACCAATAGGGGAAACGAATATAGAGGTATTATGTATATATATGCAAATATTATAATAAATCTCATTCTAGATATCTATCTTGAGAGAGAAGGTAAGAAAGAGAGATCTAAAATGAGATTTATTATAAGGCTCATGAGATTATAGAGAATGAAAAGTCCCAGGATTTGCCATCTGCAAGCTGGAAACCCAGAATCTAGTGGTATAAATTCCAACCTGAGTCCGAAGGCCTGGGAAGCCAGAGTACCTATGGTGTACGTCCCAGGCCAAGGGTAGGAGAAGACTGATAGCTCAAGCAGCCAGGCAGAGACAGAATTCCCCCTTCCTCCACCTTTCTGTTCTCTTCAGACCCTTAACTGGTTGGATGATGCCCATCCACCTCAGACAGGGCAATCTGCTTTATTCAGTCCACCAATTCAAATACTAATCTCTTCTGGAAACACTCTGACAGACACACTCAGAAGCAATGTTTAAGCAGATATCTGGGTATCTCATGTTCCAGTCAAGTTGATATATAAAATCACCCATCACAAGGCCACACCTTGTCAGCTTGACACTAATATGTATCTCCTTTAACCATGCTTAATCTCCAAACACAATAACAAGGTCATAATTCTACTTAACATGATCCTGTGTACAACCAAAAACATACTAACTCCTTTCCCAGATGAGGAGATAAGTCCTTAAGTGATGCTTACTCTTTCTCTTAATATCCCATAACTTAAATATTATGATGCAGAGTCACTATATCATATGTTACATGATAATAAAATAAGAGAAAACAGATCCAATGTGTGTTCATGTAGGCATACATAATTACAAAGAACTATTCTAGAACCAGAGGAATGAAGACGAATAACAGAGTTGCTTCTCCTTGTATATTCGTGGTATGCCCTGACTCTATTCCAGACTCTTCTTTCGTCATCTTAGTATCTAATGTCTCTTTTTCCCTTGACATTCCATCTCTAGGTGGCTTATGCTCATCCATGTAAAGGCATCATTTGCTTCCTTTTATCTGAGTTGATTTCAGTGCTATTTTCTTACTGTTGAGGTTTGGGGGTCTTTTTTATCTTTAGTTCCTCAACATTCAGCTTCTCAAATACAGATATTTTCTTTACAAATTTATTTTTAATTATATCATGACTACATTGGCACATTTTCATTTGTAAAATGATCAAAATACAGCTCCATTCAAAGTCACCTTAGATATTCTTGCTACCTATACCCACTCTGAGGCCCCTCCACAGTGGTGATGACTATCCTCAGTCATTTTGAACTCTTCAACATCCCTTTAGCAATTTTTGTTACTATTTGGATTTCACCAAACATGACAATGCATCTGGCTTAGCTAACACTGTCTGTCTGTCAATGCCTTCTAAAAACAAACAAATTCTGTCCTTGACTACAGTTAGAGAATGATAGAACTCTTTGCTTTAAGGAGCAGGGGACTGGGGTTAAGGAAAGAGATCTTCTGAACCAAGTGTTACTAAAGGTTCTTTCCTGTGGCCTTGAAAGGAGTCTGTCAATTTCAGCTCCACAGATTCCCCTGGGCAGCAAGAGGCTGGAGTTATGAGTTGACCCTGGTTTACAAACTCTGGTTGTCTGACCATATTGTCACAGTCACACTATCTTAGTGTGGCTTTGGAAGTGAGGTATTCAGATGGCATGGGACCAAGCTACACCAGGTGCCCATTTTCAAGAGGTGGGTGGTGTCTTAATCTGTTCAGGCTGTTACAACACAATACCACAGACCAGGCACCTAATAAACAACAGAAATGTATTTCTTACAGTTGTAGGGGACTGCAAGCCCATGATCAGGGTGCCAGCATGGTCAGGTTCTGCAGAGAGCCCTCTTCTGGATTGCTGGCTCCTCCCTGTGTCTCACATAGTGGAAGGCATGAGGGAGCATTCTGGAGCCTCTTTTATAATGGCACTAATCCCAATTATGAGGGCTCTGCTTTCATCACCTAGTCACCTCCCCAAAGTCCCCACCTCTTAATAATATCACTTTGGACATTAGGCTTATAACAAATGAATTTTGAAGAGGTACAAACATTCAGACTATATTGCACATGCTAGATTCAAACCTGCCTTGGCTAGTGTTTCTCCACTTTTCTCCTCTGCCCTCAAGTTAAACTCAGTTCTAGTTTTCTAATGCTCAGTGTCTTCTTACCTTTGGGCATGCCTCACTGCCATGTTCCCTTCTGCTTGAGACTCTTTGCTTACATTTTCCCCCTATTTGAGAAACAGGGACATAACTAGACATTTCATACATTGACAGAAAGGTGTTGTATGGCACAAGGTGCTTAGAATGTAAGACAAAGAAGGTAAGAGTGCCAGATGGGAAAAAAGAGTCAAAGTTCTATGGACTTCCATTTCTTTCAGTTCCATCCATCTTTTCAGTAATGCCCCAGTTGTTTGCAATTTTAGGGTAACAGAAGAGAGCTGATCTGCAAGTCCAGTGTGTTTTAACTTTACATAAATGTATCCTGTTAAGACGAGCTTGGCTGCTGTATCATCTGGGCCCATGATATCACCTGTTATAAGACTAGCAAATTTGTTAAGTTCTTGAGCTACTTTGTTGCTGCCTTCCCAATGGTATATCATGTATTAGCTTCCTATAGCTATCGTAATAAATCATCAAAAAATTAGTGGCTTAAAATAAGACAAATGTGTTTTGCTATAGATCTAGAGGTCAAAAGGCCTATATGAGTCTTAAGGGGCTAAAACCAAAGTCCCTGTAGCAAGGCTGATGTCTTCTGTAGACTCCAGAGGAAAATCCACTTCCTTGACTCTTCTAACTTCTAGAGGCCACCTGTATTCCTTGGCTCCTAGCCCCTTCCATTATCTTTAAAGTGCATCATTTCAATCTCTATTTCTGTCATTCCATCTCATTCTTCTTTGATCTTCTTGCCTCTCTTATTAGGATTCTGATGATTACCCTGGGCCCCACCAACTTTGGTATGCCCATGTCTGAAGGTAAAGAGAAGGATTTGACTGGACACTTGGGGGTAACGAATATTCAGAAAGTAACTGAAACCATATTGAATAATGGACACATAGAGAAATGGTTCTTAGTTTGTTTTTTTTTTTTTTTAGAATCTAATGAACCCTACAGATGTTTGCTTCAGAAAAATAAAAATCCATGCACAACTACACATGCAATTTCAGGACTTTAAGTGCTCTATGCATTCATGAATGCCAGGCTAAGAATTCTTGATGTGTAGTCATCAATGCTAAATATCCAGTTAGATCCTTATTTCATACCTCTCACCAAAATACATTCTGATCAATCAAAGATTTTATCCTCACAAAACAAAACATGAGTCTTTAAAATAGCTTCAAGGCAATAAAAGTTTTTCTAAACATAGGACAATAATCTCTAATTTATGAAACAAAAGACTAACAAAATCAACCGGATAAAAATATGTGTGTGTTCTGTATGGAAATTAATCTATAAACAAAAAGGAAAATGACAAAATGGGGGAAATATTTGCAAAGATGAAGGGTTAGTTTTCTTCCTGTTAAAGACATTCTTAAGTTGATAAGACCAGTAATTCAATAGATGCATGATGTATGTTCAAAGAAACTGATGTAAAATTATCTTATTTAATCTGAAAAGATGCTAAGTTTCATTCATAAAAAAGAAATGCTATTTTCAAATATTAATTTGAAACATATTAAGAAGACTGAGCACAGTCTTAGTGAAGATACTGTGAGAATACCATACGTATATTGCCACTGGGAATTCAATATGTACAATCCCTATCCTGGTACTAATCAAACTGAAATGTGTACACAAACCCTTGGGAATCTTGTGAAAATGCAGACTCAGGTTCAGTGGGTTGAAGGTGAGGCCTGAGATGCTGCATTTCAAACCACCTCCCAGGTGATGCCAACACTTCTGATCCACAGAACACACTCTGTATGAGTGGCAGTGCTTAATAGAAATTTTCAACGCGCATTATCTCTTAAGCCAACAATACAATTCCTAGGATATGTGAGAAATGGTGTGTGCATAAAGACACTCCTCCTAAGACTGGGTGTAATAACAAAAGCCAAGAAGTAACATAAATGTCTGTGAAAATAAGTGTGCTAGCACACAACTTCCTCATGCCCTTCTTTGTTCCTACCTTGTATTCATGGGGGTTTAGAGGACTAAAAACTACATTTACCAGACTCTCATATGGCTAGGATTTGTGATTATGATTTAGATTTCATCAGTGAGCTGTACGTGTATGAAATTTAAAATAAAAAGAGACATCTTCCTGATGCTTTGGAGTCTGAAAAGTGAAGTGGACATGAGCAATTGCAGTACCTGTGCACCCCACATTCCAGGGTCTACTTACTAGCTCCATGAATAAGGGGCTCAGTTGTGGTGGTGACATTGACAGTAACTGCTTCCTGACTTATTAATCACGGCGATTATGGTGCGATCTTTAAACCATTAGCCCTCCTGAATTCAGCTCTTGCCTTGTTTGCAGTGAGTTTCCTAGCACCTAATTTTCTGTAGTAAATTCCTTTCTACTTGAAATATCTAGTGTTTTGTTGTTGTTGCTTTCTGCATGTAATTGACTAAAACAGTATTTGGCACCAAGATGGAGAACTGGGTAACCTGTTTGGTTTTCATGGCAGTGGTAAGTTCATCACCAGACTGGGTGACATTATCTCACCATAGACACAATTCTAACCAGCTGAAATACTATTCAAAGGCAAAAGGAAAGACATTTGTAAACAGCAAATATATATACATGATTAGTTGCCAAATTGAGGAATATTGTAGCTACAGATATTTTTTCCTTGTCATTTTATGTATATATCTTTATATACTAACCATATTTCTTTTTCTCTCTCCTCCTATTATTATTTTATATCAAGATGTGTAAACAGTGGTTGTTTTTTATCACTTAGTCCTTGGGTTATATTATATAAAAGTCCAACTGTGACTAACAATTCAATTTTTGTTTACTTTTTATTGGAGTATAGTTGCTTTACAACGTTATGTTAGTTTCTGCTGTACAGCAAAGTTAGTTATACATATACCCCTCCTTTTTAGTTTTTCTTCCCATTTAGGTCACCGGCAATGGCACCCCACTCCAGTACTCCTGCCTGGAAAATCCCATGGATGGAGGAGCCTGGTAGGCTGCAGTCCATGGGGTCGCTGAGGGTCGGACACGACTGAGCGACTTCACTTTCACTTTTCACTTTCATGCATTGGAGAAGGAAATGGCAACCCACTCCAGTGTTCTTGCCTGGAGAATCCCAGGGATGGGGGAGCCTGGTGGGCTGCTGTCTATGGGGTCGCACAGAGTCGGACACGACTGAAGTGACTTAGCAACAGCAGCAGCAGAGCATTGAGAAGAGTTCACTGTGCTATACAATAGGTTGTCATTAGTTATCTATTTCATATATAGTAGAGTGTGTGTGTGTGTGTGTGTGTGTGTGTGTGTTAAGTAGTTTTAGTCATGTCTGATTCTTTGCAACCCCACGGACTATAGCCCACCAGGCTCCTCTGTCCATGGGATTCTCCAGGCAAGAATACTGGAGTAGGTAGCCATTTCCTCCCCCAGGGAATCTTTCTGACCCAGGGATTGAGCCCGAGTCTCTTCTGTCTCCTGCATTGGCAGGTGGGTTCTTTACCACTAGCACCACCTGGGAAGCCCATAGTGATGTATATAGGTCAACAACTGTGACTAATTTTAAAAGATATTGTGCAAGCTGCAAACAGTCAGACAGCTATGAGTCTGTGTGGTTGCTGGCCTCCATCTCCTGGGGTCTACTCTCCAGCTTCACAGGTATGAATAAGCAGTGGCACTTGTGGCTATGGCAGCCGAAGCTTCTGCAACTCCAGATCCTGGCTATGGTTGTGTAACTTTGAAATCAGTATACAGTTGCAACTGCATGACTTTCACTCTCCCATCCCTTTCAATTATTTCATTGTCCCCTAAATCCTTTTAATAAACCTCTTTATGTCAGAAATGGGATCAATTCAAATGGACTCTGAAAATTCAAACCATTTTGGAGCCCCATACATACTGCTAATACATACATACTAATAAACTGGTGTGATTTAAAATGCCTATATGTGTGCTGTGCTTGGTCGCTCACACATGTCTGACTCTTTGTGACCCCACGGACTGTAGCCTGCCAGGCTCCTCTGTCCTCCTCTGTCCAAAGGGATTCTCCAGGCAAGAATACTGAAGTCGGTTGCTATGCCCTCCTCCAGGAGATCTTCCCAACCCAGGGATCGAACCCAGGTCTCCCGCTTTGCAGGCAGATTCTTTACCAGCTAAGCCACAAGGGAAGCCCAAGAATACTGGAGTGGTAGCCTATCTCTTCTCCAGTGGATCTTCCCAACCCAGGATTTGAACCGGAGTCTCCTGCATTGCAGGTGGATTCTTTACCAACTGAGCTATCAGGGAAGCCCACATATATACCAGGGAAGCCTGTATATATAAAATGCCTATATACTGCTTGCTAAATGAAATAAAGTCACTTAGGCAGAGCAGCCACATTCAGTGAAATTTAGAACATACCTAACATAGCTTCCATAAGGCTCCCTTGTGGCTCAGATGGTAAAGAATCTGTCTGCAATGCAGGAGACCTGGGTTCAATCCCTGGGCTGGGAAGATCCCCTGGAGAAGGGAAAGGCAACCCACTCCAGTATTCTGGCCTGGAGAACTCCATGGACTGTATAGTCCATGGGGTTGCAAAGAGTCAGACATGACTGAGCAACTTTCACATTCACACAACATAGCTTCCTAGGAACTAGCTTGCTTGTCCAGTACAACCTGACCTTTATCTCCAAATTTTAATCCTAGTCCTTTACTACTGCCTTTATAAAGTCTTTAAAAGGCTGATGATTGCTATTAAATTGGAAGATAATAGGCATGACTACCTTCAGTTTGTACACTGGAAAATGAAATTAAAAGGATTAATGTGTCCTCAAAGCTAAAGAAAGGGCCATTAGGAAGAAATAGGGATGTTGCGGGTTTTAGATTTATGTTATTTTGAGTTCTTCCAGCAAATTCATGTTAAAGCCCACTGTCCCCATTTGTCTTTCAGAATAATTACATAACTTAGAGTTTATCAACCACATTTTTTGCCCCTTGAAACTTAAAATTTTAGTATAAACAACATTGATATGGATAGTCAGTGGTGCATAAAATTTTAATTATGTAAGTTTAAATATATATATAGGCCATTCTAAAAGTTTATCATCCTCACTTATGAAAGAACTAAAAGTTAGAACACTATACATTTTGCTGTTTTCATGATCCTTTTGGAAGGTCCATTGGTCTCAAGTCTGTAAGAGACTTATCTGCAAAATAATCAGTTCCCATTTAAAAGTTGCCTGGAAAACATTATAAAACTAATAAAAGTGAATTAATATTTAGGTCCAGTTGAAATGACACAGTTTAAACAATGAGCAAAGAATGCATGACTTGTCCCAAGTGCTATTTTACAACATCAGTTTATTATAATCCTAAAAACTGTTTTTTAAACATTGTTGGATGAAAATTGTTAAAGATTTCCAAAAAAGGGAAGTTTGATAGCACAACTCTATTTGGTCAGAGACACTGTCTTTATAGGGAATCTAGGAACTTTCTGTTTATAAAATAAATCCAGTATTATTTGTATTTTTTTCCTTTGGGATATAAACAATGAAAAAAGGGTAGAAAAGATTCAATAAACTATAACGTTATCACATTTAATCTATCAATCTCAGTGAGAAGCCCCAGAGCTGTTCATAAGATAAGTGACTTAGATCAGCCACAATCCAACATAAGCATTTAGAAAACATGGCGAGCTAATGTGATGTACTTGACCACATTTTCCCATTGTCCACTGTGGTCAAAAAGACTACACTGGGCATTGAGCAGCCCCCAAAGTGCTCTCTTATGTCTAGACTTCAGGCAAAGTCAGCTTTGGCCACATCTTCTAAATCTTTGCCTCTGCTTTTCTGTTCAGCTCCACAACTAACGTTTCCTCTACAATCATTCTCTTTCAGCATAAATTCTCCTTTAGAAGGCCTTTCTGCGACCTTCAGACATGAAATTGCTCCTCTGGCCCTCTGTATTTCCTGTATCACTACCTTATTTTTTCACTGAATTTGTAAATTCATCTATATGACTAGTATCTAGTTTCATGAGGCCAGGAACGTGCTTCTGTGGTTTCATGTCCTTAGTCTCTCCTCTAGGACGTGATGCTTACTAATTTCTTTTTTGATGAGATAGTGATCAGCAATGACCACGCTGCATAATCTTCCTTCCTATGCCTGTTGTCTCTCTGTTGCTGTGTTTCTCCTAGGATGCACATCTCTTTCTAAATGCAGAATTTATACTACAAATCCATTGCAAAATATACTTTTCTCCTTTACGTAAAAGTACTAGGGGTAGGAAAGCTTTAGGTCTCCTGAGGACTCTCAAGTTCTGAACTGTGTGCCCTCTCCTAAACTTTTACGTGTTCATTTCAATATTACATCAGGAAACTGTACATGTGTTTTGTTTCATGCCTCTTTTGTGAGTTTGCTGGCCCATACTTCCTTGCAGGAGGCGAATTATATGTACCAGGCACTGTTATAAGCACTTTACAATATATTATTTAACCTTTTCCAACAATTTTATGAGTCAGATATGAATATCTTACTCAGCCTACATACGAGGAAACTGAAAGGTATGTGTATACACACATCACACAGACTATGGAACCAATGACCTAGTGTAGAATACAGGCTCCACCTCATGCTGCCTCTATGTGCCCCTCGGAACAGAATCTGGCATAATGGGGCTTTCTGGGGGCTGACCATGCTATGTTTCTGCACCTCAATCTTGGTTTTTGAAGAATTTGTTTCACAACAGTTTGTTAAGCTGTATGCAGTTTTTTTTTTTAATAAATGCAATATTTTACAATTTTAAAGGCTGAAAGAGCAAAAGAAGGAAGGGTAGGAAGATGGAAGAGATGGGGAGAAAACAGAATGACAAGAAGGGAGTAGGAAAAGGAAGAGTCTGACAAAGAAAGCATTGTATAATTGTCAGCTATTATCATCTGAAAACAATCCCCAATGCTTTTGGCTGTACTTTTGAATGTAGGAACAAGATATTGATCAAGTTAAGTGTCATCAACACACATGTATAACTAGCTCTCCTTTTCAGAGGGGTTTACTTTTGTGGAAAATAGCCCAGTGTTTCACCTTTTCTTCTGGCTAAAACTTTACTATGAAATATCACAGCTACACAGAATGTTAGAGAAAATAATATAACAAATACTTGCATGCTTACCACACAGTTTTATCAATTCTTTATATTGTATACTACTTGTTTCAGTAATTTTTAAGTAAAAAAATCATAAGTTACACATTTATGCAATGGGAAAACCCGCTCCCTGAAATGTGCCCCTTCCCTCGCCCTGTTTCTGTCCTTTCCTGGAAAAAGAACCATCACTATGAGTTTGTTGTTTCTGTGCATTTGCATACAAATATCAGATACAGTATTATTTTATATGCTTTTTAACATCATGTTTTACTAACTACTATGGTTTTGATACAATGGCTCTATGTAATTTTATTTGTTGTGTAGTATTCTATTATATGAATATATGCTATATATTTTATCCATTCTCCATTTATCATATATTTAAATAATTTTCATAAGCTTTTGCAATAACAATTCTATAAAGAACATTCTTATTATACTTGTCTCTGCTACATAAAGTTAAGAATTTTTCTAGATAGCTCCCTAAAAATGGAACTGGTGAATCAAAAATAGTGCATCTCCAACTTTATGATCTATGGTCAAATTGTTCTCCAAAGTGGTTTTTCCCATTTGTACTTCTACTAGCATTTAAGAAATCTCATCTCCTAGTACCTTTACCAGAACTTTGCATTATCTAGACTTTACATTTTTGCCAACTTGAGAATGTGAAATTTAAAATTTTTATTTGGAGATACATTTCCCTAAACACTAATGAGGTTATACATATTTTCAAATGTTTCTGCCAAATTTCTCCCATGTTAAGTGGTGTATTTCTTTGCCTGTTTTTTGTCTTTTAGGTCATTAATCTTTTTACTTATTGATTTCTAAGCATTCTCTAAAAATTCTTCTCTGACATCTTATTTTTCATGCCTGATAAGCAAACTCTTTAGGTAATTTTTTAAATTGACATACACAAATTTTTAAAGTACAGCACAGCTCAGTGACTTTTCACCAAAGTAACTAGTGACCACATAACAAAGTAGAATATTCCTAGAACCTAGAATATCCTCTTTTGTCCCTCTTCCCAAGGGTAAACACTATCTCAACTCTTAACCACTATATACTTTTTCCCCATGTTTGAACTGTAACTAAATGAAATAATCCACCAGTACTGTTCAGTATGTAGCTTCCTTCATTCAATAATAACCTTGAGAGAGAAAATACCTGCAAATGATGTGACTGCCAAGGCATTAATATCCAAAATATACAAACAGCTCATATAATTCAGTAACAAAAAAGCCAGACAACCCAATCAAAAAATAAGCAGAAGACCTAAACAGACATTTCTTCAAAGAAGACATACATACAGATGGCCAACAGACACAAGAAAAGATTCTCAGCATCACCAATTATTAGAACAGTGCAAATAAAAACTACAATGAGATATCACCTCATACTGGTCAGAATAGCTATCATCAAAAAGTCTACAAATAATAAATGCTAGACAGTGTGTGGGGAAAAGGGAACTCTCCTACACTGTTGGTGGGAATGTAAATTGATGCAGCCACTATAGAGAACAGCTCAGAGTTTCCTTAAAAAACTAGAAATAGAGCTATCACATGATCCCACAATCCCACCCCCAATCCAGAAAAGATGACAACTCTAATTCAAAAAGATACATGCACCCCAATGTTCATAGTAGCACTATTTACCATAGCCAAGACAGGAAAACAACCCAAGTGCCCATCAACAGTTGGCTGGTTTAAGAAGATGTGGTGAGTATACCCACAATAGAATGCTATTCGGCCATAAAAAAAGAATGAACTATTGCTATATGTAGCAACATGGATGGACCTGGAGAATATCATACTAAGTCAAGTCAAGTCAGACAAAGAAAAAATATTATATGGTATCACTTACATCTGATATCTGAAGAATAATACAAATTAATCTATGTACAAAACAAAGAGACTCACAAATATAGAAAATAAACTTACAGTTACTGAAGGGGAAAGGAGGAAGGAAAAATTAGAAGTTTGGGATTAACAATATAAACTACTATATATGAAATACATAAGCAACAAGTATTTACTATGTAGCACAGGCAATTATAGGAGAAGGCAGTGGCACCCCACTCCAGTACTCTTGCCTGGCAAATCCCATGGGCGGAGGAGCCTGGTGGGCTGCAGTCCATGGGGTCGCTAAGAGTCGGACACGACTGAGTGACTTCACTTTCACTTTTCACTTTCATGCATTGGACAAGGAAATGGCAACCCACTCCAGTGTTCTTGCCTGGAGAATCCCAGGGATGGGGAAACCTGGTGGGCTGCCATCTCTGGGGTCACACAGAGTCGAACATGACTGAAGCGACTTGGCAGCACAGGGAATTATATTCAATTTCTTGTAATAACCTACAATGGAAAATTATATACATATATATACACATAACTGAATCACTTTGCCAAACACCTAAAACTAACACAATATTACAAATTAATTATAATTCAATTTTTAAAAGTAGAAAAATGATCATATCCTTGAGAGATTCACCTTTATTGTTTGTTCTCTGTGCTATATTTTATTAATATATTACAATTTATGTATCCAGTCTACAATTGAATATTTCTATAGCTGATAGTCTAGGTGCTATTACAAGACTGAGGGTCAGAGGAGAAGGGGGTGACAGAGGATGAGATGGTTGGATGGCATCACCAACTCAATGGACATGAGTTTGAGCAAACTCCTGGGAAATGGCAAAGGACAGGGAAGCCTGGTCTGCTGCAGTTCATGGGGTCACAGAGTCGGACACGACTTAGTGACTGAACAACAACTATGAACCTTCTTGTCTTTTGGTAAACTTATGTATGCATTTCTGGAGGGCATAGAGTCAGGAATACAATAGCTGGGTCATAGGGTACTGCACGTTAAACTTTACTGAAGCCTTCCAAACAATTTGCAAAAGTAGTTGTTTCAATTTATAGTCCCACCTGCAAGGTATTAGAGTCCCAGTTGCTCCGTAGCCTTGCCAAAATTTGGTATTATCTGTCATTTACTTTTTTTTTTAATTTTAAAAATTAATCTATTTATTTTAATTGGAGGCTAATCCAATACTTTGGCCACCTGATGCGAAGAACTGACTTATTTGAAAAGACCCTGATGCTGAGAACGATTGAGGGCAGGAGGAGAAGGGGACGGCAGAGGATGAGATGGTTGGATGGCATCACCAACTCAATGGACATGGGTTTGGGTAGACTCTGGCAGTTGGTGATGGACAGGGAGGCCTGGCGTGCTGCGGTCCATGGGGACACAAAGAGTCAGACACGACTGAAGTGAACTGAACTACTTTACAATATTGTGGTGGTTGTTGCCATCCATCAACAAGAATCAGCCATGGGTCATTTCCATTTAAAGAACTTGCAGGCAGGCATATGATAAAATCTTGGTAATTTGCATGCCCCTGCTGAAGTCACTCACTTTGCAAATATCCTCTCGCACACTGTGACCACATTTTTTTCACTATTTTTATGCTGCCCTTTGATGAACAAGAGTTCTTAATTTCAATGTAGTACACTTTTTTCTTTTTAATTAGTGCTTTTTACGGTTAAAAGCATTTTGATACCTCCAAAGTTGTGAAGAAAATTTCTTAAGATTTCTTCTATTTTGTTGTTTTTACCTTTCACATGTGTGCCTACAATCCACCTGAGATTGGTTTTGCAGATGGCTGAGTTAGGGGGTCAAGATACCTATTTCATATGAACATACAGTTGACTCAGCATCATTTACTAGAAAGACCATCCTTGCTCCACCACACTGAAACAACTGCTTTTACATAATTCAAGTGACATGTGGGGGTCTCTCAGTGGACTCTCTATTCGTCTGCTTGTCTATTCTTACATAATTCCACAGTCTCTTAAATACTGTAGGTTTATAATAAGTCATGATATCCAATATCTTCTAATTCCTCTAGGTTTTTTCTTATTCTTCAAAATATTCTTGACTGTTTCTAGTCCTTTTCATTTCCATGTACATTTTAGAATCCACTTGTCAACTTTTTAAAACACTGCTAGGAGTACACTGTATTTATGAATCTATAGATCAATTTGGGGAGAACTAAATTACAATATTGAATCTCCCAATCTATAAACATGATATAGTCCTCCATTTATTTAGGTCTGTTTATCTCAATAATGGTGTTGAAGGAGGAAACAGAACAGGCTCTATCTTGAAAGCAGGACTCCATCTTGGGCCGGACTGTGGACTTTGAGCTATATGCCCAGTATCTATGGAAATGACATACCAACTGGAAAACCAGGACCCTGGAAGGAAGAGCCCCAGGGCTCTCCATTGCTTAAAGAATACCCTAATTATCTGTGTAACCAAATAGAATCATACATTCTATTATGCTTATTGGGGTATGACCACAGGCCTATTGATAATAGTCCACTGTTATCTACCTAGGCTTAAGGCATATGAATCATGGGTTAACTTTGATTGTCAGGGAATTTGGGGAGGTGGGTTTGTGCATGTACACGTAGGGTATACCTTATATGGTCAGGGTCCTTGGCCAAGAGGAGACTCTGCCTTGGGCCCTCCAGTGTAATAAACTGCACTCCACTATCTGCATCGTCCTTCTGAGTGAGTTTGTTTCCCGGAACCTGTGGCTAGAACTGTGTGTTTTTTGTACCTTTTATTAGATTTTATTCTAGGTATTGGGCTTTTCTTATGCTATTGTAAATGGTATTTTAAATTTCATTTTTGCTTATTGCTGGCACATAGTTGTAGTAACCTTAGTAAATGTATTCATTAAATAATTCTTATAGCTTAAATACTGATGGAACGTTAGTTTTGTTCTTTTTTTTTTTACATAGATAAGTGTCATTCGAAAATAATGATAGCTTCATTTTTCCCTTTTCAAACGTTTTCTTTCACTTCTTTACTTGCCTTATTGCTCTAGCTAGTACCTCAGTACTGAATAGGAGTGAGGTATAATGGGCATTTTTGTGTCATTCTCCATCTCAGAGGAAGAGCTTTCCAAATTTACTGCTAAGTGCAATGTTCTACTGGAGAAGGCAATGGCATCCCACTCCAGTACTCTTGCCCGGAAAATCCCATGGATGGAGGAGCCTGGTGGACTGCAGTCCATGCGGTCGCTGAGAGTCGGACATGACTGAGCGACTTCTCTTGCACTTTTCACTTTCATGCGTTGGAGAAGGAAATGGCGACCCACTCCAGTGTTCTTGCTTGGAGAATCCCAGGGACGGCGGAGCCTGGTGGGCTGCCATCTATGGGGTTGCACAGGGTCGGACATGACTGAAGCGACTTAGCAGCAGCAGCAATGTTCTATATTCCTTTTTTTCTGCAATGATTTTTTAATCCTCACATCTGTAATATTCATTACCTGGGTAGCCTGCTTCATTTAAGACTTGATTCCTCTTTTTTTGAAAATAAAATATAACTTTGAATTTTTTTTCCTAATGAACAGTTACTACTTGATAAATTTCTGGGATGTGATTTCCATTTTGAGTATCAATGTAACTTTTACTAAAATCTGTCTATCTCTATTTTCTTGCTTAGGCCTTACCTTTTCATTACATTTTGAGAAATAAAAGGAAAATAAAAATATATAGACTTGGGTTTCTATCAAAGCTATTAACGTTATTTATCCACATTTTAAAATTTTTATTAAAGTATAGTTAATTTACATCATTGTATTAGTCTCACGTGTACAATATAGTAATTCAATACTTTTACAGATTATACTCTATTTAAAGTTATTATAAAATATTGGCTATATTCCCTGTACTGTACATCTTGGTATCTCACCTATCTTATACATGGTAGCTTATACCTCTTAATCCCCTACCCTTATCTTGCCCCTCTTCCCACTGGTCGCCACCAGTTTGCTCTCTGTATCTACGAGCATATTTCTGTTTTGTTATATTCATTTGTTTATCTTTTAGATCTCACATATAAGTGACAAGATATAGTACTCATCTTTCTCTGTCTGACTTAATTCACTAAGCATAATACCCTCCAGGTCCATCCATGCTTTTGCAAACGGCAAATTCTCATCCTTTTTTATGGCTGAGTAATATTCTATTACACATTCTCAATTTAAATTAAATTGAGATCAAGATGACTTTTGAAGTCTAAAGATTCTTTTTTCTTTTATTCAACAAGCAATTCTGGAGCAATTGAGATATACCAAGAACAATGCCAGGTTCTGAGACCTTTGAAGGCTGAACATTCACTAATTAACTGACCGACCGATTAGTTCAGTTGACAGGCATTTTTGGAGAAATGATGGGTTACTTGAAATTGTGCAAGGCCCTGAAGATACATAGGAGTTGTCAAGGAGGTCCCATTACACAGGAAGAGATGACAGTGGCTCAAATGAGGGTGGCAGCAGCTCAGATGGAATAAAAGATATACACTGGTTAGCTATTTAAGTGCTAGGACTTGGTGTATGATTACTGAGGGAGCTGAGAGGAAGAGGGTGTCACGAATAACTACAAATTTGAAGAGCTACTTAGAAAGTAGAATTGAATGACTGGGTGAGGGGGAAAAGTTAACAGTTGGTATTCAGGTATATGATTTGACTAAGAGGGTGGATGGTGATTTAGCCACTAAGATTCACAGCAGAAGTTTAGGAAGAAAGGTCGAGTTTCCCTTGAACTTGTTACATTTGAGATACTTTGGGTACTCCATAGGTACAGGGCAAGCAGGCTATTTAGAAACAGGACTCTGACACGTGGGAGTAAAGTGTCTGGAGTCATGATTTTGCAGGTCACCAGCTGGCCCCATCAGTGGGGCTGAGGTGGCCATCTGGGGAAGTACCATCATGAAGAACTAGGGTTGCAGATCTGACCATCTAATGCATTAATCAGAGTCCAATCTCTTTTTAGTCACATGTTTATATAGCCACAAAATAATTCATATCTTGTCTGTGCAACTTCACCAGCTGTAAGTTACAGCCCTTCTGAGACTCAGATTCACTAGTTTCTGTTTTCTTCCAATGGAAACCAAGTATTGAGTAAAGAAAAGCAGAATTAGTTTCACATTTCAGCCCCTTTTGCATCTTTCTGTTCCTACTTGAGAACTGGTCTTTCATCATCCTTTCTAGCCTCCTCCTGCAACATACCAACAATTACATAACAGCATGCACAAGTCAGGATTGAGTGTTACCACACTCAGAAAAGCATTTGCAAACCCAAGGTGAGATTGGAATACTCATTACAGCTAATACTTATTTTTCATTATTAAAACTTTAAGTGGATGCTAATAAAATGAAAAATAAAATTTGGTACAAGGTTTGTGGAATAAATCCTTCATATTAATTTCAAATTGTTAAATACTGTGTCTTAAATAACTTGGCTCACTTTTCCACCTTTGCTACATATAAAATAGTGGCCACATCAGCAAGATCTTAGCATGTTGACTGTTATGTTCATTAGGACTCTTGGTTGCAAGTAACAGAAACCCATCTGAAAACCCAGATTAAAGAAAACAGAATGCATTGCCTTAGATTGAGTGAGCTACCCAGCTATGATAGGAAAAAACTGCAGAATCTGAGAATTCAGGAAACATCATCATCAGGACACTTTACCCACTAGGATTTCAACTTGTTTCTGCTTCTCTTTATGAATTAGTTTCGTACACTGTTATGAAGGTCAGCCTCTCCATCAGGCGGGGAAGATGTCGACCCAGTCCCAGTTTAGTTGCTTTCTCTCTGTGTCCAAGTAGCAAGAAAGAACAGGGAATGATTCTATTTGGCTCTGAACAACTGAGATGACTGTTTTTTTGCCTAATACCTTGGTGGGGAGATGAGATACTACTACCTTGGGTCAACCCTGACCATGTGCCCAGCCTGTGACTAAAAAGAGAGACCTTCTCCCAGAATAAGGAATATGGCAAGTCCTGTGAGGCTAACCAGATACAGCACTGCCACACAATCTACATGACAGTGATGCCAAGAATCCGATCTTTTGGATCGCATGGAACAGATCTGACAATACCTCAGAATCATCATTGTGAATGATAAACCTCATTGGAGAGTATTGTGTACATAGACAGAGTTTGGAGGCTGAATCCTATGTGTCACTGTACATCCTTAGAATTTTGAATGTTCTTTTAAATATCATATTTATAGTAATTAATCTCTGAAAAATAAAATATGAAAATAATTTTCGTTACTTTTGAGCCCAAAGTTTCCATTTTTAGTATAATGCAGGATAATCTAGGCCAATGATTTTTAATCTGATGATTATGCCACTTTTTTCATGATCCATTTGTCATATACTCATATGGTAGTCTCTTCCTTAGAGTCTTAAAAACAATGTCAACATGACATCTTATAAACAATACTCATAGATTTGAGGAAAGGGGAAGTAAACCTATAGCCATGACTCCTGGGAGAACTTAAAGCTAATAATAAATATTTACTGTACCTCAATTCTCTTTACCATGTTCTCTCCAAACACCTAAAAAACAAATTAATTACAGGGACTAAAGGGTCATTTTTCAAACATGATAAAACCAAAGAACACTGCTTTTCTTCTAGATCCACTGATTGGAATGTGAACATTTAAATGATCAAAAAACTAGTAAGTTTCAGAATATGGTTAACAGCAAAATTTACAGCTTATATGAATTCTGTTCCCCAGTCAAGATTCACCAGTTCACAATATATAATTAACAGAAGCAGATTTTATTATTTATAACACTGTCATTTTATTGAAATTAGTCAAGAATATAGTTATTTTACTCAGAAACATCACATGAGCCTTAAGTAAAACAAATTTGAGATAAAACATTCAATGCTTCTGTTGAAATTCTTATGCAAACTTCAATTAGGTTTTAATATTTCAGAGGCGTTGGCATTTGGAGACTCTCATTATTAGGTCAAATTAAGAAAACCTGATTTGATATTTTGGCCCTCGTATAAAACTATTTTCTGTAAATTTCTCTGAAATTCTAACTGTAAGGAGACTCATAATCTAGCTATTGTAGCTGGCATGATTCAATATCCTGAAGACTGAAATGATTCTATGACTGTAAGCTCAGGGTCCTTTTTCATGCAAATGATATTCCCTATGCAAGCCCTAATTTGATATGTCACAGGTGCAGAGAGCAGAGATTACATGGCGGCATAAAGACAGAGACATTTAAAACTTCTTTAGACTTTTGCATGCTTTTTTCAAAGCTTGTAAAACTCAATGGGAAGTTAACAAGTAAACTGAGAAAGTAGCAGGACATGGGAACTGCAATCAGAGTGAAAGACAGGTTTACTGACGTGCCACCTTGGCCAAGTCCCTAAAGGTCACTGAGCCTTGCTTTTATTGTTTATAAGTGGAGAAAATAGTACCTATCTTAGGGAACATCTCGGCGGTCCAGAGGTTATGACTCAGCACTTCCACTGCAGGGGGACCAGGTTCGATCCCTGGTCAGGGAACTAAATTCCTGCATGACATGTGGTGTGGCCAGAAAAAAAAATTGTACCTACCTTGGAGGACTGTTTATGGGGCTAAAGAAAATGACACATAAAGAACCTGGCACATAGCCACTTCATAAGTGGCTGCTATTATTATCTGGTTCTGTTACAAGGATTAAGCCTCAGCTTCAAACATTCAATCTTGACCAGGATTGAGACACGAAATTTTCTGGACTTGTTACTGGCGACAAATCTAATGCCAACAGTGGCTTTACTCAAATTTGCCAATCGATATAGATAATCACCTGTGCCATCGATATAGATAAGCACCAACTGGACCTAGATAAGGGTAAAGTCCATAGAGAATGTTAAACAGCCATGTTCCACAGCTCTGAAATCATCAGAACCCAAATGTAAGCTGGGTGTTGGCCATGAATGTTCTTGATCACACAACAGGAAAGCCTGACAAATACCTGCCTCAGTTAATCCCTCAAAACACTAGGCTTAACCTGTTCAATAAGAGTTTGAATTCTTGGGTGCACAGATGCTGGAGGCCCACCATCAGTGTTTTGTCACAGGGGGTCTAAACTGCAGGTTTAAAAAGCTCCTTGGGTGAGCAGAAATCCAAATTCCTTCTTCAATGCCTTTTGTTGTTACTATACCATTAATAATTTTCTATGTCAATAAGTATCATTATACAGCATAATTTTAAAAGGCTTCCTAATACAGATGTGCTGCTGTTATAATTTTTCATACTTGTGCTTTGTTTCAAATTCAAGCCAGACCTCATATATATTAGTAGCCTTATTATTTATAAAGTGACCTTAAGTCTGATTACCCAAGCACAGTATTATGGTTTTCTGGGAAGGAGTGGTGAAGAGTACTATGGGCTCTGGCGTCTGGCTGAACTCACACCCCGACCTCGGACAGGCCAGTTACCTAGGCAGGTCCCAGTTTCTCTATCGATTCAATAAGCATAATCAGAATACCATCTCATAAGGTGGTGGGGATGATGCAGTCTGAAGTGTAAAGTACTTAGTACCATGCCTACCACAGCAGAAACACTCCATAAATCTTGTGCTTGTGTGCTTAGTCACTCAGTCATGACCAACTCTTTGTGACCCCATGGACTGTAGCCCACCAGGCTCCTCTATCCGGCATTTTCCAGGCAAGAATACTGGCTGCTGCTGCTGCTAAGTCACTTCAGTCGTGCCCAACTCTGTGAGACCGCATACAGGAGCAGGTTGCAATTTTCTCCTCCAGGGGATTTTCCCGACCCATGGGTTGAACCCATGTCTCCTGCATTGGCAGGTGGATTCTTTACCACTGAGCCACCTGGGAAGCCCCAATAAACCTTAGCCACTGAGGAAAAAAAAAAAAGAAAAGCAGCTTCTGACACCCAGGAACTGGTCAGGACTTCACAACTGGGCCTGGTTGTTCTCCTACTGGCCTTAAACAATGTCATAGAAGAGCAGAAAAGGCCAGTTTAGGGACCTTGGTCACTAAGACACCCACTCTGTAATCATGCCTGAACAGACAAAACTCAAATACTGTCCAAACACAAAATACAAAACAGTCCCTATTCAAGCAAAGAAGTGACGGCTGTGTCTTTGTCAGTTACAGCTTCAGCCTCAGTTGGATCCCCCTCCCAGTTAAGATGTATTCAAATACCCAGTCGTATGATCCTGTCTTCCAGACAGCGTCAAACTGGAGAACGAAGCTCCACTTCCTTAATCACGCCCCAAATCACTCAACATAAGCCCAAGTTCTCTAACAAGGCTCCCCACAGTATACCTTCTCCCAGACTGAAGGAAAGAGATAAACTGGTTCCACTCAAGCTGAAAAAGTGTATTCCTGGTGGGTTTTGGCTGGCAGTCATTGACAGTGTCACTCTGGAACTCTTCATAATGAAACCACATGTAAAGAGCTGGATTTCACCTTGGAAGGACATCTCTATATCATTCGAAACACCAAGGGTGGGAGCCAAGAAGCAAAGGTCATTCCCCACTTGACCTGAGAAGCAGCACTTAGGGATTAAGAATTAAGACGCATTGCCACTTTTGTAAGCGAGTCACTACAAGTTTGTATCAGAATATTCCTTAACCACAAAACACATTCTTAGAATGTAAGTCTGCATATCACTAGAGACAAAAGTAACGAAAAAGTTTCAACATCAAAACTATTAAGGCCACAGGCCATTCTCCAAACATAAAAGAGCAAATCTCAATTGCAACTGTATCATAAACGGTTGTTACCCTTCATTCACAAAGCCTATTTAACCCTGAATACCCTGAAGGACTACTTTGAATTCACCATCAGTTATGTCTTTATGCCCTGTTTTATTTTTTTTAATACATTCTCAGTCCGGGGGTTGGGGGGCATTTCAGCAATAGCATTACAATGAATACAAAGATCATGCTAGGTGCCAAAAACTTAACTCTCTGCAACTGCAGAAGAGGCGCGATCAGGATAGTTTCAGCTGCACCAGTCTACAGCATAACAAGAAGCCTGGAGTCAGGCAGCAGGGCTGGATAATTTCTGGGAGTCACACACAAAAAGGTATCAGGGACCCAGTTGAGTGACCCCACCCTAAGGTTTTGCCTTCATTCTCAGAGCATGGAAGAAGACTGATTGCAGCATTTAACCGACACTCCCGCCCAGATAATAAAACCCAGTGAGTAAAAGGAGAATTTATATCACATCCATCTCTTTCGGTAGGGGGGGAGGAAAGCCTCTCTTCCTAGATGTGCCCACCCCCACGCTTTCCCCTCACCATGAAAACCTCTTATTGGCGGGGTTGTAACCCGTGTACACGCCCAAAAGCAGTCACTGCGAGAGGCGTGGTTCTCGCCTCCACTTGCACATTGCAATCACCTGGGAGCTTTGGAAACCATGTTTTTACCCTAGGCAACCACAGGTTTTAAAAGTTCCCCAGCTGTTCCAAATGTATACTCAGAAGCCAGCCCTACGATCCATCTCTGGTGGGAGGATGATTCTCTGAGGATTTGGGAAGGCAAAGACCTGCACAAAACTGAGGCTCTGCCAGCAGCCACACACCTGGACCAGCCAAAGGCCAAGTGTGAACAATGCATAAATTTGGCACGTGGACATACGTTGCTACAGCCAAGAGAAGGGATCTCTGCAGCTCAATCTAGATGACCTATTAAGAATTTTGTTTTTAATTCTGTTATAAGAGATTTGATGGCTATCTTAATCCTCTAATGCCCTGCCAAATATGAAACAAACAAACAAAAAAAGCAAAACCCAAAACCTGGAAAAGGAGGAAGATACCTTATAAACTTTTTGAATTAATTAAACAAGGAGGCCATTAGATAGAGGTGACTCTAACCCCTTGGAGGCCTATATAAGCAAATCAAAAGCAGAATCTAAGCCTGTAAATGCCTCAAGGTTACCAAATTGAAACCTAAGGACAACTAATACCAAGCAGCCAACTAGGCTTGAAACTACATCCCATCAATAATTTCCTTATTTTGATTATGCCTTTTTGCTATAAAAGCCCTCATACCCACTCCCGCAAGAGGGAGGTGATAGATCTATAATTATGGCTGAATTGCGCTGTTGTACGGCAGAAACCAACACAACATTACAAAGCAATTTCGCTCCAATTAAAGAATAAATTAAAATAAATAAATTTTTAAAAAGCCTCCCACAGCCCCCGCACTTCCCGTCAGCAGTACACCCCTTACCACTCCGGTTTGGTGCTGCCCAGTTCTAGCTGATTTTGCTTAGAAACGCTACGAATTTTTAATACGCCTCAGTTTACCTTTTAACAGCTCTGGTATCAGCATAGGGAACCAAAGAAGCCCCGAGAGCCCCCAGGAGCAGTGAGCAAACAGGTACCTTTGAAGTCACTTGATGGGCGGCCCGCTCGCCTCCCAAGGTGACGGGCAAGTCCCTCTCAGAGCCTGGACCTTCACACGTTTCTTTTCTCAGATTGGGTCCAGAAACTGCTCAGAATCAGACTGGATCCAACTTAGAAACTGAACTGAGTCCAGGGACAAACTGTGTCCACCTTAAAAACTGGGCCAGGACAGACCAGGTCCGACTTAGAAACTGAATGAGGTCCGATGGCGAACTGGGTCTGGCAAAGAACTGGGTCCGAATTAGAAACTGGACCGGGTCCAGGGACAAACTGGTTCCAACTTAGAAAGTGAAATGGGTCTGGGGACGGACTGGGTTCAACTTATGAATAGAAACCAGAAACCTGGTCCAGGACAGACTGTTTTTGTTTTAATGTTTTCTATTGGGGTTAAAAGTCACATAATATAAAACATACTATTTTAACCATATTTAACTGTAAAGTTCAGTGGCCCTATGTACATTCACATTGTCGTGCAACTCACCATCAGGACCGACTGGGTTTGACCTAGAAACTTGACCGGGTCTGGTATGAGGCCTCAGGTTAATAAAATGTTGTCTTGAAATCAACCTTACTGGACTTCCCTGCTGGCCCAGGGGTTAGGATTCACAGTTTCCAGTGCAGGGGTGGTGAGGGTTTGATCCCTTGCAGGGAAACTAAGATCTCACCTGCCTGGTGGCACAGCCAAAAAATTTAAAATTAATAACTACAAATTTTTAAAAATGAAGTTAATTTTACCAAAGATAATCTTGAGTTACAGTGGCCACAGTGGAGAACTTTTAACCACCTGAGATGACCTTATCCAGTTACAAGATGCCCTAGAGAAAAGGGTCTCAGCCAGGCACTCACTATGAAGGGTCGAGAGAGAGTTACTTTTCCTCCTCTATGGTTTCTAGTGACCAGGATGAGACCCACTGGGACGCTCCACTTGCTTGGAATCCTGCAGACGGCATTATGGGAAAACTGGCAGGAGCCTTGCAAAGGGTAACAGTTCTTACCAAGGTCAGATCTCCTGGATCTGTGGAGCATGGGTGAGAGGAAGGGGAAATTTCACGTTGTCTTTTCCTTTCCAAATTCACTTTGGCAGGAAAACACATTGGCTATGGATCCTTTCCCTCCCAGGGATAGTTGTGAAATGTAAATGATGTTTTACCTAGTTTTCTCTAGGAACCCAGAAGCATCTCATGAAATGCAAACTTCAGAGAAGTCATGCTTATCAGGAAAAAAGAAGAAAAAGCAGCAGCAACAGCAGGTATTTGGGGAGTGAGTGAACGAAGAATCTTAAAACTTTTCCCTACTAATATCAGTAAAAAAATAAGCCATCTGAGCAAGTAACCTTAACTCATTCTGTCTGCCTGATATGCAATTTAGATCCAACCATTCTTTTATAAACTAGTGAGTTTTGCCTTATTGTATGTATCCCATGGCTAAAAATGTTAAACAAAACCTGTAAGATCTCTGCATCTGTCTGTATGTTTATGTATGTGATAGATGTGTGTTATTTTCCTACCTTTGGATAGTATAGCCAAAATTAATTTGTAAAGAACTCTAATATGCTGAAACAACAAACATTTATATAGATCGTGTGTGCTAAGAAATATAGAAACCAACCCAAATGTTTTTCAAGTTCACATGGTCTAGCATAATCTTTGGTAAATGAAAGCTAGTTTAACTGTGTTGGTTTAATTAAAACAGGCATCTCTTTAGACTAATCAGTATTAAGTTGAACATTTTTATTCTACCAGAGTTAACTAAAGTTAAATTATGTAAATATAAAGTAAAATTATGTAATCTCTGTTTTGTCAGCAAGAATGGTAACTTAAGATGATGGCTGGCTGTTCAATGTCTCATGAAATTTTCATGAGTAAACATAATTGTTGAAAAGAAGTAAATTAAGGAGATGTAAGTAATAGTTTAAAAGTGTACTTTTCAACAATAATCATACCTTATGATATGTTTACTTAAGATTAGTTTCCAAAGTCTTCTTGGTAACTTAAAACCTTAAAGTTGTATGAGATAAGTTAAATGAAAGTCATTAAACATCTAGATCATTTCCAAGTAAGATAAAATACTGAAATATTAATTACTGAACACAGGTTTATTCACTTTTGGCTTTCTTTGGCAGAGGAACTAAAGATACTTGATCCTAACAAGGAAACATGTTTTGTGCCACACTGAAAAATTACTAAAAGGAAGAATATACTTCTAGCAATTGTGAAAGGTATTTATAAACATCATGCCAATCCACAGAATGCTAGTATAATGGTCCACACTGCTTACTTCTTAGTTTTCACTAGAAATAAAGGATTCTAAGGGTCAAGAATTTTAATTAATATATGTAATTAAAACTACTTAGAAATAATAAAGGTGAAAGGAAACAACTGTACCTGTAAACTGAACTGGATCCTGAATTCTTTTAGTTTCCTCCAATATCTGCTACAACTCTCCAAACTAGTGTTTCCAGTTTTCTCCCACTCTTCTGATTTGGAATCACTGAGAACAATGACAACTCCTGAACCTCCTTGGAAGGGACGATACCAAGTCTTTCTCACTACTCAGATGGCAGCCAAACTTCAGGGAACTGAACCTGGGTACACATCCCCCACTTAAAACAGGCTCTTCCAGACCCTTGGAACTGCACACCAGCTGAAAATGTAAAATTGACTAGGGAGGTTCCTCCCCAGGAGCAGATGACATCTTGAGGGCTCCCAAGATCATGGATCAAGATCTTCATCCCCAATATGAAATCTTTATTCCTTTTGCCTTCTTGCTAGTTTCATTTTCCCTCTGTTAACACTGGGAAGACAATGCCCCTTAACTCTGAGCACTGTCAATGAATCTGGGACATAACAAAGTCTCAAGACTATCTCGCTAAGGTGGTTTAGATACTATAATTGCTATAGATTACTTGTTGGCTGAATAAGGAGTCGTCTGTGCCATAGCAAATATCTCCTGCTGTACCTGGATCAACACCTTTGGTATTAGAGCAAATGCAATAAATTAATCAAGCCACTTGGCTAAAACAGGTTGATGCTCCTTCTAGTACATTCTTTGATATATTTGATACCAATTGGTTTGATTCATGGGGGCCCTGGTCAAAGTGTATACTTCAGGCTCTTGGCATTATCCTCCTATAGTCAGCATTGTAGAGCCCCTGGTGTGCTGTGTTCTCTCGATAGTCTTAAATGCATGTTCACAGCCATCAGCAGTGTATCATGTGGTCTCACTGCACTTAGAGAAACAGAAACAAGATGAAAAATGAGATGAACATCAAAAACAGATCTTTCACGGAGCTGACATCAAAACCTGTGAGTTTCAAAATGAGACAAGAGCAACTTAACTGTGAGTGAGCGAGAGTGGCACTAACACCAAATTGTCAGTCAATCTCTCCTGCATGAGAGGATGACCAAAAGGGCGAACAGGTTTAATCAATTAAACAAAGAGGCCATTAGACTGAGGTGGCCCTAATGCCTTGGCAGCCTAGGTAAGCAAACCAAAATCTAAGCCTGTAAGTTCCTCAATGTTATGAAATCAAGATGCTAAGGACAACCAATCAGAAACAGCCAACTGGTTATGCTGTAGCCAATCAGCACTTTCCTTACTTCTGCCTTATCTCTGTGAAAGCCTCTCAGGAGCTCCTGACAGTGTAGCACTCCTAACCACGCCTGGTGTGGTGCTGCCAGATTCCAATAGATTTCTGCTCTTAAAATGTTTAATATCTTTAGTTTATTGTTTAACAAGAGCACTTCCAGTCTGGAGCTTTTTCTGACACTCCCCTCCTCCTAGAGAGATGTAAGCCCTTGTGTCTGTCCTCTTCCAGGGCAAGCTTTATCAGAGTACCCACGAGGCTTGTATTTGCTTGCATGCTGCTCTGCCCCTCCTGAAATGTATCCTCTTTGGGGCCAGGGGTAATATCTGTATCCTACGTTGTGTGTCTAGTATCCAGCACACAGGAGGCTCAATAAATATTTGTTGAATGAATTGGGACAAGTAGAAGTGTTCACTAAGTGCCTGATATTAATAGCAAGCATTGACCCACCACTTTTTATGCACAAAGGCATATACACTGAATAGACTGATTTATTCCTAAAACAACCCTGAGGTAGAAGCCACTATAATTGTCACTTTAAATGTATGAAAACTGCATCCCAGAGAGACTACTCAGTTGTCCAAGGTTAGACACAAACTAGGAACCGACAAGTGTAGGACCAGATCCCAGAGTCCACCATGTTCTTTACCTTTAACCCAAGAGGAAAAGGATGCTCCACCCACATTAGACATGAAGACCTCTCTAGGGGTCCTAATCTGGATGAGGGCTGCCAGGGGGTGCTCCCATTAGTGGGATTTGTAACTTTTAGGATCCTGAAGCCTTGTGCATTCTTGGACTTTTTAGGAAGACAGGGGAAAAGGCATTGCTCAAGGATATAAGGGGTAGAAATGGAGAGAAATAAAAGAAAGCATCCAAGTTTTGCTCTGAGAGCTTAGAGTCTGGAGGGGAAATCTCCATTTACCAGCAAGAAAAAGAAAAACATTAATATTAAATTATGGCTTAAGTATGACATGCAATTATTTGTGCCCAGAGGTCCCCCTGCCATTTATGGGGAACACCATCGTCAAGATCTCATCCCAGATAAACCACAACCTGAAGAGGAATCATAGCTCCAGTTCTGCTTTCTCCACTGTATTATCCCAACAACTGTTGTTGTTGTTTAACTGCTAAGCCGGGACTTTTTGTGACCCCATGGACTGTAGCCCGCCAGCCTCCTCTGTCCATGGGATTCTCCAGGCAAGAATACTGGAGTGGGTTGCCATTTCCTCCTCTATTTCATAAGTCTGTAATCTAGTCAATCAATTCATCACTATTCATTGTGTGCCAAGAGTATGCATTGGCAGGCCTGGCTTCCCTGATGGCTAAGTGGTAAAGCATCTGCCTGCAATGTAGGAGATGCAGGCTCGATCCCTGGGTCAGGAAGATCCCCTGGAGGAGGAAATGGCAACCCACTCCAGTATTCTTGCCAGGAAAATCCCATGGACAGAAAAGCCTGGCGGGCTACAGTCCACGGGGTCACAGATGGACATACAAGCAAGAGTATGTAACGATGAGCTGGATGAGATTCCCTGTAGCCCTGCCTTCCCAAACTTCAGGAGTGGAGCATCTTAAAGACATTTACCAAGTAAACAGACCTTCTACTGCAGGGCAGTAAATGCAAGAGGGCTGAGATGGAATCCCTAGAGGGGTGCATCATCGTCTAGGGAAGGCGAAGGGGTTTTCTCTTGGCTGTGTCCAAACTGAAATGTGAAGGATGTGCATCAGGAGCCCAGTGAAGGAGGAGGCAAGTGTACATTTTTGGAGGCAAGAACAGAGCCCAGAGTGTGGGGGACTGGCAGTTCAGTTTGCAGATGAGTCTTCTACAGTGCCTAAAGGCTTTCCACTCCTCAAAAGAAAACCCAGCACCATCTTTCCTGTTTGTAGAGGTTTGTCCTTCAAGAAAGGGTCTCCCAGCATCCGTCATTCGTCCTGAGCATCCCCTCTCTGTCTGTACCTGCTAGTATCGGCCTTAGAACAACTCTCACCTGTAGGGAGGTTTCAGTGTGTTGGAGAAGACAGACCTCGAGGGAGCATCTCTGCCAGTTGTGGGTGTTGGAAAACCACGTGGGGGAAGCTGAGACATGAGATGTTAACGACCCTGGTAAAGACCCATCAGCCTCGCCACCCACTGCTCGCCCGCTGTCACCGGCGTGCTTCAGAGCTGCCACCTGCTCATCCTGGCCCCGCTATAACCCCGATGCTTTAATCTCTCTTCCACCACGCTTCGCTCCCCCACCCCCACCCCGAATCAAGCCCACTGCCCCTCTAGACCCGACTCCGGCCCGACTTCCTGCCCGCGGTGGCCACCGCGTTCTGCTAAGGTGGCCAAGTCGGCGCGGCCAGGGAGCTTCCCCGCCGCCAGTGCCCACCCCAGGTTCTCCAGTCCCCGAAGCCAAGACGGCGCGCGTCCGGCGCGTTGACCTCGTGGGCGCAGCCCGCTGCGGCCGCCTTTCCCAGGAGGGCTGGAGGGGCCGCGGGCTGCCCGACTCCCAGCCACCCGGGAGCCCGGCGGCGACTCGCAGGGACGCGCTCGATCGGGAGCGCGCGCGCTTGGCCGCTCGGAGGTCCAGCGGTGGCGCGGGGCGGGCAGAGGCGGGGCCGAGGGCGGGCCGGCCACAGCCTCCGCCAGTCCCCGCTCCCTCCCCGCCACCCCCGCTGCCGCGCGCCACCTCCCAGCCCCCACCCCCCTCCCCCACCGCGCGCGCTCCGCCCGCCCCGGAGCCTCGCCCTCCGCCACGATGAGCAAATGAGCGCGAGCGAGGGCATGAAATTTAAATTCCATTCAGGGGAGAAAGTGCTGTGCTTCGAGCCTGACCCCACCAAGGCGCGAGTGCTGTACGATGCCAAGGTGCCGCCGCGGAGGGGCAGGGAGGAGGCGCGGGCCGGGAACCCCGGGACGGGAGGCGAACGCGGATGCGGGTGCTGACGGTGCCGCGGAGCGGGGGAAGTGGCGGGGCTCGGCGCTCCTTGCTCGCGGCTCCTCGGCCTGCGCGGCGCCGCACGAGCGGCAGGGGGCGCTCGCGGGACGCCGCGATGGGGAGTCGGGGCTGGGACGCTTCCGCTTCCGCCATGGGCCGGGGGTTGCGCCGGCGCTGTCGGAAACCTAGCGCTAGCGGTGTCGCGCTGCAGGAGCCGCGGCGTCGGTTTGCGCACCTGAGGGCGGCGGGGGCTCCGCGTCCAGGAGGCCGCTTGCTCAAGGCCTCTGCCTGGAGGTTAACTCTCCCCGTCCTGTGCTGCCTAGGGCCGCTTGGGCTCCCGCGCGATGCCTTGATCGAGCGGCCCCCGTCCTAATCCATAGATAGTACCGCAGGGCTGGCTGTCAACTGGCGACGCCGTTGCCCTGGGCCCGTTGTGGTCTGGGCTCGGCCCCTCCCGTAGGCCTGGATTCTCTCTGAGAGCCAGGTTGAGTGGGTGTCTTCGTCCTCCAGGGCCTTGCACCATTTAGGTTTTCAGTTGGCCGTGTCGCGGCTCCTGCCTGTCCACCTAAGTTTCGGAGGTTGGGAGAAAATGGAGCCACATCAGCAGCTCCTCCGGTCTGGGTGGCGTGAAGGAGTGTGTCTCGCAGGTCGCGGGTGGGGGCTGGCCCTAGCGCCCCTCCGGGCTTTCCTTTCTACTTTGGGGCTCCAACCCGCTGCCCCTGCCTCACGTTTCTGTTTGCCGTGCCTCCTCCCTCCCCGCCTTGAGTCTCCCTGAGGGTGACACGCCCCTTCATTTGCCCCCGAATTTCCCCCTGGGGACACCGCTAGGCGAGGTGGCAGAATCTGCGAGCCTAACTGGCCAGAGGATCCTGCGGAGCCCAGGAGACTACAACTCCCAGAGGTCTATCGGCAGAGGCTCGCTTGTCAGGCCGGGACTCTTAGTGACAACTCGGCTGACTAATGGCTTCAGAACCTACACCCGTTCTCACACTCAGAGACCAATCAGGGGGTGGTTGGAGGGATGTTTCCTATTTTGAGGCATCCACTCAGGGGAAAAAATGGAATTGAAAGGGAAAATGTTTCAGCCCAGTTCTCCGTCTAAAAAAGGAGAGAATGCTTTCCTTTCTTTTACAAAAAAGCCCATGATCTAGTTTTCCTAATCCAGCTTCTGATATTCTGTATGTTCTGCTGTTTGTGGACGGTATTTTCTGGTTTCAGATCGTCGATGTTATTGTTGGGAAAGACGAAAAAGGCAGAAAGATCCCAGAATATCTGATCCATTTTAATGGTTGGAACAGAAGGTGAGTGTACTTGTTAAACCTGACTGAAAATTGATCATCTGTGCACAGGAACATTGCAAACTTCTTTGTTAAGTTTTAGAAACACTCCTTGGAAAGTTTCATTTCCTGTTTTTGCTTTTTTGTCAAACCTTGCCTACTCGGATTACTTCTGAGTCGACTATATTTGGATTCTCAATGGTTGCTTTTGGAGACTCTCATTGCTTCTGTGTCTGAATGAGTTGTGGTTTCTCTTTTTGTAATTTAAAATATTTAAATAGTTTTCTGAAAGGTAAGTAATTTTGAGACACATCTGTTCCTGTGTGGTGCTTTTAACATTTGTTTCATGTCAAACTAAAATACTGAATTTTTTTAACATTTGTTTCATGTCAAACTAAAATACTGAATTTTACACCCTTTTCCTCTTTTGTTTCTTTAGCTGGGATAGATGGGCAGCAGAGGATCATGTCCTTCGTGACACTGATGAAAATCGGAGATTACAGCGGAAATTGGCCAAAAAAGCTGTAGCTCGCCTGTAAGAATACCAAAAACATGAATTTTGCTCAATGTGTTTCCTTTTAAGGTTTAGAATTTTTGTCAGAGAAAAGTTTAAAAATCTGATAAACGTGGCTTATCAAGTCATGTAACATATTTGAAACATAGTAGCAAATAGTGTTTCTATTGTATTCGAAATAACTACTGTGCTTTCAGAGAGATTATCCTGTAGTATTTTTAAATGGAGGTTACCACTTATGTTTTAAAATGTAATTATATCTTCGATACTTAAGAATTATTGTTACTGCATTTTTCTTTTAACCTCAAGACCCATATCAGTCAACATTTCAGTGGTCTTTATCCATTTCAGGAGAAGCACAGGAAGAAAGAAGAAGCGCTGCAGGTTGCCTGGTGTGGACTCTGTCTTAAAAAGCCTCCCTGCTGACGAAAAAGATGAAAACGATGAAAACTGTGAGTGGCTTGACTTATTGTCTCTGGTTAAAAGGAGTTTTACCTAGTTCTTCTATACTGCAGGGTTGAGGGGAAAGATTCACTGAAACTTTAGACAAGGAAACATTGTAAGCTCATTTCATAAAACATTTGCTCATTTGTTTTTGATAATTCAAGTAGCAGTCAGAAAGTTCCTAATTAGACCTGGTGGGTCTTGCACATGACCCGTGCCTTCTCAATCAGTGTCTTATAGTAGTGCCTCAGAGCTCCATTCTCATGTTTTCTTCATGGTGCCTTGCTCCACTTGTGAATGTGACAGTGAACGATAAGATCCTAGGTGACTAAACACTTGCAGATCATTTACTTGTGTGGTTTTTGCACCCCTTGGGGTTGGTATTATATTTTTTCAAAATAAATTTCTATTCTGAAAGGTCCAATATTTGTGTTCGGCGTTTAAACTTTATGCTGGTCAGTAGTTTATTATTACTAGCAGTAGAATACCCATGCCATCCTAAGGAATTGTAGATGTAAGGGTTGAGGAAGTGTGTAATGCAGGTTTGACTGCTGTTTTTTGTTTTACCTAGCAATAAGCAGTTCCTCTGACAGTGAAGAAAAGGATGGAGAAATAAGTGAAGAGGGTGATATTGAAGAAAAGACTGAAGTGGTATACAGTTCTTATTGTAAAAACTCTTTGGCATATATTTTGATGGTAAAATTTTCTAGTTGTGAAATGTTTTGTAAAAATCCATCTTTTTAACCAAATGTGATAAAATTGTACTTCATATATAAGGGGAAAAAACCCTTTTTATTGTAAAAACTTCTCTGTGGCTTTTTATACCCATGAAATGTTTCCACAAACCATTTCACCTCTTTCTTTGCAATGAAATTGTGAACTTTTTATAGTGCTGATTAATTTTTAAATGGTGTGTATCAAGAGTTTAGCATCTTCTGTTTGCTGAATACAAAGTTAACATGAATCCCACTGGTAAAGTTAAATTGGGAAGAAAAGAAATAAGCATTTTCAATGTCGTTAGCGCCCTAAAACAAGTTAACTTTTGGCCTTTAATATACTTCTCATTAGAACATGTGACATCATTACTGGTGTAAATGTCAAGGATTAACTGGTTTGTTTCATTGTAGGCTGTGCTTATGTTAGTCCTTCTTTGGGTGTAGACTCTCTGTTTTAGGTAGTTAAAATGAAATTGTGATATTGCAGAAGGAAGGACCAGAGCTGCATGCAAAAAAGGAAATGGAAGAAAGAACAATAACTATAGAAATCCCTGATGTTCTGAAGAAGAAGCTTGAGGATGATTGTTACTATATCAACAGGAGGAAACGGGTAAACAAGGAGGACACATAAAACATGGATTTGTAGTAGAGCCATATTTTGCAGTCACAGAAAGTTGAGAGCCTTGGCGGAATGAAACTCAGGTTCTGTGCTGAGTTGGGTTTTACACTTCTCTGGCAGTAGTGTTCTCCTGATGGAAGTGTGCTCAGACTTTTCCAGCCCTGGCTGCCTGTTAGAATCTTCTAGAGAGCTTTGCAGAGTCCTGATGCCTGGGCTTCAAGTTTAAGGTGAAAACTGATCTATGACGTTGGGGGTGGCAGCTGTGGATATCTTAGAGGTTCCGCAAATGGTTCTAATGTGTCCCTAAGCTGAGAATCATTGCTTGCATTTATTTTTAAAATTAGTTATTAATTAACTTTAAATTATTATTGTAATATACATGGGGATATGATCAGTAGAAGAAAAGTCAGAGAGTTTCAAAGCACATTTACCTAAAGAATTATCTTCATACACAATTGACTTTATTTTTTAGCTTCAAAAATGACGTACACAAGACCACTGTTTCTTGGAATATATGGTTTATCCAATGGAATGTGTACATCAAATGTTTATGTTTTTGTTAACAGTTAGTGAAACTTCCATGCCAGACCAACATTATAACTATTTTGGAATCGTACGTGAAGCATTTTGCTATCAATGCAGCCTTTTCAGCCAATGAGAGGCCTCGTCACCATCATGCTATGCCACACGCCAACATGAATGTGCATTATATCCCAGCAGAAAAGAAGTAAGTAGGGGAGGGAGGGTTGGCATTTCATGGTTCACTCTGGGTGTTAGAGAATAAACTTCCATTTAGAAGAGGTAACACTGTCTCTGTTTCAGTTACTATGAAACAGTTCACATACTGTTACACTTAATTCACACAGTAACCAGTTAAGTTTCAAAATACTGCATTTTTCCGGAATGTTCAGTAACTCTTTAGGAGTGTGATGTGAATCCATTGAGGATATGCGCTGCCTCAACACTAGAAGAAGTTTTCAATGATGTAATTTAGGGAGCGAACTCTTTTTTTTTTTTTTTTTTTTGCTTTGAGAAGTACCAGAATGGGGAATGAGAATTTTGTTGAAACCTGTTTACAAACAGGTCTTTACCCTAATCTGAGTAATTGTCCTCATAGCTTGCCTTGGGAACCAGGCAAGCTCCACTCCCAGTCGCTCCACTCCCAGTAGGAGTGGAGTCAGACAAGTAGATTGTTCCAGTTAAAACAGGTGTGTCAGCTCATCACGACCAACCCCTTCAGCTGCGGGCATCTGGGGTGTGTCTGCTTTCCGGAGCACAGGCTCCTTGGGCTCCTTGTGTGGCACTGAGCATATTCACTTGTGTTCAGTGTGTAAGTTACAATTACTTGCTTACTGCACTCTATATTCTACGTCTGTGCTCCCATTTAATTATCGTTAGCACCTACAGACTTTGTGTTTTGCACACTTAGGTGTAATATATAGTGTTTAACACTTCCTGATTAGAAATATGCACCTTCATTGTGACATTTTGAAAAGTTCTGTTATTTTATTGCATCTCTAATCTCTTTAATCCTTCCAGCGTTGACCTTTGTAAGGAGATGGTGGATGGATTAAGAATAACCTTTGATTACACTCTCCCATTGGTTTTGCTCTATCCATATGAACAAGTTCAGTATAAAAAGGTGACTTCGTCCAAATTTTTTCTTCCGATTAAGGAAAGTACCACAAGCACTAATAGGTAAGTTAGCTTGTAGTTCAACCATCAGCTATCAGAAATCAAATAGCTAGATCTGTTTTTAAAGATTTCCGTTGGATGCTATGGGGCCAACACGTTTGGAGGAGGGAGTAGATTGCAAACCACTGTCTGTCCTGGTGGTTTTCTTTCTTCTTGGGTAAGCTTGAGTCATCATTCACTTTCAAATGTCTCTGGAAGTTTTTACCAAGTGAAGATTTCAGTGTAGAGAAATTGGCTTTAGAGTAGCCAGTGCCCTTCTTTCCAAAGACATTGGGGTGAATAGAGCATGGCCTGAGAAGGTTGGGTGTGGGTTTGAATTTGTGACTTGGCGAGGTGTCATCTGAGTCTCTTGCTTTTCCTCTCAACAATGGAAAGAACATTTGCTTCTGTAGCTAGTTGTTAAATGAGGAAGTGCATGAAGGGCTGGCTGCCTTAGGCCTTCAAATAAAGGTTAGTTTCTTTCCCGCTCTGCTATGTCACCACTGTCTTCCCTCAGTGACCAAGCATTTCCAAATCTCCATTCTTTGGGTTCAACAAAAGTCCCCCCTGCACCTGAGTCCATGCCTCTATCTGTGTAAGCTACTTCCTTGTCTGCCTCAGGCCCATCTTCCCAAGAGAGTGGTCTGTTTTCATGATTTCCACCCCTGCATCTCCTCTTGCATGTTTCCTGTCTATCTTGGTCTCCTGCCTCCCTCTGCTCCCCAAAGTCACTGACAGCTTCCCACTTGCTGCACCAAGCATTGCCCTCCTTTCTCCTTCAGCCCCTTGATCCGCTTCCTCCTCAGGTCTTGTCTGATAATTGTCTGCATTATGACCGTCTCTTCTTCGGCTGCCTTCCTTCCCAGTGGGGACCTATGTTGATGTCCCCACACCCTCCTCCAAACCTCAAGGTTCCCAGTATCTAGAGTGGACTGCATGTTTCCACAAAATGTGGCCAACGTTTGTGGCATTCTAGCCCTATCAGTAGTTACATTGTGACGAGATGACGTTGTATTCTTAGTCTCGCCACCATGGTTTCTCAGCCTTGGCTCGACCGATGTTTTTAATTGGATCATTGTTGGTGGCGGAGGCCAAACTATGCACTGTAGGATAGCGAGCAGCATCCCTGGCCTCCACCCACTGGATGCCAATGGCACTTTCCCAGTTGTGACCATCAAAACTGCCTCCAGAAGGTGTCTGTGTTCCCCCCAGAGTGGAATCACCTCTGAGTTGTGTTCCCCCCAGAGTGGAATCACCCCTGAGTTGCGAACCACTGATACAAAACAAGGACAAAGGGTATCACAGCCTTTAATGCCAGGGTGCCTTGAAGAGTTAAAGGGTGAAAATGGTATAATAATGTTTGGGTACCTTTTAAGAAAGTATTTGTTTTGGCATGTCTGGAAGTGAAAGTTTCTAAGCCTCCTGGAGTGGAGTGGAGGCTGTGTTTTCTGCCTGAAGAAGGACATTGAGGAACCCCTCCAGGCTTTGCATAGATTCTGTGGACTGGGCGCGTGTGATGTGTTCCCCTTGCTTTTGTAGGAACCAAGAGGAGCTCTCTCCAAGCCCACCTTTGCTGAATCCATCCACACCACAGTCCACAGAGAGTCAGCCAACCTCAGGCGAACCAACCACCCCCAAAAGGCGCAAAGGCGAGCCAGAAGCCTTTCAGTCTCTGAGGCGGTCCACGCGCCACTCTGCCAACTGCGACAGGCTGTCTGAGAGCAGCGCCTCGCCCCAGCCCAAGCGCCGGCAGCAGGACACGTCTGCCAGCATGCCCAAGCTGTTCCTGCACCTGGAAAAGAGTAGGTCCACTGCCCGCAGGAGGGCCATGCCGGGGAGAGGTGATGCCGACTCTGTGCTTGGTCTGGGTCAGGCACCGTGCTCCTGAACCCAGTCCAGCGGGAGATGGGAGCCCCCCCCACCCCCACGCCTTCAGCTCTACAATCAGGATTCCTGGTACTGACCAGTTTTGCGCTGGCTCACCCATCTGTTTGCAGTCCCTCTCTCCAGCCCTGAACTAGTTAACGTCCTGTACATATGGATCTACCTCTTCTAGGCATGAGTTCATCAGTGGAATCATGCAATACGTGGCCTTTTGTCCGTGGCTTCTTTCACTTAACATACAATGTTTTCAAGTTTCATCATGTTGCACGTAGTTTATCCCAGTGAAGTGTGAAAAAGAAAGTGTTAGTCGCTCAGTTGTGTCCAACTCTTTGCGACCCCCCTGGACTGTAGCCCGCCAGGCTCCCCTGTCCATGGGATTTCCCAGGTAAGAACACTGGAGTGGGTTGCCATTCACTTCTCCAAGGGATCTTCCCAACTCAGGGATCAAAGCCAGGTCTCCTGCATTGCAGGTGAATTCTGTCTGAGCCACTAGGGATATCTCCGAACTTGATTCCTTTTCTTTCCTTTTTTCCATCAAATAATATTCCAAGTACTGTCCTTGACAGGGAAGTCTTATTGGTAAAAATTAATAACTTCTCTGCTCTTTGTAAAGGTCTTTCAGCAATCTTTAATTCAGTAGCTGTATGATTAATTAGTGGATAATTAATTGGTGACTAATTAAAGTCTTTTCCTTTTAAAGAGACACCTGTTCATAGCAGATCATCCTCACCTGTTCCTCTGACCCCTAGCAAGGAAGGGAGTGCGGTGTTTGCTGGCTTTGAAGGCAGAAGAACTAATGAAATAAATGAGGTAAAAGCCTTAGTGTCTGTTGTTCACCCCCACCGAACCCTTCCTTTTGTGTTTTCTTAAAAAGTCTTACAAGAGGAAATCCCGTTTGCTTGGAAAAAACATGTTACTCTTGCCGTGGATATTTTTTTTTCAATTTTTTAAATTATTATTATTTTTTTTTCTGTACAATGTTGTATTGGTTTTTCCATACATCAACATGCATCCACCATGGGTGTACATGTGTTCCCCATCCTGAACCCCCCTCCCACCTCCCTCCCCATACCATCCCTCTGGGTCATCCCAGTGCACCAGCCCTGAGCATCCTGTATCATGCATCGAACCTGGTCTGGTGATTCGTTTCACATATGATAATATACATGTTTCAATGCCATCTTCCCAAATCATCCCACCCTCGCCCTCTCCCACAGAGTCCAAAGACTATTCTATACATCTGTGTCTCTTTTGCTGTCTCACATACAGGGCTATCGTTACCATCTTTCTAAATTCCATATATATGCGTTAGTATACTGTATTGGTGTTTTTCTTTCTGGCTTACTTCACTCTGTATAATAGGCTCCAGTTTCATCCACCTCATTAGAACTGATTCAAATGTATTTTTTTAATGGCTGAGTAATACTCCATAGTGTGTATGTACCACAGCTTTCTTATCCATTCGTCTGCTGATGGACATCTAGGTTGTTGCTGTGGATATTAACAGAATTTTTTGTATGATGTGTAACATTGTATTTGTGGTATCTAAAATGAGATTATAGCCCTGCACCTCCATTCCTCTTTTATTTCAAGTAAGTCCAAGTATTGCCTGGAGAATCCCAGGGATGGGGGGAGCCTGGTGGGCTACCGTCTTTGGGGTTGCACAAAGTCGGACACAACTGAAGCAACTTAGCAGCAGCAGCAGCATTGAAATAGGAGTATTGTTATTTTATAGAACAATTGTCAGTACAGTTTTTCTGCAAAAAGTCAGAGTAAATATTTTCAACCTTGTGGGCTTCATAGTCACTGTTGAGACTCCCCAGCTCCAAAGCAGCCCCAGACACTGTGTAAATGAATGAGTGTGCCATGTTCCAATAAAGCCATGTTTATGGACACTGCCATTTGCATATCAGATAATTTTTCATTTATGTGATATTATTCTACTTTTGGTCTTAACCATTTAAAAATATAAAACCCATCTTTAACAGTAATATTAATAGCCATCCCTTTGAGGGCATGCTGTATGCTAGCATTGTTCCAGGAGCTTGATCTAAATTACCTCAGGTTCTTGAGAATAACCTTACCAGCAGAGTTCCCTTTTACAGACAGGAGAGCTTCAGTTTGAAACTATTTTTAAGGCCAGTTAACTGAGATACATAGTGAGTATTTCAGGAGTTCAGGAGATGTCTTAGTCCACGGGGGTATTGTATAAATCTTGCCTAGCAGGTGTGCTTTCCTTGTTTCTGTGCACAGGGGAGGATGGCTTTACGAGACAATGTTTGGTGACAGGGGTCAGCAAACTTTTCTTATAAAGGGTCAGATTGTAAATATTTTCAGGGTTGTGCATCAGCTTGTGAAAGTGGTGTGAATAGTTCGCAAATGAGTGTGCTGGGTGGCCCCAAAATTCATTCATGTGTGCTCAGTCTCAGTTCAGTCACTCAGTTGTGTCCAACTTTTTGTGATCCTGTGGACTGCAGCACGCCAGGCCTCCCTGTCCATCGCCAACTCCTGGAGCTTTCCCAAACTCATGTCCATTGAGCCAGTGACGCCATCCAACCATCTCATCCTCTGTCGTCCCCTTCTCCTCCCGCCTTCAATCTTTTGTAGCATCAGGGTGTTTTCCAATGAGTCAGTTCTTCACATCAGGTGGCCAAAGTATTGGAGCTTCAGCATCAGTCCCTCCAATGAATATGTGTGCTAGTAATCAAATTTCATATGATTTTTATATGTTGTGAAGTAGTATTCATTTAATTAAAAAAAAACATTTAGAAGGGAAAGAGACACGAGTACCCCAATGTTCATCACAGCACTGTTTATAATAGCCAGGACATGGAAGCAACCTAGATGTCCATCAGCAGATGAATGGATAAGAAAGCTGTGGTACATATACACAATGGAGTATTATTCAGCCATTAAAAAGAATACATTTGAATCAGTTCTAATGAGGTGGATGAAACTGGAGCCTATTATACAGAGTGAAGTTAAGCCAGAAAGAAAAACACCAATACAGTATACTAACGCATATATATGGAATTTAGAAAGATGGTAACAATAACCCTGTGTACGAGACAGCAAAAGAGACACTGATGTATAGAACAGTCTTATGGACTCTGTGGGAGAGGGAGAGGGTGGGAAGATTTGGGAGAATGGCATTGAAACATGTAAAATATCATGTATGAAATGAGTTGCCAGTCCAGGTTCGATGCACGATACTGGATGCTTGGGGCTGGTGCACTGGGACGACCCAGAGGGATGGAATGGGGAGGGAGGAGGGAGGAGGGTTCAGGATGGGGAACACATGTGTACCTGTGGCGGATTCATTTTGATATTTGGCAAATCTAATACAGTTATGTTAAGTTTAAAAATAAAATTAAAAAAAAAAACAAAAAAAAAAAACAGTTGTTTTTAGCATGAGGGGGTTGCTTTGGCTCAAGGGTTATAAGTTGACTGACCTCTGCTAGAAAACCCAGTTCGTGTTCCAGTGATGTTGAGGGAGGGTTAGGAAATTCCTAGTGCAAGCAGTCCCTAACTTTCCTGTTTTCAGACTAGAAAGCCCTGCGGGTGTTTTTATTCAAGAAGAATCCTGTTTCTTACAGCAGTCCCCAACCTCCATGATCTTAGGCCGGATGAGCTGAGGTGGAGCTGATGTAATAATAGAAATACAGCGCACAATAGATCTAATGCACTTGAATCGTCCCCAAACCGTCCCCTGCCCTGGGGCCGTGAAAAAATTGTGTTCCACGAAACTGGTCCCTGGTGCCAAAAAGTTGGGGACTCACAGAAAACATCTGAATATTGAGGCACAGCCATTCCCACTCTGGTCACTGTTGCAACGCCGCCATCTAGTGGTGATAGGTACAGCTACACGGTCTAGTGAAAAAGTGGTTGGGGTTGGACAGGCTCTCATGATGAGACCTTAGTGCATTCCGTCTGCATTAAGCCTCCATTGCAGCATATTTTCCCCAGGGCCCTGCATCCTGACCACCTGAGACTCACTCTACCAATGCCATTTGCCACCCAACCGCACCAGGGAGGGTCTGGACTGGCGTAGTCCTGGTTGAGATCACAGGCGATTCCTGTGCACACCCTGGTTGAGACTTCCTCCACTGGAAACCTGTTATTTCCCCCCATAATGCATCTTTGAGAGAGCTGATTCACTACATTGAGCTGCAGAATTGAGGGAGGGAAGTAGCCAGGCTTGCTAACTAACCACATGATCTGCTTTTGCACATGAGTGTGCCCTTCGTGCCTCCAGTGATGGTGGATTCCCCCATGTTCACTTTGAGTGTCACTGTCAAAACAGTTGCTGAGCTGTAGCTGTGTGCACCGTGGAGTTCGGTGCTAGGGATAGTATAAAGGGGCAGAAACCTACTCCTGCTCTGAGGCTCGTGTATCACAGAAGCGTGGGGTTGGTGAGGCACGGGCTGAAGCCTGAGCCTTCAGCATGGAGACAGATGGAACCATGGTGGTGCTTGTTAATGTCTAAAATTTCATTTTATTAAATTGACTACATCAGCCTTTCTGGGCTCATTTTGGCATCCTTCTGCTTTGTCTTATAGAGGTCTTCCTTTGACCCAACTATTTCCAGATTAAACTTGGCAGATCCCAAAAGGCAAAGCAGCAACTAGGTAGAATAGACCTATAATTTGCTGAAATATTTCTGTGGAAGCTCATCATAGAGTTTTTAAATTCAACTGTTACTTTAACAAAAGCCCCCAATCCACCCACACTTCTAGAATTCAAAGTGAAGGAAAAGCAGGCAGTTTCCAGGGCTGAAGTCTATTTTCACCTGATTCAGTGGGTGAAATTAGTTTCCAGAGTGACTGTAACATAGCAGAATCTTAGAGAATCTTGACACAGTGGTAACCTTTCTCAAAACATCTTTTATTGCTTCATTGTCTAAAACAGCAGAATTTCCAAGAAAGGAGAAGGGGCAGAATGACAAAACAGTTACAGCTAATTTACAGGTAGAAGCTATTGAAAATTAGAAAATCGAATATTTCCCCAATTTTAAGCCCTCTTTCCTTGTTTATTTTTATGAGTTTGTGTTTATTTGATACAGTGGCATATTTTTTTCATCTGCGCACAATCTGTCTTAATTGTAGGTGATTAGAACTGTCTCCACGTTGCCAAGGAAGGTGGGATGGCTTTAGAACCTCCACATTGGCTTCTTGTCATTGTCCTGTTCCGTGTTTGGTTTCTTCCCATTTTCTGGTCCAGCTGTGAGGCAGCTCCAGAGGTGCCAAATGGATGGGCAGCTCCAGGGTAGAAATGAGACACTTGATGAGCTGTGTCTTTCTGCCGGCTTGGGAATGTCAAAGTGTGTGTATTTCTGCTGGAATTCCAAATGTACAGATCTGTGGGTAATGGAGTGTGAAGATATAACAACAAAGCATTCTCTGTGCTTTTCCCAGGTCCTCTCCTGGAAACTTGTGCCTGATAGTTATCCCCCAGGCGACCAACCACCTCCACCCTCTTACATTTATGGGGCACAACACTTGCTGCGTTTGTTTGGTAAGAAATCCTTTGCCCTGCTTTCTTCTTACCTTTTTTATTTTCCACTTTGTGTTTGTAATATTTGTACTTACTACTCTATGTTCAGTAAGAGTTTTGGTTTTGTTTGGCAGCATAGATGTTAGTTTCAGTTTGAATAAGATCACAGGGACCCAGAGGATCTCCTACTGATCGCCAGATTCTGCCGGTTGTAAATGATTTTGCTTTTCTTTTTAATGCAGTGAAACTTCCAGAAATCCTTGGAAAGATGTCCTTTTCTGAGAAGAATCTGAAGGCTTTACTGAAGCACTTTGATCTCTTTCTGAGGTATTGTTATTACTTTGTCAAAAGTTACTCTGCCACCGTATATATGACTTTTTTGAACTTGTCTTCAGCAGATGTAGCAGCTAGCTCTGCAGTATTACCTAAGTATAGTTGGTTCTAATACTAATTGTAATATGGGGAGTTGGAGCTATTTCATTTTTTCATAGTTTATCTGGTTTCTAAACAAAGGGTATGGAGGTAAAATTTTTTTATGTCACTGGAAGAATCCAGTTGGATAGCCATGTGAGTAGAAAATTAATTTTCTAAAGAAGTGATTGAGATTGATAACTATTTAATTTTATGTATTTTATTCAAGAGTACCTTAAGCATGTGACTTTTCTTTGTTCCATGTACATACATTTGTAGGTCTGATTTTGGTGTCTACTTTGGAGTTAAGAGAAATGATGAATAGTCTGTGCTGATACTTTGTGAATTTGGAGAAAGGTAGCGTTTTCTTCACCTGACAGAGCCATTTTATTATATGGTTGGATCATTCACCCTGAGGCTGTGCCCTCTGCATACCTGGGGCCGCAGACCCCAGCCTCCCTTATGCCTGTGGCGCAGTTCTCCCACCTAGATGTCTATTGACTGGTTTCTCCTGGTGTTCCAGGCTGCTTGTCACTCTGCCTCACCCAGTGTGTCCTGTGTACCTGACCTTGTTTTTTCTTTCTCTTTAAGAGGATACTTTTTCCTTGTATTTAGGTCCCAACCTGTAAGAGCTAGTCAAGTAGGATTTACTGGAGTGGAGAACACTCCAGCCAGAGAAATGAGTCTTTGTCTGGGTATTTTGAATAATGTATCAAATGAGTGGAATTCAACTTTAAAACATTTTATTAGAAAAAAGTTTCAAAAATGCCCTAATCTCCTTCAGCCTTCCCCTCAAACAAACCTACAACTCTGTTTTGTATAAACATTTTGTTATACTGAAATCAAATAATGCCAAAATGAGACAGCCACTAGTTAGCACAGGAGAGCCTTCTAATTCTGAGCTATGCCCAAAACAAAATAGAAATTAGGGTTTTAGGAGGTTACGTACAAAGATTTACAAATAAAATAGTACAGCTGACCCTTGAACAACATGGGTTTGAACTGCACAAATCCACTTATATGTGGATTTTCTTTAATAGTAAATACTTAGTACTACATGATCCATGTGGCTGGTTGCATCTGTGAATTTGGAGGAATAGTGAATACGGAGGGCCCAACTAATAAAATCGTTATACAGGGATTTTCAACTCTGTAGAGGGTTGGAGCCCTAATCCCCGTACTGTTCAGCTGTAATGGGTTATGAAAATGTATCCAAACGTGTCAACTATAGAATTAGTGGATTGAGAGTTGCTATAAAAAAGGTACAATCGAAGAAGAAAGAGTTACCTGAAATGAATTTGACTTGGTTTTTACTGAAGAAGGTATCGCAGAGGTATATCCTTACCTTTTTAGGAATTAGGACAGTTGGGAGGAGGCCAGGGAAACAAACAGAAAGCTAATTACTTAGCATGCTAGTTAACGCGGCCCATGTGAGCCTGTTTGAGCCCTTCATGGTGAAATATTTGATACTTCAGTGTCAAGACAGTGTCTGTGTTGCAGATTCTTCAGTGACTGGCTATATTTCAACATCAATCCATAGTCAGGCATAAGTCAGTCTTAAGTTTTTACTACTAAGCTGGAACTTAGAGCATCTTTTGGCAACGGCAAAGTAGAACTCAAAATGCTCTTTACTGATTAAACCATTCAGTTTTGTTTTAACTTAGCCCATGTAAGTACTGTGCATTTCTCAGGTGACATTTATTGAGTTAATAATTTATTTTTTATAGTTTGTTTTTTAAAACAGGAAAATGTAGAAATTCTCAGAGGCTTTTTTGCATGGAAGTGTTTAGATAATCAAGACTGCCACCTGGTGGAGTTTAGAAGCTATAGAAATAGAAATTTGTACACTTGCTAGTCAAAGAATTCCAATGAAACAGTCATTAACATAGAAGCTGGGTATGTGCAGTGAACATAATCAGTATATAGAAATCAAGATTATATTATTTTTTTCTACCTAATACAAAAAGAGTGAAATGTTACAGTTGTGGAAATTCCTGTTTTGCTTCCTGGTATTTAGTCTTTACTCTGGTGATCATAGGGGCTATTTTTTTTTTCCAGGTTTTTAGCGGAGTATCATGATGACTTCTTCCCAGAGTCTGCCTATGTTGCTGCCTGTGAGGCGCACTACAGCACGAAGAATCCCAGGGCAATTTATTAAGGTTTTGATGGTCCTAGAAGAACAGCTGCTCTATCTAGTTCTCGGTTCCCAGTAAAGAACTAGGGAGTCTGTGGGCCTTCTTTATGCAGAAAGCAAATGTGACACCCACCCTGGGGGGCTTTGGCAGAGGTGGACCCATTTGTTTGAGTTGCTTACCTACTGTAGTTATTTCTGTTAAGGATTACTTCCTCGGTGCCTCGATGGCCTCCAGCATCTAACCCTTGCCACCATACACGTGATCTGTGATGGCAAGAAAACAGCAGCTGTGTTCACAATGAATTGTTAATGAACATGTGATTAGGTTGGGCTGTTTCAGTAGACGGAGGTACTTGTTAGCAGTAACCACGTCTTTTAGTTATTTGTTAGCATTAAACAAAATTGTTTAGCAAACTGTTTTCATTCTTATGATAAGGCTGAGCAACTCTCCCACAAATTCTAGTTTTGCTTGGAAACCGCAAAGTAGTCCCTGAATATTTTAGAGGGAATCGATATTGATGGCAAAAGAAAATTTGCAGCTATACATTTGCTTGTTACAGTTCCTTTTCTATAAAACCTTATTTTTGGTGATTTAAATAAAGCATTGCCTGAATGTTTGAGATTTTATAGCTACACTTGGTTATGTAATATTATGGTTCCTTTTCTGTAAAATGTTATTTTTGGCCATTTCAAATAAATGATTTTCGATCTTATTGGAAAGAACCAGGAGAGAGTTTTTACTCTGGTCTTGTCCTTTTCTCTTTATTTGTTGTAGGAAAACAGTAAGGTAACTTTGATTCCTCAACTTAGGGTTAGGTGTGTATTTATTTTGCTTTCCCTTTGTGCCTTTTTTGTTAAGGACTTTTGTTTTCCTTTCCTTTCTTTGATTTTCCTACCTTGGCTGCCTTACTGAGAGGTGGTTCCCTGAAGTTGCTGCAGCCCATCACTGTCTTTTTGCCTGACTCTGGGCTGGTTTGGGGCCAACATACTTCTTGCCTTCGATCATTACATAAAATCTAGCAAGATGATGTTAAGAGACTTGATATCCATTGGGAAAAGGGGTTTCAATAGATTAAGATTAAAAGCAGTAACTTGGGGAAGTCATGTTTACACCCGAATGAAATTAGACTCTTCAACACACTAGTTAAATCTTTTTTTTTTCTTTCTTTCTTTGTTAATAATTGGAGAGACACTTTTTTTTAGCTTCTGCTTATCTTATGCTTAAGCCAGATTCCTCCAGATGTTCATTTGGGACAAAGCCTTAGTGCATTTTTAAGCTGATTGAATTATGTTGTGTCTACTTAGTTTCAATAAAAACAATGCTATTTTCTATGTCTCTCTTTCCTGGAATACATCTTCTAAACTCAAAGTGAATTTGTAAATGACGATTTCTTTGCTTTAACTTTCCCTCTGATTGGTGTAAATAGTGGGACCAGTAAGCAGAATGTATGTCCCCAGTATCTTCAACACGTGGGATGACATGCTTATCCAGCTCTACTCCTTTTGCACATAGACTGGCACATCCAGTAGGGGCCCAGCCCAGATCACCTTGCTGTGGTTGAAAATGTTGCCAATATACCTCTGGCATCGAAAGCATATGTATTACATCTGTCCTCACACACCAACAAATACAGTTACAATAAATGAGTGAATAAGCAAGAGTTCATGTGTTGAACAGTCTGATTGTGGTCTCAGGGGATGGTGGATATTTCTGAGGACCAAAGGAAAAGCAATGAAGGGTCTGCTTCTGCAAAAGAGGATTGGGGCATGTTTGCTGGGGGACTTACAGTGTAATCCTTTCTTTCATCACCATAAATGACTGTGGCCAAAATGTCAACCATTCACTTATAGCTTGAGGAGATGGCTGTATGCTTTTGACCTTTTGTGGAGGTGGATTGCCAGGCTGGGATTGACCTCCAGTCAGGCAGGGAGAGAGCAGGGATCCCCCAAGAGTTGGTAACACCGGGTTCATACGTTCTTTCATCAAAAGGGGTCTAGCAGGAGGCAGACACAAATGACCACATACGATTCCATCTGTGACATGTCCAGAGGAGGCAAACTATAGAAACAGTATATTAGTGGTAGTCAGAGGATGGGGAGAAGAGGGGATTGGAACTGACTGCTAATAGGGCTGAGGTCTCTTCAGGGTGATGGAAATTTCTGGAATTAAGACAGTCATGATCATTGCCCCACTCTGAGTTTACTAAAAAACACAGAATTTTATATTTTTTAAATGGTGAGTGTTATGGCATGTGAATTACATCTCAGTTAAAGCGTGGTGATCTAGGGATTGGCTATGCCTAAAACTCAAGAAAATATTCCACAGAAATCCCTTTTTGAGAGCTGAATTTGATCTAATCATTCACATGTCTTCTTTCATGCATCATTGCCCAAGGCAGGCAAGGCTCCTTTCCTCACTCCACTGACTTTACACTTCACGGGAAGGTCAGGAGACCCAGGTCCATGCCTTCATACAATGTCCTTTATAGGAAAATGGGAAGTTGGCAGATCTTCAAACTTCTCTGACTCCCAAATTCTTCTGCATGGCAGGGCATGAGGAATAATGATATATGGATATTCTGATATAAGCCAAAAAGATTAACAAACAGTTTAGTGACAGCAAAAGTAATGTGAATTAAAAATAATGCAAACCATAGCCAGGTCATCTTTACAAGTCTTCCTGTTCTGGAATTTCTTTGCGACATCAACCTTTATCCTTCTAAAAGGTCATAAAAAAGCATAAGTGATAAAGTGCTTGACTGTTTTTCTATTGATTTGTACTTCTCTCATTCAGATTTACAACTTTCAGTGGAATGATTTAATAAGTCATTTTGGAGCTCTGCTTTGGCACAAGGTAAATTACACCAGCCTGCAGGTTCTATTTACTGTTCAATCTTCACTGTTGTAAAGGTGACTTTTGAGACAATTTCGGATCGTCAGCCTCTATTAGTTACCCATTATTATCCAGAAAATAATTTTGAGTGAGATGATTTGTGAGCTGTATAGAAACACACCTATTAGAGTCAGAGGATGAAGGCTGCTTAAACATGTTTGGGTAGTACAAAAACTGAAAACAAAAATGGTCTATTAGAGGGAAAACCTAGTAAGATTTTCTTTTCTTACATGATAATCCATTTTATCTTTTATATCTGTAGTTCATAAAACTTAACCAATCATAGCATTAAAACCCTGTTTTAATTTGGTGGTCTAGAAGAAGCCATAGTGTGGTAGACAGAATGAAGAATGTTTCTAAATCTTTACATACACCCCATCTCCGTTTCCCTAGCCCCTGAAATGTAAATTTGCAGTTTCTCTTATTACGAGGTAGGATCTAACATTTAATACTGTAAATCAACTGTACTTCAATTTTAAATCAATTTTCCTTCCCCCTTGAATTTGGTCTGGCTGTGTGTGTGTGTGCGTGTGTAAGACTGACTTTGAGTAGATCTCAACGAGAGAGCTGTTTTCCTACATAGAAAACACCAACTAGTCTGGCTTGGGGACTTGCTTTGGCCAAGAAAATGTGCCAGAATTGATTCACTTCCCTTCTTTTCCTTAGATGTGGACAAGCCTGGGCTAACGTGCTGGATGATAAGAGACATGTTGCCTAGTTAGTCTCATCACTCAGCCAAAAGCCAGCCAATTGCTCAACATGTGAGTGAAACCATTTTAGACCAACCAATCAACCCCCAGCCTATACCAGCCCACCACAGATGCATAGACAAGTCAGTCAAAATCTGCCAAGCCCATCCTAGGTTAACAGAACCATCCAGTTGACCCATATATTATGGACTAAAAATAAATGCTTATTGTTTTAAGTCACTCTTTGGGGGTGGTCGAAAGTGAAAGAGGAGAGTGAAAAAGTTGGCTTAAAGCTCAACATTCAGAAAACTAAGATCATGGCATCTGGACCCATACGGGAAATAGATGGGGAAACAGTGGAAACAGTGGCTGACTTTATTTTTGGGGGCTCCAAAAATCACTGCAGATGGTGATTGCAGCCATGAAATTAAAAGACGCTTACTCCCTGGAAGGAAAGTTATGACCAACCTAGATAGCATATTCAAAAGCAGAGACATTACTTTGCCAACAAAGGTCCGTCTAGTCAAGGTTATGGTTTTTCCACTGGTCGTGTATGGATGTGAGAGTTGGACTGTGAAGAAGGCTGAGTGCTGAAGAATTGATGGTTTTGAACTGTAGTGTTGGAGAAGACTCTTGAGAGTCCCTTGGACTGCAAGGAGATCCAACCAGTCCATTCTGAAGGAGATCAGCCCTGGGATTTCTTTGGAAGGAATGATGCTGAAGCTGAAACTCCAGTACTTTGGCCACCTCATGTGAAGAGTTGACTCATTGGAAAAGACTCTGATGCTGGGAGGGATTGGGGGCAGGAGGAGAAGGGGACGACAGAGGATGAGATGGCTGGATGGCATCACTGACTCAATGGACATGAGTTTGAGTGAACTCCGGGAGTTGATGATGGACAGGGAGGCCTGGCGTGCTGCAATTCATGGGGTCACAAAAAGTCGGACACGACTGAGTGACTGAACTGAACTTGGTGGTGGTCAGTTATCTGGCAATAGCTAACATTGAAATGTGCCTATTCATTTTGCACACTCTGTATGGAACAGCTCAAAGTCCATTGCCTTGGCTGAAATTGCTGAAATTCTGGCATGTTTAGAAGCCATCAGCTAACCAAAGGAATGCATACGTGCTTTTGCTTCTAATCAGGTACCAAGTGAGAGAATGGACAAAGACAGCAACGTACCCCAAGATCCTAGATCTTGTAGCTAGCACGACCTGGATTTTATTTTGTAAAAAATTTAAAGTTTGCAGAAAACTTGAGAATATAATAAAATATACTTTCACCATAAATTGACTTTATTTTTTAAGATTTGTTTCCAGCCACTGTTTGAAAAAGAACTAAAACATTTTGGATTTGGCTAAAATTCTTTTTTTTTTACCATTACCTGGATCTCAATCCTTGACCCTTCTGAGTTTAGTATAGTGTGGACAGATATTGTGCACATGAAACTCCCTGCTCTTATACTCGTCATCACATTTTAACATATAGATTCATATTTACATATATACATATATATACACATACATGTATAAATATACATTTGTACCTATACAAAACTGCATCAGTTTGTGTTCTCACTAGGCACACACTGAGTTCTTTTAATTGCTGTATAAAAATCTGTCATGTGGATATGCTATCCTGTATTAATTCCTTTACCACTGTTGGACATTCAGATTTTTTCCAAGCCCCCCTTTAACAGTGCTGCAAAGAACTAGCCCTTGTACAGAGTTCTTGTATTCAAATGCCAGTCCTTCTCTAGGTCATACAGCCAGAATTGTTGGATGCTCAGACACGTGGGTTTTTTTTTTCTAGAGTCTAAAGTTACCCCATTAGACAGAGACTTGGCTTTACTAGAGTTCTTGGGTGTTAAATTTCAGGGAGGCTGTCCTGTGAGACATTTAAAACACAGGGAGCTAAAGAAAAGAAAATGGACGGAAATTTGAAGTCTCTTTGAAACTTTCTCCACGTTACCTCATCTCATATCGAGCCCTCCCCCACAACAGTGTTTTTAGGTGGTACTGGGGATTGTTCTTTGATGGGCTCATAGAAATTAGAAATAAAACCTTCACAGTGGTAAAAAGCACTCATTGGTTTCCAGAGCAAGTGTTATGGAAAGGAGTTGATTGGTCACCTGAAAAATATTTCAAATATTGTGTTGAATTGGGCAAATGCACCACATTAGATAATTTCTGAGGGGCCATGGGTTCCTTAGTCCATAGGGCAAGCCAGTTCTTTGGTTTTCTCAATTGAGAGGGAGGACAAATTTTAAAACCTGTTTTTTTACCATCCTGAGACATGATATGGTAAATATACCATGGTACTGAAGAACTGATGCTTTTGAACTGTGTTGTTGAAGACTCTTAAGAGTCCCTTGGACTGCAAGGAGATCAAACCAGTCCATCCTAAAGGAAATCAGTCCTGAATATTCATTGGAAGTACTGATGCTGAAGCTGAAACTCCAATACTGTGGCCACCTGATGAAGAACTGACTCATTGGAAAAGACCCTGATGCTGGGCAGGAGCAGAAGGGGATGACAGAGGATGAGATGGCTGGATGGCATCACTGACTCAATGTACACGAGTTTGAGTAAACTCTGGGAGTTGATGCACAGGGAGGCCTAGTGTGCTACAGTCCGTGGGGTTGCAAAGAGTTGGACACGACTGAAGGACTGAACTGAATTGAACCATGGTACAATCAGGGTTAGGTCAAACAATATTCTCCCTGTAGCCAGGAGAAAATCAATAATACTCCTTGTTGCTTACGGAGTAAGTAGCTAAATGTTCTTAGATTTTATACATCCCCTGTCAAAAGTGCATCAGTCCACAAGAAGCCTATCCTCCCAATAAATACTCTTCTCAACAAATTGTGTGTACCCTTTGTCCTTTGGGTTCAGTCCAGACCAGCAGATCATGACAGGATGATGTCAGCAGCACCCTAGTGCTTTCAATGTGTAACCATATCTGAGAGCTGCCTGAGGTTTTTTTGATTTATGCCAGGTTACATTATAGACGCTCTGTAATACAGCTGCTAGTTTAAAATTCTTATAACTGGCAATAAGAATTGCAGGTTTGTACTAGAAGTAACAGAAGTAATACTCCATCATGCATTTTGTATAGAAAAATTAGGAAAAGTAAAACTACTGGAAAGCTACATCTTTGTCCTTAAAACTTCCAAGCCATCACTCCTTGGCCTTTTGGCTAAGATCAAGTGTAAAACTTCCAAGTCAGAACGCTCACAAAATCATGATTAAAACAATAATGAAGTGAGGTCGCACAGAGTCGGCACAACTGAAGCGACTTAGCAGCAGCAGCAGCAGCAGCAAACTGCTTGCACCCAGAAATCACTCTAAAAGAAACATCTATATGTCTATTTTTGCTCACTCATGTCCAACTCTCTGTGTCCCCCATGGACGGTAGTTCCCCCCTACCCCCAGGCTCCTCTGTCCATGAAATTGTCCAGGTAAGAAGAGTGCGGATCCAGGGGATCTTCCCAACCCAGGGATTGAACTCACGTGTCCTTCATTGCAGGCAGATTCTTACCCTGTGCACCACCAGGGAAGCTTGTTCTGCCCTTGAAGATGTTTGGAATCAAGGCTCTGATTTGGGAAATATCCAGCACATCTTGTACTCTTAAGGGAATTTTTATAAAGAGGTTTCAAGTGTTGCCAGTTTTTCAGTGATTATCTGGCAGTTTCAAATGCACCGCTTTCTGCTGTCCTCTGTTTTGCTGAAAATGGGGCTTGGCAAGCCGCATTTTTTCCTGTGCTGGCTTTGCTTCCTGTTTCCGCCAGTAGAGGGCACTGGAGAAGGAAAGACAGAGCGGGGCGGGGCTTCGTCCTGCTGCGCTCGCATTTCCCGTCTCGGACGCGGACGCGAGGGCACCTCGCTCTGGCAGCCGCAGCGGGTTGTAGCCTCCGCCTTCTTTCGGCACTTTCCAGAAGCATCCTTGTTGGAGGTCCACCCTCCTTCAGAAGCCCCTTCTCAAACCCCTGGTCCCAGCAGCAGCCGAATAGCAGCGCTGTTTGCTCCACAGGTATCAACACGTTATACGCGTTTGGAAAGTTCTTGAAACATTTGCCAAATTGCTTTCCAGACGCATCTTTGTGATTTACACTCTAACTGGTTACGTGTGAAAATGCTTCTAGAAAGCCCGCTCCCGTGCATTTGTTGGTGCTGCTACTGCTAAGTCGCTTCAGTCGTGTTCGACTCTGTGCGATCCCATAGACGGCCGCCCACCAGGCTCCCCCGTCCCTGGGATTCCCCAGGCAAGAACACTGGAGTGGGTTGCCATTTCCTTCTCCAATTGGTGCAATTTGTGCATTTGTTAGCCTTAATTATCTTTGTCTTTTACCTGCAAGGACTTAAATATGTATTATCTGATGCTTTACAGGTAAAGTTTACGAAACCCAATCCACATTTTCAAATTGTGCCTGCCTGTTTGTTTACATTTTCAGAGTTATTCTTCAGTAGTTGTCGTTAGGCCCATTTATTTTTATTTAGTTTTTTGCTTTTTGATGGCACCTCGTGGCATGTGGGATCTTAGTCACCCTCCAAGGATAGAAGGTATGCCCGATGCAGTGGCAACGGGAGTTTCAATCATTGGACCACCAGGGAAGTCCTCTGTTAGGCTCATTTTAACACTCATAATTTATTTTTGAGGCATTTTCCTCTTTTTAAAATTGATTTTATTTGTCAAAGTGACCACTTTTATGGGGGAGGGGGGATTCCCACAAGAAATTTGCAGTTAGATTGATCAATAAGGCTATGTTTTTCTTTTTCAATATATTTCTTTTTATGCTTAATTTTCTTCCTCCTACTTAGACTCAAAAATCATTTTCTAAAAATGCTAAGGTTATTATTTTATTTTTTTAAATTGGAGTAAAATTGCTTTACAGTGTTTTTTCTGCTGTACAACAAAGTGACTCACATATATATATATATGTATATATATATATATATATATATACACACACACACATATATCCCCTCCCTCTGAAACCACCCTCCCAGCACAACCCCCCTCCCAGCCCTCTAGGTCATCACAGAGCTCAGAGCTGAGCACCCTGTGCTAATTATAGAGCAGTTTCTCATTAGCTATCTGTTTTACACATGGTAGTGTATGCATGTCAACGCTACTCTCTGTCCCACCCACCCTTCCCCTATTGTGTCGACATGTCCGTTCTCTAGTCTGTGTCTCTATTCTTGCCCTGCAGATAGGTTCATCTATATAAGGTTATTATTTTTTATTATTAAACCAACCCACCCCTATTTTTTTAAAATCACATGATACTAACATTTTTCAGCCCCCCAAATAAAACCAAGGCAAAAACTGAAAGGCAGAGACATATCAAAGCACAATTAAAAAGTAGGGGGAAAGATAACATCCATCCTCCCACCACTATAGCAGGTGCCACAGTCATGTTGGATTTTTTTTTCTTCCCGCCTCCTCTTTGCTGCTGCTGCTGCTGCTAAGTCACTTCAGTCGTGTCCAACTCTGTGAGACCCCATGGACAGCAGCCCACCAGGCTCCACCATCCCTGGGATTCTACAGGTAAGAACACTGGAGTGGGTTGCCATTTCCTTCTCCAATGCGTGAAAGTGAAGTCGCTCAGTCGTGTCCGACTCTTAGTGACCCCATGGACTGCAGCCCACCAGGCTCCTCCATCCATGGGATTTTCCAGGCAAGAGTACTGGAGTGGGATGCCATTGCCTTCTCCGCTCCTCTTTGAGGCCAGGGTATTTCAAAGGTTAGTTGAAGTCCTTCTGTTCTCTAAGTCATGCCTGACTCTTTGTGACTCCATGGACTGTAGCCCCCCAGGCTCCTCTGTCCATGGGATTTCCAAGGCAAGAATACTGGAATGGGTTACTATTTCCTTCTCCAGGGTATCTTCCTGACCCATGGATGGAACCAGAGTCTCCTGCATTGGCAGGTGGATTCTTGACCACCGAGCCACCAGGGAAGCCCCTGTTCTATGATATTTAAATTATATTTGCTTAAACGCCCTTTTCCACACTCCCTGGGAAATCTAATCCCCTGCTCTACCTTTCTGTGACACCAGGTGGACTTTTCTTCTCACGTCTGTATCAGTTTCTTCTCCATAGCCTTCCTCTTCTCAATTGTTTTCTCTTTTTTCTGGGAGGAGTTATCAACTTTGATCCTTTTATCACTAGTCAGTTACAAGTCACCTCTCATCAGCTGACTTATTCAACAGCTGTGGTTTTGGTTTCTGTGAAGTGTTTGTTTCTCCTGACCCATTTTCTGTTTAATAAGACAGGTAGAATGGAGGGAAAAATGTATTCTTCAAACGTGAGATTCTGAAACCCCTGATATAAGATGATGGATTAAAAAAAAATCTTTGCAACGTTAGGGTATGATTATATTTTATGTCTTATTGCTGTTGCCAGGTGATTTCACTCTTGCTTAGATAATTCTCCATGTCTTACTTGTAGTTTAGGAGAGACATTTTTCATCCAACCTGCTCACACTGCCATCTGAACAGAATGTTTCTTGTTTTGAAGATATTAAAAAAAAAAAAAAAAACCACATGATGGAGTTGGCTTGTTTTAGAATTCTTTCAAAGTAGCTTTAAGTTTTGAAATACCAAATGGGACATCAGAACAGTAAGTTGAGTGCTCTGATTGCTGTGTAATGACAAAGCTTGATGGTTTCAAACAACAGTATTCCTTCTCACCACTCTGCCCATTACCTAGGTTGTCACACGGTTCCCCATGGTGTTGGCTGGTGCTACCCTGTGACTGCCTTGAGCTGGGACCTCAGGTGGGGCTGCAACCTCCCAGATGGCTTCACTCAAGCCTGGGGTGCCTGGTTGGTCTGGGGACTGGTGGCTCCTCTCCAGCAGGGGAGACACTTTGACATGGTGGCTCATGGTGCTGAGAACAAAGCAGAAACCACCGGGCATCTTCTACCACATTCTGCTGTCAAAGCAAGTCACAGGGCCACTCCAGATTCAGAGGGAGAAAAAACAAACTCCATGTCTTGGTGGAGAAAGCAAAATGCAACACAGCCAGGGGAGGACTGCTTGACGGCCCCATTTGCAGACTTTCTATCAAAACGCTGTAAATCCCATGAATTATGTTCGGGTAAACGACACCCTAGATACTGAGATGTTACCTAGCTGGTATTTTTTTTTTTTTTTTGCACCTTGGGGACAGTGAGGATAAATAATGAAATGTCTAGTGCATCAGTCCGGAGAAGGCAATGGCACCACACTCCAGTACTCCTGCCTGGAAAATCCCATGGACGGAGGAGCCTGGTAGGCTGCAGTCCATGGGGTCGCTAAGAGTCGGGCACAACTGAGCGACTTCACTTTCACTTTTCACTTTCCTGCATTGGAGAAGGAAATGGCAACCCACTCCAGTGTTCTTGCCCGGAGAATCCCAGGGACGGGGGAGCCTGGTGGGCTGCCGTCTATGGGGTCGCACAGAGTCGAACACGACTGAAGCGACTTAGCAGCAGCAGGAGCAGCGATGCATCAGTCAGTGAAGGGCCAGATAGTAAACAATGTAGACTTTCTGGGCCATACAGTTACTGCTGCAACTGCTCAACCTCTGCCATTAGAGAATGAAAGCCCCACAGACGACATAGACATGACTGGATAGCCCTGGGTTCGAGTACAACCATCTTTACAAAAAGCAGGTGGTGGGTAGGATGTGTCCTGCAGGCTGTCTTGCTGCCCCTGGTCTAGAGAAATTCTGTAGTGCTTTTCCTGCTTTCTAAAGGACTTGAATTATCTAGGAAGGAGATTTCAGATTCTGATAATACCCACATAAACTACCTGAAACTAACTAAAGTAATATAATAATGAACAAGTAGTGAGTTTGTACTTGTTATTTTTATACCATTAGCATCACCCCCATGCTAATATTATCAAGCACCATTTGTAAAATCTGTTTATGACTTGAGAGTGATACATGCTTTTTCCTTACTTGATTACCATTGCCTTTTAGGTTCTATAAAATCACTTAATGTCTTCAGGGAAAGGGTATTTGTTAATGTGAAATCCTGTTTGGTAAGCAGAAGGCAAACAGTTGGATAGTTTCAATTTTCACAATACATTCAGTAGCTCTCTATCCTGTGACTCCAAATAGTTGAGTTCTTGGGCTTTCAAATAATGAAGCTAAAGGAAAGTCATGATTTCAAAACCCTCTTGCCCATTTTGTAGTGACTGATTTTTTTTTTGACCTCTACACTTTTCTGTAATCCCTCAATATCTCATATTTCATTCATGATACATTACTTCTGTATGAGGTCATGGTTGGGTTTTTTCACATCCACACATGCCCATATGTGGGTAGGAATTGTGGAAAGTTTTTCATTAGTATGCACACCATTTTTTTTTTTTTGGTTTGTTTTTTGGGAGGGGGTTTTAGGGGAGGTTTGTATGCCATTTAAAACACAAGGGATTTCAGGGAAAGGAATTTCCTTCCTCAGCACCAAAGATACTCTTTTCATCTATTTTTATGTGTATGCATTATATAAATCAGATATATCATTCTTCTCATTGCTATAATGTGACCTACATTAAAGCCAAAGGGAAGTATTTCCTTTTGAAATTAAAATAGGGAAGCAAAACACTATGTAGTCTATTAAAAAGTAAATATTGCAACTGTTTTTCAAGCCGATGTATTGCCCTTTACAGCCATTTCATTCTAGGTCACAGTAGTGTATTCTCTACCTGTGTGAGAGACACCAGAACAGAAAAGCTCGCGCTGCCTTCTGGGCTCCCTTTTCTCAGCCTGTAAGAACTCAGGCGGGAACGCAGCCTTTCCTTGTCCTGTCCTCACCGTTCCCCAGTGTGCCCCTGATCAGACTGTCACACCCTCCCCCGGAGGTGTGTGCCTATTGTATGCAGGAAGGGGCTCGAGAAAACCCACACTTCCCTGGAGAGCAGCTGTGACTAAGTGTCTGTTTTGTAAGTGTGATGAAATTCCTTTAGCTTCTCCCATGGATCCCTCATTGCTTGATTAGAATAGCATTGGGCATGGTATGGCTTCACACAGACCACACGAGAAGTGCTGTAGGTTGAAAATTTCAGCATGGCTAGGACAGCAGTTAGTTGTTGCCTCCTCCTCCTGCCACAGAAAGTTCCTTCTCAGCTCATGCAGCCACCACGAATCTCTCCAGGAACTGTCTCAGAAATGAAAGAAAAATAAATAGAATTCATTCCTCACACCTTTTGTCTGGAAGTGGATTTTGCCTTCCTCTTTGGCTCTTTTGGATTGGTGCTTCCTATGTATTATCTTTTCGTTTCCTGATTTTTTTCCCTTCAATTCCAGAGCACTCAGCCTGAAGGTGGGCTCCACCCCTCTGATTGCCGAGATCAGGCTTCTAGAACCCAGCCCAGAGCCTGGATCTCTGGGAGGGGCTGTTTCTCTTTTCTACTTCCTTAAGTAAAATCAGTCCACAGTGATGCACAGACCTTATTCTAATCCACCAGCCAGCTGACTGGCACTTTTTTTAGCCATATGAAGTTACCATGCATTGGGTTAGTTTCTCTAAGCTTCCTTTTGAAACCATCTTCTTTGATTCTTGTCCTATTTCCTTTTCAACCATCTGTTGAAGTATCTTCTTCAGAGAGACTGAAATTGAGACATTAAATATGCTTGTGAGGCTGATGGCTGATATTGGCGATTCAAGGCTTGAGAGAGGAATCAAGGATCCACTATGAAACAGAAAAGCCCTCTTCCTATATTTTCTAAAAGGCACAGAATAGTTTGAAAGAGCCAGTAATGAGTTTTTTTGAAGACTTAGAAATGACAGTTATTTCATTTCAATTTCCTAGATTACTGTGGAAATTGCCACCTCATAAGGATGTGGACCTTGACAGGGGAAAATGAACACGCTACAATTGGCTGTCCACTTTTTAGCCTAATTGCCTTCATAGACACATCTAGAGGCATTCCGTGGACACCTCCCAGTGTATGTTGTTGAGAAATTACTCTTCCAGTACACTGTTCAATACTTCCAAACTGATGATTTTATCTTTAGCATCTCATTGTAAACAGTAATCTTAAGGATATTCTTTTCCTAAGGATAGTTTCCTGTTTCCCCCATCTCCTGTATCTAAATGAACCAAATCAAATCTTTTCCAGGGACACACCACAGAAGTAGTGTGCTATCAGGATATTCAAAAAGAGCGATAAAATGCATACTGTTTTCAGTGTTGATGACTGAATTGTGTATTTCGATCAAGTCAGCCAAAGAGCATCTGAGCAGATTTTAATCATCTTAAAACAGGGAGTTATTTTTTTAAAGAATGAAACAGTAAAGAATAGCATTGTTTAAGGCAGCATTACAGAAATAATGCATAGTCATTTGTGGCAATCACATAGGTTTTGCTGGAGATTTGCTAAATCGTGGCTTGGCCTCCTGTCAGCTTGAGTAACGTCACATGCTTTCAGGGTGCATGGCTCCTATTGGCCTTCATGATGGGCAGGTTGACAAAGAACTGATGCCTGGGCCCCTCTGATGTGGCACCATTTTTCATAGTTGGTTGTTCTGTAGCTAATTTGTCAACATGGAGTCTGCTCTGCATTGCATTAAATTGAATGGTCTAACTGGGCATTCATTGCTACATGATTCTGTAATACTCATTTTGCATTGGTATAACAAAGACAATCTTTCCACATAGGACTCCAACATAAATATATGTTTTCATGGTACGGTACCTCTTGGACAAAGGAAGAAGAGAAAATTTATCCAATGATATATATTTTATATTTTATAACAGAAAAGGATGGTATAATGATTTTTTCAGCTCAAATTAAAATTGCAAAATAAGTACTTCTAAAAAATTTGGCTTAGATCTAGGACAGTCGTGTATAAAATGTTAATTTTTAAGCGTTTTATTATGGGAAATGTTAAACATATACAAAACTTGACCCTGTAGAGTACTGAGCCCCAGGTATGATCATCAGCTTCAACCATTATCAATTAATAGCCAATCTTTTTTATCCATACTTTTACCCACTTCTTGTACTGCTGTTAAAGTTTTTGAAGTAAATTCCAGATATCACACCATGTAAAAATACCATGACAAATGGAAGCATTTAAAAATGTTGGACAAAATAAAGTATAAACAGGTACTAGGTAATAATAGCTATTATGTCAACATAAAGCAAGAAATAGAGTGAGGTCCTGCATTTAAATGTCAACCTGATGGCGGAAAACCAGACTTTTCCAAAATAACAAATTAGGTATAATTTGAGAGCCAGTCAAATTGAAATGTTCTAGTTGGTTAATAAATATTTTGTTTGTATACATGTTTACATATGTATAAAAAAAACATGTAAATCACTGAAATTTTAACCCTGGTTGCTCAGAGTAGGGAGACTTTCATTTGCTTTTTTGGTGTTTCTTGTTTTATATGTTTCTTGGAATTAGATTTATTGCTTCAGGAATAATTGTGGAAGTATTAAAAATTATTTGGACGACATGCAAGCTATCGTACAAAGTGCCAGACAGAGGCAAAAAGGTCATAGTAGATTATGTCTTGTTCTCAATTCATCATTTCTTTGGGTCGGTTAGATCTGTACTCATAGAAAGCCAGCAGGGCAGGCATTTTTGCATTTTGCTCCCTCCTTTGCTCCCCTTTCCTCACATTTCCTATGAGGGCCACCCCACTTCCTCACTGCCAGTCCCCTGTGGCTTGTGGCTTGTATGTGAGGTGAGTGAGTTCCTCTCCAGCTCCAAGGTTGGGCAAAGGACATTGACTGGCCAGTCAGCTCCTCACAGACTCTTGGCCATCATAGTGCTTGGTTGAGGAGGAACATGTGAACAAGGCAAGCCAGTCCAGTAAGACCTTGAGTGTAGTAGACACAGGGAAGATGTAAGTGTGGGCAGTTACTCAAAAATTTAAACACAGAGGTACCATGGGACTCAACAATTCTACTTCTAGGTATCTACCCAAAAGAAAAACATATGTCCATACAAAAACTTGTGCACAAATGTTCATAGCAGCATTATTCATAATAGTCCCAAAGTGTAAACGGTGCAAATGCCCATCATTTGGAAAAGAGATGAGCAGATGTGGTCTATCCATACAGTGGAGTATTATTTAGCCATGAAAAGTATCAAAGTGCTCATACATGCTACAATGTGGCTGATCCTTGAAAACATCATACTGTGTGAAAGAAGGCAGTCACAAAAGAATGTATAGATTATATGATTTCATCTATAAGAAATACCTAGAATAGGTAAGTCCATAGAGACAGAAAATAGATTTAATAGTTGCCTAGGGTAAGGGGGAGGGCATGGGTAAAGGGGTTGGGCTCTGGGAAGGGAATGCTAATGGATATGGGATTTCTTTATGGGGGTGATGGAATTGTTCTAGAATTAGTGGTCATAGTTGCATAACTTTGTGAATATACTAAAAACCACAGAATTGTGTGCTTTAAATGGGTGCATTTTATGATATGTGAATTCTGTCTCAGTCTAAATAATGCTGTGGAAATAAGAATATTGAATCACACCAAAAGAAAGTAAATGGATCTACTTTGACACTAAAAGCTTGAAGAGTTAGGGCAGGAATATTAATCATGAAGGTAAGATGGTGATATCTTTTGACAACATCTGTTACAAAAGTAAAGCAAAGAAGATAAGAGCATTTATTTGGTGTCTTCTACCCAAGGCAAACTTCAGATTATTTGACTCAATCATTTGTAAATTAATTAATGAGTTTTGTTTTTTTTTTTTTTTTGCCTGCCCTGGGTCTTCATTGCTTTGCACTGGCTGTGTTCAGTTGTGGGGAGCAGGGTCTACTCCCTAGTTGTGGCACACAGGCTTCTCCTTGGGGTGGCCTCTCTTGCTGCAGAGCATGGGTGTGTGGGCTTCAGTTGTTTCGGCCTGTGGGCTCAGTAGTTGTGGCTTGCCAGGCTTAGCTGTCCTGCGGCATGTGGAATCTTCCCAGACCAGGGATTGAACTTGTGTACCCCGCATTGGCAGGCGGGTTCTTACCCACTGGACCACCAGGAAAGTCCTAGTTTCTTAGGCTCCTCTAGTTCCTACTAATGTAGATGGGAGCAGAGGCTTCATCAGATCCAAGTTCAAATTGTTTGACCAGACTACTTCATGGCTGCTGCTGTTACTTCAGTGGTTCTTCATATCTGGTCCTGTCTCTCTTCTGATGTCAGTAGCCATGGATGATTGTGATGTCCTTCTGGCTTGTATCAGGGTTAGTGTACATGACCCCTAAAATATGAGAGAAGTGATGGTATGCCACTTGTGATGCAAGATCTTAAAAGGCAACATGGCTTCTGCCTCTCTTTCTTGGGCCCCGTGCTCTGAGCAAAGCCAGTAGCCATGTCAGGAGAACCGGGGGAAAGGAACTGAGGCCTCCTGACCACAGTCCCACAAGTGTGCTTGGAAGTCAAGTCTTCACATGGCGTCTTGGTGGCAGCTCCTGGAAGATCCTGACCAGAAGCCGTGGCTGAGCCACTCCTGAAGTCTTTTTCTTTTTTGGGTTTTTGGCTGTGCTGGGTGTTCGTCGCTGTGCACAGGCCTTCTCTACTCTCTAGATGCAGTGCACCGTCTTCTTGTGTTGTGGCATATGGGTTACGGCACGTGAGCTCAGTAGTTGCGGCTCCCAGGTCCTAGAGCTCAGGTTCAGTAGTTGTGGCACACGGCCTTAGCTGCCCCTCAGCATCTGGGATCTTCCCAGACCAGGGATTGAACCCGTGTCTCCTGAATTGGCAGGAGGATTCCTTACCACTGAGACACCAGGGAAGCCCCAGCCCTGAATTCTTGACCCCTAGAAACAATGTTGTTTTCAGGCACTAGGTCCTGGGGTAATTTGTTACTCAGCAAAGGTAACTAGTTGGGTGTTATTCTAATCTAATCCTTTCATTCAATCTTCATTTATTACCTAGAATACTTCTGTAAAGTGAAACTTTCCTTCAGTGACTATTTAATTACTCTGCAGTATTGTTGGTGGGCTTTCCAGGTGACTCAGTGGTAAAGAACCGGCCTGCCAGTGCAGGAGACTTGGATTTCATCCCTGAGTTGGGAAGATCCCCTGGAGGAGGCAATGGCAACCCACTCTAGTATTCTTGCCTGGAGAATTCCACAGACAGAGGAGCCTGGTGGGCTAAGTCCATGGGGTTGCAAGAGTCGAACACAACTTAGCAACTACACCACCACCACCACCACTGTTGGTATAGGAAATAATAGTTATTCTTTTAGTTCAAAAGTATAATCATACCACATATATGCTTTTGTACATATGGATATAATTATACATGTTCACATATGTGTATATATATTTGTAGATGGATAAATAGATTGATAGATAAATGTAAAGAATTTAGAGAATTTTCTTATATTTTTACAGGTTGTCCTAAACATCCTATGATACTGGTGGTGTAATAGTCCACTGAGTTTATTTAACCATTCCACTTTATTGGAAACTTGATTTGTTTCCAGTGTGACTGCTGATAGCCTATCAATTGAAAATATGTTTGTTAAGATTATGTTGTTAGATCAGTTTCTTAGAAATACAACTGCCGAATCCCAAATCATTGGCATTTTTAAGATCTGATCCATTTTTCTAAATGACTTGCCAAAAAGAAAATAGAATTTCTACGGGCTCCAGCAAAATCTGTGTGGCCATTTCACTGTGTTCCTGTCAGGGATCTGTGTCATTTATCCATTCAGTATCCCTATAGCAAATGCTTGCCACGTACCAGGCACCGTTCATAAAACAAACAAAGGAACACAAACTCAATTTCTTATTTTTGATCCAACAGTACCACACATATTTTGTTTGAAATTCTTGATATCTGCTATTAAAATATCTCGACACCGCTTCGGTTTTTACCCTCTGAGCCAGGCAGGGGTTTATTTGTGTCCACTCACCACTGTCATCGTTACCCGCTAAGCCTCTCACATGCTGTCTTCATCCTTTCCCTATTCCACTTCTCTTCTCTCCTATAGGCTGTGGAGCCAGATAACCACCCTTGTTAGGACAGTCAATTAAATGAGGTGACTTTGATTCATGTACTGCCACGTACCAGTCTCACAAATGAAAGTATAAAACCTTTTTTAGGCCATCTTTTATTTAGCTTGATTTATTATTTCTCACAAAAATAGCTTTCCCTGAGAGTCCTGGAGGGAAAGCAACCTTGTCAAGATGCAACAAGACATTTTCTAAGAGACTCTTTCATAACAGAGACTAGTATCCGCTAACCTGAAGAGACACAAACTGCTTTCTCTTTCAGCAACATTTAGCGTGAGAAAATGAAAGCAGAGATTAGCTTTCCTTTAAAACCAGTATCTCATAGATTACACCTTTGAAGGAATGGGTGGTTAATTCCAGACCACCTCACCAAGTAGATTGGTTTCTTTTGAGGGGCTGCCATGTGCTTGGTTTCCCACTCATTTTATTTTATTTTAAATGTAGAGGATCTTTTTTTAAAAAAGTCTTTATTGAAGTTGTTACAGTATTGCTTCTGTTGTTTTTGTTCCAGTTATGGGGCAGAAAGGTATGTGGGGGTCTTAGCTCCCTGTCCAGGAATCGAACCTGTACCTCCTGTATGGAAGGCAAAGTCTTAACTACTGGACTGCCAGAGAAGTCCCCATGTTCATTTTACATGGTAACTATCCCCTCCTCCATTCTAAGGGAAAGGAAAAAAATTGACAAAGTCCAAGAAGTAGAAAGAAGAAAATATCCATTGCCTACAGCCCTACCACTCAGACAGAGATCAGCAGCAATATCTCAGTCTATATCTATGACTGCCTCTGGGCCATTCATCAAGATGTGGGATTAACTGGATGTTACGTAGTATGGGATAAGGAGTACGTCCTATAGGGAAAGGGCAGATTTATCAAGCCAGGGTTGACAAGACGTGTGAGCACCCCATCCTCCCAATAGAAAGGAGTCTGGCTTTTTGCTGCATATGCATCAGGGGTTCACGTCCTAGCAGAATCACCTTGCCCCTTGTGAGTTTTCCTTCTTATAAGATAGCCTGACAGCAACCATGTCAAAGGTGGAATAATCCAAAGGTTGGCACTCAGAAGTCTAGATATGGGTGTCCAATGTTTGCAGGACTTGTCCAGAAATGTCAACTACACAAGACCCAAGGCCTTTAGAGTCCCTGGGGACTTATGGCCCCTTTTGTCTCAGGAAGGGCATCACTGGACCTAGAGGGAGCTGTGTTCAGGTGAGGCCCCTTTCACTGCAGAAAGAGTGTAAGAGGCATGCTGCTGCTTACGTGAAGCATGAGCGCAGCCTGATTTTAGTCCAGGTGATCCAGCTGGGGGTGGGGCTAGGGTCCCAGGCCACTCTTTTATCCTAATTTCCTTTTAACTGGTTGTGTGTGTGTGTGTGTAGGGTTTCCCAGGTGGCACTAGTGGTAAAGAACCTGCCTGCCAATGCAGGAGACATAAGAGAGGCGGGTTTGATCCCTGGGTCATGAAGATCCCCTGGAGGAGGGCATGGCAACCCACTCCAGTATTCTTGCCTGGGGAATCCCATGCACAGAGGAGCCTGGCAGGCTACAGTCCATGGGGGTGCAAAGAGTTGGACACGACTGAGCAACTTAGCATGCACGCACACGTGTGTGTATGTACATGTCTATTTTTGCTCTCTCTCTACACACATACTCACACACACAAGAACACACACACACATTCTACACAGTTTCCCAAATGAATTCTAGCTATTAATACTTTCATACAGAGAACTACCTCCATGGCTTTAAGGTGGCCCATCAGTTCTGCTTTATTTTAAGCAGGTTCTTGATTTGAAGTGGTTCTACTAATGCCATATTCTTATTTTTTCAATGAAAACAGCAAATACTCACCTGGAAGTTTAAAAGTTTTTGTGTGTTTCTGAAAGGTGTACCTTTCCAGGGATAGATCGTTCCAGTGAATCAAGCCGTACATTCTACTCATTTCTACTTTTTTTGTCAGGTCTGGCTGCTTCTCAGCTCTGGGGCATAAATATAAGAGAGGGTAAGGTCCAGGCAGGGACTCCAGCATTTACATCAGCTTATGTCAACACTGGCAGTTTTTCCACGGAAAAGCAGGGAGTAATTATAAAACCATTCTCTGATTTCTGTTTAATCCCTCACAGAGGGAACAAAGCAGGGCTGAATTATCTGGCAGGAGATTGTAGAAATTTAGAGGCAAGGTCAAGGAGCAAATCTTGGCTAAGTGCCCTGTGAAATGTCTGCCTGTGTGATCTGGCTGGAGGCTTGTGCCAAAAGGATGCAGGAGGGGGAGGAGGGCTGGTGTTGTCCTTCCTGTGGACCAGAGCCTTGAGCAGTCGTGCTCACTTAAGCCTCCCAGCAATGCCTGGGGGGACCTGAGTCCCCACTGAGCTGACCAGAGACTGAGACACAGAGACAAATAACAGGCTGCCAAGAAGGCAAAGGCAGGGATCTGAACCCAGATCTGTCTTCTAGAGGCCATGTATCTCCCACGACTGGGGCGGATGATGCCTTCGTGGGCCCCATCTTCCACCAATATGTAGTAAAAATTGTATTTTACTACAGTTTTCCCAGAGGCCGCTAGTGGTAAAGAACCTGCCTGCCAGTACTGGAGACGTAAGAGATATGGGTTCAATTCCTCGGTCGGGAAGGTCCCCTGGAGAAGGAAATGGGAATCCACTGCAGTATTCTTGCCTGGAGAATCCCCATGGACAGAGGAGCCTGTCAGGCTGCGATCCATGGGATCACACAGAGTTGGACATGACAGAAACGACTTAGCACACACACACTCTTTTGGCTTAAAGACAAATCTAATCCAGGCTGCAGTCATTTTTGTACGTTATTATTATACTACTTTTTTCTTCTGATTTGAAAAGAAATGAAAATGCAAATAATGTGTGTGGGCCTCTAGACATACTGTGAGCTCTGGACCCCGGGTTTATTGTGTCCAGCGGAGAAGGTGGCCTGGTCCCTCTACCACGATTTTTCCTTCAGTGTCTTTGTTTTCTAGAAGTGAAGTTAAAGGAAGCCAGAGCTCTGGGGTTAAGAGAAGGGGGATTTGTCACAGAAAGAGAGAATATCTGGCACTGAGCCGGGTTTGAAAGTCACTGTGATCCATCATTTTTCAGAATCTTTCATTTTTGCTGGAACCCTTTGTTGTAAAAAGACATGTATGATCTGTAGCATTGCTACAGCAAGCCCTCTGTTTCTCTGGTTCTGCATCCACAGATTCAATCAACCATGGGTCGAAAATATTCTGGAAAAAAAATGTCTAAGGAGTTCCCAAAAGGAAAACTTGAATTTGCTATGCACTGGTAGCTATTTACATTACATTGTATTTATTCCTATTTATGTAGCATTTGGGGCTTCCTAGGTGGCACAATGGTAAAGAATTCACCCACTAATGCAGGAGGTGCAGGAGATTTAGACTCGATCCCTGGGTCAGAAAGATCCCCTGGAGAAGGAAATGGCAACCCACTCCAGTATTCTTGCCTGGGAAATCCCATGGACAGAGGAGCCTGGTGGGCTACAGTCCATGGGGTTGCAAAGAGCTGGATACAACTGAGCAACTGAGCACATAGCGTTTACAATGTGTTAGGTATTATACATAGAATAGAGCTGATTTTATGTAGGTATACAGGAGAATGTGTGTAGGCTTAGGCAAATACCACACAATTTTATATAAGAGTCTTGAGCATCCTTGGATTTTGGTGTCTGAGGAGGGTCTTGGAACCAGCCTCCTGTGGATATGGAGAGACAACTGTATATAAAATTGGTCAAAGTGGACAAGTGCTGGCACTCTCATTCCCAAACGCCCTGCCATTCTGAAGGGCTCTTGAGGGACGTTTACTGACCCTGAATGTGCTTTGAAACAAGTTGAACCTCACCTCTTTCCCGGGGGAGTTCAATGAGACTCAGAGAAGGTGAGCTGCTCACAGTTTCTCAGTGGTTCAGTAGCATTTGGACCCAGGCCTGGGAATCTAGATTATGAGCCTGGGGTATTTCACTAGCTTCCTCCTGATTTAATTAGCCTGCCTGGTACACAGCCTAATCCAGTTTTGACTTCTCTAAACATGATTCAGCTAGAAGGCAAGAGAATATAAGGATTGATTAATGCTGAAAACGAATGAAAGAACAAATGGGGAAGACATTCCAACACCAGGAGACGATTGGGGTTTTTTGGCAGAGTGTCCTTTGGGCTTGAAGCTCAGGCCATCAGGTCCTTCTCATCCTCCCTGTGATGGGTGCATTTGTCCCTGTGAAATTTGCTCCTGGATACCTTGAGAATAATAAGAGGCTGGAGAGGAAGATACTTCATCTGGGGAAGGGTAGAAGATTCTAGAATGTTTTACAGACTTCCACAGATCCCTCTGTCTCACTGTTCTGTCAGTGACATTTCTGCTCTGGATTTCATTCTCTTCTACATCTAGAAGCTTCTCAAGAGAAAGTGAGGTGTGAGCTTCAGAAAAAACAGGTTCAAATCCTAGCTCTGCTGGTGGGCACTGTATGTAATCCCTGGACATTTCCTTTGTTTCTTCTCTACAGTCGAAAACAATGATGCTGAATATCTCACGTTATTGCTTGGAAGACTATTTGTGATAATATCTGAAATAGCACTGAGTAGTCTCTCTCCTGGATACATGTCTCAGGGAAATTCTCACACAGATATAGAAGGAACATTTTCTAAGGTGTTTGTCATGACATTTGTACTAGTGAAGTGTTACAAACGCCACCACTGGTGGGAGTGGGGGAGGCTATTAGTTAACTGTGGTGAAAGCATACTCTAGGAATATTTCTTAGCATGCCTCTCTCTTTTCTTAGAGAAAGAGCATACTGGATTCACACACAGCAGTGTGGGTGGATCTTGAGAACAGTGCTGTGTGCAATCAGAAAGAGAATGCCGTGGGTTTCGAGCCCAATGCCAAGCATGTAACATCAAACACATGTACACAGCACCATGACAGTTTCAAGGCACCATCAAAAGACCAAAAAGTGGGTGGGGGCCCAATTCCTGGGAATCTGCACCCCTTCCCCAAAACGGCTGGAACAATCCTCCCACTCATTGCCATCCCATAACAGCTAACCCCACTCCAGTGTTCTTGCCTGGAGAATCCCAGGGATGGCGGGGCCTGGTGGGCTGCCATCTATGGGGTCGCACAGAGTCGGACACGACTGAAGCGACTTAGCAGCAGCAGCAGCAGCAACAGCTAACCACGTCTCGTTTTGAGGCCGCTGCACTCGCCCTCTGTAATGGCCCACACTCTGTCTTTGGAGTGTGTTTCACTCTGAATAAATCCACTTCTTACCTGAAAAAAAAAATGAAAAACACGTGCACAAACACACCCCTAAGGGCTATCCAAGGTCATATACAAATAAAAGATACACATCAAGTATGTTAGAGTGGTCGAGTTGGGGAATAGGGATAGAAAATAAAGAAAATCAGGCCTTGTAGAGTCCAGTGATGAGAATGTGACAAAAACCAGGAACTCTGATTGATTCAACCCTCTGCATCTGAGATGCTAAAATAAAATGACCTAGTCATTAAGCCATTAGCAAGTCACATAATTGGCCTGATTATTCCTAAGTCTGGAGCAGAATTTCTCAATCTCAGCACGAGTAACATTTTGGGCTGGATCATTCTTTGTCATGGGGTGCTGGCTTATGCATTGCAGGACATTGAGCAGCATTCCTGGCCTCCAACAACTAGATGCCAGTAGCATCCTGTCCCAAGTTGTGTCAAAATATCTCCAGACATTGCCCAAGACCCTAGGGGTACAGAGTCAGCCCTGCTGGAGAACCACTGACTTACAGAGTAGTGATCGAGAAACTGAGGCTATGCTACCAGAAGAACGGTCTCGCTGATGTGTGCTGGCTGAAGTTAGAGGTAAAAAAACCTGTATTTGGTATGAGAAAGTTATGTTCAGGCAGAGAAGCAAAGAAATAAGTAGGAAGAACAAATTACCAACAACAATTGGACATCTGTATCACTAATAGAGTTCCCTTCTGAGGGCACTGGCCATGGGAAGGGAAGTCTATTAGTGATGGAGCGGATTCTTTACAGCTGAGCCACCAGGATGTATATACACACTCACATATACGATTCTCTGTTCACTTAGTCATAAGACGATAGTATCCTGAATATCCTTACTTCTTCCCTGTTGGTTCTGAGTATGGTGAATTATTATACTTTTCTTTTTGAGTCATCTTCTAAACAGGTAGTCCATAATTTGACAGAGTAAAAGGTTATTAAATCTTCAGGAGAAACATGAAAACTTTCTATCATATAGCAGGTGTTCAATAAATACTGATGAGACAACATCTCCTGTGATACTGTCTGCTCTGTGGTATACATTTTAATGCATCCTTGTGTACCTTGTATTCTGTCACTTGTAATTTATGTCCCCTTGGAAAAGTAGCTTTTCAGTGTAAATATATTATTAGCATCCCTTGAAAACATCTGTTTGGTAAACATCCCATCAATTCTATTTCCACAATGTGGTGATGATGAAATTGGAAGATATTGGAAGAGGTAAAGAAAAGGGGAATGAGGATGTTACAGCTTTCTAAAACTCTGGCTGGTGTTAATTGAAAATGAAGGCACTTTTATTCCCCTTGTCATTTTGATGTATCTCCGAATTTTTGTAAACAGATTTCCTTTTAAGCTTCAGAGATTACAAGCTATGCAGTATTCCACCTCAGCTGCTGTAATTGATTAGCCACATCTTCCATTTTAACAGTGCAGTGGCCAGGGTAAAAAATAATAGATGATAGTTCCAGGCTTCTAAATTGAACTTCAGTCTTGAATTTCAGCCTAGGACAAAAGAGTTTCCTGAGAGGGTCTAAGTTTCTCTTTGACCTCAGGGTTTTCAAGTGTGATGCATACTTAATTTTGCAGAAACTGTTCTTTTCACTTCAGTCTATAAAGATGTGCTTCTTGGATTTTGCTATAAACTAAGGCTAGTTCCTACACTCAGCTAGGTAGAAAACCAAAACAAAACCTCTTTTAGGCAGTAAATTTGCTCAGAGTCAATACATGGATCTGAAGTAAAGTACTTTTCTCAGATAACAGAAAAGCTCATCATTTTCTCAATCCAGCCCTTTATTTATGAAAATGTATTAGTATTAGTATCCCATAAATGTGGCTATGTGTATGTAGCATTATAGCATTTAAAGAAAATTCCCATTCAGATATATACCTCAAAACACCAAACTGAGAAAAGGATTTCCATATATCAAAATTCTAGTTTGAGCTGCCTGCCTAAAGCTTGACATAGTTCAGTTCAGTTGCTCAGTCATGTCCGACTCTTTGCGACCCCATGGACTTCAGCACACCAGGCTTCCCTGTCCATCACCAGCTCCCAGAGTCTACTCAAACTCATGTCCATTGAGTTGGTGATGCCATCCAACCATCTTATCCTCTGTTGTCCCCCTCTCCTCCTGCCTTCAGTCTTGCCCAGCATCAGGGTCTTTTCCAATGACTCAGGTCTTTGCCTCAGGTGGCCAAAGTATTGGAGTGTACAGTATGAAAAGGCAAAAAGTTTTACATATGGTAGGAATTTTTTCAACTACATTTACAAAATAGGAAAATTGTTAAATTGGAGATAGTAAAACTTGCATTCTTTGAGTTCTTTAAACTGTTCTCAAATAGAAGCTTTCCCTTCAACATATCATTCTTCAACCTCCATTCAGAGTGATCAGTGGTAGTGGAGTGATGGCCCCATACCTGGATCTAGAGTTGGCCCTGTTTCTGGGCCAGGGTTTGGAATCTGCAGGGCGTAACATGGGACACTGAGAGGCAGGTGGCCTATTAAGGTCCAAGCCAATAGGGAAGCAGCTGAGGGTCAAACTCCTCAAACAGCAGGCAGGGCCAGAGGGTTAGAGGTGGACCAGGCAGATGTCAAGACTTCACAGTTCAGAGCCCAGTAGGGATTAAATCAGAGGTTTGGGACAAAGTAGAATGGAGGAACCATTGTGAAAATAGCCCCTTGCATGCTCTCAAATTGTCCCCCAGCCCAAGTTCATAGACATCTGCCGTAGTTGTAGAGAGCTTCTCCTGCTGCTGTTTAGTCGCTTCAGTCATGTCTGACTCTTTGTGACCCTGTGGACTGCACCCCGCCAGGCTTCTCTGTCCATGGGATTCTCCAGGCAAGATTACTGGAGTGGGGTGCCATTGCCTTCTCCAGGAGATCTTCCCGACCCAGGGATCAAACCCCCGTTTCCTGCTTGGCAGGCAGATTCTTTACCACTGAGCCACCTGGGAAACCCAATCATAGGGAGAGTGGACTGGAAATATGAGTCTTTTTTATGTAATGGAGAGCACCCATGTGCTTCTGGAAGACAAGGAGTTCTACTTGGATTGCCTGAGGTGGGGGGTCACTGGAGAGGCTTAGGGGGCCACAGAGCCAACAGCATTTTCAGAGAGGATGACAGCCACCTGGACACAGCCCCACAGCAGACTCCTGAGATCCACACAGCTGTCATGATAGAACACAGACACAAGATGACATGACATACCGGAGCCAGTGAAACTACACTGATGAGGACAGGTGAGCTGCAAAGAAGGAGCGCTGTTAGCTCTTCCTTAGGTGACCTCGTGCCTGTATGCTGTCCATGCTGTCATGGCCCACTTTAGCAAAGAGCAGAGGATTCAATTATTACATTCTGCCTCTTTTATAGAAGCTAAACATTAGTAAAACCATGGTAGAGCAGTTGCTGTAATATCTTAGGATATTGCTCTATCTGGAGCCTTTGAAAACAGTCTAACTTACTTTTTAAAATCGTGACTGTCCTATGTAGATTCTGGAATTTTTCTTATGAATGGGGAAAGCAGGGAAGCAACAATTACCCATGAAGAAGAAATTTCTAATAATGTATAGGCAGTAAAAGGCAAAGGTCTTCAGTGCACAGTTCAGGGAGTTTTTACAGAGGAGTATGTCCATGTATTCCTTCCCAGGTGGTGCAGTGTTAAAGAACCTGCCTGCCAATACAGGAGACGCAAGAGACACGGGTTGGATCTCTGGGTTGGGAAGATCCCCTGGAGAAGGAAATGACAACCCACTCCAGTGTTCTTGCCTGGGAAGTCCCATGAACAGAGGAGCCTGACGGGCTATAGTCCATGAGGTCACAAACATGACTGAGCACACACACACACAGAGCAGTTCTTTTTAGCATCTGGATTCATGTACTTTGTCATGGATTGTATATTACAAATATTATCCTAGTCTGTGGTTTGCCTTTTCATTTTCTTGATGGTGTCTTCTGGTGAGCAGAGATTTTTCATTTTGATCAAGTGTGGTTAATCACTTTTTCTTTTATGGTTAATACCTTTTGAGTCCTGTTTAAAGGTAGCCTTGCTTATTTCAAGGTCAAAGAGATATTTTCCTGTGATTTCCTCGAGAAATATTAAGGTTTTGCTTTTACATTTAGTCCTATGATTCAGTGACAGTATTTCTCATTTTCTGCATATATACAAATCTGTCAGGGACATGAAAACCAATTTATATTTCAAAACAGCTCTTTGTGAAAATAATGGCATGCAAAACCTATGTCCTAAAAATAAGTTATTCATAGCAGCCTATTAAATTGCAATCATGTATTAGTAAGCAAGTGATTTAGAAAATCAGCTGCCTTTCATTCTGTTGGGAGAGCTTGCTAATTAATGTAAAACTTGCTTTGTAATAATATGGGAAAGATTATCTAGCTGAATTCAGTTTTGCTAACAAAAGAATGTGCAGGTTTTTCCATACTTTTCTTTTACACAGATGCGTTTCACAATTTGAAATAATTTCTTATCAATGGCATATTGTCTCTAGAAATCTCTTTTCTCAGCTTCTGTGCAGAACAACTCATCAGCCCTTTTCTTTTATGAGTGTCGCATGGTGAACCCTCCAAGAGGTGCTGAGGATAGTCTGTATCAGCAGTAAGACCAGCTGCTACAACCTTCCTCTCTGTTTCCAAACAGAGACTCCAGAAACGTTCACTTTGTAAATGGAAATTCTTCCTTCCCTTCTTCCTTCTTCGATTCATCAAAAATTTGAAACACGTCAGATGTACATGAGGTAGGGTACATAATTAGAGGAGCCCCAAGGTTACTTTTTGATCATTAGATGTAGTTTGCTTATTAATTTTTGCCTGCAGGTAAAATGGGAATAATTAACTGTATCAGTCTCTCTTTAACACTAGAGGAACAGAATCAATAGGATATATCTGCATATATGTGCCTTATGCATACATTTCTATATAACATATATTGAAGAGATTTATTTTAAAGAATTAGCCCATGTGACTGTGGGGCTGCCAAGTCTGAAATCTATAGGGGCAGGTCTAAATGTGTAGGGTAGCCCAGCAAGCTAGAAACTTGGGCAAGACTTCTCTGTAGAGTCTTAAAGCAGAATTCCTCCTCTGGGAAACCTGTTATTGCTTTTAAGAGCTTCAACTGATTGAATAAGGCCCACCCACATTATTGGAACACATTATTGGGCTCATTGGAAAAGACCCTGATGCTGGGAAAGATTGAAGGCAGGAGAAGGGGATGACAGAGGATGAGATGGTTGGATGAAATCACCAACTTAATGGACATGAGTTTGAGCAAGCTCCAGGAGTTGGTGATGGACAGGGAAGCCTGGGGTGCTGCAGTCCATGGGGTCGCAAAGAGTCAGACACAACTGAGTGACTTAACTGAACTGACTCACATTATGGAGAATAATTACCTTTACTTAAAGACAACTGATTATAGATGTTAATCACATCTACAGAATACCTTCATTAGACTAGTATTTGATCAAGAAACCAACCATAGCCTAAGGAAACTGACACATAAGATTTAACCATCATGATAATATTTAGCAGATTCTTGACTAGTAAGTCATTTGAAACCAAAATATTTTATAATAAAGCCCAATTTTTGAAAAGCAATACAATCATTAATTCTTGAGTCAGGCTTTTGTGACTCAGGAGGCCTGGAAGACATCTTTTTGACAGAGAAGAGGCAGGCAGAGGACATGGGGGGAGAGGTCTGTCCTGGAAAGGCCTCATAGAGTCCTTGGTTACATCACTCTGGTCCTGGACACTGTCGTGTCTCCTGTGAATCATCAAACTACTTTCCTCCTGCTTCTCTATTTGCCCTAACAATCCATTCTCCAGTTGCATATTATTATAATAACTATAGGACTCTGACTTTACTAGATACTAAGGCTATGAAAAGACTGTAGGGTTCACTCAAGCCTCTAGAGCTGGAGGAAAAAGTGTTCAGTATATTCATGAAGCAAATATAGTCAAAACCTCATCGTTTAGATTTGTGGAAAGGATTCCAGGCTTTTATTGGCAGACTCAAGAATCAGATTACATGGAGTTGAGCTGTGAGACCACCCTATGTGGGGAGCATTAGTGTGTCAGCTATAAAGAGCCTTCAGTGTGTCCCTTGAGAGTTATGTATGCGCATCTGTTCATGAGGACTGAGGGAAGGGCCTCTCTTCAGGGAACTCGAAGACAAGCCTAAATATCACCTGGAGAGGTAACCCAGCATTCTTGGGGGATGCCATAACTGCTTGAATGAAAACATTAAGATGCTCAATGCTTAAGCAAACAGTTGTGTTTTTCTTAGTGGATCAGATCAGATCAGATCAGATCAGTCGCTCAGTCGTGTCCGACTCTTTGCGACCCCATGAATCGCAGCACGCCAGGCCTCCCTGTCCATCACCAACTCCCGGAGTTCACTGAGACTCACGTCCATCAAGTCAGTGATGCCATCCAGCCATCTCATCCTCTGTCATCCCCTTCTCCTCCTGCCCCCAATCCCTCCCATCATCAGAGTCTTTTCCAATGAGTCAACTCTTCGCATGAGGTGGCCAAAGTACTGGAGTTTCAGATTTAGCATCATTCCTTCCAAAGAAATCCCAGGGCTGATCTCCTTCAGAATGGACTGGTTGGATCTCCTTGCAGTCCAAGGGACTCTCAAGAGTCTTCTCGAACACCACAGTTCAAAAGCATCAATTCTTCGGTACTCAGCCTTCTTCACAGTCCAACTCTCACATCCATACATGACCACAGGAAAAACCATAGCCTTTAATCCAAGGAAAAGTTAGAATTTAGAAAAAAAGTTTTACGAAAATGAAAAGTATAGCATTAATATTTTTGTGGTTAAGAATAATTGATACATATTTGCTACTTGAGGTGTTTTTTTTCCTTTCTTTTCTTTCGGGGGTGGGGGCATGCCTCATGACATGTAGGATTGTATCTCCCCGACTTGGTAGCACACCCTTCCTCCTGCAATGAAAGCATGGAATCTTAATCACTGGACCCCTGGGGAAGTCCCTAAGATGTTTTCAATATTTAAGAGAATTTCCCCTATTAAAATAACCAGTCAGCTTTGTGATTCCAATTCAAAATGTATATTTGTTATTGATTTAAGCTTGTGATTTTTAGCTTGAAATTTTATGAAGTTTATAAGCAATACTGAAATAGAGCAGGACCCTATGGAGCCCTTCCTGGTACAGATTCTTTCCATGTCCTGACCCCCACCCTATGCCCCATCTCCGTTTCTTATTTGAAGGAAAGAGGCTTAAGCCTCCTTGACCTTTCCTGAGTTCCACAGGGCAAATTGGAACAGTTGCTAATCAGGGAAGGGAGGGAATACAGAAACAAAGGAGAAACAGCCAAGAAACAATGTAGCAGAAGAGGAAATCACAGAGAAGAAGCACAAGGGGGACTCAGTACATGACAAATTCTGCATTGCTGGCTTGAGAGAGGGAGCTATGTGGAAAGGACCTAAGAGCAGCCTCTAGGAGATGAGATCAACCCCCTTCCGACAGCCAGCAAAGAAGCTGAATTCTGCTACCTGTAAGAATGAGTTTGAAAGCATGTATTTTCCCCAGAGCTTCCTGAAAAGGACCCAACCCAGTCAAGAATTGGATTCTGGCCTTGTGAGACCTTGAGCAGAGAACCCAATCAAGTTTATTCAGACTATGACTTACAGAACTGTGAGTTAATAAATGGGTGTTATGAAAGAAAGAGAGAAAAGAAGAAAGGAAGGAAGAATAGAGCAGTGCTGGGGCAGAGTCCAGCATCCTTTTCAAGGAATATACATATCAATATCTCTGAGTTCTGTGGGAACTCACACAGGTGGAGGATGGTAACTTCTGACTGAGCTCAAGATTCCTGGAGCACCGCCCTGTTAACTCACCACCAACCAATCAGAGGAAGGTCACATGCCCTGCAGCCCTTACCCCAAATTTTGCCTATAAAAACCTCTCCCTGAAAATCATCTGCAAGTTCGAGGTTTTTGAGCACGAGCCACCCTTTCTCCTTGCATGGCCTTGCAATAAACCTTTCTCTGCTCCAAACTCCCACATTTTGATTTGTTTGGCCTGAATGTGCATTGGGCACACCAACTTGTGTTCAGTAACAGTATTAGAAAGTTCAGGAAAACTTGAGTTTATCAGCATATTTACAAATTTAATTCATTAGATTATAAACATGACTTAAGTACCTGTGAAGATTTGTTACACAATTGAAGCATGTAAAAAAGACATAGAATGTATTAAAAATTTAGGTGCTGTTTAATATACTAAAGAGAGTCTCTAATCAACTGCACTGGTGATGGGAACAAGCATTAATTAATGATCCCCCATGAGTGATTATTAGAATTTGGTAGATTTAGAAGTACAATAATATGATTAGTAGATTGAGTGAAAAAACTGAGAATAATTAATTTTTGAGTTGGAAACTTTAATAAATTGTTTTTAAATATCAAAGGTAAGTTAAGACATTTTTGTGGGTAAAAGCTAATATGCTGTGCTGTGCTTAGTCGCTCAGTCATGTCCGATTCTTTGTGACCCCATGGATGGTAGCCCACCAGGCTCCTCTGTCCATGCAGATTTTCCAGGCACGAATACTGGAGTGGGTTGCTATACCCTCCTCCAGGGGATATTCCCAACACAGGGATCAAACCCAAGTCTCCTGCATTGCAGGCAGATTCTTTACCATCTAAACCACCAGGGAAGCCCAAGAATACTACAGTGGGTAGCCTATCTCTTCTCCAGGGGGATCTTCCCTACCCAGGAATCAAACCATGGTCTTCTGTATTTCAGGCAGATTCTTTACCAGCTGAGCTACCAGAGAAGCCCAAAAACTGATATAAGAAGCAAAAAACATTTATTGATGTGTAATAATTAACTTTACTACTTTCACGTAGTCAGGAGCTACCCAAGGATTGTGGGTCTGCCCTTAACATAGGTATGTGAACAAGAAGGCTCACTTAAATGGTCCCTCAGACAGCAGGGTCAATTGGAACAATAAATAACTGCAACAATTGAGGATGCAGATTTCTAGAAGTTTGGGTACTGCTTCTAATCAGCAAATATGCAGAAATATTGAGGTTGAGTCGTGGGGCATCTTGCCATACTGTCAAGAGGTGTTTTTTCTAATGATGTGAAAATAATAACTTTTTTAATATAAATTTATTTATTTTAATTGGAGGCCAATTACTTTACAATATTGTATTGGTTTTGCCATACATCAACATGAATCCGCCACGGGTGTGCACATGTTCCCCATCCTGACCCCCCCTCCCACCTCCCTCCCCATACCATCCCTCTGGGTCATCCCAGTGCACCAGCTCCAAGCATCCTGTATCATGCATTGAACCTGGACTGGTGATTCGTTTTGCCAGTAATAACATATGATATTATACATGTTTCAATGCCATTCTCCCACTTCATCCCACCCTCGCCCTCTCCCACAGAGTCCAAAGGACTATACATCTGTGTCTCTTTTGCTGTCTCACATACAGGGTTATCGTTACAATCTTTATAGATTCCATATATATGCATTATTATACTGCATTGGTGTTTTTCTTTCTGGCTTACTTCACTCTGTATAATAGGCTCCAGTTTCATCCACCTCATTAGAACTGATTCAAATGTATTCTTTTTAATGGCTGAGTAATATTCCATTGTGTATATGTACCACAGCTTTCTTATCCATTCATCTGCCAATGGACGTCTAGGTTGCTTCCATGTCCTGGCTATTATAAACAGTGCTGCGATGAACATTGGGGTACACATGTCTCTTTCAATTCTGGTTTCCTCGGTGTGTATGCCCAGCAGTGGGATTGCTGGGTCATGTGGCAGTTCTATTTCCAGTTTTTTAAGGAATCTCCACACTGTTCTCCATAGTGGTTGTACTAGTTTGCATTCCCACCAACAGTGTAAGAGGGTTCCCTTTTCTCCACACCCTCTCCAGCATTTATTGCTTGTAGACTTTTGGATCGCAGCCATCCTGACCAGCGTGAGATGGCACCTCATTGTGGTTTTGATTTGCATTTCTCTGATAATGAGTGATGTTGAGCATCTTTTCATGTGTTTGTTAGCCATCTGTACATCTTCTTTGGAGAAATGTCTGTTTAGTTCTTTGGCCCATTTTTTGATTGGGTCGCTTATTTTTCTGGAATTAAGCTGCAGGAGTTGCTTGTATATTTTTGAGATTAGTTGTTTGTCAGTTGCTTCATTTGCTATTATTTTCTCCCATTCTGAAGGCTGCCTTTTCACCTTGCTTATAGTGTCCTTCATTGTGCAGAAGCTTTTAATTTTAATTAGGTCCCATTTGTTTATTTTTGCTTTTATTTCCAATATTCTGGGAGGTGGGTCATAGAAGATCCTGCTGTGATTTATGTTGGAGAGTGTTTTGCCTATGTTCTCCTCTAGGAGTTTTATAGTTTCTGGTCTTAGGTTTAGATCTTTAATCCATTTTGGTTTTATTTTTGTGTATGGTGTTAGAAAGTGTTCTAGTTTCATTCTTTTACAAGTGGTTGACCAGTTTTCCCAGCACCACTTGTTAAAGAGATTGTCTTTTCTCCATTGTATATTCTTGCCTCCTTTGTCAAAGATAAGGTGTCCATAGGTGCGTGGATTTATCTCTGGGAAATAATAACTTGTTTAACTCACCCAATAACCTTTAAAGTAGTCCTTGTTAATTCTCCTTGTTGTCCAAATGAGGAAGGAGAGGTGCAGGATGTTTCATGATTTGCTGAACAACATAGCAAGCAAAGAATGAAACTTGAGATTCACCTTCAGAGTTCCATAGAATGAGATCTTAGGTGTCTGCCTTAGTATTTCTCATTGTCTAGAGTATGAAGCAAAATTCCAGAAGTATTTCTGATCAATTACCTAGCAACTAGAAGCCCTACCTGGGCAAAATTGTGGGGACTTTGAAGTCCAGTCAACCTAGCTCTCATCCTAACCCTTTTGTGTCCTGTCAACCTAAATGAACCTAGGAGGCAATAATCAAGCAAAAAATGTTGCTTGGGGATCAAAGAATGCAATTTGGGGCACACTGATTTGGGTAGCAACCCAAACAGTGTTCCACTAGGGAGTAAATGGATGTGAGAGCCGAACCATAAAGAAAGCTGAGTGCTGAAGAATTGATACTTTTGAACTGTAGTGTTGGAGAAGACTCTTGTGAGTCCCTTGGACTGCAGGGAGATCCAACCAGTCAATCCTAAAGAATATCAGTCCTGAATATTCATTGGAAGGACTGATGCTGAAACTGAAGCTCCAATACTTTGGCCACCTAATGTGAAGAACTGACTCATTGGAAAAGACCCTGATGCTGGGAAAGCTTGAAGGCAGGAGGAGAAGGGGATGACAGAGGATGAGATGTTTGGATGCCATCACCGACTTGATGGACATGAGTTTGAGCAAGCTCCAGGAGTTGGGGATGGACAGGTAGGCCTGGCATGCTTCAGTCCATGGGGTCGCAGAGTCAGACATGACTGAGTAGTGATTGAACTGAACTGAGGAAGTAAAAGGAGCTTTTAAAGGCAAAGAAGGAAGGTTTGCATTACAAAGAATTTTGTAATTTTGGAGTTGGAGACAGAAGCTAGTCTTGGCTAAACCTGATTGAATATGAAGGCTGTTACTAGAGGGAAGTGAAAGTTACTTACTGTGACAGGTTTCATAGTCCTTGGAGTATTTGTGGTTTGACCCAGTTCAGAAGTTCATGGCTCCACCCCATGAGAATGTGCTTATGGTCCATCTCCTTAATGGCCTCCCAGCTCCATTTTAAAATCCCTTGATGTAGTGACTCCATTTTATTTCATATTTCACAGTCCTTTCTCCTAATTTTCTTGGAATCTATCATCCTCTCCCTATATGAGAAGTTTAACTCTGTGATCTGAGACTTCCCACTGATTGGGTGAGTAAATATTTCCATTTTCAGCTATATCAGTGTTTATTTCAGTTGTCATTTTCTCTGTTGTCCTTTCTCTCCAGATGTGGCTTTTGCCTCAATACTATAACAATTCCAGCCTTCAGGAAACAGGTGGATAGATATTTGTAGAGTGAAAGTGTTACTAAAAATCTCAGATAATCGCATTTCCTGCCAGAAGCTTCTCTAGCCCATTCTGAAGGCTTATAGCTGGACCTCTTGGCAGTTGTCAAAAAAGGAATAGTTTGGGTTGCTTGTCATTTACAGGAAATGAAGTTTGTCTTAGATCTACTAGCAAGCCCATTCTGGTCTTTGTCTTTTCTCTCTTGCCTTATGTGATGTTTTAAAATATGTCCAGAAATTCTTTGACTTGTTCTTCAAAAAGTAAAACCTAATTACTTTCCCCTGAAGTGTGGCATTGACTAAATGTTTTGCTTCTAATATTTTCATGTAAGATAGAAAAGTAATACATGACTTCTGAGATGTTGTCATAAAAGGCATTGTGACTTATTCCTTGCTCACTCTTGGATCACTCACTGTAGGGAAAGCCAGCTGTTATTTTATAAGGGCACCCATGCAGCCCTATGAACAGGTCTACATAGCAAGGAACTGAGGCCTCCTGCCAGTTGCCAGCATCAACTTGTCCATCGTCAGAGCCATTTTGGAAGCAGACTCTTCATCCCCAGTCAAACTTTAGGATGACTGTAGCCTAGCCAATACCATGACTGCAGTCTCATGAGAGACTGAATCAGAACCAGTCCCCTAAGTTGCTTCCAAGATTTGTATCCACAGAAACTACAAGCTAATACTTGCTTGTCGCCCTAAGCTGCTGGTTTTTAGGATAATTTGTTATGTAGTGACAGATAACTAATATACTTTCCTTGTTTGAATCCCTATCAGCATTTTTGACGTCTTTACTTACTCCTAAATAACTCCTTCTCACACTGACTCACTCAAGGCTCCTAAGAACATATCTGTTTTTTTCTATCATGTTTGAATATCTCATATTTAAGATAATATTTGTATCACCAACTTCCTTACATTATGCCTTGGATAGATTTTTATACGATCAGTGTTATATTTCTTCTCATATTAGAGGTTTAAACAATGAAGCCTGTTGTTGGAAATCTTCCTCATTCTTCACAGAAATATTTCTGTAATTTTGGGGTAGCTTAAATATATTATATCATGAGAAACGCTGGGCTGGAAGAAGCACAAGCTTGAATCAAGATTGCTGGGAGAAATATCAGTAACCTCAGATATGCAGATGACACCACCCTTATGGCAGAAAGTGAAGAGGAACTAAAAAGCCTCTTGATGAAAGTGAAAGTGGAGAGTGAAAAAGTTGGCTTAAAGCTCAACATTCAGAAAACGAAGATCACGGCATCTGGTCCCATCACTTCATGGCAAATAGATGGGGAAACAGTGGAAACAGTGTCAGACTTTATTTTTCTGGGCTCCAAAATCACTGCAGATGGTGACTGCAGCCATGAAATTAAAAGACGCTTACTCCTTGGAAGGAAAGTTATGACCAACCTAGATAGCATATTGAAAAGCAGAGACGTTACTTTGCCAACAAAGGTCCGTCTAGTCAAGGCTATGGTTTTTCCAGTGGTCATGTATGGATGTGAGAGTTGGACTGTGAAGAAAGCTGAACGCCGAAGAATTGATGCTTTTGAACTGTGGTGTTGGAGAAGACTCTTGAGAGTCCGTTGGACAGCAAGGAGATCCAACCAGTCCATTCTAAAGGAGATCAGCCCTGGGTGTTCTTTGGAAGGAATGATGCTAAAGCTGAAACTCCAGTACTTTGGCCACCTCATGTGAAGAGTTGACTCATTGGAAAAGACTCTGATGCTGGGAGGGATTGGGGGCAGGAGGAGAAGGGGACGACAGAGGATGAGATGGCTGGATGGCATCACCTACTTGATGGGCGTGAGTTTGATTGAACTCCGGGAGTTGGTGATGGACAGGGAGGCCTGGTGTGCTGCGATTCATGGGGTCACAAAGAGTTGGACACCACTGAGCGACTGAACTGACTGAACTGAACTGAAATATATTATGTCTATTCTACATTCCCCTTCTGGACATTAAAAGCTTAATAGACATGACTTCATTCTGATAAAGCCCTTTAGACATGCTGGAGTCTTATCCTCCTACTTTGTGGTCTGTGGTTAAGAAAGATGAGCAGAGACGTTTTATGCTATATGCTCACATTTTAGATTAGTAGTGCTTAACCTTGCCTACATATTAGAATCACCTGGAGAGCTTCATAAAGATAGAAAGCAGTATTTATGTTGGGATGAGGACAGGAATCTGTATGTGTTAATAAAAGACTTCAGTGTCTCTTTTAGGCAGCCAAGGTTGGGGACAACTCCTTCAGATCACACCCAGTGTAGAATACAGACTATCAGTCCCAGCTCTAAAGAAAGCATGGTGCTGGTGGTTTTGATACTATTTAGCCATACAGTGTTAGGAAAATCACTTAGGGTAGAGCAATGGTTCTAAACGTTGGCTCTGGTGCTGGGGAGCTTTAAAACCACTGATTCCCAAGTCTCACCCCTAGAGATTCTAATGCAAGTGTTTGGAGGGATGCTCTGAGTCAAGATTGAGAACTAGTACACAGATCATTGCTAAGGTCCTTCCCAGCTCTGTTTTTATTTTTAGTGTCTGTAATTTGGGTTGACATAATCCATAATATTAAAATATTTTACACTCATGGGGAGAAGGAGTTCTCAAGCTACATAGTTGACTCGACATATATGGAACATTATTCATGAGTAATAATTTGAAGTTATTCAATAAATAGAAGGGTTGGAGCTGGAAAGGGTTAACCCTGGAACCCCCTTCAGAGGAGTTAAGTTTTTAGTAAAGTTTAGGAAGTCAGGGAGAACTATGGAACAACTAAGACACATAACTCTTCTGACACCAATTTTCATGGCTGATCCATGAACATAGACTAAAGGCCGACTTACTCAATTTTTCCAAAGCTAGACATTGTGACTTTTATGACTGTTCCCCTAAGGACCTTATTGTCTTGCTACTGCACCATGGCAACAAATAAAGTACACATCATCTTTTATTTTTATTCCTTAAATAATGCGATGGGGGAAATGTGCTTTCATTTCTAGAGGCAGGAATGGAAACATTTCTGTGGTTGCTTCACGAAATGCTTGTTGCTGGTTTGGAATCAGTGATTTCAGTAGGGGATGCTTGCAGGAGATGTAAGAGACTCAGGGTATTCTTGCCTAGAGAATCTCCATGGACAGAGGATCCTGGCAGGCTACAGCCCATAGTGTTGCAGAGTTGGACACAACTGAAGCAACTTAGCATGCATATCACTGTGTGTGTGTGTGTGTGTGTGTGGGCTTCCCAGGTAGCTCAGCTGGTAAAAAAATCTGCCTGCATGCAGGAGACCCCAGTTCAATTTCTGGGTTGGGAAGTTCCCCTGGAGAAGGGATAGGCTACCCACTCCAGTGTTCTTGGGCTTTCCTGGTAGCTCAGACAGTAAAAAAAATCTGCCTGCAATGCGGGAGACCTAGGTTCAGTCTGTAGGTTGGGAAGATCCCTTGGAGCAGGGAATGGCTGCCCAGTCCAGTATTCTTGCCTGGAGAATCCACATGGACAGAGGAGCCTGGCTGGCTACAGTCCATGGGGTCCAAAGAGTCGGATATGACTGAGTGAGTGAGCACAACATATATATATATATATATATATATATATATATATATATATATATTCTTTTTCATGTTCTTTTCCATTAAGGTTTATCACAGGCCATTGAATATAGTTCCCTGAGCTAAACAGTAGTACCTTGTTGTTGATCCATTCTATATATAAAAGTTTGCATCTGCTAAATCCAAAGTCCCAATCCATTCCTCCTCTACCCCTCTCCTCCTTGGCAGCCACTAATCTGTTCTCTATGTCTGTGAGTCTGTTTCATAGATAGGTTCATTTTTGTTGTATTTTATATTCCATGTGTAAGTGATAGCACATGGTATTTGTCTTTCTCTTTCTGACTTACTTTACTTTGTAGGCTAAGCTCTAGGTCCATCCATGTTACTACAAATGGCATTATTTTGTTCTTTTCATGGCTGAGTAGTATTTCATTGTGTATATATATCACATCTATATCCATTCATCTGTAAATGGACATTTAGGTTGTTTCCATGTCTTGGCTATTGTGAATTGTGCTGCCATGAATATTGGGGGTACATGTATCATTTTAAATTATGATTTTCTCTAGATACATGCCCAGGAGTGGGATTGCTGGATCATATGGTAGCTCGGTTTTTAATCTTTTAAGGAACCTCCATATTGTTCTGCATAGTGGCTGCACCAATTTACATTCCCACCAACAGTGTATGAGGGTTCCCTTCTCTCCACGCTCACAGGCTGACTTGAAGCCAACTGGAGAGGCCAGCATGGTAAGGAACTGAGGAGAGCCTCTAAGCAACTGCCTATGAGGCCCTGAGGCTCTCAGTCTAACGATGCTTGATGAAGTGACTCCTCCCAACAAGCACCTGAGTGAACTCAAGTGGATCCTCCCTCCTCAGTCCTTCAGATGAGCCTTACCCTTGAGTGCAGCCGTGCAGGAGACACTGAAGCAGAGAGCTCAGTTATGCTGCGCCCAGATCCTTCATCGACAGGAACTATGGGATAACAAATGTGTGGTGTTTCAGTCTACAAAGTTTTAGGGTCATTTGTTAGAGAGCAATAGATAACTAATAACAGTGCTGATAGCGAATGTGGCTGGAGGAGTTGCCGGCGATGCTTCTTTTTGAGACTTGGAGCTCAGTGAAAGCGATGTTAACAGTTGAGTTCAAACAAGGTTCACCCCTCTGGAGGTTGACTTCAAGGATCTGATTCCTCATATGGTTTGTCATTCAGCAATCAGGCTTCATTCCTCCTGTCATGAATGCTCTTCTTGATAAGTCTGTAACTAGAGAAGTGAATCCACTGGTAAAAGGAGAACAGAAAGAAGGAAATGGAGTGCAAGCTTGTAAGTATGGGCTCAGCATTTGACCCAAACATTAGTCATAAGTGTAAGGTCAGTGATTTTTCCATTTTTCTAAGAGCGACACAGGCTCCTGGCAGTTATGTCTCTTGTTTGGACCCCAACCTTCCCTTCCTTAGATATGTGTTTTTTTTTTTTTCCCCATCACATCAAGCTGTGTTTATAATTATCATTGGGATCTGAATGAGTAATTCTCACCTATAATTACTGCTACAAAAATATGAAAAATGACCTTAACACACACCAAATTTTTGCTGGGTTGTAATTATCACCCTCATTGTCATCATCGTGTCTCTCATTTCTGTGGAGAGAGCAAGAAGCACTGCAGCATGTTTTTTGACTGTTAGTTCCAACTTCAGTTGGAAATAGGTTTTATTTCCTTTGCCAGTGCCAATGGATTGGTAGTGATTGCTGGAACTCAACGTGAGGAAGAATCCTGGGGCCAAAGTTTAGGCTTGGTCAGAACACAGTTGTGATCCATTAGAGATTAGTTGGGAGTAAAATACACAGGATTTTTGTTGTTGTTTTTTCTTTTTCTTCTTGGCCACGCCATATAGTGTGTGGGGATCTTAGTTCCCTGACCTGGGATCAAACCCATGCTCCCTGCAATGGAAGTGTGGAGTTTTAACCACTGAACTGCCAGGGAAGTCTCCATTGCTTTTTCTAATAAGTGTCCGTCCTCACATTTCTAAATAGGATGACTAATTCATCCTGGTTTGTCTAGAACTTTCCTGGTTTTAGCCCTGAAAGTCCTGTATCTGGGCAACTTCCTCAGTCCCAAGCAAACCAGAAATGTTGCTCACATATCTTTCTGACATATCTTTCTGAAAGCCAGGTAGACTGGGAATTGTAAGCATTGTAGTGCCTTGCTACTCAAATGTGATCCAGGGACCAGCACATCAGTATCCACTGGGGGCACATTTACAAGGCACAATCTCAGGCTTAGCCCAGACCTACTGAAGCAGAATCTGCGCTTCTACAAGATCCCCAGGACACAGGCATGTCAAAGGGTGAACGTCTGCCCTCGGGCATTCAGCCCTGCTCAAGGACCGCTGCTTACCCATCAATGGCTTCCAGCCTTTTTGAGCTCAAACACCCAAGGCTCCCCAGGTGGCTCAGTGGTTAAAAAAAAATCTGGCTGCAGTGCAGGAGATGTGGATTCAATCCCTGGGTCGGGAAGATCTCCTGGAGGAGGAAATGGCAACCCACTGCAGTGTTCTTGCCTGGAGAATACCATAGACTGAGAAGCCTCGCAGGCTACAGTCCATAGGCTTGCAAAGAGTCAGACATGACTGAGCACACATGCACACTGTCCCTTTGACTGTCTGGTTGGTATTCATTTACTATCCTGCCAGCCTACTTTAAGTTATCTTTTTATGTATTTTCTTCATCAGTTGAAAACCACGTGATAGACAGAATAATGGCCTCTCAAAGATGCCCATCTCTCAATCCCCTGAACCTGGCAATTTGTTAGGTTACATGAAAACCTGGAAATTAACACTGCAAATGAAACAAAGATTACTTATTGCTGGCCTTAAATGGAAAGATTATCTTGGATTTTCTGGGTGGGTACAATGTATCATCATGAGGTCCTTAAAAATGGAAGAGAGGCCACCACTTCTATTCAACATAGTTTTGGAAGTATTAGCCACAGCAATCAGAGAAGAAGAAAAAAAATAAAAGGAATCCAGATTGGAAAAGAAGAAGTAAAACTCTCACTGTTTGCAGATGACATGATCCTTTACATCAGTTCAGTTCAGTTCAGTTGCACAGTCATGTCCGACTCTTTGTGACCCCATGAACAATAGCACTCCAGGCCTCCCTGTCCATCACCAACTCCTGGAGTTTACCCAAATTCATGTCCATTGAGTTGGTGATGCCATCCAATCATCTCATCCTTTGTCATCTCCTTCTCCTCCTGCCCTCAATCTTTCCTAGCATCAGGGTCTTTTCAAATGAGTCACCTCTTCGCATCAGGTGGCCAAAGTATTGGAGTTTCAGCTTCAACATCAGTCCTTCCAATGAACACCCAGGACTGATATCCTTTAGAATGGACTGGTTGGATCTCCTTGCAGTCCAAGGAACTCTTAAGAGTCTTCTCCAACACCACAGTTCAAAAGCATCAATTCTTTGGCACTCAGATTTCTTTATAGTCCAATCTCACATCCATACATGACTACTGGAAAAACCATAGCCTTGACTAGATGGACCTTTGTTGACAAAGTAATGCCTCTGCTTTTTAATATGCTATCTAGGTAGGTCTTAACTTTCCTTCCAAGGAGTAAGTGTCTTTTAATTTCATGGCTGCAATCACCATCAGCAGTGATTTTTGAGCCCCCCAAAATAAAGTCAGCTACTGTTTCCAATGTCTTCCCATCTATTTGCCATGAAGTGATGGGACCAGATGCCATGATCTTAGTTTTCTGAATGTTGAGCTTTAAGCCAACTTTTTCACTCTCCTCTTTCACTGAAAATTTCATTAAGAGGCTTTTTAGTTCCTCTTCACTTTCTGCCATAAGGGTGGTATCATCTGCATATCTGAGGTTATTGATATTTCTCTGCCAATCTTGATTCCAGCTTGTGCTTCTTCCAGCCCAGCATTTCTCATGATGTACTCTGCATATAAGTTAAATGAGCAGGGTACAATATACAGCCTTGACGTACTCCTTTTCCTATTTGGAACCAGTCTGTTGTTCCATGTCCAGTTCTAACTGTTGCTTCCTGACCTGCATACAGGTTTCTCAAGAGGCAGGTCAGGTGGTCTGGTAGTCCCATCTCTCTCAGAATTTTCCACAGTTTCTTGTGATCCACACAGTCAAAGGCTTTGGCATAGTCAATAATGCAGAAGTAGATGTTTTTCTGGAACTCTCTTGCTTTTTTGATGATCCAACAGATGTTGGCAATTTGATCTCTGGTTCCTCTGCCTTTTCTAAAACCAGCTTAAACATCTGGAAGTTCACGGTTCACGCATTGCTGAAGCCTGGCTTGGAGAATTTTGAGCATTACTTTACTAGCATGTGAGATGAGTGCAATTGTGTGGTAGTTTGAGCATTCTTTGACATTGTCTTTCTTTGGGAATGGAATGAAAACTGACCTTTTCCAGTCCTGTGGCCACTGCTTGAGTTTTCCAAATTTTCTGGATATGGTTTAATTTCTCTTGGGTTTTTACTCTATCTAAGAATAGAGTGGGGTGAGCCAAGCACTGGGGGTCATATGATAACACCATGTTTAACTATTCAAGGGCTGTCCAAGAGAAATTAAACCATATCCACAAAAAATCTTGTACATAAATGTTTATAGTAGCATTATTCACAATATCCCCTGAAACAATCCAAATGTCCATGACTGATGAATAGATAAACAAAATATGTTATATACATATACTGGAATATTACTCATGCATAAAAAGGAATAAAGTATTAATACTGCCACAACATAGGCAAACCTTGAAAACATTATGCTAAGTGAAAAAAGCCAGTCACAAAAGACTGTGTATTGTATGATTCCTTTTATCTGAAATGTCTAGAATAGGAAAATTCATAGAGACAGAAAATAGATGAGTGTTCATCCAGGAATAAGAACTTGAGGGGGAAGGGGAAGTAACTGCTAATGGTTATAAGGTTTCTTAGAAGGGGTGTTAAAAATGTTCCAAAATTGATTATAATGATGGTTACACAACTCTGTGAATATGCTAAAAACCAGTGACTTGTACACTTTAAGTGGGTGAATTGTATGCCATGTGAATTATATCTCAATAAAGCCATTATTTTTGAAAAAAAAAATGGAAGAGAGGCAGAAGACGAGTCAGAGGGAAATGTGACTCTGGAAAGAAGTCAGAGTGCAGTGATGTGAGAACAACTCAATTGGCTTTTGCTGACTTTGAAGGTGGATGAATGGGCCATCTGCCGAGGAATGTGGGTGCCCTCTAGAGGTTGTAAAAGGCAAGGAAATGGATTCTCCATCACAGTTTCCAGAAAAGAATGCAGCCTTGAAGACGCCTTGATTATAGCTCAGTAAGACCAATGTCAAACTTCTAACCTCCAAAATTGTAACATAATAAATATGTGTTATTTTTAACCAGCTAAATTTGTGGTGATTTGTTACAGCAACAATAGAAAAATAATGTGCCATATCTTTCATAGTTATGTCCAGCCTAAATATTTTTTAATGTTGCTATAGTTTTATAATTATTCAAATGGCCGTCTATCATTCCAAGGAGCTGAAGCACTGTTGTTCCTTAACCATACCTTATTTGAACTTTAGATGTGAGAAGAGCTTTCTGCATTTTCCTTTTTTAAATTTCATTATTTTTCGAAGCATGTTTTACCAGAAATTAAATATTTTCTATATTTAACTTAAAAAACTCTTAAATCCACTTGAAATTTAACTTGATATATAGCATAAGGTGAGAGCGTCTTTTTTCCTAATTTGTTTTTTCAACAACATATGGTAAATGATTTTTCCCTTTCTGTTTTGTAATGCTTTCTTTATTAAATATTCAATTTTGAACAAAAAAGCTCATTTTTCTAGGCTGCTGATTCTCTTCTGCTGACTGATTTGTATCTATTCTTGAGCCAGTATTTCATTGTTCGAATTCTTACTGCTTTTTAGTACGTGTAAGTTCCTGTGAGGACTAGTCTTCTTTATTGCACTTCTTTTAAATAGTATGTACTTTTAAAACTTATTTTAAAATTTTTTATTGAGATATAATTGACATATGTGTGCGTGCGTGCTAAGTTGTGTCCAGCTCTTTGTGACCTTTGTAGAGAAACCATGCTCCTCTGTTCATGGGATTCTCTAGGCAAGAATACTGGAATGGATTGCCACGCCCTCCTCCAGGGGATCTTCTCGACCCAGGGATTGAACCTGTGTCTCCTTCATTGGCAGGCGGATTGTTTTCCACTGAACCAACTGGGAAGCTATAATCAACATCCCAAGTGGCGCCAGTGGTAAAGAATCCACCTGCCAATATAGGAGATGCAGGAGACACGGATTCAATCCCTGGGTCGGGAGCCTACTCCAGTATTCTTGCCTGAAAAATCCCATGGACAGAGGAGCCTGATGAGCTATAGCCCAAAGAGTCCCAAAGAGTTAGACGTGACTGAACACAAGTATAGCTGTAGTATAGATATGTAGATATAGATATCTATAGATAGATACAGATAGACATAGATATATATCCTGTATACATGTAGTCTCTATAGTTGACATACAGCATTATATTAGTGTCAGGCCTTATTACACTTTTGTTTAATTTTTAAATTTTTTTTTCAGATGAATTTTGATTTTTTGTTTCCAGCTCCTAGAAAAATCTCATTGAGAGTATCCTTGGCAAACACCATCAAAACCAGTCAGAACCCTCAAACACCTGACCCTACTTCTCCTATTTCCATTTTTTCACAGACTTCAATTATAGTGGAGCCATTTCTTTTGTATCTTCCTTATGGATTGTTTTTCTTTTTATGAGTCTTTGTGTATTCTTTTTTCAGTCCAGGTTGCACTTCTCACAATGAAACTATCTATGATTTGTCTTAGGAGCTTTTCTCGATAGCTTGGTGTATGAAGACTGTGAGCATTGGAATCAGACAGCCTTGGGCTTGAATCTCAGCTCTGTCACTTACTAGCCATGTGGCTTGGAATGAGTCACATACCTTCCTTGCACATCAGTTTCCTTTTTAAAATGAGGTTAACAGTGTCTTCTTTGCAGTGTTCTCAACTGAATCATAGCTAATGTATACACAGAATCTCATGAGATCCCTGGCACATAGGAGACTATCAATGAGTATCACTTTATATTCATCTCATGATTTTATTATCCACCCTGGTTAAACCATAAATTCTTTAAGAATAAGGGCCATGTATTATTCTTACATATATATCCCATGGAACCCAGGATATAATAAGTGCTTAATAAACATTTATCATTTCAATTTCCTCCTCCCTTTCCCTTTCATTCTCTAAAGCTCCTGTTGCAGCCCCATCTCCTTTATGACTCATCCTCACCACCTTCACCACACCCAGACTAGGTGGGTGAATGCAGCTGAATGATGTAAAATGGAGAACAAGGGACAAAAATACAGGTTAATGGGATACAGTCCATTAGATTTCTACCACTAACTTTTTGTATAATTTGTGTATTTTGTGGAAAGGGAGTTATTATTGAGTTCTTGTCAATGTGCCCCAAATGTTGCACATATGCTAGGGCTTTTTATCAGACCATTTAAAACTCAAGTCAAAATGAGAAAATATTTTCAAAAAACATATATGATAAAGGACTGTTACCTAAGATATGCAACGAACTCTTAAAACTCAACAGTCAGAATATAAACAATCCTTTTTAAAAAATGGGCCAAAGACCTTAACAGACACTTCACCAAAGAACACATACAGATGGCAAATAAGCATATGAAAAGGTGTTCTACATCATATATCATCAGGGAAATACAATTAAAACAAAAATGAGATACTTCTAGATACCTGTTAAAATGGCCAAAATTTAGATACTGACAAACACCAAATGCTGACAAGGTCGTGGAGCAACAGGGACTCTCGTTCACTGGTTGGAGGCAACGGCCATTTTGGAAGACAGTGTGGTAGTTTCTTACAAAAGTAAATACACTCTTACCATATAATCCAGCAATTGTGTTCCTTGGTATTTACCCAAAGGAGCTAAAAACTTATTTTTACACAAAAACCTGCACACAGATGTTTACATAATTGCCAAAACTTGGAAGCAACCTAGATGCCCTTTGAATGGGTGAATAAACAGTGGTATTTTCAGACAGTAGAATATTCAGTACTAAAAAAAAAAGTGAGCTATCTAGCCATGAAAAGCCACAGAGACACCTTAAATGCACGTTACTGAGTGTTAGAAATCAGTCTGAAAAGATTATTCCAACTAGTTGACATTCTGAAAAAGGCAAAGCTATGGAGACAGTGAAAAGAGCAGTGGTGCCAAGGGTTGAGGGGAGGGAGGGATGAACAGGCAGAGCAAGGAAGGTTTTTATGGCAGTGAAAATACTTTGTATAATACTATGATGATAGATACATATCCTAAGTACCACACCAAGAGTTGAACCCTAATGCAAACTATGGACTCTGGGTAATTATGTGGTGTCAGTGTAGGTTCATCAGGTGTAACAATTGTGTCACTCTGGTGGGATGTTGCTAATGGGGAAGGTTATGCATGTATGGGTGGGCTTCACTGGTGGCTCAGAAGGTAAAGCGTCTGCCTGCAATGCAGGAGACCTGGGTTCAATCCCTGGGTCAGGAAGATCCCCTGGAGAAAGAAATGGAAATCCACTCAAGTACTCTTGCCTGGAAAATTCCATGGACAAAGGAGCCTGGTAGGCTGCAGTCCATGGGATTGCAAAGAGTCAGACATGATTGAACGACTTCACTATGCTTGTATGGGGTGGGAAGTATATGGGAATTCTTTGTATCAATACCTTATTCTCAATTTTGCTGTGAACCTGAAACTGCTCTAAAAAAAAAAAATAAAGTCTTTAACAGCAGCAACAATAGCAAAAAAATAACAATGTCCAACCCTCACCGTATTATACTCATTTTTCAGACAAGAAAATGTAGAAACAGAGAAGTTAAGTGGCAGAACCAGGACTTCTGTCTCAATTTCTTTGCATTCCAAGCCCATGGTCTTTCTATTCTATCACACTGTAGTGATGCCGACAGTGGCCTGCCAGTGACCTCTTGGTCCTCACCATTCCCATACTCGCCTTCAACTTCCTACCTGGAGCCCCTGTGCCTCTCCTTCTCAGATGGCAGAAATGTGCATGGTCCATTTGCCAGATAGGCCAGAAGGACCAGGAGTTGATGTGCTGGGGAGCAGCCCTTGATAACAATAGAAGTATCAGTGGGTAACAGTCCCAGCCTTCTCACCTAGTAAGAGAGACCATGGGGCTATAAACTGTGGTGAGGGCCTTGGCTGAGATCAAGGACTCCACCTTTCTGTGATAACTTAGCAGTTCAGAGTGGGCATTTAGAAACTTCCTAAAGCAACTAGACCAAGATATTCTGTGTCTTTTGATTTTAATTAATTTTAAAAGACTTATACTTTGTATGCCTGTTTTTTAAATTTTGCTTTTCCAGTGATTCATTTTTGTTGTATTTACAAAAGTCTTGTTCAGTGGATTGGACATTTAAAAAAAAATGGGTCCTTCACCACGAGAGTTTGAGAAACACTCTTCTATAGCAAGGGGCTGACAAACTACAGCCATTGGGTTGGCTGCCTGGTTTTGCAAATAATGTTTTACTGCAAATCCATTCATTTACATATTGTCTCTGGCTACATTTTTTCTACAATGGCAGAATTGAGTCATCATGACAGACATTCCATGGCTCCCAAAGCCTGAAATATTTACTCTCTGCCCTTTATAGGAAAAGTTCTCTGACCTCTGTTCTCCTATCTCTCCCACTTGCCCAGCCAAGTTGAGCTGCAGTGCTTGCTTGTTAACATACCTTCTATTGCCTTCTTTCCCTCCTTGGTCTCATTTTCTCACTCCCTGCCAGTGCTTGTTAGAGCGCCTCCCAAATAAATGACTTGTACTCACACTCGTGACCCCAGGTCAACTTCTGGGGGAACCCAGAATGCACACCTCCTGTCCTCATTTGTCCTAGTTTTTGGCCAGATTTCCTAGCAGAGTAGGGACCACTTCCTAGCAGCGTCACCCTCAGCACAGCAATTAAGCTGTCAGTCCTGTCTCTTCTGTAGCACTGGGTGAAAATTAATCTTTGTGGGCGTGCATTTTTCTAATTCATTTACTCTTATCTTGTCAAGAGGCAACTCAGTGCCAGGGAAAGGATAAAGAGAGGGAGGAGGAAAGAAAATCCCATCTTGCCCTACATGGGGATGCTACCTCCAAGCAGGCACCACAGTACCCTGGCTCGGAGCTGATCCTGAGGTGTCCGCGCACCTGAGTCTTGGCCTGTGGTGCTCAGCCTCACTGGACATGGCCAAGTCATGGGCACCCCCACGGTACTGCTACTGCTTTCATTTGTCTCTGTCTGCCTCTCCTAATTACTTAGGTCACTTCAGACTTTAATTCTGTCTCCTAAAGTGTAACACCACCATAATTAGGCCGTATGTTAATTAGCAAGATGACGTCTTGTCACTCATGAGAAATGTGGATCATCCCAGAAGGTACCATAGAAAGGGGCAGTCCAGTGGAAGGAGGAAGTGTGAGGAGGCTGGAAAGGACCCTGTGCTTAGCCAAAATCCCTGGAGAGCCAGAGAAAATGGCGGGATGTGAGAGGGGGAAAGGATGGGGTCACACAAAGAAAAAGAGTTAGGCTTGACCTCTTTTCCACTCCAGGAATGAGATGTAAGCCAGGAGGCAAGCCTGAGGCCGAGAAGCCCCCAGGGATGGCAGAGTCTCCTGCAGGACTGGATGTGGCCAGGGCTGAGGTCAAGGCCCCGAGGGCAGCCGTGGGCAAGGTGAGTGTCAGCCATGCTCCCATCTCTTATCTTTGGAAGCTTGTGGGGGATGCCAGTTCCAAAACCACAGCCAGGCTCTGCCTCTCTGGCCACATGCAGTGCCCTCCGGGAAATCTGAAAGAGTGGGGTCCTGGGGGTTTGGGGACTGTTTCTACATGCTCTTCACTAACTTAATGTTGGTTTCCCCGTTTTCTGTTAACTAAACTTATTTTCTGTTAACTAAACTTATTTTCTGACAGTCTTGGGATAAGAAAGTTGGAAAAAGGATGGAGTAGGTCTTGATGGCTTTCTCTTTCAGGTAGTGTCACCTTTATTACTCAGGAGATGATTTTTCCAGGAAACTCAGGGAATTCACAATTGGGCACAATGTCATATGAGTTATAAAGATATTAACCACCCTCCAGCTTGTTACCAAAAAACATAATGTGATGGGTACTTGTTCTGTTATCATGCAACCAATGGATGAAAAGGACTAGGACTTTTAAGTTCCATGTTTGCCTGGATTTCAGAAGGCATTTGACACAAAATCTCTCAAAGCGTACCAAAGAGGACATTTTGAGGGGTAAAGTTTGTGGTAATAATAGTATTAGTAAGTATTATTATTTTTGCTAGTATTTGTTGAATTCCTCCTAGTGTACTCCAAATCATTACAAGCATTACTTCTAATACTCCTAAACAATCCTTTAAGGGCAGTATCATTACCCCTATTCAATGTAAGGCTCATGGACGTTGAAACACAGTCAAAGATCACACTGCCGGTTGAGATGAAACTGAAATCCATGTTTCTTTGTTTAATTTGGACTCTTAATGTACTGAGGTCACTAACCTTGTTCTATAAAGGGCCAGGTATTTTCAGCTTTGCCCTTCACATAGTGAATGTTGCAGCCTCTCAGTTCAGCTCTGTAGCATGAAGGCAGCCATAGATAAAACATTAATGAATGTGTCTGTGTCCCAGTCACACATGATTCACAGACACTAACATTTGTTTTTAATGTCAGTTTCATATGTCATACATTATTGTTGTTCTTTGAATTTCCGCCCCCCCCCACCCAAGTATTTCAAGGTGGTAAAATCATTCTGTTCATGGGCCATACAAAAACAGGTGGCAGCCCCAGATTGGCCCTTGGGCTGAGATTTGCTGGACCTGCATTGTACGAAGCTGTCTAACATTGACTTCTGAAAAAAGAGAATGCAACTGAGCTATGTATTTTACCCGAGGGAGCCAAGTCAGCTTACTTGGCTGTAGGAAACAGTCTTTCTCATTCTGGCTCTACTATCAAGTTAAATGTGTAGATGTAGGGACATCTCAAAACTACTGAATCTTGCTCTCCTCGTCTCCCAAATGAAATCCCTCACAGCTCCACTGTTCTTTGATCCTAATCAGAGTGTTCCTGCAGTCAGAATTTGGGTCTAAGATGACTGCTTTGCATGGTTTCATCATCAGTATGGGAAGGACTAGGGGAGAAGCAGGTTTGTGGATGCCAGTACATTCAGTTGTGAACAAGTTAAGTTTGAAGCACGTGATAGATTTAAGTGGAGGCAGTTGTGTATAAGCACCCAGAGATGGGGGAGAAGACAGGACTGGAGATTGAAACCTGGGAGTAAGCAGCATGTGGACTGAGTCTGGGTATAGTGTGGCACTGAGTAAGATCTTTAGGGCAAGCCTTTATAATGCGGGGACTGTTGACCCGGTGTGCTTGTGCTCAGTCACTCAGTCGTGTCGGGCTCTCTGATTCCTCATGGATGTAACCCACCAGGCTCCTCTGTCCATGGGATTTTCCCAGCAGGAATACTGGAGTGGACTGCCATTTCCTCCTCCAGGGGATCTTTCCAACCCAGGGATCGAACCTGCCTCTCCTGTGGCTCTTGCATTGGCAGGTGGATTCTTTAGCACTGAGCTGTCTGGGAATCCACAATGACCCTTGGAGTGGGATAGTTCTTTGTTGCAGGGACTCTTCTGTCCTACAATATACATTGTAGGGTATTTATCAGCATCCCTGGCCTCTACCCACTAGATACCATTAGCACACCTCTCACCCTGCCCCCCTCCCACCCTGTTCCTCAATTAAAAATGTCTACTGACAATCCCAATTGGCCTCTGGGGTGAAAAATCACCCTTGGTAGAGTATCAGTATTTTAGGGAAAAGACTGAGGTTGGGCTCCAAGGACTCTGTCTTTGGAGGTCAGAAATAAGAGAAGGAGATGGGAAAAGAGACTGAGAAGGAGAGGCCAGGGAAGTAGGAAGAAAACTCCTATGTGGGGTCCCAACTTGCTTAGGCTGGACTTGGCTGAATGGTTGCTGAAAGGCAGAGGTGAAAATTAGACAGGAAGTGATGTCCCCTAGCCCCAGTGAGCTCCGCCATATTTCCTCTGTGAGCCCCCCAGTGGTAGAAGGGCCAGGGGCGCAGGAAGCACTAAGGCCATGTGCGTTTTCCAGCCGCATGGAATCTGAAGACAGTGCAGTGGGCAGAGCGTTTTCTGGTAGGGAATGGCAGTTAAACTAAATAGGAGGTTAAAAGTAATGTTTAGAAACCAAAGATAGAGACCTTTACATGTTTCTTCTTCTTTCACATTTTATTTTTAGAATAATCCGCAGAGGACAAAAACACTATTGTCTGGGTGCAAGAGAAAAATAAGAACAGAAATAGAGTTGCTGTGGTTTTGAGGAAAAGCAAAAATGACTTAAGACTTGGAGCTTTTGCCGTCCTGAACTGTAGGATGGACTCTCTTTTATGATCTCTTCCCTTACTTTGTGCCTAATGGTGGTATTTTTAAGAAGTGAGTAGATTTTGTGAACTTTATACATTTGAAAATCGGAGAGCTGACTTAAGAAAGGTTGATTATAAAAGTTAAAAAAAATAAATCCCTCACATTGAATTTAGCGTCATTAGACAGGAGTGTCTCTTTGCCACACTCCTGATACTAAAAGATGAAAAAAAGGGGAAATGTCTGCTTTTTCCTTTTTATTTAAGTCTTCTTTCTCCAAAACGGAGACAATAAATTTACCTCATGAAATTGTTAAATAAACGCACCCAACAGTCCTTTGTGCATAGCTGGACTTCCATAGATGTTTAAAAATAATAATAATGTGTATCCTGGTTGTGGTGGTGGTTATACATGTCTAAACGTAATAAAATGCCACAGAACTAGACACTGCACACTTACCTCCAAAAAAGTGAGACAAAGGAGTGAAATCTAAATAAGATTATTAGTTAATGTCACTATATTGTCTCAGTGTCAGTTTCCTGGTTTTGGCAGTGGACTATAGGTACTAAAGATGTTCCCACTGGGCCAGGCTGGGTAGAGGGTACACAGACATCTGTATTATTTTTGTAGCTTCTTATGAGTGTTAAACTTTTTCAAATAACAAGTGTTTAAAAGAAAAAAATAATTAGGTGTTGAAATAGATTGGAAAGATTGCCTGTTTGTGACAATTTGTTGCTCAGAAGCATAGTGGTTTATTTTTATTTTAATGGCGACTCCTCTCATGAGTAAGCCCAATTATCAGGTTTTATTTATAAACAACAAAACAAAATCTAATCAATATATGTTGAGGCTAATGCAGTAGGTTATAATACAGACCATGAACATAAATTGAAATTAACTATGCAGTCACAAAGCCCAATGGAAGGAAGAAGTCTGAAATGAAACAGGATTATCATTTATCTTTAGTTTGGGCATGTTTTATCTTTGGATAGTCCAGGATTCATCTAAATTTGCCAGAGATTGAAATCTTTGCCGAACACATCCTTAAATTCCCTGAGAAGTATAAAGTAGAGGTGGCTTGCCTACTTTTCTGTTGAGAATTTCTACTTCAGCAGACTTTGGGGAGGGCAAGCCTCCTCTGTCTTGCTGATATGCGTAAGATGTGATCTATTTATATTACAAACCATATGCAGAGCCTGGCAAGCCTCTCTGTAAATGACATCATTGGCTCTGCCCTAAAATAGAAGGCTGGGAATGGGGCACCAAAGACATTAGGGGACCTTTCACAATCGTTATGCCTCTTGGTGCTGATGGAACCAAAAGGATGAACAAAATCTATGAGTTCTGGTAAGAAGAATAAATAATAAATACCCATCAAAGAGAACAAGATGCCCTCTTTGGTCTTCTTTGCAGGTTGTCAAAGTCAAGTTCTTGAGGCTCGAGTACTTTTTAGTGGGTTTTCCTTTTTGTGTGTGTTGCACAAATGCTACTGCTGCTGCTACTAAGTCGCTTCAGTTGTGTCCAACTCTGTGCAACCCCATAGATGGCAGCCCACCAGGCTCCCCCATCCCTGGGATTTTCCAGGCAAGAACACTGGAGTGGGTTGCCATTTCCTTCTCCAATGCATGAAAGTGAAAGATGAAAGGGAAGTCGCTCAGTCGTGCCCAACTCTTAGCGACCCCATGGACTGCAGCCTATCAGGCTCCTCCATCCATGGGATTTTCTAGGCAAAAGTACTGGAGTGGGGTGCCATTGCCTTCTCCGTGCACAAATACAAGTACAGATAATTTCAGATTTATTATACTGATGGGCCTCCTTCAAAGTGTGATGAGTTTTATATAGAGCTTCATTCAAAGCAACCAGTATTTTTAGAACATTTGTCCAGTGGTAAGTAATTAGATTTATCTTTAAGGAAATAGAGAAGAGCAGTTGCTGACCTCAAAAGGCTCCTAGACAAGTAGGAAAAGATGAGAAAACAAAGAAGTATATCACAAAATGACAAGCACAGTGAGAAAGGCACATATAAGGGTCAAAGAAAGATATAAGGGAGACATCATTAACTATTCAGGACAGCATGGCTTAAACTGGGTCTGAAAAAAAGATGTATTCTTGGGCTGTGTTGAGTTTACTACAATAATTTAAAATTTCTGTGTTTTCATTTATTTTTAAAAAATATTTATTTCTTTGGCTTCACTTAATCTTAGTTGCAACAACTTTGATCTTTATTATGGCTTATGGGATCTTTTTAGCTGCTGCGTTTTCATTTAGGTGGAAATTATATGTTTTTATATATATATATATATATATACACTTACATACATATTTTTCCAGTTATCTGGCTATATCTAACTTAACATTTTTTTTTATTATAGTAGGAACATTTAACATGCGGTCTATTCTTTTAACACTTTTTTTAAGTGCACAATACATTATTGTTAACTCCGGTCCTATGTTGTACAGCAAAGCTCTAGAACTTATTCATCTTTTCTATTTGAAACCTTATATCCATTGAGTAGCTTCTCCTTGTTTCCGCCTCCTCTCAGTGCCTGGCAATCACCAGTCAACTCTCTGCCTCTATGGGTTTGACTACTCTCACTTTCTCATATAAATGAAATCATAGAATATTTGTCTTTTTGTGACTGGCTTATTTCTCTTAGCATAATGTCCTCCACGTTCATTCATGTGGTCCCATTTCCATGATTTCCTTATTTTTCAAGGCTGACTAATATTCCATTTAAAAAATATTCTATATTTTTAAAAAATCAGTCCTGAATATTCATTGGAAGGACTGATGCTGAAGCTGAAACTCCAATAGTTTGGTCACCTGATGAAAAGAACTGACTCATTAGAAAAGAACCTAATGCTGGGAAAGATTGAAGGCGGGAGGGGACGGGGACGACAGAGGATGAGGTGGCTGGATGGCATCACCGACTCAGTGGACATGAGTTTGAGTAAACTCTGGGAGTTGGTGATGGACAGTGAGGCCTGGCATAATGCAGTCCATGGGGTCGCAAAGAGTCAAACACGACTGAGCAACTGAACTGAACTGAACTGAATATTCCATTGTATAAATAGGCCACATTTTCTTTATCCATTCATTGTCTCTGGATATATAGGTTGTTTCCACATGGAAGTTATTGTGAATTGGATGAACCTGTATCTTACATGGTTTCAGTGCATTTACATCTATGTACTGTTGCAGTGAGTGTTTTGCTTTAGTTTGAAAGTAGGTAAGAAAACTGAGTCATTCCAGAGCGCAGGGTAGTTGGGAACATGGAATTGAAAGAACCTGGACTAGAGCATTAGTGGTATATTCTGAGCTCCAATGGATGTTTTGCATATATGCCATCTTTGTCCTAACTAGCAAAACTTCCTTAATAGGAAGTGTAGTAGTATATACATAGTCAAGGAAAAATTTGTGTGCTCCTAATTTCATCCACAACTAGATAAGATATCCTTTGTGCCTGAATAATGCCCAGTGCTTTCAGTGAACACAAAAGCTGAACCTGTGACAGATCCTTTCCCCCTTCTCCATATTCTTGTCATGAGCAAGGCAGCAGTAATTTAAATATTTCAGTGAAAAAGCCAAAGGAGCTATAGATACACTGGCAGTGTATCAATCAGAAATTACATTCAACTGCTAGTAATAAAAACCCATAAAAGGATGGCTTAAATGACAGTTTTTATTAAGTCTGGAGTCCAAGATTGTTATGGTGGTTATATGATTTAACCGGGGACAGATGTTCTTTTGATTTTGTGTGTTGTCTTCCTGATCCCTCTCTTCTCGAAATGGCAGTCAGAGCTCCTGCCATCATAGTTTCATTTCAGGCATAAAGAAGGAGAACAGCAAAGAGAAATGAAGGCGTATGCCAGCTGTGTAAACCCTTTAAAATTGCCTTCTTGTAAGTTCCCTTCAGTGACTTTTACTTATCTCACTGATAAGGAGCTTTCTGAAATACTCCTAATTGTAAAGTGAAAGTGAAAGTTGCTCAGTTGTGTCCAACTCTTTGCAACCCCATGGACTATACAGTCCATGGAATTCTCCAGGCCAGAATACTGGAGTGGGTACCTGTTCCCTTCTCCAGGGGATCTTCCCAACCCAGGGATCGAACCCAGGTCTTCCACATTGCAGGTGGATTCTTTACCAGCTGAGCCACAGGAAATTTCATTTTTAGCTTGTTATATATCATCCTTTCAAATAATCTCAAGGTTCATGTAACTCAGAAAAGATAAAATAATATTTGATAGACAGCTAGTAGCCTCTACAACATGGAGATCTTATTATCACTGAGCTGTTGATCAAGCTTCAGTGACTACCCACTTCCAGATGTCTTGAAATAAACTCCTAAGCATTTAAGGTACTGTTATTTAGATGTTTGTTATTTGCAGCTAAATACATTCCTAACTGAAGCCAATATAAGCACTGCTTATTGAAGTTTAATTTTTAGAATGGACTCTTTGACCAGGAATCGCAAATTCAAATATATTCAGAACTAGGTAGGTGATGTGAGTGGGTGATAACTGTTGAGGAGGGGGCATGGCGAACTGGAGAATGAGTATCCCATCTGAAGTGGGCCCCCGCTACTATGGAGAACAGTATGGAGGTTCCTCAGAAAACTAAAATAAAGCTACCATATGACACAACAGTCCCACTCCTCTCATATATCTGGACAAAAACATGATTCAAAAAGATACATGCACCTCTATATACATAGCAGCACTATTCACAATAGGCAAGACATGGAATCAACCTAAGTGTCCATCAACAGAGGAATGGATAAAGAAGATGTAGTACATATATACAAGGGGATACTACTCAGCTATAAAAAAGAACAAAATAATGCCATTTGCAACAACATGGATGCAGCTAGAGACTCTCATACTAAGTGAAGTAAATCAGAAAGAGAAAGACAAATACTATGCAATATCACTTATATGTGGAATCTAAAATATGACACAAATAAACCTATCTACAAAACATGCTTATAGAAATAGAGATCAGACTCATGCTTGCCAAGGTGGGGGGTAAAATGGGAGTTTGGAGTTAGCAGATGCAAACTATTATACTTAGAATGGATAAATAACAAGGTCCTACTCCATAGCACAGGGAACTATATCCAGTTTCCTGGGATAAACCATAATGGAAAAGAATATTGAAAAAAAATGTATATATGTGTAAAACTGAGTCACTTTGCTGTATAGCAGAGATTGACACAACATTGTAAATCAACTATAGTTCAATTTTGAAAAATAAAATGGAATAGAATAATCAGGTGGGCTGCTCCTGCTGCTATTGAACTGAGAGGCTAGTTTTCATACAGGACTGCCAGCCTACTGTTACCAGATTTAAATAAAAGAATTAAGAGAACTGGAAGGCTAGATCTTTATGCATATCATGGGGTCAGAATTTTTTCATACCACAATATAGATAGGAAGAAACGAAATCTCATTTCATACTTTAGTCTGTAATTATGGCCTCTCCCAACCTCCCTTTTGCTGATTAGAAGGAAAACCCAAGAAAATAACACCACACAAAAGTCAATCCTGTGTAAGGGCTAGTCCCCTCTGAAAATTTGGAAAATGTTGCTGTCCTCTTTTTTAAATCATTAAGGTATAATTCAAATGCCATAATATTCACCCTTTGAAAGTTTATGATTCAGTAGTTCTTAGTATATTCACAAAGTTATGCAACAACTGCACTGTCTAGCTCCAGAACATTTTATCACCTCAAAAAGAAAAATACCCTTTAGGAGTCACTCCCCTTTCCCCAGCCCCTGGTAACTACTAATCTACTTTCTGTCCCTGCAGATTTGCCTACTCTCATTTCAGTTCAGTCGCTCAGTCGTGTCCGACTCTTTGCGACCCCATGAATCGCAGCACACCAGGCCTCCCTGTCCATCACTGACTCCCAGAGTTCACTCAAACTCACGTCCATTGAGTCAGTGATGCCATCTAGCCATCTCATCCTCTGTCGTCCCCTTCTCCTCCTGCCCCCAATCCCTCCCAGCATCAGAGTCTTTTCCAATGAGTCAACTCTTCGCATGAGGTGGCCAAAGTACTGGAGTTTCAGCTTTAGCATCATTCCTTCCAAAGAAATCCCAGGGCTGATCTCCTTCAGAATGGACTGGTTGGATCTCCTTGCAGTCCCAGGGACTCTCAAGAGTCTTCTCCAACACCACAGTTCAAAAGCATCAATTCTTCAGCGCTCAGCTTTCTTCTCAGTCCAACTCTCACATCCATACATGACTACTGGAGAAACCATAGCCTTGACTAGACGGACCTTTGTTGGCAAAGTAATGTCTCTGCTTTTGAATATGCTATCTAGGTTGGTCATAACTTTCCTTCCAAGGAGTAAGCGTCTTTTAATTTCATGGCTGCAGTCACCATCTGCAGTGATTTTGGAGCCCAGAAAAATAAAGTCTGACACTGTTTCCACTGTTTCCCCATCTATTTGCCATGAAGTGATGGGACCAGATGCCATGATCTTCGTTTTCTGAATGTTGAGCTTTAAGCCAACTTTTTCACTCTCCTCTTTCACTTTCATCAAGAGGCTTTTTAGTTCCTCTTCACTTTCTGCCATAAGGGTGGTGCCATCTGCATATATGAGGTTATTGATATTTCTGCCGGCAATCTTGATTCCAGCTTATGCTTCTTCCAGCCCAGTGTTTCTCATGATGTACTCTGCATATATGTTGCCTACTCTAGACATTTCATATAAATGGAATCATATAATGGCTCTCTTTGTTTGGTTTCTTTCACTTGGTATAATGTTTTTAGGGTTTATCCATGTGTTACATGTATGAATACTTCATTCCTTTTTATGTCTGAATAATATTCCACTGTATTGATAGACCACATTTTGTTTATGTCCATTGATGGACATTTGGGTTATTTCCACTTTAGGGCTATTACAGATAATGCTGCTGTGAACATCTGTGCATAGTTCTTTGTATGAACATATTTTTTCACTTTTGTTAGATATTTACCTAGGGATGAGCGCCGAAGAATCGATGCTTTTGAACTGTGGTGTTGGAGAAGACTCTTGAGAGTCCCTGGGACTGCAAGGAGATCCAACCAGTCCTTTCTGAAGGAGATCAGCCCTGGGATTTCTTTGGAAGGAATGATGCTAAAGCTGAAACTCCAGTACTTTGGCCACCTCATGCGAAGAGTTGACTCATTGGAAAAGACTCTGATGCTGGGAGGGATTGGGGGCAGGAGGAGAAGGGGACGACAGAGGATGAGATGGCTGGATGGCATCACTGACTCAATGGACGTGAGTTTGAGTGAACTCTGGGAGTTGGTGATGGACAGGGAGGCCTGGTGTGCTGCGATTCATGGGGTCGCAAAGAGTCAGACACGACTGAGTGACTGAACTGAACTGATATTACTGGGTTATATGGGAACTTTGGTTTTGACTTTTTGAGCAACTGTCAAACTGTTCCCCAAAGTGGCTACACCAGTTTACATTGTCGTTAGCAGTGTATGAGGGTTACAGTTTCTCCACCTTACCAACTCTTGTTATTATCTGTCTTTTTTGATTCTAGCCATTCTAGTGGGTTGCTGTTGTTCAGTCGCTCAGTCATGTCCAACTCTGCGACCCCATGGACTGCAGCACACCAGGCTTCCCTGTACTTCACCATCTCCTGGAGTTTGCTCAAACTTGTGTCCATTCAGTTGGTGATGCCATCCAACAATCTTGTCATTTGCTGTCCCCTTCTCCTCCTGCCTTCAATCTTTCCCAGAATCAGGGTCTTTTCCAATGAATCGGCTCTTTGCATCAGGTGGCCAAAGTATTGGGGCTTCAGGTTCAGCTACAGTCCTCCCACTGAATATTCAGGGTTAATTTCCTTTAGGATTGACTGATTTGATCTCCTTGCTATCCAAGGGACTCTCAAGAGTCTTCTCCAACACCACACTTTGAAGGATGAATTATGTGGCATTCAGTCTTCTTTATGGTTCAACTCTCACATCCATACATGACTACTGGAAAAATCATAGCTTTGACTAGATGGACCTTTGTCAGTAAAGTAATGTCTCTGCTTTTAAATACTCTGTCTAGGTTTGTCATAGCTTTTTTTCCAAGGCGCAATTGTCTTTTAATTTCATGGCTGCAGTCACTGTCTGCAGCGATTTTGGAGCCCAAGAAAATAAAGTCTGTCACTGTTCCCATTGGTTCCCCGTCTATTTGCCATGAAGTGTTGGGACCAGATGCCATGATCTTAGTTTTTTGAATGTTTAGTTTTAAGTCAGCTTTTTCACTCTCCTCTTTAACCTTCATCAAAAGGCTCTTTAGTTCTTCTTCACTTTCTGCCATAAGGGTGGTGTTATCTGCATATTTGAGGTTATTGATATTTCTCCTGGCAATATTGATTCTAGCTTATGCTTCATCCAGCCTTGCATTTCACATGATGTACTCTGCATATAAGTTAGTGGTATGAAGTGGTATCTCCTGGTGGTTTTGATTTTTATTTCTTTAATGACTAATAATGTTGAACTTCTTTTTGTGTGCTCATTGGCCATTTGTGTATCTACTGTGAAGAAATGTCTATTTAAATCCTTTACATATTTAAAAATTATATTGTCTTTTTATTATTGAGCAGTATGCTTTTAACACAGTTTGAAATGTATGTTGTTTTCATATTTTGTAGGTCACAAATGGTTGAATCTGGCAAGTAAAATGGTTCAAACTAGTATAAAAATACCCAGTATTTTGGCCAAATGTCTACCTATCATATTTCAGTTAAGCTTTAATTATATAAATACATATTTTAAACATGTATTCTAAACCTTGTGTTATATCAAATGTATTGTTTTACAAAATAGCCTTTTTTTTTTTTTTTTTTTTTTGGCTATGCTGTGTGGCTTGAGAAATCTAAGTTCCTGGGCCAGGAATCAAACCCAGACCGTGGCAGTGAAAGTGACAAATCTTAACCATTGCACCACCAGGGAATTCCATCCCAAATGCGTGGAATTCCACCTAGATTCCTTTTTCATTCTCACATTTGATGATGCATTTTTTCCAAACTCCCATACATGCACATGGACGTACACTTCTCTAGATAGAGCTGCTTGAAAACAGTGCCATGCTCACTTCCAATTGTTCACAGCCCTTTTTGAATCTGAGCGTGATGCCGCCAATAGAAATTTTATCATAATTCACGTATTAATGTGTATTACCTTGGACGTGGGGTATCTCTTCACAGCTGCTCCAGCAAAGTGCAGCCGCTGCACCTTACCTTGGATGAGGGGTATCTCCTCACAGCCACCCCTCCTGACCTTGAAAGTGGAGTAGCTCCTCTCGGCCTTCCTGCGCCTGCGCAGCCACCACTCCTTGGACATGGGGTTGCTCCTCTCGGCTGACGCCCCTGGCCTTGGGCATGGGGTAGCTCCTTCTGGCCGCCACCCCTGACCTCGGGCATGGGGTAGCTCCTCCCGGCCGCTCCTGCACCATCGCAGCCTGGCACTCCTGGCCGCCGCCCCTGACCCCAGACATGGGGTAGCTCCTCTTGGCCGCCGCCCCTGACCTTGGGCAATGGGTAGCCCCCCTCGGCCACACTTCTGCATGGTCTGTGGCAGCTGGGGTGCTTCTACGTGGTCCGTTGCAACTGGTGTACTTCATGTCCAAGGTAAGAGAAACCCAAGTAAGACAGTAGGTGTTGTGAGAGGGCATCAGAGGGCAGACACACTGAAGCCATAATCACAGAAAAGTAGTCAATCTAATCACACGGCCCACAGCCTTGTCTAACTCAGTGAAACTAAGGCATGCCCTGTGGGCCCACCCAAGACGGGCGGGTCATGGTGTAGAGGTCTGACAGAATGTGGTCCACTGGAGAAGGGAATGGCAAACCGCTTCAGTATTTTTGCCTTGAGAACCCCATGAACAGTATGAAAGGGCAAAATGATAGGATACTGAAAGAGGAACTCCCCAGGTTGGTAGGTGCCCAATATGTTACTGGAGATCAGAGGAGAAATAACTCCAGAAAGAATAAAGGGATGGAGCCAAAGCAAAAACAGTGCCCACTTGTGGATGTGACTGGTAATGGAAGCAAGGTCCAAAGCTGTAAAGAGCAATATTGCATCGGAACCTGGAATGTTAGGTTCATGAATCAAGGCAAATTGGAAGTGGTCAAACAAGAGATGGCAAGAGTAAACGTCGACATTCTAGGAATCAGCGAACTAAAATGGACTGGAGTGGGTGAATTTAACTCAGATGACCATTATATCTACTACTGTGGGCAAGAATCCCTTAGAAGAAATGGAGTAGCCATCATGGTCAAAGAAAGAGTCTGAAATGCAGTACTTGGATGCAATCTAAAAAACGACAGAATGATCTCTGTTCTTTTCCAAGGTAAACCATTCAGTAGCACGGTAATCCAAGTCTATGCCCCAACCAGTAACACTGAAGAAGCTGAAGTTGAATGGTTCTATGAAGACCTACAAGACCTTTTAGAACTAACACCCAAAAAAGATGTCCTTTTCATTATAGGGGACTGGAATGCAAAAGTAGGAAGTCAAGAAACACCTGGAGTAACAGGCAAATTTGGCCTTGGAATACAGAATGAAGCAGGGCAAAGGCTAATAGAGTTGTGCCAAGAAAATACACTGGTCATAACAAACACCCTCTTCGAAAACACAAGAGAAGACTGTATACATGGACATCACCAGAAGACCGAAATCACATTGATTATATTCTTTGCAGCCAAAGATGGAGAAGCTCTATACAGTCAGCAAAAACAAGACCAGGAGCTGACTGTGGCTCAGATCATGAACTCCTTATTGCCAAATTCAGACTTAAATTGAAGAAAGTAGGGAAAACCACTAGACCATTCAGGTATGACCTAAATCAAATCCCTTATGATTATACAGTGGAAGAGTGGAAGTGAGAAATAGCTTTAAGGGATTAGATCTGATAGAGTGCCTGATGAACTATGGATGGAGGTTCGTGACATTGTACAGGAGACAGGGATCAAGACCATCCCCATGGAAAAGAAATGCAAAAAAGCAAAATGGCTGTCTGGGGAGGCCTTACAAATAGCTGTGAAAAGAAGAGAAGTGAAAAGCAAAGGAGAAAAGGAAAGATATAAGCATCTGATGCAGAGTTCCAAAGAATAGCACGGAGAGATAAGAAAGCCTTCCTCAGTGATCAATGCAAAGAAATAGAGGAAAACAACAGAATGGGAAAGACTAGAAATCTCTTCAAGAAAATTAGAGATACCAAGGGAACATTTCATGCAAAGATGGGCTCGATAAAGGACAGAAATGGTATGGACCTAACAGAAGCAGAAGATATTAAGAAGTGGTGGCAAAAATACACAGAAGAACTGTACAAAAAAGATCTTCACGACCCAGGTAATCACGATGGTGTGATCACTGGCCTAGAGCCAGACATCGTGGAATGTGAAGTCAAGTGGGCCTTAGAAAGCATCACTATGAACAAAGCTAGTGGAGGTGATGGAATTCCAGTTGAGCTATTTCAAATCCTGAAAGATGATGCTGTGAAAGTGTTGCACTCAATATGCCAGCAAATTTGGAAAACTCAACAGTGGCCACAGAACTGGAGAAGGTCAGTTTTCATTCCAATCCCAAAGAAAGGCAATACCAAAGAATGCTCAAACTACCGCACAATTGCACTCATCTCACACGCCAGTAAAGTAATGCTGAAAATTCTCCAAGCCAGGCTTCAGCAATACGTGAACCATGAACTTCCTTCCAGATGTTCAAGCTGGTTTTAGAAAAGGCAGAGGAACCAGAGATCAAATTGCCAACATCCGCTGGATCATGGAAAAAGCAAGAGAGTTCCAGAAAAACATCTATTTCTGCTTTATTAACTCTGCCAAAGCCTTTGACTGTGTGGATCACAACAAACTGTGGAGAATTCTGAAAGAGACCACCTGACCTGCCTCTTGAGAAATCTGTATGCAGGTCAGGAAGCAACAGTTAGAACTGGACATGGAACAACAGACTGGTTCCAAATAGCAAAAGAAGTACGTCAAGGCTGTATATTGTCACCCTGCTTATTTAACTTCTATGCAGAGTACATCATGAGAAACGCTGGGCTGGAAGAAACACAATCTGGAATCAAGATTGCCAGGAGAAATATAAATAACCTCAGATATGCAGATGACACCACCCTTATGGCAGAAAGTGAAGAGAAACTAAAGAGCCTCTTGATGAAAGTGAAAGTGGAGAGTGAAAAAGTTGGCTTAAAGCTCAACATTCAGAAAACGAAGATCATGGCATCTGGTCCCATCACTTCATGGCAAATAGATGGGGAAACAGTGGAAACAGTGTCAGACTTTATTTTTCTGGGCTCCAAAATCACTGCAGATGGTGACTGCAGCCATGAAATTAAAAGACGCTTACTCCTTGGAAGGAAAGTTATGACCAACCTAGATAGCATATTCAAAAGCAGAGACATTACTTTGCCAACAAATGTCCATCTAGTCAAGGCTATGGTTTCTCCAGTAGTCATGTATGGATGTGAGAGTTGGACTGAGAAGAAAGCTGAGCGCTGAAGAATTGATACTTTTGAACTGTGGTGTTGGAGAAGACTCTTGAGAGTCCGTTGGACTGCAAGGAGATCCAACCAGTCCATTCTGAAGGAGATCAGCCCTGGGATTTCTTTGGAAGGAATGATGCTAAAGCTGAAACTCCAGTACTTTGGCCACCTCATGCGAAGAGTTGACTCATTGGAAAAGACTCTGATGCTGGGAGGGATTGAGGGCAGGAGGAGAAGGGGACGACAGAGGATGAGATGGCTGGATGGCATCACTGAGTCGATGGACATGAGTTTGAGTGAACTCTGGGAGTTGGTGAAGGACAGGGAGGCCTGGTGTGCTGCAATTCATGGGTCGCAAAGAGTCGGACAGGACTGAGTGACTGAACTGAACTGAACTGAACTAATGTATATTAAGCTCTACAACATAAGCACTTAATTTATTGTAATAATCTGATTTTTTTAAGCTTGTAACAGTGGCACCTAGAGCTGAAGTCTGAAGTTGTTTCTCCACAAATGATGACTCAATCTGTGTTAAATTGATTTACCTTCCCTATATCATGTCAAGTGACCTCTGTAAGCTTTCAGACTGAGTTTGACTGAGGTCATTTCAGGTTAATGTATCTTCCCCACATATAACTTTGGTATTCAAAATGAAGTAATTGAGAGACTGCATGTCATATGAAAGGCTTAATAAGGACTTCATTTTTGATGGGATAATTTTGAGACAAAATCTTGCGTTAGATATGACTATGTGCAGAATTTGGGGAAGAAGGACTTCTGGGAATTTGGGTGAGGGAAGTTGGTTAAATCTTCATCTGCAGTAGCAAAATATTAATAGAAATTTGATTTTGATTAACCAAGATATTGTGACATAAAGCATACTGTATAAAGATGTTGAGGAAACTACTAGATGGTCAAATACCAGTAATCATTTCAGTTAGCAGCTGCCCTAAAAGTCATCTGTGCTCTGCCTGTTCATGTCTTCCTCCTCATAACCTCTGATAGCCACTGATCATTTTAATATTGCCATAGTTCTGTTTTTTCCAGTGTAATCTAGGTGGAATCAAACAGTATGTAGCCTTTTCTGATTGGCTTTTTTCACTTAGTTATATGAATTTCCTCCATGTTTTTTTCATGGCTTAATAGCTCGTTTATGTTTGGCACTGACTAATATTCCATTGTGTGGATATCCCACCATTTATTTATCTATTCACCTACTGGAGGACACCTTTTAAAAAAAAAAAACATTTATTTTTAATTGAAGAATAATTACTTTACGGTATTGTGTTGGTTTCTGCCAAACATGAACATGAATCAGCCATAGGTATACATATGTCCCTTCCTTCTTGAAACTCCCTCCCACCTCCCTCCCCATCCCACCCCTGTAAGTTGTTACAGAACCCCGGTTTGAGTTCCCTGAGTCATACAGAAAATTCCCATTGGCTGTCTATTTTATATGTGATAATGTATGTGATAGTTTGCTTACAAACTATACATAGTGATGCTTCCTAAGGCCCACTTGACTTCGCATTCCAGGATGTCTGTCTCTAGGTGAGTGATCACACCATTGTGATTATCTTGGTTGTGAAGATCTTTTTTGTACTACAGTTCTTCTGTGTATTCTTGCCACCTCTTCTTAATATCTTCTGCTTCTGTTAGGTCCATACCATTTCTGTCCTTTATTGTGCCCATCTTTGCATGAAAAGATCACTTGGTATCTCTAGTTTTCTTGAATAGATCTATACTCTTTCCCATTTTATTCTTTTCCTCTATTTCTTTGCATTGATCATTGAGGGAGGATATCTTATCTCCTTGCTATTCTGTGGAACTCTGCATTCAAATGAGTATATCTTTCCTTTTCTCCTTTGCCTTTTGCTTCTCTTCTTTTCTCAGCTATTTGTAAGGCCTCCTCAGACAACCATTTTGCCTTTTTGCATTTCTTTTTCTTGGGGATGATCTTGATCCCTGCCTCCTGTACAATATCACAAACCTCCGTCCATAGTTCTTCAGGCACTCCGTCTATCAGATCTAATCCTTGAAATCTATTTCCCACTTCCACTGTATAATCGTAAGGGATTTGATTTAAGTCATACCTGAATGGTCTAGTGGTTTTCCCTACTTTCTTCAATTTTAGTCTGAATTGGGCAATAAGGAGTTCATGATCTGAGCCACAGTCAGCTCCTGGTCTTGTTTTTGCTGACTATATAGAGCTTCTCCATCTTTGGAGAACAGATGATTATATTTGCAGAGAATATAATCAGTCTGATTTCGGTATTGACCATCTGGTGATGTCCATGTTTAGAGTATTCTCTTGTGTTGTTGGAAGAGGGTGTTTGCTATGACCAGTGCATTCTGTTGGCAAAACTCTATTAGCCAAGATGGTGATGGAATTCCAGTTGAGCTATTTCAAATCCTAAAAGATGATGGTGTTAAAGTGCTGCACTCAGTATGCCAGCAAATTTGGAAAACTCAGCAGTGGCCAAAGGACTGGAAAAGGTCACTCTTCATTTCAGTCCTAAAGAAAGGCAATGCCAAAGAATTTTCAAACTACCACACAATTGCACTGATCTCACATGCTAGCAAAATAATGCTGAAAATTGTCCAAGCGAGACTTCAATAGTACGTGAACCGAGAACTTTGAGATATTCAAGCTGGCTTTAGAAAAGGCAAAGGAACAGAGATCAAATTGCCAACATCTGTTGGATCATTGAAAAAGCAAGAGAGTTCCAGAAAAACATCTACTTCTGCTTTATTGACTATGCCAAAGCCTTTGACTGTGTGGATCACAATAAATGGTGGAAAATTCTGAAAGAGATGGGAATACCAGACCACCTGACCTGCCCCTTGAGAAATCTGTATGCAGGTCAGGAAGCAACAGTTAGAACTGGATATGGAACAACAGACTGGTTCCAAATAGGGAAAGCAGTACGTCAAGGCTGTATACTGTCACCCTGTTTATTTAACTTCTATGCAGAGTACATCATGAGAAACGCTGGGCTGGATAAAGCACAAGCTAGAATCAAGATTGCCGGGAGAAATATCAATAACCTCAGATATGCAGATGACACCATTCTTATGGCAGAAAGAGAAGAACTAAAGACCGTCTTGATGAAAGTGAAAGAGGAGAGTGAAAAAATTGACATAAAACTCAACATTTAGAAAACTAAGATCATGGTATCTGGTCCCATCACTTCATGGCAAATAGATGGTGAAACAGTGACAGACTTTATCTTTTTGGACTCCAAAATCACTGCAGATGGTGACTGCAGCCATGAAATTAAAAGATGCTTGCTCCTTGGAAGGAAAGTTATGACCTACCTAGACAGCATATTAAAAAGCAGAGACATTACTTTGCCAACAAAGGTCTGTCTAGTCAAGGTTATGGTTTTTCCAGTAGTCATGTATGGATGTGAGAGTTGGACCATAAAGGAAGCTGAGGGCAGAAGAATTGATGCTTTTGAACTGTGGTGTTGGAGGAGACCTTTGAGAGTCCCTTGGACTGCAAGGAGATCCAACCAGTCCATCCTAAAGGAAATCAGTCCTGAATATTCATTGGAAGGACTGATGCTGAAGCTGAAACTCCAAGCCTTTGGCCACCTGATGCTAAGAACTGACTCATTTGAACAGACCCTGATTCTGGGAAGGATTGAAGGCAGGAGGAGAAGGGTTCGATGACAGAGGATGAGATGGTTGGATAGTATCTCTGACTAAATGGACATGAGTTTGAGTAAACTCTGGGAGTTATGATGGACAGGGAGGCCTGGCGCGCTGCAGTCCATGGGGTCACAAAGAGTTAGACACAACTGCGTGACTGAACTGAACTGAATGTATGTTTCCATGTTACTCTCTGCATACATCCCTCCCTCTCCTTCCTCCCCCAACACCGTGTCCATACGTTTGTTGTCTATGTCTGTGTCTCCAGTGCTGTCCTGTATGGAGGACATCTTGATGGATTCCAAGTTTTGGTAATAATGAATAAAGCTGCTATAAACATCTATGTGCAGGTTTTTGTGTAGACATAAGTTTGGTATTTGGGTAAATACGAAGGAGTAGCATTTGCTGGTTCATATAGTGAGAGTATGTTTGGTTTAGTAAGAAACTGCCAAGCTGTCTTCCAAAGTGCCTGTGCCATTTTGTATTACCACCAGCAGTGAATGCCCTACATCCTTGCTCACATGTGGTGTTTAGTGCTTTGGATTTTGGCCATTCTTTGGCTTCTGTTTGAATGCTCAGACAATGGTAAGTCACTATGTCAGAGATTCAGAACATGTATAATACCAGGCAGGGAAGGCCTTACAGGGTGGTAGGCTGGAATAAACAATGTTTGTGGCGCCTCCGCTGGGCAGTGCACCCTCCTACCTCACTGATTATCTGTCTCCTCCCCTGTCTTTCTGGCCTCTCTCATAGTTAAGCTGGGGCTTGTGACTGAGCCCTGGCCAATGGGAGTACGAGGAGAGGTGAAGCCTAACTCTAGGTGTGAGTAATTTAGAGTCTGTGTACCACTGCCTCTTTCTGTTCCTTATGTTCAGAGAACTTGGAGCCTCTGTAACCCAGATGAAGCAGCTACAAGGCAGCAGAGCTCCATGGGCTTGGACCCCAGAATACCTGTGTGGGACCGAACTCCCTACCCACCTGCACTGGGACATGCACTTTGAGCAAGGATAAACTCTTGTCATGTTAAGCCAGTGAGATTCCAGGTTACTTTGTTACCCCCACGTATTCTAGCCTAACCTAACTAGTACACCTCTGTTTGCTGATCTTTAAGGTTGCTCCATCCAGTCAGAATTCCTGTCCATGTCTGTGCTAAACTGTGCTTTCCAACCTCTTTAGCTTTCTTTGGCCCCTGACCCATCTCAATAAGACTTTGGAGATCTACACCATGTCAATAAAGCTTCCCAGGCTCACACTTCACTCTTTGTCTTTAAACTCTGTGGGAATCTCTGTGTTCACTCTTCCAGCCAGTCCTTCCACGGGGTCTCCACTGATCACTGAGTCTCACCAACACGAAGGCTCCAGGCATGAGCTCCTTCAGTGACAATGCCCCTCACTTAATTACTGAATGAGGCAGTCCATTCTACTTTTAGAAGGCTCTAACTGACATCAAGTTTTTCCTTAAGTGAGTTTGCTGTGCCTGATGCAAATTATCTTGTATTTGTTCAACTACCATTATCTGAAGTTGTGAAAATATCTCCTCCTCCTATGTGGTAGTTTTCTAGGCAACTGAGGATGGCAAGCTATCATGTTCCTCCTAATTTCTTCTCTTATCTAGAGTGTCTCATTTCATCCAGGTGAATATATACATCTTTTACAAAAGTGAAACTTTCCTGATTATAAGAAAGAGGAATAATAAAAGGATATATATGTAGTTAAGTACATAAATGTAGCTAATATTATACTTTTAACACAAGAGAGATCAGCTTATTTAAAAAAAAAACCATAACACATGTGTAGGCTGTACGATTATACCTATAACCCATCTGCTTTTAATACATCTTTCAGTTTTTTTGGTAAGATTTCACTTGGTGTTGAAACTTGGCAAAGGCTTAGTCTGACAGCATTTTTTAAACGATGGAATGTGAGAAAAGGATCTGTCATATTTTTCAATTACAAAGGCACTAAAGCAAGGAAGAGTTTCTTTCTCTTTTCCTTTTCATGAACTCAGCAAGTCAAAAAAGGGAAGGTTGAAAGAATAAGAACCCTAGAAAGTTTCAGCTTAAAAAACAGAACTTGCTCTAGGTATTTAAATGAGTGAAGTAAGCAAGGACCTCTCGGAAGTCAAGGAGGCCACTGTAATTTAAAATACACTCAGAAGAGCCTGTTTAGCCATGATATTTTCCCAGTGTTTCTTGTCTTTTAAAGCTGGAAGGACTGTGTGTTTCTTTCAAAGTTCAGAGGGGCCCCCGGAGCCTGTTCTTGCCATCTTGTTCCATTTAGCTCAAATGCCTTTTCCTATTTCCATCTCATCACTGTTGGGCTTTCCCTCCCCTTCCCTTCTCTTTTCTCCTTATCAGAACAGCCAGATTACTCCAAGGCAGCAGGCCCAACACAACAGTTATATATATAAACAGAGTGGATGAAGAGGTGGGGCATTGGGAGGGCAGCACGGAGCCAGGATGCTCGAGGGTCTGGTGGCTGGAGGAAAGGTCAGCTTGGGTCAGCCAGGTGATGACTTTCTCTTCTGTCTACCTTCTTCCTTTTCGTATCTTCTTTCCTTGCCTTCCTTTTACTTCATTTTCTCTCTTCCTTTCAACAATTGTCTCCTTTCTCTGCTTTCCTCAGTTCTGATTACTCTCCTTTCCTGTAACTTCTGCCCTCTCTGCCCAATTTATCCCTTGCCAGGTGTGCAGGGAAGAGTTAACATGGCTGGCTCGAGGTGGCTGTCTTTAAATGGCTTGCTTTACAAGGTTGGCCCTTGGTAGATACCTGGGAACTTTGCCTTTGAAGCGTTCTCCAGGCATTAGGTTGTTTGGCCCATCTGGGCTCCTAGACACCTGTTTCCTTCTGGGAATCTGGAAGTTCAGTAGTGGTGGAAGGTCATCATGCCTAAGTGACCAGAGTGAAAGTGAAAGTCTCTCAGTCATGTCCAACTCCTTGTGACCTCATGGACTACACAGTCCATGTAATTCTCCAGGCCAGAATACTGGAGTGGGTGGCCTTTCCCTTCTCCAGGGTATCTTCCCAACCCAGGGACTGAACCTAGCTCTCCCTCATTGCAGACAGGTTCTTTACCAGCTGAGCCACAAGGGAAGTGACCAAGGCCTGATATAAACTCTGGACTCAGAGTCTCAAGCAGGCCTCACTGGGCAGAAAACTGCCCATCTTTTGCTGCATCTCGTTTTTAGAAGAAACACATTCCTGCCTGGTGCCAGGGGAGAATGGAGGAAATCTGGACATGGATTCCTTCAGACTCCTCCTGCTGTGCTTTTTCCCCTTTGGTGATTACTCTAATACCCTGTAATCATGGGTCCAATGGCTTCTGAATTTTGTGAGCTCTTCTCGCACATCAAAGAATGTATGGGCAGTCTTGGGACCCCTGAAACACGTGCCAAGGCTAATGGTTTTCCTGGCCCATCTTTGCCTCCTTCAAAGTGGCATTCAAAAGTCAGATCATGACTTCCCTGGTGGTCCAGTGGTTGATACTCTGAACTGCCAGTGCAGGGGGCACAGGTTTGAAATCTGTTTGGGGAACTAAGATCCCACATGCTGCACAGTGTGGCCAAAAGACACAACAACAACAAAATATATATATACACATTTTATGAATATATATGTATAAACTGGGAAGAAACATTTGTAACATATAATTTTTAATAATTAAAAAAAACGAAAGTCTGATAAAAAAAAAGTCTGGTTTTTTTTTTTACCTTGTGAAAACTATTACTATTTCTCATTGGGAAGAGACCTATTTTCAAAGAGGTGAGGGTGAATGGAGACTGTTACACACCAGGCACTGTGCCAAGTGCTTTATATTGGTTGTTGTTGTTCAGTTGCTAAGTCATACCTGACTCTTTGTGACCCCATGGACTGTAGCCTGCCAGGCTCCTCTGTCCATGGGATTCTCCAGGCAAGAATACTGGAATAGGTTGCCATTTCCTTCTCCAGGGGATCTTCCCAACCCAGGGATCGAAACCACGTCTCCTGCATTGGCAGGCAGATTGTTTACCACTGAGCTACCTGGGAAGCCCAAGTGCTGTATATACATTGTACCATCTTAATCAACAACTCTGTGAGGTTTTTATTGTCACTCCTACTGTGGATGTAGGAAGCTGACTCAGCAAAGATTACAAAGATGGAAGTCGGAGGAGGCAGGACATTAGTGGTTTAGTTCAATGAACAAGCAATGTGCTAGGCACAAGAGCAAAAATGATCAGTGATGCCAAGACCCAACTATAGAGTTGCTCACTATTTAAGGAGGAAACAAACAGATAAACCTAATTGTTAGGTTCTGGTGAAAGCTTAGGACACATATATGGGGGGGGGGAGTGATATGAAATTTGAATCTAAATATTTTTGATGGCAGAATTTAGGCTTTTTCTTTTTAAAATTCATTATTGATATAACACCACCCCCATTCCTTTCAGGGAAAATGCATATGAGGAAAATGAAAAAGCCCTATTTTGTTCTTGAATACTTTTATTAGGTTTTGAAATGTAAAAGAAATATATTTTCATGAAAAAAAAAAGTCTGACAGTTCAAAAAAGTAACGTGTAAAGTTAAAATCTGCATCCATTTTTTTTTTGCTTTTTTAAAAAATTGGAGTATAATTACTTTACAATATTGTGTTAGTTTCTGCTGTACAACAGAATGAATCAGCTATATGTGTACATATATCCCCTCCCTCTTGAATCTCCCTCCCACCTAACATCCCACCCCTCTAGGTCATCTCGGAGCACCAGGCTGAGCTCCTTGTGCTATGCAGCAGCTTTTTAGTGTGCTTTATTTTTGTCCAAGAATCAGACACTTTTTTGATGCAGAAAGATGCATCTTTCCAATCAATATCGACCCTGGCTGGGTTCCCACTGTTGCACATTCCAGATAATTAAAAAGGAATAAAGTCAGTCATCAACTGGTATCAGGGTGTGGTCAGCTTAATGAGATATTAGCTTATATGCTTTTTCTTGCTGTATTTTCACCCACCCCTTTCTAAATACACAAGCCAGCATTGTGTACTTCTTTACCAAAAAAGGTTTTGGCCAAATCTAAAGAAAATTATCTCAACAACTTTCCCATAGTATTCCCCAGAGAGACTGTCTTTTCCATTTTCCCATTGTCCCACTCATTCCCTAATACTGGGAAATATAAAATAAAAGGTATGAGCCCAACAATACTTAAATTTAATCCTTAAAATAATAAATCACTTTCCTCAAAACTTCTTTGGATAGAGTTTGGGCATCCTGACTGCTCATTGCCATGTTGGACTGAACTTATGTTTCAGACTATGAATTATATTTCTGACTATAAATTATGTTACTATGAATAATAGTTTATATTTCACTTAATTTTTAACCTGAAGAGGAGTTCTATTTCAATACATTTCTTTTTTATTAAAAAAAATCCTACTGGTCAATTCTTTAAGTTAGCAATCTCAAATATTTATGTTGATGTTGGATTTTGAGGAAATTATTTTGAAATATTCCTGGATTCAGGCTTTTTTTTAAGCTGAGATTGTTTCTTCTATGCTGGATCTGACAAAAATCTTACTTTCCTAAAGATGTGGTAGAAGAGTGAGACAAAAATAAACTCGTGCTCAACTGCTATAGAAATAGGTGATGGTAGAAATGATAAACAGTAGTCAGGAGTAATACAGAGTTGAGATTTATGTGGGCTTCCCTGATAGCTCAGTTTGTAAAGAATCCATCTGCAATGCAGGAGACCCCTGTTCTATTCCTGGGTCAGGAAGATCCGCTGGAGAAGGGATAGGCTACCCACTCCAGTATTCTTGGGCTTCCCTGGTGGCTCAGCTGATAAAGAATCCATCTGCAGTGTGGGAGACCTGGGTTCGATCCCTGGGTTGGGAAGATCCCCTGGAGAAGGGAAAGATTTATGTTAGATCTTCAAGGAAACTTAGAGCTCACCCAGCCTGTCCCCTCACTATGGACTCTCCATATGGCTGGGGCTTCCCAGGTGGCGCTAGTGGTAAAGAACCCATCTGCCAATATAAGAGACATAAGAGATGCTGATTTGATCCTTGGGTTAGGAAGAGCCCCTGGAGGAAGGCTAGGCAACCCACTCCAGTGCTCGTGCCTGGAGAATCCCATGGACTGAGTAGAAAACTAGAAATGAATATTAATTCACAGTGAGAGGAGTCTGTGATTTGGCTTTTGTTTTTAACCTAGAGGCTATTTTTTGTTTACCCCTGGATATGAGTATTTCTGTGTATGTTTGGGGAATTTGCAGTAGTACAAGCTGAATAATTAATGAACAAAAAAGCTACTATGTTAGATCTGGGCTTCCCTGGTGGCTCAGATGGTAAAGAATTTGCTTGCAATGCGGGAGCCCAGGGTTTGAACCCTGGGTTGGGACGATCCCCTGGAGGAAGGCATGGCAACCCACTGCAGTATTCTTGCCTGGAGAATCCCCATGGATAGAGGAGCCTGGCGGGCTACAGTCCATGGGGTCGAAAAGAGTTGGACACAACTAAGTGATGAAACACAGTGTTAGATCTGATTCAGGAGAATGGCTCAGACTCACCAAACTTATTCCAATAAATTTAAATCAAGTCAGTTCAGTTCAAAGTAACTCATCAAGAATCTAGCACAAATTTCTTGCCCTATATTCTAAGGCATATTCTTCATTCCATGAGAAATAGGATCCTCAACATGAAAAATTAGAAATCAATGTCAGAGTTCAAATATGAGACAGAGCAAAAGGTGCTGGAAGACATTCATATGTTTTTATGGGCTAAAGAAGGCACTTTTCTCATTTGTAAAATAAAGATTTTGGATTAAATGGACCCAATGGTTTTCTTTTTAATTTTTTGTAAGTTTCATAGAATTGTGTAACCATCATCTCAATCTTGTTTTAAAATTTTCCTGTTATCCTCAAAATTTGTCTTGAGCCCATTTCTAGTTAATTCCTAACCCTTTGCTCCAACCTTCACCCCTACCTTTATCAGGCCCAGGCAAATGCTGATCTGCTTTCTGTAGCTGTAGATGTGCCCTTCTGAGATTTCTAATACATGGAATCATATGATATACAATCCCTTGTGTCTGGTTTCTCTTATTTAGCACAATTGTTTTTTGACGTTCATTCATGGTGTAGCATGTATCAGTAGTTTGTTTCTTTTTATTGCTGAGCAACATTCCATTGTATGGATAGAGTGCCTTGAGTTTATGGAGTCACCAGTCGATGGACATTTAGGTTGTTTTCACCTTTTGACTATTATGAATAATGCTGTTATGAACATTCACACACAAGTCTTTGTGTAGACATATAGTTTCGTTTCTTTTGGGTAGACTCCAGAAAGTAGAAGTGCTGGTTTATATGGGAAGTTTCACTTAAAAAAAAACTGCCAATTATTTTACAAAGTGGCTATACCATTTTACATTGCCATCAGCAGTATATAAGGGTTCTCCTTTCTCCAAGTGACTAATGATATACATCCTTTTATATGCTTATTATTTATCTGTATATCATTTTTGGTGAAGTATCTATTTAAGTCTTTTAAAAAATGGTTTGTCTTTTTATTACTGAGTTACAAGAGTATTTTATGTATTCTCAATGTAAAGAACTAAGAAATGAATTGTTAATTTTTAAACTCTTCTTATAGATTTTGCTGGGCTTCCTTGGTGGCTCAGGCAGTAAAGAATATATCTGCAATGCAGGCAACCTGGGTTCAATCCCTGGGTAGAGAAGATTCCTTGAAGAAGGGAATCTCTACCCACTCCAGTATTCTTGCCTGGAGAATCCCATGGACAGAGGAGCCTGGCGGGCAACAGTCCATGGGATCTCAAAGAGTCAGACACGACTGAGCAACTAACACACATGTATTTTGCTAACCTAGGCTTTGGGGAAATACTTGGCTTTAGCTTGGGTATGATAGCAGTAGAAATTTTTGAGAATGGGTAAACTGACAACTTGGGTAAATCTTTCCTTTTCTCCTTTGCCTTTCACTTCTCTTCTTTTCCCAGCTATTTGAAAGGCCTCCTCAGACAACCATTTTGCCTTTTTGCATTACTTTTTCTTGGGGATGGTCTTGATCACTGCCTCCTGTACAGTGTCACAAACCTCTGTCAATAGTTCTTCAGGCACTCTCTCTATCAGATCTAATCCCTTGAATCTATTTGTCACTCCCACTGTATAATTGTAAGGGATTTGATTTAGGTCACACCTGAATGGTCTGGTGGTTTTCCCTACTTTCTTCAATTTAAGTCTGAATTTGGCAATAAGGAGTTCATGATCTGAGCCACAGTCAGCTCCTGGTCTTCTTTTTGCTGACTGTATAGAGCTTCTCCATCTTTGGCTGCAAAGAATATAATCAATCTGATTTCAGTATTGACCATTTGGTGATGTCCATGTGTAGAGTCTTCTCTTGTGTTGTTGGAAGAAGGTGTTTGCTGTGACCAGTGCGTTCTCTCAAAAAAAAAAAAAAAACTCTATTAGCCTTTGCCCTGCTTTGTTTTGTACTCCAAGGCCAAATTTGCCTGTTATTCCAGGTATCTCTTAACTTTCTACTTTTGCATTCTAGTCCCCTATAATGAAGAGTACATCCTTTTTGGGTGTTAGTTCTAGAAGGTCTTGTAGCTCTTCATAGGACCGTTCAACTTCAGCTTCTTCAGCATTACTGGTCAGGGCATAGAATTGGATTACTGTGATATTGAATGGTTTGCCTTGGAAACAAACAGAGATCATTTTGTTGTTTTTGATCTTGCACCCAAGTACTGCATTTTGGGCTCTTTTGTTGACTATGATGGCTACTTCATTTCTTCTAAGGGATTCTTGCCCACAGTAGTAGATATAATGGCCATCCAAGTTAAATTCACCCATTCCAGTCCATTTTAGTTCACTGATTCCTAAAATGTCGATGTTCACTCTTGCCATCTCCTGTTTGACCACTTCCATTTTGCCTTGATTCATGGACCTGACATTCCAGGTTCCTATGCAATACTGCTCTTTATAGTATCAGACTTTACTTCCATCACCAGTCACATCCACAACTGGGTGTTGTATTTGCTTTGGCTCCATCTCATCATTCTTTCTGGAGTTATTTCTCTACTGATCTCCAATAGCATATTGGGCACCTACTGACCTGGGGAGTTCATCTTTCAGTGTCCTATCTTTTTGCCTTTTCATACTGTTCATGGGGTTCTCAAGGCAAGAATACTGAAGTGGTTTGCCATTCCCTTCTCCAGTGGACCACATTTTGTCAGAACTCTCCATCATGACCTGTCCATCTTGGGCGGCACTACAGGGCATGGCTCATAGTTTCATTGAGTTAGATAAGGCTGTAGTCCATATGATCCGTTTGGTTAGTTTTCTGTGATTGTGGTTTTCATTCTGTCTGCCCTCTGATGGAGAAGGATAAGAGGCTTATGGAAGCTTCCTGATGTGAGAGACTGAGGGGGAAATGGTCTTGTTCTGATGGGTGGGGCCATGCTCAGTAAATCTTTAATCCAATTTTCTGTTGATGGGTGGGGCTGTGTTCCCTCCCTGTTGTTTGACCTGGGGCCAAACTATGTGGAAGTAGTGAAGATAATGGTGACCTCCTTCAAAAGGTCCTGTGTACACACTGCTGCACTCAGTGCCCCCGATCCTGCAGCAGGCCACCACTACCCACGCCTCTGCCGAAGACACCTGGACACTCACGCACAAGTCTGGGTCAGTCTCTTGTGGCGTCACTGCTCCTTTCTCCTGGGTCCTGATGCGCACAAGGTTTTGTTTGTTCCCTCCAAGAGTCTGTTTCCCCAGTCCTGTGTAAGTTCTGGTGGCTCTATGGTGGGGTTAATGGTGACCTCCTACAAGAGTGCATATGCCATACCCAGGCCTGCTGAACCCAGAGCCCCTGCCCCTGAAGCAGGCCACGGCTGACCTGTACCTCCACAGGAGACACTGAACACAGTTCTGGCTCAGTCTCTATGGGGTCTCTGGGTCGTGGTGTGCACAAGGTTTGTTTGAGCCCTCCAAGCATCTCTGGTGGGTATGAGGTTTGATTCTAATCGCTATTTTGCCCCTCCCACCATCTTGATAGAGCTTCTCCTTTGCCCTTGGATGTGGGGTATCTTTTGTTGCTGGGATCCAACATTCTCCTGTTGATGGTTGTTCAGCAGCAAGTTGTAATTTAGGAGTTCTTGCAGGAGAAGGTGAGTGCATGTCCTTGTACTCCACTATCTTATAGATATAGCCATCTTGTAGACAAGGAAAGATATACCCATTTGAATGCAGAGTTCTAAATAATAGCAAGGACAGACAAGAAAGTCTTGTCTTTGTCTTCATGAAAAAAATCTTCATGACCCAGATAACCACAATAGTGTGATCATTCACTTAGAGCCAGACATCCAGGAATGTGAAGTCAAGTGGACCTTAGGAAGCAGTGATCACTGTGAACAAAGCTAGTGGAGGTGATGGAATTCCAGTTGACCTATTTCAAATCCTAAACGATGATGCTGTGAAAGTGCTGCACTCAATATGCCAGCAAATTTGGAAAACTCAGCAGTGCCCACAGGACTAGAAAAGGTCAGTTTTCATTCCAATCCCAAAGAAAGGCAATGCCAAAGAATGTTCAAACTACCGCACAATTCCACTCATCTGACACACTAACAAAGTAATGCTCAAAATTCTCCAAGCCAGGCTTCAACAGAACATGACCCGAGAACTTCCAGATGTTCAAGCTGGATTTAGAAAAGGCAGAGGAACCAGAGATCAAATTGCCAACATCCACTGGATCATTGAAAAAGCAAAAGAGTTACAGAAAAACATCTACTACTGCTTTGTTGACTATGCCAAAGCCTTAGACTGTGTGGATCACAACAAACTGTGGAAAATTCTGAAAGAGATGGGAATACCAGACCACCTGACCTGCCTCCTGAGAAACCTGTATGCAGGTCAGGAAGCAACAGTTAGAACTGGACATGAAACAACAGACTGGTTCCAAATAAGAAAAGGAGTACATCAAGGCTGTATTTTGTCACCCTGCTTATTTAACTTATATGCAGACTACATCATAAAAATCCTGGGCTGGATGAAGCACAAGCTAGAATCAAGATTGCTGGGAGAAATATCAGTATCTTCAGATATGCAGATGACACCATCCTTAGGGCAAAAAGTGAAGAACTAAAGAGCCTCTTGATGAAGGTTAAAGAAGAGAGTGAAGAAGTTAGCCTAAAACTCAACATTCAGAAAACGAAGATCATGGCATCTGGTCCCATCACTTCATGGCAAATACATGGGGAAACAATGGAAACAATGACAGACTTTATTTTCTCGGGCTCCAAAATCACTGCAGATGGTGACTGTAGCCATGAAATTAAAAGACGCTTGCTCCTTGGAAGAAAAGCTATTACCAACCTAGACAGCATATTAAAAAGCAGAGGCATTACTTTTCTGACAAAGGTCCATCTAGCCAAAGATGTGGTTTTTCCAGTGGTCATGTATGGATGTGGGAGTTTGACTATAAAGAAAGCGCAGTGCCGAAGAATTGATGCTTTTGAACTGTGGTGTTGGAGGAGACTTTTGAGAGTCCTTTGGACTGCAAGGAGATCCAGCCAGTCCATCCTGAAGGAAATCAGTCCTGAATATTCATTGGAAGGACTGATGCTTAAGCTGAAACTCCAATACTTTGGCCACCTGATGTGAAGAACTGACTCGTTGGAAATGACTCTGATTCTGGGCAAGATTTAAGGTGGACAGAGAAGGGGGTGACAGAGGATGAGACACTTGAATGGCATCACTGAAACGATAGACATGAGTTTGAGTAAGCTCCAGGAGTTAGTGGTGGATGGGGAAGCTTGGCGTGCTGCAGTCCTTGGGGTCACAAAGAGTCGGACATGACTGAGTGGCTGAACTGAACTGAAACTGACCACATGGAATTCGAATTATATACAGTGTACCCACAGTGACATAAGTATAAATATATACCAGAAACCCCCTCTAAAAGATACACAGTGAGATTTTTTTACCAACTTCTAATTCTTTATCACAAAGAAGTTAGTGAAACATCTTTGTCTGGTATGCCTAAGGAGACAGTCCTAGTTTTGGTGGGAAATCTGTTTCTTTACTTGGTGTTAGCTGAAAATAAGAGTCCAGCCCATTGGGCAGAAAAACGGATGATGGGTGAGTTGGGGCCTAGGATATTCCCATTCAGCCATTTTGTGCCATCTGGACCTTACAATCACACTTTCTGTTTGGGAATTACTTATGTGTCAGGAGGAGGAGGCAGCAGACTTCATCAGTAAAGTGGATTACACTTCAGTACTTTTTCAGAGCCTATGGTGAGAACACATTTTGTATGATCTCAGCCTTTTCAAATTTGGGGGGATGGTATGTTGGCCCTGTCTGTAGTTTCTCATGTAGAATGTTCCATATATACATTAAAAGAATACTTACTATGAAGACTCTTGTAGAAAAAAATGTTGATTCTGAAAAGAAATATTCTGTGAAATGTACTTTGAATCAGTTTATAATACCCCTGTGTAAATGAGCCTTCTTCCTATCCTAAGATAACTTTAACAAAATGATGCATATTTATAATATAGATTATTAAGAAAACAAATATACTTGCAGAAATCCTTAAAAATGTAGCTGTCAAAATAATGTATTTTTTCTTACCCTGGTTCTAATAAAGTTGAAGATGTGAAAATATTATTTGTTTCTTCACCATATTCTTCAACACTTGTGTACATAATAGAGACTTATTAAGGCCATTCCTATGCTTGAACTGAACTATTTGACATTTATTTAATTAAAATAGTATTCATTTATGGCACATGGGAAGAAATATACTCGCAGACAAGGACAAAATTATCCAGGCCATCAATTTTTATTATCTGCAGTATGAAGTTGATAATAGCTAAAAAGAGGAAGCATAAAGCAGGAAAGTACAGCATTATGCAGTGTTTTGAGGTTTTTCCTGCAGTGTTAAAAAGGAATTTCAGGCTTTCACATGAACAAGTTTTACAAAATATATTCACTTCTGCTTTTTTGAACTTGGAATGATCCTTTGAGACAGAATCTTGAGATGGAGTGGACACTTCATGCTGGGAGAGATTGAGAGCAGGAGGGGGAGACGACAGAGAATGAGATGATAATGGCATCATCAACTCAGTGGACATGAATTTGAGCCAACTCTGGGAGATGGTGAAGGACAGGGAAGACTGGCATGCTGCAATCCATGGGGTGGCATAGAATCGGATACAACTGAGTGACTAAACAGCAACAACTTTTGCCTTGCAAATTACTGAGTATTATTGTTGACTTAGATGAGTCAAATTATCAATTAAATGCAACAGAGACATTTCTCAGGACAATATGAAAGTAAGAACACATTTGCCAGAACACTGGCAATCTACAACAATGGGCATGTATTTTAGAAAGAAGAGTTTCTCAGTTTATTGTTTTATCTTTTAGAAGTTCAGTTCAGTTCAGTCGCTCAGTCGTGTCCGACTCTTTGCGACCCCGTAAACCGCAGCACGCCAGGGCTCCCTGTCCATCACCAACTCCCAGAGTCCACCCAAACCCATGTCCATTGTGTCGGTGATGCCATCCAACCATCTTATCCTCTGTCGTCCCCTTCTCCTCCTGCCCTCAGTCATTCCCAGCATCAGGGTCTTTTCAAATGAGTCAGCTCTTCGTATCAGGTGGCCAAAGTATTGGAGTTTCAGCTTCAACATCAGTCCTTCCAATGAACACCCAGGACTGATCTCCTTTAGGATGGACTGGTTGGATCTCCTTGCAGTCCAAGGGACTCTATTGCTGTGGTTCTTGGTTGTCAATTTTAAGCACTTACTACACATGGTTACTATCTCTTGAATTAATCATGTTTTGGAGATTGGGTCTAAGGAGAACTTCTTGCTGGAGAATTTTCTATGAAATCTTGGCCTGAAGTTCAGCTTCTTCCAGGATGTATCAGGACTGTGTGATTGAAGCCATACCATGACCCAGGTGGCATTTGCAATCCTGATTCATCTCCTGCCAAGCAGCTTATTGAGGCCAGAGAATGTCTCCTGATTATCATCAAAGTTCCCTTTGCTTAGATGTCCTTGGTTTTCCCAGGAAAGAAAGTTGGCAAATTTGAGCCAGTTGGCACCTGACTAGCTATTAGTAATATGTTCTTCTCCCTCTGGATGTCTGATCCTTAAGGGCTCCTTGCCAATCACACTTTAATGATATTTAAAAGAGACAAATTGTCTTGGAGAAATGTTTCTCCCTTGGAAGCATCTTATGAGGTTCTTGAAACCTGATTACAAATGAACTCATGAAAGAGGTAACAATTTCATAAGTCAGTTGGATTCTTCCTGCACCAACTTAGGAATAGATGGTTCCTTCATTGCTGCAGGTAAGGTGAGATGAGTTTTAGGGGCTTCCATAAAGCTCAAATTCCTGGTTATTCTCAGATATGAAGATTGATTAATTATCTTTTATTGCTGGTTATTTTTTATTGAAAACTTTACAACATTCTGTTGTTCAGTTGCCCAGTTGTGTCCAACTCTTCACAACCCCATGAAATGCAGCACGCTAGGCCTCCCTGTCTCCCATCATCTCCTGGAGTTTGCCCAAGTTCATGCCCATTGCATCAGTGATGCCATCCAGCCATCTCATCCTATGATGTCCTTTTCTCCTTCTGCCCTCAATTTTTCCCAGCATCAGGGTCTTTTCAAATGAGTCAGCTGTTTGTGTCAGGTGACCAAAATATTGGAGCTTCAGCATCCGTCCTTCCAATGAGTATTCAGGGTTGATTTCTTTTAAGATTGACTTATTTGATCTCCTTGCTGTCTGAGGGACTCCAGTCACAGTTCAATCTCTGCTATGGGACTCTTAAGCAACTTAAAAGCATTTAATGATTTTATTTCCTTGTATTAATTATGGATATACAATTGACTCTTGGACAACACAATTTTGAACCATGTGGATCCACTTATACCAGATTTCTTTTCAATAAATATGTACTACAGTGCTACACGATGTGCAGTTGTTTGATTCTGCAGATAAAGAACTTTGGATACAGAGGGCCAACTATATATATAAAGTCATACTTGGATTTTCAACTGTGCAGTCCCCTAAGCCCCACGTTGTTCAAAGGTCAGCTGTGTTTGGTACAAAGGAAACGGAGTCACAAGTTCAAATAGGAGGTTGACTGTGATATCTGGGAGAGTGAAAGTGAAAGTCATTCAGTCGTGTCTGACTCTTTGCAATCCCATGGACTATACAGTCCATGGAATTCTCAAGGCCAGAATACTGGACTGGGTAGCCTTTCCCTTCTCTAGGGGATCTTCCCAACCCAGGGGAAGATCCCAACCCAGGGATCAAACCCAGGTCTCCTGCATTGCAGGCAGCTTCTTTACCAGCTGAGGCACAAGGGAATCCCAATAGCTGAGATAAGTGATATCTGAAAAAGAAATCAAGAAAAAGGAGATAGATAGATGAAGAGGTATTATTAAGATTGTTGAATGGTAAATTGAGACATATTAAACATTTTGAGTTTTTTTGAGCAAAAGTCAGTTGAAAGAGGGAAGCCCCAAACTGGAAGTTATTAGGAGTACTCCACTAACAGGAACCCTGGGGGAGACTTTTATAGAGAAAATGGGGAAAGCAAAGAAAGTATTGATTGGCTATTAGTTAAAGCCTAGCTGGCTGTTTGTGATTGGTAGTCCCTAGCATTTTGATTTCATAACCTTGAAGAACTTAACAAGCTTAGATTTTGTTTGCTTAACTAGGCTACCAAGGCATTCCAGCCGCCTCAGCTCTAATAACGTTTTCTTTTTAATGAAACTATTCCCCCCTTTTGGTCATCCTCTCATGCAGGAGACATTGACTTAAAATTTGGTATTAGAGCCACTTTCAGGCACCAACAGACTTAAGTTGCTCTTGTCTCACTGTGAAGCTCATCGGTTATGATGTCTGATCTGTGGGAGAATTATTTTTGATGATCATCTTGTTTTTGTCTCTCAGTGCAGTAGACCATCTGATGTACTGCTGATGGCTGTGGACACACATTTGAGAACTTTGAGAGAACATGGCACATCAGGGGCTCTACAATGCTGACTATAGGAGGATAATACCAAGAGCCTGAAGTATACTTTTTAACCAGGGCCTCCATGAATCAAACCAATTGCTATCAAATACATCAAAGAATGTACCCAAAGGAGTATCAACCAGTTTTAGCCAGGTGGCTTGATTAATTTATTGCATTTGCTCCAATACCAGAGGTGTTAATCCAGGTACAGCAGGAGATATTTGCTATGACACACACTCCTTGTTCAGCCAACAAGTAATCTATAGCAATTATAGTATCTAAACCACCTTAGCGAGATAGTCTTGTGACTTTGTTGTGTCGCTATGGCCTTAGCCCCAGATGCATCGATAGTGCTCAAAGTTAAAGGGCATTGTCTTCCCAGCATTAACAGAAGGAAAATGAAAGTAGCAGGAAGGCAAAGGAATAAAGATTTCATACTGGGGATGACAGTTTTGATTCATGATTTCAGGAGAGCTGTCTCCCTCAAGATGCCATCTGCTTCTGGGGAGGAACCTCCCTAGTCAATTTTACGTCTCCAGCTGGTGTGCAGTTCTAAAGGTCTGGAAAAACCCTTTTTAAGTGGGAGATGTGTACCCAGGTTCAGGTCCCTGAAGTTTGACTGCCATCTGGGTAGTGAGAAGGACTTGGTATTGTCCCTTCCAAGGAGGTTCAAGGGTAGTCATTGTTCTCAGTGATTCCAAATCAGAAGAATGGGAGAAAACTGTAAACACTAGTTTGGAGAGTTGTAGCAGATATTGGAGGAAACTAAAAGAATTCAGGTTCGAGTTCAGTTTACAGGTACAGTTGTTTCTTCTCACCTTTATTATTTCTAAGTGGTTTTTATTACATATATTTATTAAAAATCTTGACCCTTAGAATCCTTTATCCCTAGTGAAAACTGAGAAGTAAGCAGTGTAGAATGTCTGTTATACTAGCATTCTGTGGATTGGCAAATTTATAAATACCTTTCACAGTTTCTAGAAGTATATTCTTCTTAGTTTTGGACACAAAACAAATTTACTAGTAGAACCAAATATCTTTCTTTTCTGCAAAAGAAAACCAAAAGTAAATAAACTTACGTTCATTAATTAATGTTTCAGCATTTTATCTTATTTGAAAATGATCTAGATGTTCAGTTAATAGCCATCATTTAACTTATCTCAGGTAACTTTAGGGTTTTAAGTTACCAAAAATATTTTTGGAACTATTTTTATTGACGTATAGTTGGTTTACAATGTTGTGTTAGTTTCTGGTGTAGAGTAAACCCTCCCCTCCCTTTACCCTTTGGTAACCATAAGTTTGTCTTCTATCTCTGTGAGTCTATTTCTGTTTCGTAAATAAGTTCATTTGTATTAGGGCTTCCCTCATAGCTCAGTTGGTAAAGAATCTGCCTGCAATACAGGAGACCCCGGCTCGATTCCTGGGTTGGGAAGATCCATTGGATCTTCCAGTGGATCTGGAGGGATAGGCTACCCACTCCAGTATTCTTGGGCTTCCCTTGTGGCTCAGGTGGTAAAGAAGCCACCTGCAATGTGGGAGACTTGGGTTCTATCCCTGGGTTGGAAAGATCCACTGGAGAAAGGAAAGGCTACCCACTCCAGTATTCTGGCCTGGAGAATTCCATGGACTGTATAGTCCTTGGGGTCGTAAAGAGTTGGCCACGACTGAGCCACTTTCACTTTCACTTTTCAATTGTATCATGTTTTAGATTTCATGTATAAGTGATATCATATGATGTTTGTCTGTCTGTCTGACTTACTTCGTTGAATATGATCCTCTCTGGGTCCATCCATGTTGCTTCAATTGGCATTATTTCATTTTTTATGACTGAGTGATATTTCACTGTATAAATGTACCAGATTTTCTTTAGACATTCATCTGTCAGTGAACATACAGGTTGCCTTCATGTCTTGGCTATTGTAAATAGTGCTGCTATGAACATTGGGGTGCATGTACCTTTTCTCATTAGAGCTTTCTTCAGCTACATGCCCAGGAGTAGAATTGCTGGTTATACGGTGACTCTGTTTTTACTTTTTTATGGAATCCCCATGCTGTTTTCCATAGTGGCTGTGAAAGCTATTTTTAAGTAGACATACCATAAAGCATGATTATCGTTGAAAAGTGCATTTACAAACATTTATGTTACTTCTGTTTCTTTAATTTAGTTGTTTTTACTTCTGTTTAGATTCAGTTTAGTTCAGTCACTCAGTCATGTCCAACTCTTTGCGACCCCATGGACTGCAGCATGCTAGGCCTCCCTGCCCATCACTAACTCCAGGAGTTGACTCAAACTCATGTCCATTGAGTCGGTGATGCCATCCAACCATGTCATCCTCTGTTGTCCCCTTCTCCTCCCGCCTTCAATCTTTGCCAGCATCAGGGTCTTTTCAAATGAGTCAGTTTTTCACATTAGGTAGCTAAATTATTGGAGTTTCATCATCAGTCCTTCCGATGAATATTCAGGACTGATCTCCTTTAGGATGGACTGACTGGATCCCCTTGCAGTCCAAGGGACTCTCAAGGGTCTTCTCCAACACCACAGTTCAAAAGCATCAATTCTTCTGCGCTCAGCTTTCTTTATAGTCCAACTCTCACATCCATACATGACTACTGGAAAAACCATAGCTTTGACTAGATGGACCTTTGTTGGCAAAGTAATGTCTCTGCTTTTGAATATGCTGTCTAGGTTGGTCATAACTTTCCTTCCAAGGAGTAAGTGTCTTTTAATTTCATGGCTACAGTCACCATCTGCAGTGATTTTGGAGCCCCCCAAAATAAAGTCTGTCACTGTTTCCATTGTTTCCCCATCTATTTGCCATGAAGTGATGGGACCAGATGCCATGATCTTCATTTTCTGAATGTTGAGCTTTAAGCCAGTTTTTTCACTCTCCTCTTTCACTTTCATCAAGCGGCTCTTTAATTCTTCGCTTTCTGCCATAAGGGTGGTGTCATCTGCATATCTGAGGTTATTGATATTTCTCCCAGCAGTCTTGATTCCAGCTTGTGCTTCCTCCAGCCCGGCGTTTCTCATGATGTGCTCTGCATATAAGTTAAATAAGCAGGGTGACAAAATACAGCCTTGACATACTCCTTTTCTTATTTGGAACCAGTCTGTTGTTCCATGTCCAGTTCTAAGTGTTGCTTCCTGACCTGCATACAGGTTTCTCAGGAGGCAGGTCAGGTGATCTGGTATTCCCATTTCTTTCAGAATTTTCCACAGTTTGTTGTGATCCACACAGTCTAAGGCTTTGGCATAGTCAATAAAGCAGAAGTAGATTTTTTTCTGTAACTCTTTTGCTTTTTTGATGATCCAGTGGATATTGGCAATTTGATCTCTGGTTCTTCTGCCTTTTCTAAATCCAGGTTGAACATCTGGAAGATCTTGGTTCATGTACTGTTGAAGCCTGTCTTGGAGAATTTTGAGCATTACTTTACTAGCGTGTGAGATGAGTGCAATTGTGTGGTAGTTTGAGCATTCTTTGGCATTGCCTTTCTTTGGGATTGGAATGAAAACTGACCTTTTCCAGTCCTGAGGCCACTGCTGAGTTTTCCAAATTTGCTGGCATATTGAGTGCAGCACTGTTTAGATTAGTTGTGAAAATTTCATGAGACATTGAACTGCCAGCCATCATCTTCAATTACCTTTCTTGCTGACAAATTATGTAACAAAGATTATATCATTGATTTCTAGCTCTTTGTCTTTGAGATGTTTTAATAAACCCTTCCACCATGGCTTCAGAATGTTTTTCTTTCCCTTTTGGTGCATAGTGCTTGGGCAGAAGGCCTAAAAAACGTTCTTACCAGGCTCTGAATATCAGCTTCCAATTTGGCCAACTTCTGACCATAGAGCTACTTAGAAAAAGTGAACAACAACAAAAAAACCCACAGAAACTTCTTGAGTATATTGTCAGGAGGTTTCAACTGATCGAAGAGTAAATATTCTCAGCACGTTGAACAGCCTCATGGGTACAAGGGAGGTTCTCAGAGAGAATGTAAATAACACTACCCTCTGGAGATCCTGAGCCACTCCCCTAAATAACCAAAAGAAAGAAAGACTTACTTCCTCTGACAGCTGGCAACAGTCAGTATTTCTGTCTGGCTGTATGTTTAAGGTCCCCAACCTGACAGTTGGCCAAGCTAAGTTCTCAGGGCACAAAATGAGACAAACAAGAAGGCAGTAGCTATTCCTGGGAAGGAAAGAATCGATAGCCAATGTGTTTTCCTGCCCTTATGAATTTGGAAAGGAAAGGACAACATGAAATTTCCCCTTCCTTTCTCGCCCATGCTCCACAAATCCAGGAGAGCTGACCTTGCTAAGAACTGTTACCCTTTGCCAGGCTCCTGCCAGTTTCCCCATAATGCCGTCTGCATGATTCAGAGCAAGTGAGGTGTTCCAGTGGGTCTCGTCCTGGTCACTAGAAACCACAGAAGGGGAAAAGTAACTCTCTCCCGACCCTTCATAGTGAGTGCCTGGCTGAGACCCTTTTCTCTAGGGCACCTTGTAACTGGATAAGGTCATCTCAGGTGGTTAAAAGTTCTCCACTGTGGCCACCGTAACTCAAGATTATCTTTGGTAAAATTAACTTCATTTTTATTTATTTTTGGGGGGGGGGAGAGGGGGTCCCCCCCATAACTTTATTTTTAAAAATTTGTCTTTATTTATTTTAAATTTTTTGGCTGTGCCACAAGGCTTGCAGGATCTTCATTCCCCAACCAGGGATCAAACCCTGCCCCCCGAACCCCCTGCATTGGAAGCTGGGAATCTTAACCACTGGGTCAGCAGGGAAGTCCAGTAAGGTTGATTTCAAGACATTTTATTAACCTGAGGCCTCATACCAGACCCAGTGAAGTTTCTAGGTCAAACCCAGTCCATCTTGATGGTGAGTTGCATGATAATGTGAATGTACGTAGTGCCACTGAACTTTACAGTTAAATATATGGCAACACACTCCAGTACTTTTGCCTGGAAAATCCCATGGACGGAGGAGCCTGGTAGGCTGCAGTCCATGGGGTTGCTAAGAGTCAGACACGACTGAGTGACTTCACTTTCACTTTTCACTTTCATGCATTGGAGAAGGAAATGGCAACCCACTCCAGTGTTCTTGCCTGGAGAATCCCAGGGACGGGGGAGCCTGGTGGGCTGCCGTCTATGGGGTCGCACAGAGTCAGACACGACTGAAGCGACTTAGCAGCAGTATGGTTCAAATAGTATGTTTTATATTATGTGACTTTTACCACAATTAAAAAAAATAAACAAACAGTCCGTCCTGGACCAGGTTTCCGGTTTCTTTCAATAAGTTGGACTCAGTCCGTCCCCAGACCCATTTCGGTTTCTAAGTCGGAACCTGTTTGTCCCTGGACCCGGTCCAGTTTCTAATTCGGACCCAGTTCTTTGCCAGACCCAGTTCGCCATCGGACCTCATTCGGTTCCTAAGTTGGACCTGGTCTGTCCTGGCCCAATTTTTAAGGTGGACACAGTTTGTCCCTGGACTCAGTTTGGTTTCTAAGTTGGATCCAGTCTGATTCTGAGCAGTTTCTGGACCCAATCTGAGAAAAGAAATGCTCAAAGTGTGAAGGTCCAGGCTCTGAGAGGGACTCGCCCATCACCTCAGGAGGCAGCCAGCGGACTGCCCATCGGGCAACTTCACAGGCCCCTCTTCCTGTTGGCTCACTGCTCCTGGGGGCTCTTGGGGCTTCTTTGGTTCCCTGTGCTGATGCCAGAGCTGTTAATAGGTAAACTGAGGCATATTAAAAGTTTGTAGAATTTCTCTGAGCAAAAATCAGTTTGAATCAGGCAGGGCCATGTCAGAAGTGGTTAGGGACATTCCACTGACAGGAGCCTGGAGAAAGACATAGAAAACAAAAGCAAAGTAAGGAAATTATTGGCTATAACTTCAAGCCTAGTTGGCTGTTTCTGATTGGTCATTCTTAGCATTTTGATCTTGTAACCTTGAGGCATTTACAAACTTAAATTTCAGTTTACTTAGGTGGGCCTCTAGGGCATTAACGTCACCTCAATCTAATGGCCTTGTTTAATTAATTTAACAGGATTCTATATTTAAACCTCTCACAAAATAGTCATTTATTGGGTCAACTTCCTATGTCAGCTTATTTTACTGTGTATTTCTCTATGACTGCAGCTGTCCTTTCCCAGGTCTATGGGATTTTTAGCCTCAAATGTTAGAATCAATATTGTTGTTTTTATTTAGTGGCTAAGTTGTATCTGACTCTCTTGCAACCCTGTGGACTTTAGCCCACCAGGCTCCTTTGTCCATGAAATTTCCCAGGCAAGAGTACTGGAGTGGTTTACCATTTCCTTCTCCAGGGAATCTTTCCTGACCCAGGGATTGAACCCATGTCTCCTGCATTGGCAGGCGGATTCTATACCACTAGCTACCCTTGGGTTTAATAGTTTCTGTTTATCTTATAAAATTTTAAAAAATCAGCACAAGCATAGAACTTAAGATATAAAGAAGGTCTTTTAGCTTTACTTTTAGACCTGGGTTGTTTATATACACCAGGCCAGAATTGATCTTTCACTAATAAATTAATTCATTTATTCAGTTTATTTTTTGTGTAATATTACAGGAATACAAATTTGAAGTATGTGCAGTCCTTCCAGGGGTTTGTGATGGTGATAAAATTAATAACAACTAAAGTGATGGACAGTGCTTAACGTTCTAAATGCTCATGTCTAAGTAGGTGAAATCCCATGAAGGTTCCTAGATAGGGTGGAGGTTGAGCAGATGGGGTGGGAGCAAGAATTTTGAGGACAGTCTTAGTAGTTGATTGACATTTCATATGGACCTTATAAAGTGGGTAGGATCTTGAAAAGAGGGTTTGAGATGAAAGTATTAGAAGGAGGAAATAACATGAGGGAAAGCATTTTGGTCACCTGTGGGGCAGGTGAAAATGGTACTTAAATTACTAAAAAGGTATCTAAAACAAAATACTAGAAATTGTTTGCAGGTGGGTTAGGTAGTGATTGGTGAAAATTTGAGGCTCAAGATTTATTTTATAGGTACAAACTTGAATGTCTGTGTAGTAGTGGTATTTTAAGCCCTGGGAATGCACCTTGTAGACCTTCCTACACTGTGGAACAGTTGTCCCAGGGCCCCCGCTCCTACAGTTCGAATCCACTGTGGATCTTGCTTCCCAGAGGCTGCTCCCCAACTGTGACCGAGCAGGTTTGAAGACAATAAGGGATGCTGTTCCAGGAGACACAAACTCCTTTGTCAGTTGACCTTGACTCAAGAACTCCCTTCAGCAAAACGAACCTTTACTTATACATTAAGGAAGTCTGGGTTGCTTCCATCCATAAGAAAGTGGGTGCATCAGCTGTCTTAGCCTTGCCTGGCTTCATCTGTATTTCTCTTTGCACAAGCATTTTCACTAAAAAAATCGTTGTACATTTAATCTCATCTTGACTTCTACATCTTAGACAAAGGACCAAGACCAACTCAAAGTTTTTAAGGATAGTAACCTGGTTGGAGGTGCATGGCTAGGGAGGTTGTCTTGAAGAGGTGTTTGTATGGTGAACACACTGCTTTTGTTTTGGTTTCATGGATATCTGAGGAGACTCTGGTGAAACTGGTGAAAACTATGGAAATCTGCAGCACTCCCTAGGTTACCCTGGGTGTTTGTAGGCAGGGAGTCACAAAGTTTTTCACTTATTACAAGAATTGATGATGCAGTTTATTTCATAGTTCAGTCATAAAGTATGATTAAAGTTGTATATGTAATGTATGACTAAAGAAAATATTATTTGAACTCTAGTTAATTCCATGTAAACTCAAAGTAATGAATAATATTAATAGTTTCTGCCTCTAGTTCAGTGCTTCAGACTCAGAACTGATGTCTTAAATGTTTGAGAAAAACAACTTAAAAATTCTTTTCTCTGTTAATTTTTTTCTCAGTATGCTTTTAATACATTTTATCAGGCATTATGACATGGCCATACAATTTCTTAATTTACAGTGCTCCTTCTTTGTATAATTTGTGAAACAACTCTTTGCCACCCAGAAACTAACTCAATTTAATATTAATGAAGACATATGTTAAAGCATGCGCTTTGTCTGCCTGTTCCTCAGCTTTGCGTTATGCTTTGTCTTGCATTGAAATAATTCTATGTTTAAGACCTTGCCGTTGGTTGCCTTGGATATCATGGTACTGTCACAAGTTGAGGCTGTGACTTTGCTGCAGGTGCTAACTAGGGGAGACAATAGTCTGACGGGCAGAAGCAGAGGAAGGGGGAACTGGATTCCCACACATGCTGCAGCCTTGGCAAGTCACACACTTATATGCATCTGTGAAAATAATTTATACTGGGAATATGTGCAATAAATAAATGAAGACTGATCAGATAGCTAACAGGAGTGAAGAGATGTGGGAGCAAGAGGAGCCTGGGTGCTGACTGAGGGCACTCAAAGGGCATTGCATTGGCAGCACTAAACAGATGGCCAGGCACACTGAGGGGCAAGAACAGAGGAAACTGACTAGAGGATCTAGAGCAGTCCTGAGAGTAAGCCAGGACTTTGAACAGGGTAAGTAGAAGGGAAGGGGGAAATGGCCAGTGGTTTTGATTTGCTTGCACTATTGGAGAATAGGAGCTTTTCGTATTCTTTGGAGAAAACTCATGCTTTCTTCTGAGTGACTGAGGGGTTATTTAGCAAATGCAACAGCAGTCAGGCCTCTTGTCTTTATATGTAAAACTATCCTGTCATTCTTTTGTTGCTCTGGGATTATTCTAGAAAATTGGTACCTCATTTATCCACGAAGACTTTCACTCATCTGCTAATCCCCTGGCACAAAGATGCATTCCAAAATTGGAAGAGATTTAATGGACACTTCCTATTGACCTTACTGCTCTTTGATGTTGTTGGCAATATTGACTTCTGCTTATAGTAAAATGGGCTTTTCTCTGGTAAATGTTTACTCTTGTGCAGAAAAATGTAAAATAAACCTTATAATTCATTGTCCTCAGTAGTTTCATAAAGTTAATCATTATTTAAATTGAGGGTGGTAGAGGTAGAAAAGTATGAAGAACATCCATCTGTGACATTCCCAAAAGAAGGATTTTTGCCAGTGAGTAAAACTGAGTGAATCACACTGTTCTTTAAAAATGCATAATGTGTTTTGTGTGAAGAAGATAGTCAAACGTGATATCATTTGTCTTATAGGTGGATGGAAATGAGACCAAGAGAAAAAAATAAGTGGCTTCATAACCTCACTTTATCCAGAGAGTGGAAAATAAAATGCAAGATTCCAATCCCTGCCCTTCCATTTCATCTTTGAAAAATACAGGTGAATGTTTATGAATCATTTTCAAAGTTGACGTAGTGTCTATGGAAACAGAAAGTGACGAAGATAGCAGTGCTGATCTGACGGAAAGATTGTTTTCATTTTCTTGCAAACATCATTAGGATGGTATTGTTTTCTTATTTGTGAATGTAAAAGTATGTGACTTGATTTTTTTTCTCTTGACAACAAAGAACAGCAAGGGTGTGGGGAGGTGGGTCCGACTGCCAGGCTAGTCTGGATTTTGCCAGCAATATGACCAATGACCAATGCTTCCTGTATTTGAACTCCTCTGGGAGATTCTTCCCTGGAGAAGGAAATGGCAACCCACTCCTGTTCTTGCCTGGAGAATCCCATGGACGGAGAAGCCTGGTAGGCTGCAGTCCGTGGGGTCGCACAGAGTTGGACACGACTGAAGCGACTTGGCGGCGGCAGCGGGAGATTCTTCCCAGTCCTTGCCTCTTCCCAGTCACCCACAGTGAATGTCTGGCCATCTGAGGGCCACCTGACCTGAATGCTGTGCTACACTAGCTTGGCAAGATATGCCACCCTCACTCCTGTGGTAATTGGCATTGAGAAGAAGAGCTGTTTGCGGCATTATTCTGCAGGATGGAACACTGGCAGTGTACAAATCTGCGTGCTAGGGGAGTATGAGACTACAGCCCTAAGTCACAGGTGACCAGTCAGCCCATCTGACTCTCCACCCAAGTCTCCCGGGCTTCCGACTCTATGAACCTCTGGTAATGAGAGCAGAGGGGAGCCACGTGCCCCAGCAGAGTTCTCCTGTCGTCTGCCACACCTTCCCTGCTTCCTCTGGCCTTCCAGGATGTCATCCTCATCTGGTTTTCATCCTACCCAACCCCTGTGCTTGCTGCTCCTGCTCTGCTTCATTGCTGCCTTTCCCTCTGCCAGAGTGCCAGAGGCTGAACTCTCCCACGTACCTGGCTGGGAATTGCACTCACTACCAGGACTAAAGACTTTAGAATTTTTTTTGTGTGTATGTGTATTATATATTTTGTGTATTATATAATACACTGAAAATATTCAAAGCCATATGTGTGCAACATATATATGTATTTAGTTAAATTCATACCTTATGTACATACAGATGGACATATTTGTTTATTTCTCTCCATTTTTTTTCAACTTATTGCCCTCAAGGTCCATCTGTGTTGTTACAAATGGCAAGATTCCATTCTTTTTTATGGCCAAATAGTATTCCATTGTGTATTTATACTCCAGTTTCTTCATCCATTCACTCATTGATGGACACTTGGGTAGTTTCTGTATCTTGGCTGTTGTAAATGATCCTGGAGGAAACATGGGAGTGCAGATATCTTTTTGAGTTAGTGTTTTCTTTTTCTTTGGGTAAATATCAGAAGTGGAATTGCTGGATGATATGATAGTTCTATTTTTAGATTTTAGGACCCTCCATACTGCTTCCCATAGTGGCTGCACCACCAACAGTTTACGTTCCCACCAACAGCATACAGGAGTTCCCTTTTCTCCACATCCTCACCAACACTTGTTTCTTATCTTTTTGATAACAGCTATTCTAACAGTTGTGAGGTAATACCTCATTGTGGTTAGGTTTGCATTTCTCTGATGATTAATGATGTTGAGCATCTTTTTGTGTAACTGTTGGCCATCTTCATGTCTTTTTTGGAAAAATGTCTATTCAGATCTTCTACCCATTTTTAAATTGGATTTTTTTTTCTGTTGAGTTGTATGACTTCTTTATGTATTTTGGATATCAGCCCCTTATCAGATATATACCTTACATATATTTTCTCCATTCTGTAGGTTGCCTTTGTATTTTGTTGATGGTTTCCTTTGCTATAGAGAGCTTTTCTGTTTGATGTAGTCCCACTTGTTTATTTTTGCTTTTGTCACTTTCCCTTTTTTGTGTCAAAAAAATCATAGCTGAGACCTATGTTAAGGAACTTACTGCTTATGTTTTCTTCTAGGAGTTTTATGATTTCAGGTCTTATGTTCAGGTCTTAATTCATTTTGAGTTAATTTTTGTTTGCAGTGTAAGATAGTGGTCAAGTTTCATTCTTTTGCATGTGGCTGTCCAGTTCTCCCAGTACCATTTATTGAAGAAACTCTCCTTTCCCCACTGTATATTCTTGGCTCCTTTATCATAAATTAATTGACCATTATGTGTGGATTTACTTCTGTGGTCTATTTTCTGTCCCATTTATCTATGTGTCTGTTTTATGCCAAAACCATACTTTTTGATTTCTATAATTTTGTAATATAGTTTGAAATCAGAGAGCATGATACCTTCAGTTTTGTTTTTCTTTCTCAGGATTGCTTTGGCTATTAGGATCTTTTGTGCTTTCATTCACATTTAAGGATTGTTTATTTCTGTGGAAAATGCCATTGGACTTTTGATAGAGATTGCATCGAATCTGCCTACTGCTTTGGGTTGGTATGGGCATTTTAACAATATTAATTGTTATAATTAATGAGCATGGATTATCTTTCTATTTATTTGTGTCTTCTTCAATTTCTTTTATTATTGTTTTCAATATACAGAATTTTTACCTCCTTGGTTAAATTTGTTCCCAAGTATTTTATTCTTTTTGATGCAATTGTAAGTAGGATTCTTTCTTAATTTCTCTTTCTGATATTTTGTTATTAGTGTGAAAGTGAAGTCGCTCAGTCGTGTCCAACTCTTTGTGACCCCATGGACTGTAGCCTATCAGGCTCCTTTGTCCATGGGATTTTCCAGGCAAGAGTGCTGGAGTGGATTGCCATTTCCTTCTGCAGGGGATCTTCCTGACCCAGGAATCAAACCTGGATCTCCTGCGTTGCAGGCAGACGCTTTACCATCTGAGCCACCGGGGAAGCCCTGGTGTATAAAAACATTATTAGTGTATAAAAACAATAGATTTTGAGTATTAATTTTATATCCTGAAGCTTTACTGAATTCACTTATTGTTTCTAACAATTTTTTTTATGAAGTCTTTAGGTTTTCTACATATATGTCATCTGCAAATAGTGATAGTTTTAGTTTTTCCCTTCCCATTTGGATGCCCTTTATTTCTTTCACTTGTCTAATTGCTCTGGCTAGGACTTCCCATACTATGTTGAATAAAAGTGGCAAGAGTGGGTATCTTTGTCTTGTTCCTGATCTTAGAGGAAAAGTATGATTTTTTAAAGCACATCTATGACAGTTGTATACACCATATGAAGATGTGCTACACAGAACTGAATCTCCACAAGAAAATGAGAGCCACAATTTATGGAGTACCCATTCTACACTGAGAAATGTGCTAAAGTGCATTCTGTAGATTTTCTAATTAACCCTTATGCTGTTTTTTCCACTATCCAAAAGCCAAGTGTTCCTATGAAACTTTTCATAAGCTGAAATGATATAAAGCGAAGAGGCAGTTACCTTAGGACACATTTTGCTAATGTATGCACAAAATAAGATAAAGCACAGATGCTCACAGACGTAGTTCAAGGCTGTGTTGGCTTGATGCTGAGGTGCTGAGTGTAGTTCCTGAGGAAGGAGGTTGGTGGTACCACTCTCACTGCTTGGGATTCATGCTGCCTCTCTAAGGGCTGCTACAAAGAAAACGCTGAGCACTGTTTTCACTTTTTGGCTTTTTTTTTTTTTTTTTTTTGTAAAAGCAGAAATCTTATTTCTTTAAGTTAGTGAAAACAAGTACTGTAAAACATTGTAGTGTAAAGCAAACTTTTGAAAAGCAGGGGATCCCTGTAGTAGGATTAATTAGAGCTATGTATTTTCACCATTTTATGAATATGGAAACAGGTCTAGAAAGGCTAAGACACTGGCTGAGGTTCATGTATCTATATGACTAGACTTGTTTAAAAGAAAGAAAGTGAAGTCACTCAGTCGTGTCTGACTCTTTGCAACCCCATGGACTGTAACCTACCACACTCCTCCATCCATGGGATTTTCCAGGCAAGAGTACTGGAGTGGGTTGCCATTTCCTTCTCTAGAGGATCTTCCCAACCCAGGGATTGAACCTGGGTCTCCCACATTGTAGGCAGATACCTTACCATCTGAGCCACCAGGGAAGACTTGTTTATCTCTCTCCAAATATAGTTCTAACTAGAGTAAATTATGTAACTGGTAAACTGAGTGTTGATTGGGATATACCAAATCCTTTACACATTTGATTTTTCTAAAAGGATATCCAGATTGTAGAGTAAGTTGAATCAAAACAAGGCAAATCATACAAGGGTCTGGCATGAGAATAACTACGTGGCCTACTCTTTAGAGGTCCTATGTCCATCAGTTACTTGCACTGGGGAAAAGGATTTCACAGTGTGGGTACACGTTCCAGGCTAGTAGTTCAGGTAATAAAGGACTGCAAACATTGAGTTTAGGCAATAGTAGGAGAAACAAGGTGGAAAATCACAGTTTTCAGTTCTAGAGTCCTGAAGATCCACAGATGGATAATGAAGGTCCAGGGCAGACAAATTCTGTGAGCTATAATGGTGATCTCCAAACTTATTTAATGTTTATATATCACCTCAGTCCAAAAAAAAAAAAAAAAATGGTGAGACTATCTATATATGCCTGTGTCTTTATATGTCTATATATGTTTACAGATTATATATATACTGCTACTGCTAAGTCACTTCAGTCGTGTCCTATCTGTGCGACCCCATAGACGGCAGCCCACCAGGCTCCCCTGTCCCTGGGATTCTCCAGGAAAGAACACTGGAGTGGGTTGCCATTTCCTTCTCCAGTGTATGAAAGTGAAAAGTGAAAGTGAAGTCGCTCAGTTGTGTCCGACTCTTAGCGACCCCATGGACTGCAGCCTACCAGGCTCCTCCATCCATGGTATTTTCCAGGCAAGAGTACTGGAGTGGGGTGCCATTGCCTTCTCCGGATTATATATATATAAAGAGACTTTGAAGTTTAGTAAGATTTTGTTAAGTGATATATGAGTATTGTCTCATTGTTTTAATAGTATTGAAAAATATGGTAGTGGTTTGTTTTGTGGCCTGGGTGTTTGCATGCATGCTGGTTTTTAAAATATTTTGTGAATTCTGATGACTTCATTGCTACCATTAGCCAATTTCTAAAGGGAAAAATATACTTTTGTGGTGAGATTGATGGTTAACAGTAATGGAGGTCAATCCATATTTAGATAGTCTCAACTCAATTTTGTGTGGCTGATTTCTCCTCAGATCTGATTGTGTCAGTATTTTTCAAACTGCATATTGCAACCTATTGGTAGATTATAATATTAATAATGACTATCTCTTAAAATTAATAAAACATTTAAAAAACAAGATAAAATATCAGTGTATGTTACTAATAAGTATTGTTTTGATACACTCTTATTTCACTTATGTACCTATATCTATGTATCTGTGTATAGTTACAGGACTCTATATACATATCTAAATACTGAACCATGATGTGAAATGTGGCATACAAACACTTTTGAAAGTATTGAATTAGATCATTATTGTTTTTACCCAGGAATTGTTGCTATTAAAGAGGTTATACTAGGGAAAGAAGAAACAATGTAAATTGTACCATTTTCTTATTATTTGACTTATTTTCAGTGCTTGATTCCTTTGCACAGAGCTGTTTAAGCATTCATATGTTGTATTTATTTCATTTAGTTACAGCTGAAGAATATAATCTAAATTCGCTTAAGGCATACATCAACTGCAACAGGACAAAAACATTGCAGGCTTCCTGCAAACCCTTTGAAAGCCCTTTTCCTTCGGAAAGTTTCCAGTAACATACCTGGTTCATGACGTTCAGACATCCTGACTAAGAGAGCACCAGTGTCAGTCTTTATATGACCTATTAACAAAGCTTAATTCCTTTCCTGTTATTTGTGATAGAAATATATTCAAATAAAAATGCTGATTTCTTTATCCCTCACCTCAGTAGATGGTCTGGGGTCCTGCCCTGTGGAACATGTACCCTACTTTGTAAACACTGACTCATAGGCACAGTGGCCAGGGATTGCACACCACTGCCCCCCATTCTGACATCATCTCACACTATTCTTGTGCTTACCTGCTTTCTCTAGTCTAACCACACTGAACTCACACCAAGCAAGTTTCTACCTCAGGACATTTGAACTCAGTGCATTAAGAATCAGTTCTTATCACCATGATCCTTATGAAGCTGGCTCCTTGTCACCATGTAGTATCTATCCCAAATGATACCCTCTTAAAAAGACCTTCCCTGATCACTGTATATTATGTAGCCCCCTTCTCCCTCTCTCCACAGCCCCCATCCCTCTGCATTCAATTACTCTCATTTATTTATTTTCACAGGACTTTTCACTGTTCAATGTCCTCCATACTCTACTTTAAGCCCCTCTAGAAAGGGGTTTTATCTTTACAGTTCAACCCAGTATGCCCAGAATGTTGTTGGGACTTGTAAATATTTGTGGAAAGATTCAGAACATTTCTCCTGTCCTCTGCTTCGCTTGAACAAGTGCCTTTGGATCATTGGTTTATGAAACTGGTTCCTCTCCATGATATCCATGATATCCTTTGGCAGAGACTCTGTATTAGAAAGGAGGAGTTGGTTGTAGGGTGAGCCAAATTCTGTGAAAACTCACTGGAAGAAATGCTCATGATCCAGCAGGAGGGTAGGGGTACTGATAGTGGAAATCCTGATGGCTTGTTTCTGGGAATAAAATTATCAGGCCACCTATGCATTTGAGAACAGAGACTTATAACTGCAGGTGTATCACACTATTAGCTCTAAAGGAGATCAAATTTTTGTGTCTCAGAGACAGTTTCAATGATCAAAAATTTGATCGCCAAATGAAGATGTTTTCTTGAGACACAATTAGTAGAGACTGCTAAATTTTATCCCTGTAGACAAAATATTACAGTCTGAACTTGGGGTTATTCAGCTGTACCAAAATGCCCTCGGAGAAGGCAATGGCACCCCACTCCAGTACTCTTGCCTGGAAAATCCCATGGACGGAGGAGCCTGGTAGGCTGCAGTCCATGGGGTCGCTAAGAGTCGGACACGACTGAGCGACTTCACTTTCACTTTTCACTTTCATGCATTGGAGAAGGAAATGGCAACCCACTCCAGTGTTCTTTCCTGGAGAATCCCAGGGACGGGGGAGCCTGGTGGGCTGCCGTCTATGGGGTCACACAGAGTCGGACACGACTGAAGCGACTTAGCAGCAGCAGAATGCCCTACCATTCTGCCTCATGTCTTGCACTCAGTATATTCTTAGTAGGTATTACTTAGATGACTAAATAAATAAACATAGATGGTTATATAAGCTGAGTCTGGCCTGGCTATGACATTACTCAGCTGTGCAGTCTAGGTCAGGGTTTGGCAAACTACTGCCTAGAGGCCAAGTCCAAGCTCCCACTAGTTTCTGTAAATAAAGTTTTATTGGAACACAGCCATGCTCATTTGTCAAAGTACAGTCATCCCTTGATATCCTTGGGGGATTAGGTCCAAGACCCCCATGAATATGAACATCTGAGATGTTCAAGTCCCTTATGTAAAATTGTGTCATATCTGTATATCATATACACACATCCTCCCATATGCTTTAAATCATCTCTAGATTACTTATAATACCTAATACAATGTAAAGTGAAAGTGAAGTCGCTCAGTCGTGTCTGACTCTTAGCGACCCCATGGACTGCAGCCTACCATGCTCCTCCGTCCATGAGATTTTCCAGGCAAGAGTACTGGAGTGGGGTGCTATCACCTTCTCCCAATACAATGTAAATGATATGTAAATAGTTGTAGATGTAATGTAAATGCTATGTAAATAATTGCCAGTGTGCAGTAAATTCAAGTTTTGCTTTTTGGAACTTTCTGGAATTTTTTTGTCTGTGAATATTTTAGATCTGTGATTGGTTGAATCCGTGGATGTGGAATCCATGAAAATGGATGGCCAACCACGTTGCCTTTTACACTACAGTGAAAGAGCCGACTAGGGGTGGCAGAGACCATAGGACCCACAAAGCCTAAAATATTTACTGTCTAGTTGTTTACAGTAAAAGTTTGCTGATCCCTGGGCTGGAGAACATTACTTAACTTCTTTGGGCATTGATTGTGTCATTTGTAAAATGAATTCAGTGGACTCAGTGGTGTGCAAGATCCTTTTCAGAGCTCATGTCTGAATTCCCTAGAATTTAAGACACTATGTCCATTATGGTTGATTCACATTGCTGTATGGTAGAATCCAGTATGATATCGTAAAGCAGTTATCCTCCAATTAAAAATAATAAAAGATTAAAAAGACACTATGTCCCTAAAGAAAACTCAGAGTGATATAGAATTAAGGTTATACTCATTGTTGTCTTAGAAAACAATTGATTTCAAGAAGTAAAAGTTCTCATTAAATAGACATAAAGATTTTACCACATTCCTTAAAAAACTGGAAATAGAACTGCCATACGACCCAGCAATCCCACTGCTGGGCATACACACTGAGGAAACCAGAATTGAAAGAGACATGTATACCCCAATGTTCATCGCAGCACTGTTTATAATAGCCAGGACATGGAAGCAACCTAGATGTCCATCAGCAGATGAGTGGATAAGAAAGCTGTGGTACATATACACAGTGGAGTATTACTCAGCCATTAAAAAGAATACATTTGAATCAGTTCTAATGAGGTGGTTGAAACTGGAGCTGATTATACAGAGTGAAGTAAGCCAGAAAGAAAAACACCAATACAGTATACTAACGTATATATATGGAATTTAGAAAGATGGTAATGATAACCCTGTATGCGAGACAGCAAAAGAGACACAGATATATAGAACAGTCTTTTGGACTCTGTGGGAGAGGGAGGGTGGGATGATTTGGGAGAATGGCATTGAAATATGTATAATATCATATAAGAAATGAATCACCAGTCCAGGTTTGATGCAGGGTACAGGATGCTTGGGGTTGGTGCACTGGGATGACCCAGAGCGATGGTATGGGGAGGGAGGTGGGAGGGGGGTTCAGGATGGGGAACATGTGTACACCCGTGGTGGATTCATGTTGATTGTATTGCAAAACCAATACAATATTGTAAAGTAATTAGCCTCTAATTAAAATAAATTAAAAAAAAAGATTTTACCACAGATATCTTGAAGACATACAGAGCATTGCAGGTTGAATTTGTTTCTATGGTTTTGTGTTTAGTGCTTAGAGAAGAGAGTTATTATCTTGCTTGCTACTATCTCACTGCTTTCCCCAACAGCTTTACTAAAGTAAGAGTAAAGACCTTGCAAAGTGACTCTGATAAGTGGCTTCACTTACAATCTGTAATGCTTTAAGTGTAGGTCTGGCATATTGAGTTAAGAAGTGAAAAATAATGTTAAATATGACATTAGATCCCAGTCAAATTTCCTTGACCTACTGTGAGGTCATTTATGGACCAGATAAGAAAATTATTAGTTGCTACATATGGCAGGAGAAAAATTATAAGTTAGAATCAATTACATTATCTTGGTTGGTTTTCTTGTTTTGGTTTAAATTATAAATGCTTAAATAAATTAAAGCCTCATGGATACTTTCCAAAGACAGATCTGTTAAAATTTTCTTCAGGTCATAAAGTTTGCATTGGATATTTCTTCCAGTACTTGTCATCCTCTTCCTTAACTACTCATAATACTATTGGTTACACCCTCTATCCCAGGCCATGGAATATGAACATCACCATCAAATCATATAGTCAAGGGTTCCTAGCAAACCGAGCAACAAGTGGAATACATTTATTTTTCAGTGAGAGTAAGCAATAAGTTGCAATTCAAGGACTTTATCATTCATTCATTAAACATTAACTGAGAATCTACTATGTGGCAGTTCTGTGCCAGGAGCTGGAATATCTATTTTATGTTATCTTTTGTAGATTGCAAGCCTATAGAAATTTAGAGATTTCACACCATGATTCCACTCGATTTTCACCCCAAATTTGGGAGGGAATCAGAACAAGAGTTCTGCCCACCCCTAAAGTTTCTATGGGACCACTCTGAAGGAATACTGAGATGATGGAGTAAAGAGGTGAGCCTAAGCTGGCACTCCTGGATAAGTTCCATCTTTCCTCAGGCAACTTTCATTATATGAGATTTTGGTGTGATCTGGGGAAAACCAAGTGTCTTGTTGACTTGAGCATTGTTGTTGTTGTTCAGTTGCTAAGTCATGCCTGACTTTGCGACCCCATGGACTGCAGCACGCCAGGCTTCCCTGTCCTTTACCATCTCCCAAAGTTTGCTCAAACTCATGTCCATTGAGTTGAGGATGCCATCCAACTGTCTTCTCCTCTGTTGCCTCCTTCTGCCCTCAGTCTTTCCCAGCTTTGGGGTCTTTTCCAGTGAGTCAGCTCTTTGCATGAGGTGGCCAAAGGATTGGATGGGTGGGAAACAGAAAAAGGGTAGTGACGTGCTCTCTGGCAGGGTGACCTCTGCATACAAGGGGCCTGATTCCTAATTCACACCCTACTCTATTTCCCATATCCAAGCAGGAGGGTGGCTTCTCAGTTCACAGTGAGGGGGACGCTCTGAGTCTACATAAAACCCAGATCACTTTGGTCCTTGCTCAACACCCCACTCCTGACCAAGCTCAAAGAGTTTCTTCTCCTTTGTGTGTAAAATGGTAGGATCCGGGTCAGGAAACATCAAAATTCTTTGCAACTCATTCATCACTCTGATGGTGACCTACAGTAATAGAAACAGCATCTTGGACCTGCCAAAAGTAACTCTTTCCTTTGGATAAGAAACTCAACGTCCTGATCTCTGAAGTAAGGAATTAGACTAGATTATCTTTGAGGTCTTTCCCAATTCTTACTTGCTGCAATTTTTGGACTTAGGTTTGATTCCCAAATTAACTCAGTTTATACGGGGCTCATCATCCAGAGATATCACTGTGGCAGATGCTGTCACGGCAGTGCCTATTCCTCTCTGCTTGGCACTCACCATCTCTGCTGGCTTTGCTGCAAGCACCTATCACTCTCTGCCAGAGGCTTTTAGCTGGCTGCCCAGACACGCTTGGCTGGAAATGCAGGGGAGTTAAAATCCCCAGGAGTGATCCTTAACTGATGCCAAACGTGAGCTGATGAACAGTATCGCAGCATTTCTGTCTCCTGGGGGACACATCTCTCAAGTGGGTTCTCACTTATCCAGAGCAGTAACGTGTTGGTTAAGGCACACTGTTTTGGATTCCTCCCCTACCCTCTTTTATGTCACCTCCCAAATAAACTGCTTGCACTCAGATTCATGTCTTAGGGTCTGCTTCCAGGGGAACTCAACCTAGAACCAGTCCCAAGCAAGTTCTGCTGTGATTCCTCTGGTAGCATGCGTGTTAATTCACAGTGGTCAGTTCCTTGAGGAATGTAGTTTATTTGCTGTGACTAGGGTTGCCAGATTAAGCAAATAAAAAAATACAGGATTCCAGTTACAGCTGAATTTCAGATAATGTCAGATAATTGTTTAGTATGAGTATGTCCCATTTGAAGTATTGTGTGGGATATATTTACACTAAAAAATTCATTGTTTATTTGAAATTCAAATATAATGGGAGTCCTAAGTTTTATCTGTCATCCTAAATCCTAGCTTTCATTGGGAACATTGGGCATTACAGCTAGACAGAATTTCGGAGCTGGAGAGAAGGTGGAGGGTGATTGAGACTGGCTTGCAAGATGCAACATGTGGAAGGAGTGCTATTTAGCACACTTACATAGCAGGGCCCAGGGATAAAGGAAATGGCAGTCTACTCCAGTATTCTTCCCTGGAGAATCCCATGAACAGAGGAGCCTGGCAGGCTCCCATGGTGTTGCAAGAGTCACACACGGCTTAGCGACTAGACCACCACCACCGCCAAAGCCAGGTTAGGAACCAAACAGCAGATGGATGTGGGGTGCTAGATAAGGAATTATTGATTTGAAGGGCTCAGGAAGGGAAGCAAAACTACAGCCAGCAGTCTCAAACACCGCAGGGAGGGAATGCTGACGTCACTGCACTTACCCAGACATTATTCATTTCTCTAGCCCTACTGCCTGAAACAATGCCTAGGTCACTCTTGGTAGTCAGTAGACATTGAATGAATGATGGGAAGGAAGATGGATGGAAATAGGAAATTCTACCATTATGAGTTTTATGGAGAAGGGCACCCAACAAAAAATGCAGATCCTTTTTGAGCAATGACTTGCATCTGATTTTGGATGCATAGAAAACATGAATTGCTATGTGAATTCTAAGTAATGAGCTTTTCTAATCTTTTCCTCATTTTTCATTGCAGGTACAATTGAACTTACTTAAATCTTTCATGGTTAGACAGGTTTTTGAATGCCACTTGTATATTCAAAGCTAATTTACTTAATAACCAACTTACCTGAACCTTGAACAATATTACTTGGAGCATTTAGATTGAGAGAAAGAGTTTGGGAAGAAAAATTTCCCTTCAATTTCAAAAGGCTATAATCAATTTATGTTTTTAATGACATTTCCTTTTCTTTATGCAGGAAGGATAAAATCTCATTCTCTGTAAATTATTTCTAACTATAAGTTCAAAGTTGAAAAAGATTGTTCTTATTCCAGCAAGCTGTGTGGTATTTTCCTTACTGTTTTACAGAGAAAATGACAGAAAATAGAAAAATAAATGACAGTGTATAGATAACAGGAAAGTAGTGTTGACATTTCCTCAATTTTCATTAAAGTCAGCTTTTATTGTTACTGGAGAAAAACATTTTTACAAAACACCAAGGAGGCTGCTCTTCAAAGGGTAGTTTTAACTTAAAATAATTTATTCTGTGGATGATTTATTTTTAGAGTTAACATGTTCATTTCATGTTAACACCATGTCAACCACATGAGAAGGGCAGAAATCTGTTTAAGGAGAAGTACTAAAAATGAGCATAGGAATTGAAAATAACATATTTTAATGTAAATTTAAAGATGTACTTGTTCTTAGCAATCTATCAAAAGTTTCTCCAGATTCTGTAGAGGCAGTGAGATTACTTTGAGATTTATTGTACCAACTGTGTGTGATATTGTCATGGAAATTTGTTTTTTTGTTTTTTGTTTTTTTTTTAAAGTAAAAGGTCTCCTGCTTCTGAGAGTGGCAAGGCCAGTTATTGAGACCAATTTTCTAGATAAAAAAAGGTTTTTTAAAGCTTAAAATTACCGAACAGTTTACAAAAGTATACAAGTGAAGGAAACTGTAAAACAACAAGTGTTGGTGAGGATGTGGAGAATTGGAACCCTTGTGCATTGCTGGTGGGAATGAAAAATGGTGTATCTGCTCTGTCAGATAGTTTGGTAGTTCTCTAAAAAGTTCAACATAGAAATACCATGTGATCCAGCAATTCCACTCCTAGGCATATATTCAAAAGAACTGAAAACAGAGACTCACAGCGTTAGTCACAATATCCAAAAGGTGGAAACAACCCATGTGTCCATCAGCAGATGAACTGATAAATAAAATGTAGTCTATCCATACAGTGGGATATATTCATCCATAAGAAGGAATGAAATTCTCATACATCTTACAACATGGATGAACTTTGAAAACATTATGGTAAGTGAAATAAGCCAAAGACAAAAGAACAAATACTATATTGTTTTACTTATACGAGGTACCTAGAATAGGCAAATTCATAGAGACAGAAAGTATAATGGTGATTGCCAGGGGCTGGGGAAGGGAGTGATGGGGAATTATTGTGGAATGGGTACAGAGTTTCTTTGGTGGATGATGAAAAAGTTCTAGAAATGGATAGTAGTGCTGGTTGCACATTGCAAATGTACTTAGTGGCACTGAATTGTAAATTGAAAAGTGGCTTTAAATAGTAAGTTTTATGTTATGTATATTTTGTCACAATAAAAGAAAAAAATGAGAAAATTGGCAGGTAGATGAGCACAAAAACTGATTTTGACCTGACGGTGTGTGCCATTTCTCAGACCTTTTCTTTACAGCCTCCTACCACAAGAGAGACAGAAATCATGCCCAGTGTCTTTTTGTTGCATTCTTAATATTCGTCTTCTTTAATTTTATCCTTAATGTGTTCATGAGGCTTTCTGAGTCAGAGACAGACTGTCGTTAGTGTTACTTGCCTAATAATCACTACATTGGCCCCCTTGCCCCATCCCTGGGGCATCACAATGAAAGTCAGATGGAAAAACCTCTTATGTGAGGGGCCAGATAATCCATAGGTGAGACATGGAGAAAAATGGATTTTCTCTGCTTGTGTACAAGAGAAAGAGGCAGCTGTCTCCCCCTCTTTTCTCAAAAAGAGGGAATAAAACTTTGGCTCCTCAGATATAGGATGGAAGAATCCTGGGTTCTTACTCTAATCTTTAGGAATGTAGTGAAATCTTTTCAAGGACCACATAAACCTGAATGTCTCTGGCTATCTAAGGCCCTGAGCCTCATTTTCCCTTGAAATGTAAACATATACCCCTAGAGTTAGGTCCATCTCTCTGGAGTTCTCTCAGTGTGTACCTAATTTTAAATTACTGTCCCAAGGGTTGATTTTAGCTCAGGATCCCAAGTTTTTAGCAAAATTTATTCAGAAACACAAAAATGTTCTCCCTACTCCATACACTGTTGAAGAACATGTTTTTTGAATTTTCATAAAGTTTGGTTTATCAATTCTTTGTACTACTTAAGAATGCTCTTCCCATAAGGTCAGGAACAGGCAAGGATTTCCACTCTCACCACTTCCATTCAAAATTATACTGGAGGTTCTAACCAGTGCATTAAAGCAAGGCAGGGGTGGGGAATGTGGGAATAAGGTTTTGAAAGGGAAGAAGTAAAACTGATTTAATTTGCAGATCAGCTATATAGAAAATCCTAAAGTATCTGCAAAAACCGTATTAGGACAGTCAGTGAGTTTAGCAAATTGAGCACAAGTCCCTGCAATGGAAGGCAGAGTGTGATAGATGCTTTTACAGAGGTAACATGTCCTTTGGGTTTCCCAGGTGGCGCATTGGTAAAAAGCCTGCCTGCCAATGCAGGAAACACAGGAGATGTAGGTTTGATCCCTGGATCACGGAGATCCCCTATAGAAGGAAATGACAACCCTCTTCAGTATTTTTTCCTGGGAAATCCCATGGACAGAGGAGCCTGGTGGGCTACAGTCTATGGGGTCACAAAGGGTCAGATACAACTGAGCATGCATGCATACACCATGTCCTTTATAAATACCCAGGGGGAAGATTAATTCTCCTGGAGAGAGTGAAATGCATCATAGGAGATGGGTTGTGAAACCAGTGTTTGGGGAAGAATTGATTTTGGTCAGGAAGAAGGGAATTGGTGTTCTAATGGGAAGGAAGAGAAGAAACCCAAATGTCTGGAAATGGAAAATCACAGGGCGCTCATTGCTTTCTTTAGTGTAATTAGCACGGAATGTATGAGTAAAAGCAGAAGAGAGGCAGGACCAGAAAGGAAGGTTGGAAAGAGATGGCAGAAGCCTTGAATGTCAGACCCAGAATTAAGGACTTTATCTGAACAATTCTAAATAATTCTCAACACCTTCCTTTAGAAGAGTATAAAATTATTTTCTCAACTCTCAAATAGTAATCTTACTTCTTTTTGACTGGGCAATAGAATATAGTCTTTTTCTATTGGCTAGTCAGAAAAGTTGATATGTTTGTAATTTTAAAGTCACTCAAAGTGTACCTTTAGTTTTTTAAACTAAGCAAAGCAGTTCAACTTTATGTAAAAACAAAAATGAAAATACGAATTGAAATCTTTCAGATCTGCTGCTCTTGGATATTTACCATCTCTCTCCAATCCTCAAATGTAAGGTATTTGAGGATAGCAACATGTGATCTGTCGTTCATATTTGCACTTGTGCAGGCTGTTTGGTAGGTATTTAATAGATCTTTGGTGTCCAGCTGTAAATATGGATAAAATTTCTGTACTCCAGTTGGTAGCTCTTGACATTATTAAGGAGTGTTTCCAAGTTTAAAAAAAAAGAAAAGAAAAATTCATAGCACCAAATCAAGGGATAAATATGATAAATCGACTAGAAATAAAGAGCTTTTATTTCTTGAAGCACCTGCTTCTGGGTCCCAGTGCTCAGGTGGAGGGTCTTTCCCCCATCCAGACCACATTGATCACCCTGGACAGTTACCAAGGCACACAGTTTCCTCCTTGTACAATCCAGTCCATAGAGGGGAGTGTGGTTTAACCATCTCAGAACACCCTTCTGCTTTATTAAAAACTCTTTCTCTGTCTTATCCCGAAGGAAATGGGATGCAGCATATCTCTTTGCAGACCCACTCATACCCCTTCCCGTAGGAACCACAAAGCGCAAACCTCAACCCTTCAGAGACTGACCCCTCTATACTAACTTCCACAGTAAGGCCCTGGAGTGGACAGCCAGCCATCCTGACACACTGTACCACGTGAGAAATTTGTGTTCCTCTCGGTCATTGCTCCTACTCAGGAAATTCTGAGGCTCTGAAGGTTGTTCCTTCTCCCATGGCAACTACCCCATTGCAGGGTTTCTCCTAGGCATGCCAGTCTTCTTAATGAAGAGAGGTCCACCATACCTGTGGAATGGCTGCTCTGTACTTTTGCTTTTGAAACCATGCACCTACTTTTTCTCAGTGTTGAATTTAAGTAGGCTGCTATTATTGTGTTTACAGGCATACCTCATTTTGTTGCCTTTCACAGATACTGCATTTGTTTTTGTTTTTTTTTTTTCAAATTTCAGATTTAGAGCAACCCTGTGTTGTCAGATGATAGCATTTTGGGGGCAATAAACTATTTTTAATTAAGGCACACACTTTTTTTTAAGACATGATGCTATTGCACACTTAACAGACTATAGAATAGTATAAGCATCACTCTTATATGTACTAGAAAGCCAAAAAATTCATGTGGCTTGCTTTGTTGTGATATTTGCTTTATTGCAGTGATCTGGAACCAAATGCACGCCATCTCTGAGGTCTGTGTGTGTGTATATATACATACAGAGATTTATTGATTGATTATAAGGAAAGGGGTCACATGATTATGGAGGCTGAGAAAGCCCATGACCCGCCGTCTGCAAGCTGGGGCCCCAGGAGAGCCAGTAGTGTAGTTCTAGCCCGAGGGCAGGAGAAGGCCCACGTCCCTGCTCGGAAACAGGTGGAGAGTGAATTCTCCCTGGGATGAGGCCCACCCACATTGGGGAAGGCAGTCTGCTTTATTCAGTACTGATTCAGATGTTAATCTCATCTAGATGAAATCTCACACATCCCAAATAATGTTTAACCAAATATGTGGGCACCCCTTGGCCCAGTCAAGTTGACACATACAATTAACCATCACAAGTAGGGAGTAGTTTGGCAAAGGTAAATGTGAAGTTTGTATTCTCCACTTTATTTATTTATTTTTGGGCACTTGTGGCTTTCTTAGTTCCCCAGCTAGTGATTAAACCCATGCCCCGTGCAATGGAATTGCAGAGCTCTAACCACTGGACAGCCAGGCAATTCACTGTATTCTCCACTTTAAATGTCCATTAAAACAAATCAGTTGGCCACCTGCATATGAGTCCTCGGGTTAGCCCACAGCCTTGACTATTTACGTACCACCTGTCTTTGGCATAAGCCTATCTCAAATGTAAATAACATTCCTCCTATTTTGAAAAACTTTAGTTAAGAATTGGATCTAGGACTTCCCTGGTGGTGCAGTGGATAAGAATCTGCCTGCCAATGCGGGGGACATGGGTTTGCTCCCTGGTCCCGGAAGATTCCACATGCTGAAGGGCAACTAAGCCCGTGAGCCACAACTACTAAAGCCTGCATGCCTAGAGCCCATGCTCTGCAACAAGAGAAGCCACCACAATGAGAAGCTTGAGCACCACAATGAAGAATAGCCCCCGCTCACCACAACTAGAGAAACTCCGTGCAAAGCAACAAAGACCCAGCACAGTGCTTCCCTAGTGGCTCAACAGGTTAAGAATCTGCTTGCAATGCAGGAGACACAGGAGATGCTGGTTCAGTCCCTGGGATGGAAAGATCCCCTGGAGGAGGAAATGGCAACCCACTCCAGTATTGTTCCCTGGAGAATCCCATGGACAGAGGAGCCTGGTGGACTACAGCCCATGGGGTCGCAAAGAGTCGGACACAACTGAGTAACGAAGCACAAGCACAATTTAAAAAAAGAATTGGGTCTATAGCAGTGGTTTTGACCCGGGTGATTCTACCTCCCACCGGATATTTGGCAATATCTGGAGACATTTTTGGGTGTCACAACTGGAGGTGCTGCTGGCATCTGTGGGTAGAGACCAGGGATGCTGCTAAACATCCCCTAGTGTACCGGACAGCCTGGCAACAAAGAAGTTTCCAGCTGAAAATGCCAATAATGCTGAGGTTGAGAAATCCTGGTCTAGAGAAAAAGAGACATCCCACAGCACTAAACACAGTTTGCCCCAAATGTCCCCATCTGTGTCATTGGAAGCCGATGCTTTCTGAAAGCTTTCTGAATCAGCATTTTCCCACTGAGTTTAAATTACCGGTTAGGCTCTAGCATTAACATTGGCAACTTCAAATGGCTTTAAGACAGTCGTGTTAAATCTCAAATTTGGATGAAACACAAGAAAGCCATGAGAGAAGTTCACAGCAATCTACGAGAGCTGTGAGAATTGTGTGCAGGTGTGGCTTCATTCCAGCTCATAGTGCCAAAAGCCCATAGTGAGTTTTCAGAGGGGGAGGAGCAAATATTCATTTTCATCAGAGGCAGATGCTGCAACTGCAGTTATGGCCTCTTCAGAAGGTGCTGCTTTATTCCCAGTGTAATATCACTTTGATTCTAAATGCACAGAGTTGTCCTGATTCATACGGGTCAGTGGCAGAGCTCAGATCAGAAATCTTGTTCCTTGGCTCGTCAATTTATGTGCTCCCTGCCAAACATGATTACTTTTTTTCATACGGGTCAGTGGCAGAGCTCAGATCAGAAATCTTGTTCCTTGGCTCGTCAATTTATGTGCTCCCTGCCAAACATGATTACTTTTTTTCTGAAATGGGTAACATGTGAATCTTTGCTCATGGTTGGGAAAAAGGTCCCTGTTAATAATTTACAGAAGACAGAGCTACTCCTCTTTTGCATCTTCAAATCTCTCAAAGCACGTGATTATCTCAGCATATCTGGTTTCCAAGTAGCTGAGTGATGAAATACGATTGGCCTCTCAGCATCGATTCCGCCTCTCCTTCCCCCTCACTCTTCTTGTCTGGCAGTTGTTTATTATGATACAAACATTCTTCTTATAAAATAATCAAAAACTGAGTTCTTTCTTTCTATCTTTAGGAAGAGGTGGGCTGTTTTGGCTTCCTACCATGGATAAGGATCTTGAAGGAGGAACTTGGCAGACCTTCTCCATTCCCTGGGGCTTCGGCAAGGCAGTAGAGGAGGAAGGAGCACACATATGCCAGTGAGTAAGAGTCCTCAAGTGTAAATAGCAGGAGACTTATTGTTTTCAGAGATTATCTCGTGTTTTTTGGTTGGACAAATTTATTTGCACAAGGGTTGAAAGCCATCTGTCAGAATTATACAATAGTGATGCCTTTGATAGAAAAGTGATGAGATGTTTCTGAGTTTTTGTCCAGGAAATTCTAGTATTTCAAAAGAATATTGCAGATGAGGCAGGAATATCCTATAAAAGAAAAGTACAAAACTCTGCTCAACTCTGGTTATTTCCATAAGACTGAATGTCCAAAGGCATTTTGAGGAAAAAGAAACTGATTTCAGCTGCTCGTCCTTAGATATGGTATTATAATAGGCTATAATTCGGTAAACTTTGGACTGCCCTTTTTGAAAGGGAAATTGGATTATGTTGTGTTTATTTTCTTTTTTAAAAAGGTGTCTTCTCAGAGACAAATGTATCTGTCTGGATGAAAAGTTTTGAATTTTAGTGAATTTTAAACAGAAAATGCTATGTTGGCTATGCAAATTGGTTTGTATTTAATCTGTGTTCTGTGGTCTTGATAAATAAGGTTTTCTCCTTTGAGAAAAACCACAGTTTTACAGCAAGTTCAGATCATTGTTGAGTGGATTATGGTTTATATAATACGAAATTCTTTCTCGAGGTTGTCAAAATTTCAAGGATGAGAAATTTGTCAGTAATGAATACATTTTGGAATGCTGATTGGAAAGTTTCCAGTCATTCTGCTATTTAATGCTTCCTCATTAATCACTGGCACTGTGTATTTTAAGCCACTTACGAATTTGTTTAAATGATATTCTTTCGGTAGACCATATGATAATTGAGTGTTTAAGCATTGCTATAGGAACATTGTGTGGAGGCACGACTATAAAGGAACTGCCACAGGTTAAAGAAGCTCTCCAAATGGACAAAATTCATTACCCTTGACTTCTACTACTTGGGACTTTGAGCCAAATATTTTTTAGAGTTGTTGTAATTTTCCACAGCAGTAATCACTTGGTGGCACTCTTCCTTTTAAACCAGTTTAACTCATTTGCATGAGTGCAAATGAAACCTCTCTCTGTTATGTAGTTCACTGTAAGGAAAATTTAGAAAATTATGTCCTTATGTGGGACTAAATCACACAGAATGGTCTGACATTTTGGAACTAGTTATTATGCCCTCCAAACTATTGTTTGCTTATGACATAATTTCATCTGGTAACTTTTTAGTGCATACATTTTCCTGTTGATTTCATTCTTGAAGGATGAAATGATTGAATATTTGGGCTAAGGAAAGTGACTCCTTAAGATAGAAGATCCTGAGACTTGTGTCTCTTTCTGGCCTGGTCAATAACATAAAAAGAAACAGATTCAGCTCCAAGCTCATTGAAGCATATTGTTTATGAGTTTGGGAGAGAGTATGTAATAAAAGAGATAAGAAATATTTTAAATCAAAAATTCTAAAGCCGAACCACTGAATTCCAATTTGATGGTTTGTTGCCCAGAGTTTTAACTCCATGCATCCAGTGAAAAGTCTAGTATGTCTTGTTTTATTAGAATTAATGCTAGATATATCTCTAAGGACTGAAGATCTGTGTTATCCCTGGATGTGCTTAGTCATTAGATGATTCAGGTTAGTACATTACTAATTTATTTTATATGTATACATATATAATTCCATTGTATTTTTATGACTCAACCTAAAAAGCAACTATTATTATAGCTTCAACTCATGTCTCCTGTGGAGGATGCTCTCAAGATTCAGTGGATGGGATAATTTTCATAGAACTACAAGTGCTGCTCACTTGAGTCCCACTCCTGCTACTGGCTTCATGGGAATAAGATCTAAAATCCTGAGTCTGTCCTTCATTCAGTCAGAGCAGACTTTCCAAACTGGGGGTCCTTGCACCCCTCATCCAGGTGCCTCATTGTTGATCAGAAGGATCAAAAACTCATTGTTGATTATAACACTGATGTGATGAGGCGAATGGTTTGCTTTCTTGAACTGTGATAATCCTTCAGATTTTAAGTGACTTGAGAGAGTTTTTGTTGTTTAGAGAGCAGCTGGTTCCTTTGCTCAGGAGAGTGAGCCACACAGGATGGGGGTTAGGACTATGGTTTCTGGAACCAGCCTGACCTGGGTGTGTACCCTGATGCCTTCTCTTATTGGCTGTATGACTTTGGGCAAATTTGTCAGCTTCATTAAACCTCAGTCCCGATGTCTGTAAAGAGACGATAACACCTATCTCATGGATTGGTGGGGTAAATGAATTACTATAGGAATAGCTCCTAGCACAGTGCCTGGCTCACCCAATTATCTGATAACCGATGGTGATGCTTATTGTTAGTCCTAGTAGCGGTGATAGTGAGCCTTTCAAAGCAATCTTGTTGGCAGGTCTTTAAGTTTGATTTATGTTCGAGTGAAAGTTATAGATTATATCACTATATCAATCTTCCAAAAGGAACAGTGGTTCCTCTAGGACTTGGGAGCAGTGAGTATAGGAGGGTACAAGGGAGTTCAATACTTCTGTGCAGCTTCTTTGGTTTTAAACATAAAGCTTTCATTATAGAAAGTATAATTAAAAAGTTAGTGAACTTGAAACAGGAGTCAAAAAATGGGATGTTTATTTCAGTTTGGTAAATACTTATTGAGGATCTACCAATGTGCTAAATGCTGGGGTACCAAGATAAAAGTCTAGGCTACAATGAAAAACCACAACACACCTAATAGAATGGGAAAAATGAAAAATGCTGACAATGCCAAGTGCTGGAAAGGATGTGGAGCCCCTGAAAGTGCCATACATTGCCAGCACAATGTAGCAACAAAACAGTATTGCTGCTTTGGAGACCATTTATTGGTTTCTCATAAAAGTGTATATACATTTGCCATAAAAGCCATAAGATCCCACTCCTGAGTATCTACCCTAGAGAAATGAAAACTGGTGTTCACAGAAAAACCTTTCACAAATGTTTATAGCAGCTGTTTGGAAATTGGCCCACACTGGAGACACCCCATATATCTTTCAGTGGATGAATGGATAAACAAACTGTCTTAAATGCTCACAATGAAATATTACTCAGCAATAAAAAGGGACAAGCTATTGATATACATGACAATTTGGATGAATGTCAGACACATTATGCTAAGTGGAAAGAGCCAGTTTCAAAAGGATACATACTGTACGGTTCTATTTATATGACATTTTTGAAAAGACAAAAGTATAGTGACAGAACAGACCAATGAGGGTTAGAAGTAGAAGGAGGATGTGATAGAACCCTGTGTGATGGAACTAGTCAATGTCCTAATTGTGGTCATTGTTGGAGGAATCTGTACATTGTGATAACAGTTATAGAACTGTACATCCAGAGAAAGGTCAATTTTAGTATGTGATCATTTAAAATGTAAAAAATGAGAATACAAAATTCTTGCCCTTGAGGAGTTCACAAGTGCAATGAGGGACAGACACAAATGCAGATAATCAGAGCACAATGGGGTGCATGTAGTGATGTGCCCTCCTGACAGCAGTTATGAAACACCATGATGTGCCGTACTGGCATACCATGACTCAGTCACAAGTGTACCCGGATGCTGCTGCACAAGGACTGTGGTGGACTGAGACTCGGCCTCAAGCATTTTACATGTGTACCAAGAGGTGAAAAAATTTGGGAAGGCCTGGCTGGGGATATTATGAGGGCACAGGGGAAGAACACATAGCCTGGTTTCCTGGGAGGAGATGGGTACCGGGAAAGGCTTCATAAGGGAAATAATACCTGCAATGAAAATTAAGGGGTAAGAGGAAGCTAGCTAGATCAAAAAGGGCTTTTCCAGGAGAGTAGGAGGGCATTCCAAGCGAGCTATTCCTTGCCTGAGAAAGGTACGGAGAAGAGGAAGAGTGGGATGTGAGGTGGGAGCTCTGTTGCTGCTGCTGCTAAGTCACGTCAGTCGTGTCCGACTCTGTGTGACCCCATAGATGGCAGCTCACCAGGCTCCCCCATCCCTGGGATTCTCCAGGCACGAACACTGGAGTGGGTTGCCATTTCCTTCTCCAGTGAATGAAAGTGAAAAGTGAAAGTGAAGTCACTCAGTCGTGTCCCAACTCTTTGCGACCCCATGGACTGTAGCCTACCAGGCTCCTCCGTCCATGGGATTTCCCAGGCAAGAGTACTGGAGTGGGTTGCCATTGCCTTCTCTGGTGGGAGCTCTAGGGTATTCAAAATTATAGGAATATAGAGTGAAAAGATTTATAGATAACTGTATAATAAAGTAACAGTTTGTTTTATGATAGTAGATTTTGAGCATATTTAGAGGTTAATGGGGATGAAGCAGCAGAGAGGGCAATTTGATTCAAGAGAGGAGGCTGGAGGGCTGAGAGGTATAGGGTTCAATGTTAACTTTCAAGTGCTGGAGAACCCTCTTGTAACATGTGGAGCATTACTGGAAGACTGCCTTCTGGGAGGATCTTTTCACTCATTCATTTTCATTCAACAAATCTTTATTGAGCACCCACCTGCATGCTAGGCGCTATTTTAGGTCCTGGGGATTCAACAGCAAACAAAACAACATCCCAGCTTTTATGGAGCTGATATTTTAGAGGCTAAACGAGCTCAGTTTTGGACAGTGTTGTAGTGTAAAGGGCCTCTGAGGTAATAATACCCAGTAGATGGGAACTGTAAAGAGAGCAGTCTGGGCTGAAAATACAAATCAGGATTCACTGGCACAAAGATAGAAGTTAGAACCTGAGAAGTTTGTTAAATAGTCAATTTTTATACCTTAATAAGTCTGGGGAAAAGTGCTAATTTTTTCACCAAAATTCTCAATAATTTGCTATCAGGATTTGTCCTTACATGAGAGAAAGGAGCGGTGCATCTAGCATATGCTGTAACTCAAGGATTCTCATCCATCCATATTCCTTTTTTATGACATCCTGGTAAAGGGCTCTCTAATCTTTCTAGAAGATAATTACATCTTAAAATTTACAAATACTTTAGATATGCACAACATAATACTAATGTGTGGGTGGAGAGTGGGCAGAGAGGATGGAACAAAAAAAGAGTAGACCTAGTATCTGTTCGGAAAACACTCCCAGTCTACACAGAGACAGAGCCTCCGGACTCCTTGTAAGCTTTCCTAGTACCTGAAAACAGCCATAAGCAAACAAGTGCAAATTCTCACTGGCTAAGGGGACTGAATCTTCCAGGCAGAGTTCTAAATAGAGTACACTTCTAAAAGCAGTATGTTCTAAAATCAGTTATTGATGACCTGAATCCACAGTGGCTTGGGATACCATAGCAAGTTCTTGGGTTTCACTTTGAACAATATAAATGGACACTGGTATTTGAAGAGATTACTTTATTGAAGCAGTTTAGACCCAGCTGTGTTTTACAGGTCTTGTGACTCAGGTACCTATTGATGTCATGGTGTTGGCATGGCCCCAAGAACAAATCATTAAAATTCCAGCTGTTCTGATAACTGAAAAATAAACCAATGGATGCCCTTTCTCCATCCTAGGGTCTCATCTCCCCTGTGGTGGGCTTGAGAGAAGGTGGGAGTTAGAAGTGAGGAGGTAAAGAGTAGGTTCAGCATCTCCTGGTAGGCAAACCACCCATAACAGGGAGTCATGTCTTAACCACTGTCCTTGGCTCTTAAAGGCCATTCTCAGCTGAGTGACCACCCATTCTTGGAGCTAACATGGACATCTTGAATAGTCTATGTGCGTGCGTGCTCAGTCCCTCAGTCATGCCTGACTCTTTGCAACCCACCCGGCTCCTCTGTCCATGGGATTTCCCAGGAACGAATACTGAAGTGGGTTGCCATTTCCTTCTCCAGGGGATCTTCCCAACTCAGGGATCAAACCTATGTCTCCTGCATCTCCTGCCTTTGCTGGTGGATTCTTTACCACTGAACACCTCATGTTAATTAGTTTCACCTATAAAACTACAATGGCCTTACTTTGTTTATGTTCAACAGAGGCTTAATACATACTCAATTAAAAATTTGACTGGTTTCCTTTTCCATTTGATAATTAAAAGATATACATCTCTGATATTTGGAGGCTTCTTGAGCATACTTAATTTTATTGGTCAGTGTTATGTTGGATACTAGGGGAAAAAGGAGGAATTTGTGTTCCTATTCTTAGCTCCACACTGCACAGAAAATCTTCAAATAAAAGTTTCTAGCAGATCTTTTAATATATTATATTAGAATATATATATATTCTCTCTCTATAGAATTCATTTCCCAATATTCACATTATAAATTTCCTTTGAATTGATCGTTTTAAGAGACAGTTGAGAAACCATTAGATACTTAGTTCTAACAGACTTTAGATAATCTTTATTGCCTTTTTATTATAAAATTAATGCATATTTATAAATATTCAAAAAATAACAAATGAATAAAGTAGAAAGTGAAATTCACATAATTGTGGAGGGGTTAAGTATAGAATAAGGATCAGGGAAGTCTGTCCTATGCATGACTTGGTAACAGAATGCCAATCATACATTTTGAAGAGTCCCTTTCAACAAGGGACCTGATTCAAAATTGGTGAGTCATAGGTGGCTCAGTAGTAAAGAATCCTCCTGCCAGTGCAGGAGATGCGGGTTTGATCCCTGGGTCAGGAAGATCCTTTGGAGAAGAAAATGGCAACCCACTCCAGTATTTTTGCCTGGGAAGTCCCATGGACAGAGGGAGGAGACTGGTGAGCTATAGTCCAGGAGATAACGAAGAGTTGGATGGCTTATTGACTAAATGATCACAACAAGTGTTTCTTATATCAAGAGGACCCATAAAAATAGCTCCATCAAAATAATTGTGTAATTCCACTTCTGGATATGCATCCAAAAGAACTGAAAGCAGGATCTTGAAGAGATAGCTATACACTCATGTTTATGGCAAAATTATTCACAGCAACCAAAAGGTGGAAGCAAACCAAGTGTCCATCACAGATGAATGAATAAGCAAAATGTAGTCTATACATATGGCTCCCATGGTGGCTCAGATGGTAAAGAATCTGCCTGCAATGCAGAAGACCCAGGTTCAATCCTTGGGTCGGGAAGATCCCCTGCAGAAGGGAATGGCAACCCACTCCAGTATTCTTGCCTGGGAAATCCCATGGACAGAGGAGCCTGGTGGGCTACAGTCCATGGGGTCTCAAAGTCTATACTTGCAATGGAAAGTTATTCAGCCTTTAAGAGGAAGGAAATTCTGATGAATGCTACAGCAAGGGTGAACCTTTCGGAAATTATGCCAAGTGAAATAAGACAGACACGAAAAGATAAATACTATTGTATGAGGTTCCTAGAGTAGTCAAATTCATAGAAACAGAAAGTATTGATAGAACAGTAGTTCCTGGGAGGGAGAGGGAGGTAAAATGGAGAGCTGTCCTTTTGCTTAATGCATATGGAGTTTCAGTTCTACAAGATGAAAAACTTCCAGAGGTTGTACAACAATGCAAATATACTTGACACTACTGAACTGTACACTAAATTATGATTACGATGGTAAATTTTATGTTATGTGTATTTTACCACAATTAAAAATTTTTAATGTTAAAAAAAGCTGTATGTCAACATGGCCTGCTTGAGTATACACATCACCTATAAAATTCAAACTGTTCTAGTGCCCAGCAGACCTGAGGTGTTACGATTGTCACATTCTTTGTCTTCCAGTGTCTGTGAGGCAGGGGGGCCTCAACCACAGACCCAGGAGATTCATAAAGTCCTCCGTACTTAATTCAGATTCTTATTTGTTTAAGCAGTTTCTTTTCTGAGGACATTTGTTTAAGCATTTTTTCCTGAGGAAAAGGGCATTACTTTCTTGGACGTGCTGCCCGATAGATTGTCTCTATTTAATAGACTTTATTAAATTAACTATGCACAAAAGCTATTATGTCAAAGCTTTGAGTTGAATATATACTCAAATAAAGCAAAATCTTATTAAGGCTCATTTGTGTGATTGATTATTCCATCTACGCTTTCAGTAGCTGGGATGAATTTATGGCTAAATACTTATGAAACCAGGGTGTCCCTCTGAGATGCCCAGATTAGAGAGTGCTTTACTCTGCAAAGATGCACCTGCCCTGAGGAATCATATTTGTCTTTTTCTCAGCTCTTCTAACACAAATCAAGAAAGTGAATCCAATAGTAATCAATAATTCAAGCCCCACCAATGCGTACTCCCCATTCATAATTTTCCTCAAAATGTACTGCTATTTTCTGAAGATATTTTAAGATGACAATTAGAGACTCTTCTACTGTCTCAATAAGTGGGATTTCTAGAAGGAAACAGCTGGGAAACATGTTGGAATTATAGAGAAGAGATCGATTTAGACAAACCATTTTTTTTTCTGGTTTCAAAGCCCAGACAAACTCAGTGTTTTGAAAAGCAGAGATTTCAGAAGGTTTTTCCTGAGGCAATTCAACATGCACTTGAAGGACCCTTCTCTGACAAGGACTATGCTTTGCCTTTTCAAAGCCCACTCAGGTAAAGATGGTTATCCTGTATTATAGATAATGGCTGACAGGATTGAACAGAATCCTCCCAGGGGACTGAAGCTAATGGGTTGAAAGTTCTGTGTCTTTAATCTATTTGCCCCGAGAAATGTCATCTCTCCTTCCTAATACAGAACTCAAAACCCTGAAGTGGAGAATATAAACACACACACACACATACACACAAAGCCAGCTCCAGTGATCACATCTTTGATTTTTTTATTTTTTAACTTTTTGGCTTATTCTATTTCTCTATTTTTTAGTATTAATTTTGTAATCTGTTAGTCATATCTTTGTAGCAAGTCTCTGACTCAGGATTTTGGTGCTAATGGCTCCCTTTCTCTGGAATGTTTTACCACTCACATTTCTGCTCAAATGTCTCCTTCTCAGATACAAAATTTTCCTGAACCGTTTACTTAAAAATTGTTCATGCTCACTGCTCTCCTCCTGTAAATGCAGCTTTAATTTTCTTCAGAGTATTTGCAGTCATTTAACAGTCCATAAATGTATTACTTTGTTATTGTCTGTTTTTCCCCAGCATGGTATAGGTACTCAACAAATAAATAACCCTTTATTTAGAGTTTAAATTACTGTAGCCTTTCCAATATTGGCCTTTTAGCTTCATTGTTAAATGGATAAATGAAAGAGTGTTCGAAGGATTTAACTATAAGAGGTTGAGAAAAAAGCCCTGTATTTTCTTACTTACTCTCTCCAAAGCTGTCTTTGAGAAAGCTTGCATGCATTGACATGTGTTCAGGTAGTAACTGTTGAGTGCTGACTATGTACCTGGCACTGATCTACATGCTAGTTGGAGAGTAACGTTATACCCTTACTAAGCTAAACTTTGTGAATACTTGAACACTCAGCTATCATTTTGGGTTCGAGCTTTTGTCTAAAACAAGTACTATTCTGAGGTCTCATATTACCAGTATGTCAGGATTCTGTTCTTTCCCCTTAGATTTTCATGGGGAAAGAGGTAGCAAAATGATAACATAGATAAATGGAGTTTTGAGAGGATGCCTAAAAGATTAGTTTCTTGTCCTAAAAAAATAGATTGGTTGATTTATTATCCAGTACAGTTAAAATATGATTTTAAGTGTGTACTTTTCTTACAGAAAATGTTTATAAAGAATATTACTAAAAATAAGTATAATTTTATTTTCCTCATATTTTATTCTTAAACACTGAACTCATTTTATTGGAATATTATTGGAAATTTTTAATTCTGAGTTTTCACATTGCCAATAGCAACCACTTAATAGAAAATACTTTTCAAAATGAAGTGTATTACTACTGGGATTTGGATGAGAGAGCTCAAGATGATCACTATATACACTGAATCTTTTATATTTATTTGTCCCAAGTCTATTTTGTATACACTTTTCACCTTTAAAGTTCTATGTCATCATCTTTTGGTTTTCACACTCTTCCATCCCAATTTTTACCTGTATTACATCTCTGAAATTCTACTATTGTATTTCTGTCACATGTATTCTATAATGCTCTTGAATTTCCACAATTTACTAATTTAGTGAAATTATACATGCCATATGTTATAGCAAATAATTTCAAAAGTCTGTTTAAAATTGTCATTCTCTGTATAAAGGACTTTGAGAACTTTCTAGAATGCATTTGTCAATAAGACTGAGTTTTTCATTTTTGTATAGCAGATTTGAACACCATTACTCAATCTTTACATACTTCTTTTTACTCCTCCATTTATCCAGGCCTAAGTTGTACTTCCTCTAGTAAATTGTTCTGTGATAATTCTAGAATACATTGACTGAACTCCTTTTAGGTGTCCATAGAATTTTATTGTTGATATTAAAATATTTTGATTCTCAAATTCAGGCTTCAGTTCAGTTCAGGCACTCAGTCATGTTTGACTCTTTGTGACCCCATGGACTGCAGCACACCAGGCTTCCCTGTCCATCACCAACTCCCAGAGCTTACTCAAACTCATGTCCATCGAGTCAGTGATGCCATCCAACCATCTCATCCTCTGTTGTCCCCTTCTCCTCCCACCTTCAATCTTTCCCAGCATCAGGGTCTTTTCTAGTGAGTCAGTTCTTCACATCAGGTGGCCAAAGTATTGGAGTTTCAGCTTCAGCATCAGTCCTTCCAATGAATATTCAGGACTGATTTCCTTTCGGATGGACTGGTTGGATCTCCTTGAAGTCCAAGGGACTCTCAAGAGTCTTCTCCAACACCACAGTTCAAAAGCATCAATTCTTCAGCACTCAGCTTTCTTTAGGGCCCAATTCTCACATCCATACATGACTACTTGGAAAACCATAGCTTTGACTAGATGGACCTTTGTGGGAAAAGTAATGTCTCTGCTTTTTAATATGCTGTCTAGGTTGGTTATAGATTTTCTTTCAAGGAGCAAGTGTCTTTTAATTTCATGGTTGCAGTTGCCATCTGCAGTGATTTTAGAGCCCCCCAAAATAAAGTCTGTCACTGTTTCCATTGTTTCCCCATCTATTTGCCATGAAGTGATGGGACCAGATGTCATGATCTTCATTTTCTGAATGTTGAGTTTTAAGACAACTTTTTCACTCTCCTCTTTCATTTTCATCAAGAGGGTCTTTAGTGCTTCTTCATTTTCTGCCATAAGGGTGGTGTCATCTGCATATCTGAGGTTATTGATATTTCTCCCGGCAATCTTGATTCCAGCTTGTGCTTCATCTAGCCCAGCATTTCACATAATGTACTCTGCATATACGTTAAATAAGCAGGGTGACAATATGCAGCCTTGACATACTCCTTTCCTGATTTGGAACCAGTCTTCTGTTTCATGGGACTCAAATTCGGGCTTAGTGTACTATTATTAATTGGTGCATGTTTTCTTATTGTTTTCTTTGTAGCATATTACCATTCCCAAATATATTGCAAGTTTCTTGAAATTATATCTCTCAATTCTCTCACAGTAGCCCTGAGTAAGTACTTATTAAATTAAACTGAATATAGAAGAAAGATCTCTAAATGTAAAAGTCAACTCTTGGCATACATTCTGTTCTCCAGTTGGTAGGCATGTTTCTTTGTAGTTCTTCCAGCAGTTCTGGTTTTGAAGGTTGTATTATCTCCTATGGGAGTAAAACATGTATATCAACTGTCAATTGCTGTGTAACAAACCACCTCCCAAAACATAATGGCTTTAAAAACAGATTTGTTATTTCTCATAATTCTGGGTTGGGCTCAGCAGGGCGATTCATCTGCTGCATGAAATCTCAGCTGGGGTCACTTGTATAGCTGCATAAAGTTAGGTGGTCAACTGGAGCTAGAATGTTCAAGAAAGCTATACTCCCATGTTCGGCCCCTCAGCTGTGGTACTTAGAGCTGGGGCAGGTGACCCTCCCCCTCTTCTCATACAACAGTCTAGCCTGAGCTTCTTTACATAGCATCTGGTTCCTAAGAAGGCAAAAAGAAAAGCTGTTAAGCTTCCTCAGGCCAGAAACTGAAAGTCATACAACTTTCTTTCTGCCACATTCTCCTGGTTTAGGCAAGTCCCAGAACCAGCCAGAATCAAGGGAAGGGGATCCACCTCTCAATGGGAGGGGCAGCAAAGTCATGCTGCTGAAGAGCAGGTAGTGTGGGAGGAGCTGTAGGTGGCCATTTTTCAAATAATCTATCACAGCATGATAGCATGAAAGAAATGTGACATTATCTAGACAAACTTTAAAAATTTTACATCTAAGAATGCTGAAGCATAGAAAAGTTAGATGGCTTACCCAGGGTACCACAGCTGTTTTCCTGTTACTGCTAAGTCACTTACTAGACCTTTGCTATACAAATTATAGTCCCTGGACCAGTAGCGTGAACATCACTGGGAGCTTGTTAGAAATACAGATTCTCAGGCTCCCTCAAACCTACTAAGCCAGCATCTGTCTTTTCCCACAGTCCTCAGGGGCTCTGAAGGCACATTCAAGTTTACTGAGAAGTGCCATTGCTCTTTTTACTTTCAAAAATTGAGACAGAAAAGCTACCACCTACAAAAGAAGAATGTTTTACAGTCAGAGGCTTGACTCAGCATGGAAAAGGCTTTGTTTACTTAGTACTTATTATTTTTTTTTTTAAAGTGCTGCCCTTAGATCTTTACAGTTACTCTTGAATTTAATCCTTACAACAACCTTAAGGGGTAATTATTATAACTTCCATTTTACAAAAGAGGAAACTGATGCTCAAAGACCTGTACTTGTACCTAGTGGAGCAGAATTCAATCCTAGGGTTTTCTGATTCCAAACTCCACACTCTTAATTATGGGACTGTATACACTGGCAACTGCCATATGGCAGCAGTGAAGGAGTCTAAATGTTTAGAGGAACAGCCCGTTAGAGGGGAGCCCTGGTGTGTGGCTGGCTTGGTGAGCTGCTGCTTTTCTCCTAACGCCTCCCACTCCCACCATGCCTAAAGTGAAGAGGCTGGCATGGGTGTGTGACAGATGGTATGGCCCTGCTCTGCCATATGTGCACTGCTCCTCATTCCTGGGCACACAGCTGCCTGACACAGGCCTTGCCTGTTGGGCAGCTGCCTCTCGAGGTGTCTCCAAGAGCCATTGCTCAGAGACTGCAGTCCAGCGTTTTCTCTGCTTTCTCTTTCAGACACATCTTCCTGCCACTCTTTGGGTCTCCACCTGAAGCAGAGAGCCCTGTTTGGGCTCTTACAGGGAGCCAGTGCCAGTCTTTGAGCTGCACATAACAGGTGGCATGTGGATGAAGTGCATCCAAAAGTGGGCGAGCAAAGGAGAGGAGCAGGGAACAGCTCCTCCTGGAATCCCGCTTCTGGGAGAGCTCGGTGCCTGCCAGAGCTTCCTTCCACCAGCTGTGCGTGGGCTGGAAAGGCAATTTCCTCCTTGCTGTTCCCTTTCCAGGAATGAGAGAGGAAGGAATGAAGAATGAGGACCAAGTGCAAGCAAGGGCACTCCTCTTCCCAGACCCAGAAGCCATGGGAAGAGAGAGCAAAGAAAGAAAGCCCCAGAATTCTTCCACATTGGAGTCAAGAGCAAGATTCACATTTGCTTTGGTCCCATCAACACTTTATGCCACCACAGGATAGGTTAACAGCTGACATCTAATGTTAGTTGTGCAATATTAGCCCTGGTGCTATGATTACCCTCTCTGGATTCAAATTTATGTGCTTTCAGTTTCTTTGGGTAATTTACTAGATCTTGACAAGCCTCAGGGTTATCATTTGGAAACTAAGAGTGATAATTTTATCTCCTCATATGGTTGCTGTGAGAAATAAGTGAAAAAAATACATATTAAGGGAATACATAGGCCAATAACTGGCAATTAATGTGTTTTTGATAAATGTTATTTAGTAATGCTAAAGTTTTTGTGAGTGTAGAAACTTTGACTCATCCACTGTTGTATCCCCAGCTCCCAAAACAGTTCCTGGCACATAGTAGTTACTTATTATTTGATAAATAAATGAATTATTTGATGAATGAGTTACTGACCAAATACTATAATATAATATTCTGAGTGTTATTTCTATGCTTGATCAGATGGCTCAATAGCTTTAGGTAGAGGTTTGAGCACTTCCGTATGTATGCACGTATGTGTGATTGTGTGTGTGTGTGTGTGTGTGTGTGTCTATGAGAGTAGACAGAGATTTTTCAGATGCTGCTAAGTTGGTTGAAAATGATACTGCTTTTTTTTTTTTTGAAACTAACTAACTTTCCTCCTTCTCTCCTTCTCTCTTCCCCTTCCTTCCTTTCTTTTTCTTATTATTTCCTGTTCTTATTTTGGCTTTGGCATTTAAATCCTGCCTCAGGGCTTATCTGAATAGATTGCTTTCATGCTCACAATAGAGTAGAAATGAATAACATAGGTGGAGACCCAAGGTCTTTGCCAAGTGAAATAGTACAACCTTTGTGCTCTGTTTTTCAACAATGAGCTTGCTTTTGTTGTAATTCAAACTAAACGCCAGGACAGTCCTTCTGCAGCCCTCCTTGGGAGAATGAGCATCTGAGGGAGTGGAGCTCCTCCAAGTCTGGGCTGAAGGCTCTGACAGCCACCTGCTCCTTCACTCCTGCATGTGCTGGAAGGAAGACAGAATGAGCAAAAAGACACGTGTGCAGGAGGACACAACCAGAGGCACAAGAATCAGTACATAAAAATCTACTGTGCAGAGAATGGAGTTACTGTGCTCAGTAATTAAGTTCTGAGATAGTGAAACTGAAGGGACTTTCCATAGTTAAAGAAAGGGCCTAGAATAAAAGACTAGCCTTGCATTTCCTAGGGGTCTTCTGCTTTAGGTCAGAGATTGGGGATCCCAACAAGGATCCTGGGCAGACATTGCTCTCTTGTCCCTCAGGTATCCTCTCTTTTCCTGAAGGGATGATTTTATAACAAGAACTGGGAGCAGGGTACTTCCCTGGTGGTCCAGTGGTTTGGATTCTATGCTTGCAGTGCATGGGGCACGAGTTCGATCCCTGCTCAGAGAACTGCAATCCTGTATACTATGCAAAAAATAAAAGAAATGGCAATAGGATATGCTCTTTCAGAAATGAAGCTTGGGAAGACTCTCAGTCCTGGGGTTTGCTTCAAAATCAGTGGCAGCTTTGTCACTGTATACATGTCTGGGCCTCAGGATTTTGATCAAAATTCCTGGAGGATCATTCAGGTTTGTTTATTATTTTATTAAATAACCCTTTTAATTTTAGAGTAATTTCAGATTTACAAGCATATTGCACAGATAGCCCAGACAGCTTCCATGTAGCCCTCACCCATTTCCTCTCAGTGTTAACATCATAGATCTCCATGCTGCAATGGTATTTATATTAACCAAACTTCAGACTAGATTTAGATTTCACCAGTTTTTCTACTACCCCTTCTTCTGTTCAAGGACCCCATTGAGATACCTCATGGCATTTAGTTGACATGTCTCCCCAGTCTTTTCTGTTCTGTGACAGTTTCTCTGTGTTTACTTGTTTCCATGACCTTGAGAGTCTTGAGGAATCCTGGCTAAGAGTATATTTACTTTTTAAAAATTTGGAGTTGACTCTGTCTATAAAGGACATTTTTGTTAGGAACTCCTTTCTATACAGGTGCTTGAGCTTGCACTTTATTTTGCATATATTTTCCCCATGAGTTCTTTATTAAGCTTTCATACTGTCTGTCAAGAGTCTATGACATCTTGATGACAAATAATCTATTTTTGGTTAGGGATGAAAATATGTTTTAGCTAATATAAGTCAATGTAAAACTGAAATTGAGAATTTCAGTTTCGAAATATCAAAATGCATTACATGCAGAAAGCAGTTTGGTATAAGAATCTTGGACTAAATAAACTTTTATGGCTCTGGTAAGGATAATTGTCACACGTATTGAGTACTAACCATGAATGAGGTGTACTGTACCCGGTGAGCTGGGTGTGATAAGGCATTTAACTCTGCCATGGCTTTTTGGATGTGTCAACTTGGCTAGGCTCAACTACAGTCCAAGAAATGTAAACTCAAAGGACCAGAAAGATTCCCAGATAGTTATTTTGGACCATATGATTCTTGCTTTTGCTTGGATAGCAGACTAGAGAGGAGCATGGTTTCTTAACAGCAGCACTAATTGATACTTGGAACTAGACAATTCTTCTTTGTAGAGCTATCCTATGCATTGTGGGATGTTTAGCAGCCTACACTAAGTTCTATTAGCACCCCCAAGTTGTAACAACTAAAAATGTCTCCAGAAATTGCCAAATGTGCCCTGGGGGACAAAATCGCCCCCAGCTGAGATCCATTGGAATAGATAGAAAGTTAGCACAGGGCTGTTGCACTTGGTTCCAAGAGGAAATATTTCAAGCATAATGAAAACTGTTAGGAAGAAAGAATGAATGACAGATCCAGTCACTGCCCTGGGAGCACTTGGTCAAGGGGAAGAAGGAGAGGAGTACAGAGGGCCTTGGGTTCATCCAATGTAACAAGCCTGACCCTATTAAAATCAGGATGAGATGAGGGGGAAACAAAAGAGGAGAGAACAAGCTAGCCAGTAATCACTTATGTGTGCTCCACAGTCTGGACTGCTCAGAGATGTTCACGGAGTTATACAGAGAAGAGAAGAAAGAGGAAGGAGACAGAGATGGCCAGGAGGATAAAAGGGGGAATCAAAAGGAGAGAGACAGATCCAGCCACTAATCAGTTCCCTAAGTGTTCTCCACAGTCTGGAACACACAAAGAGATTCACAGAGTTGGGTAGAGAAGAGAAGGGGGAGGGAGGAGATAGAGGCGACCTAGTGAAGAAAAAGGAGAGCCCAAAGAGGGAGAAAGCAGTCAAACCAGTAATCTTGCTCCCAAGTAAAAATAGGTAATGAAGATTGGGTTCTTAAAGGCACAAAATTGATCATAAATACCAAAAAGCAAAGATTAAAAATCTAGAGTAGAGGTTGGATTTTCAAAAATACAATATTAAAGAAAAACAAACAAACAAAAACATAGTCACAAAAATTATAATATATATATATATATATATATATATATATATACACAAAGTTTGCTTTAAAAAATAGGGTCTTTTTTTTGCAAAGTAATAGTAGGTTATAAAAATGAAAATTAAAGGAGCAATAGAAGATTTTTAAATATAAAAAATTAAAACAAAGTTAAAGAATGATAATAGTAAAAATATATCTAGGACTTTCTCTGGTGTTGTTTTGGACAATGTGGGGTCAGTTCATTTTTAGATAGTTCCTTGATCTGGCTTATACTTCTCAAGATCTATAGGCCCCTTCCTATGTAGTTGGTGCTAACTACAGGGTTTTAATCTATTGCACCTGTCACTTACAAGGCGGTTCCCTCTGTTTGTTTTAGCTTCTTCTGTTTGCTGGTCTCTTCAGTGTCTAATTTACACCCTGACACAAGGGGGCAGTGGTGGTCCCTTTTTTCAGGTTCACTTGTTCAGTCGTGCTGTGGGGAGGGAGGAACGCTGCAAACAAATATCACTGGTGTCTGTGGGGACTGCTCACAATGTCTCGGCCACACTGGGTTTGCCCCTGCTCACGGCGTGTGTGCTTTCCCAGTCTACACTGTTCAGGCTCTAGGTTGCTCTGCTGGGAACTGTCTGAGGCCGGCTCTGGGTGGTATGCACTTCCCGGGTCTAAATAAGCTGCTCAGGTTCAGGCACTCGGGTACTCCACAAAGGCGCAGACTCGGTTGGGCCTGCATTTTGTGACCTTCCCAGGTCCGAGCAGCTCAGGTGACCAGGTGTTGGGCAAGCACGGTCGCTGCGACTTATCACCTCCCCCATCCCTGCTGCTCGGTTTTCTGGGTGTACAACCAGTGCACCTTCTCAGGCAGATGTCGACTGTCCAGAATCCCAAGAAGTCTTGGTTAGCAATGAAGCCTGCATGCAGTTTGGTAGATAATGCCTCTCTGGGGCCGCAGTTGCCCCCTTCTGGTTCTGGCTGACCTCACTGGAGGGGGATAGGCCGGTCTGCAGCCGGCTAGCTCTGCTCAGTCCTTTGTTCTGTGAGCAGGCCAGACAGTGTCTTAGGTTAGGGCTTTTCACGTAGCTCTAGTCAGCCCTTTGTTCTGTGAGCGGGCCTGGCGGTGTCTTAGGTTAGGGCATTTTGCGAGGTAGCTATCCCACAGTCTGGTTTGCTAGCCCAAGTTAGTTCCCTCAGATTGCCCTCAGGGCATTCAGGCCCGGTCCTTACTCTAAGCAATGCAGCCCGCGCCTCCCTGCCCAGCCCCCACTTGCTAGTGGTGGATGCAGGTGTCTGAGCTGCTTCTCTGCTAGGAGTTACTGTTGGGCACATAATCTGTGGGTTTTTATTATTTATTTATTTTTCCTCCCAGTTATGTTGCCCTCTGTGGTTCCAAGGCTCACCACAGACTAGTCAGTGAGAGTGTTTCCTGGTGTTTGGAAAGTTCTCTCTTTTTTAAGACTCCCTTCCCGGGACGGATCTCCATCCCTACCTCTTTGTCTCTCTTTTTATCTTTTATATTTTTTTCCTACCTCCTTTCGAAGACAATGGGCTGCTTTTCTAGGTGCCTGATGTCCTCTGCTGGCATTCAGAAGTTGTTTTGTGGAATTTACTCAGTGTTCAAATGTTCTTTTGATGAATTTGTCGGGGAGAAAGTGGTCTCCCTGTCCTATTCCTTCGCCATCTTAGGACCACCTCCTGACCCTGTTAAAATCAACAAAAAGTTTTCTGAACTTCAAAATTGGACAGTTTTAGAATAACAGAACAAGACTATCTGGCTGCTGGTGGTGACACTGCAGAGACCAGTGGATGGGCAGATTAACTGTTGCAGTGCGTAGGTTCATCTCACTTTGGGTTAAGATGGGGAACGTCTGCCTTTCGGTCTTCCATTAGTGCCTACCCAGGGACTGTGTGTCTTGTTGTTCTAGAAACCTCTCAACCATGTATTAGGGAGAGCTCCACCTCGCATAGTCTGTTTCCTTCCTGCAGCTGAGTCAATGTTTATGGTTCTGACAGGGTTGTGTAAGCATCCTGAGATTTTATAGCCATTTTAAAGTCACTGTTTATATTTGCACCTGAATCCTTTCCAGTATTTTGTAATCCCCTGTAATCAAGCTACCCTTCTGCTTTAGGTAAATATGCAAGAATTCAAAGATTCTTTCCTCTAAAGAAACTGTGTCTTATGGATGCTCTTCGATGTGATTCCTGCATTTCAGATGTCAACCATTGAGTTCTGAATGATTTCCCCTGTGTAAATGCACAGACACCCTTCTTGAGCTCTTTAGGCTATTGTGGTTTAGATAATTCAATTAGCTTTCCTAAATCTTAGAAGTAGATGTATTTTTAAGAAGGAAATTAAAACTTGACTACATTAGTTGCTTTTTCCCCACACTGTTCCTGCCTGATCTTTCTACCCCCTGTTGCCAAGCTGGTGTTTGCAAAGAGGCCAAGGTGATGTTAGGAGTCCTTGCTTATTAGTTCATGTCAAGTGACCAACGCAGGGAGCCCTGACACAACAGTCTGCATGTGACACAAGGATGGGGCTACTGAACTGTTCCCCCAAAGACTACTTAACCAGGTGCTGCTGAAACTAGAAGGTGTCCTGGGGATCTTGTTGAAATGTAAATGCTAATTCAGTCGGTCTAGGGCAGGGCCTGGGATCCTGCATTTCTAGCAGGTTCCCAGAGGATGCCAGCACTGCTGGTCCCCAACAGAACACACTTTAGACAGTGAGGATTTAACCCTGTATTTTTGTGGTTGGAAGTTTAAAAGCTGCTAAATTCAGTATCTGACTTAATCAGGGTGTAAGTCGCTTAATATTCACTGCATCTTGCATGTGTGCTCAGTCTCTTCAGTCATGCCTGACTCTTTTGCTACCCCATGGACTGTAGCTCACCAGGCTCCTCTGTCCATGGGATTGTCCAGGCAAGAATACTGGAGTGGGTTGCCATGCCCTCCTCCAGGGAATCTTCCTGACTCAGTGATGAAACCCTTGTATCTCATGTCTCCTGCATTGGCAGGCGAGTTCTTTACTGCTAGTACCACCTGGGTGACAATTGCTGTTCCTGTTCTACTTTGAAGTATAGTATGAATCGTGGGTGAGTTGCAAAAACAGTATGTTTAGCAAAGAAGCCAGTTACAAAAGAGTACATAGAGTCTAATTTCATTTACATGAATTTCTAGAATAGGTGAAATTCAGCCAGAGTGACAGATATTGGATCAGTGGTTTCCTGGGCCTCTGGTGATGAAGGGGTTGTCTGGATTGTTAGGGGTGATGATAGTCCTTGTATTATATTTTAGAGATAATACTGATATGTTTACAAATAAATGATACAGTTCCTGAGACTAGCTTCAAAATAATCCACTGGAGAAATGGATAGAGGTATAACTAAAACAAGAGTGGCCATGTGTTGATAATTGTTGAAGCTGGGTGTTGGGTACATGGCCTTCACTGTCAGTTCAGTTCAGTTCAGTCACTCAGTCATGTCCGACTCTTTGCAACCCCAGGGAATGCAGCACGCCAGGCTTCCCTGTCCATCACCAACTCCCAGAGCTTACTCAAACTCATGTCCTTTGAGTCGGTGATGCCATCCAACCATCCAACCATCTCATCCTCTGTTGTCCCCTTCTCTTCCCACCTTCAATCTTTCCCAGCATCAGGGTCTTTTCCAGTGAATCAGTTATTCACATGAGGTGGCCAAAGTATTGGAGTTTCAGCTTCAGCGTCCAGGACTGATTTCCTTTATTTTTATTTATTTATTTTTTTTGATGGAAATAGTGACAGACTTTATTTCCTTGGGCTCCAAAATCACTGAAGATGGTGACTAGAGCCATGAAATTAAAAGATGCTTGCTCCTTGGAGGAAAAGCTATGACCAACCTAGACAGCATATTCAAAAGTAGAGACATTACTTTGCCAACAAAGGTCCGTCTAGTCAAAGCTATCGTTTTTCCAGTAGTCATGTATGGATGTGAGAGTTGAACCATAAAGAAAGTTGAGCACCAAAGAGTTGATGCTTTTTTTTTTTCTAAGTATTTAGGTTTTTTTTTGTTTGTTTGTTTTTTTAAGCCCAGAGATAAATCCATGCACATATGGACACCTTATCTTTGACAAAGGAGGCAAGAATATACAATGGGTTAAAGACAATCTCTTTAACAAGTGGTGCTGGGAACTCTGGTCAACCACTTGTAAAAGAATGAAACTAGAACACTTTCTAACACCATACACAAAAATAAACTCAAAATGGATTAAAGATCTAAACGTAAGACCAGAAACTATAAAACTCCTAGAGGAGAACATAGGCAAAACACTCTCTGACATACATCACAGCAGGATCCTCTATGACCCACCTCCCAGAATGTTGGAAATAAAAGCAAAAATAAACAAATGGGACCTAATTAACCTTAAAAGCTTCTGCACATCAAAGGAAACTATTAGCAAGGTGAAAAGACAGCCTTCAGAATGGGAGAAGATAATAGCAAATGAAGCAACTGACAAACAACTAATCTTGAGAATATACAAGCAACTCCTACAGCTCAACTCCAGAAAAATAAATGACCCAATCAAAAAATGGGCCAAAGAACTAAATAGACATTTCTCCAAAGAAGACATACAGATGGCTAACAAGCACATGAAAAGATGCTCCACATCACTCATTATCAGAGAAATGCAGATCAAAACCACTATGAGGTACCATTTCACACCAGTCAGAATGGCTGTGATCCAAAAGTCTACAAGTAATAAATGCTGGAGAGGGTGTGGAGAAAAGGGAACCCTCTTACACTGTTGGTGGGAATGCAAGCTAGTACAGCCACTATGGAGAACAGTGTGGAGATTCCTTAAAAAACTGGAAATAGAACTGCCTTATGATCCAGCAATCCCACTGCTGGGCATACACACTGAGGAAACCAGAATTGAAAGAGACACGTGTACCCCAATGTCCATCGCAGCACTGTTTATAATAGCCAGGACATGGAAGCAACCTAGATGTCCATCAGCAGATGAATGGATAAGAAAGCAGTGGTACATATACACAATGGAGTATTACTCAGCCATTAAAAAGAATACATTTGAATCAGTTCTAATGAGGTGGATGAAACTGGAGCCTATTATACAGAGTGAAGTAAGCCAGAAAGAAAAACACCAATACAATATACTAACGCATATATATGGAATTTAGAAAGATGGTAACAATAACCCTGTGTACGAGACAGCAAAAGAGACACTGATGTATAGAACAGTCTTATGGACTCTGTGAGAGAGGGAGAGGGTGGGAAGATTTGGGAGAATGGCATTGAAACATGTAAAATATCATGTATGAAATGAGTCACCAGTCCTGGTTCAATGCACGATACTGGATGCTTGGGGCTGATGCACTGGGACGACCCAGAGGGATGGTATGGGGAGGGAGGAGGGAGGAGGGTTCAGGATGGGGAACACATGTATACCTGTGGCGGATTCATTTTGATATTTGGCAAAACTAATACAATTATGTAAAGTTTAAAAATAAAACAAAATTAAAAAAAAAAAAAACCTGATTTCCTTTAGGACGGACTGGTTGGATCTCCTTGCAGTCCAAGGGAATCTCAAAAGTCTTCTCCAACACCACAGTTCAAAAGCATCAATTCTTTGGTGCTCAGCCTTCTTTATGGTCCAACTCTCACATCCATACATGACCACTGGAAAAACCATAGCTTTGACTAGATGGACCTTGATTGTACTGTTCTCTATTTCTGTATATGTGATTATTTCCAGAACACAAACTTTTTTTAAAAAATTATTTTCTCTTCAAATTTTTTTTTTGTCACAGTGAAAGCTTTTCCTTCATGTAGGTGATATTATCACCAAAGATTACTTTCATTCAGTTACTCAACGTATGTTCGTTGTGCCCTACACTGTGCTAGGTAATGGGGATACATCAGTGAATGGAGCTGAGAAAATCCCTGCCTTCACAGTGCTTGCATTCTGCTGCAGAAGACAGGCAGTAACTGGTTAAGGTAATAAGTAAATAGACTGTACAGTGTGTAAGATACAAGTGCCGTGGGAAAACTAGTAGAGGGTAAGGGGAGCAGAAGTGGGGAAGAGTGTGAGGGACAGATGAGGGCTCACTGAGGAGTTGGGTGCTCAGGATAGGCCTCCCTGAGATGATGTTTGTATCAAGTCCTGAAGGAAGTGAGGGACAGAGGATGCATATGTTGGGACCGAACATCCTAGGCAAAGAACACCTGGTAAGAAACCTCAACAAGAGCAGCCTGAGGCTCAAGCCAAAAGGAAGAGGACCTTGTGAGTGAGTGGTCTGTGGGGAAGAGGGAAGAAGGAAATAAGAGAGGAAATCGGTCAGTGAGGGTCCAGACCAGTCACTGTAATGACTAGCTTGCTCTCAGAAGGAGGCCACCTGCAGGTTTTGAGCAGGGCGTGGTTCAATCTGACTCTTGTGTTGAGAAGAGACTCTCAGAGCAAGGGCAGAAGTAAGGGGTGGGGGGCAGGCAGGCAGGTGACTCCACTAGCCTGGATTGTCTCCAGTACCTTCTCTCACGTGCTGTGTGTCACTGGCTCCATATCCTATTATTCACAGCCAAGGATACTCTCCTGTTTTCCAATCTCTCCCCCTCTCTCCAATATCCTTCCATTGGACACACACCCCAAAGCCTGGCCACCCAAGTGTGGTCCCTGGATCAGCAGCATCAACCTCACCTGGAGGAGGAGCCTCAAACATGACCTGTCACTAATCTGGGTGAGAGACTGTGGGGGTGTTGGACACAATGGCAGCTCTGGAGATAGGGAGAAGTCAGATTCTAGAAGTCCTCTGAAAGTAGAGCTAACAGGGTTTCCTGACCAGTTGTGTCGTGGACTGTGAGAGTACCAGTGAGCAAAGGATATTTCCAAGGTTAGAGTCTGAGTGAAGGGAAAACAATGGAGTTGCCTTTGAGATGAGAAGACTGCTTTGGTTGTCTGAGTAAGGGTTTAGAGGTAGTTTGACAAACTTTCCACTCTGCAGTGAACATAACATCTACCTGCCCTAAAGACAGACTTATGTTTGTGCAACAGCTTCATACACATGACAAAATGGCTTTTCCTTGTACTGAGGAATGCAGGAAGTCTGAACTATAAATTTTTAGGACATGTCTGTGATGTAGCACCTAACGGCATCATGCTGTACATTTCTCTCTGTGGCACTCTAATTGTTCATGCCTAAAATGCACCTGGGTGATAGAGAGTGTATTTGTTTCCTTTCAGGCTATGGCTGGTGACTGTAGCAAGAGGCATGTTGCAGAATAATTTGTTAGTGCAGAAGAAAATGGCTGAAGAGTTTATTGTGGATTAAAACCTGATATCAATCCTAATCTTATTTTTACTTGCTCTGACTCAGAAGTGATGTTGACTTTCTTTGCAGCTGACACTTTGTGCTATCATCCTTCACTTCTATTTCTTTATTTTTGTTTTTGATTGTCACCCCCTTGACATCTTTCTCTCTCTTCTCAAGAGAGCTAAGGTTTAAGGCTGAAATGATAGATAATATGTTAATGATTATTTTGTTGTTGTCACTGAGTTACCTGATAATACTTTTATTTTTAGGAGGAGTTTTGAACATGAGTACACATGCACTTAGATGGACTACTATGTGAAATAATGTTTATGGGTCATTTTGTACTAAAAATAGAGAACACAATTCCAAATATCCCTTCCTTTCCATCTCTCTGTTATTTGCTACCAGTATAGCATCATCCTTCCCTGAATCATTTTCTGCTATTACCATAACCTCACAATAATACAAAAGTATTGGGTATTAAAGAATTATCCAAATGCTTGGTCTTTGGGAAAATACTCTGTTAGTGACTCAGGGGTCCAAACCACTGAACAATAGTCTTCAGGTCTGACGGGTGCCAAGTTCCTTGTTTATCTTTTGTTTTTTTTTTTATCCAATCATAAGCAATCCAATATAAAAGATATGATAACTTAACAACTTATTAAATTTCCTTTCAGTGAGATTTGTTATTTAACTCTCACCCCAGAAAAATAGAATTGGTAGGAATTTACTTTGTGTCCACTCGTACTTGGCATGGGAGATCATCCTGTTAAATGGAATTGAAATGGAAATGGTAGTGGCCTCTTCTCTATCACACCCATTATGGGGCAGAATTCCCTGAAGGAAAATGAGTGGCTGACAGAAAGGTAAAAGTAAGGGTCAGGAGATTGGAGGTTATTGCAAGAATCCAGGGGAGTGAATAGGGAGGCTGGAGCCATTGGCCTGGTTGTGGAGCTTACAGAAGATGGGTGGATTCTGGACATGATTTTAATATGAGGCCAACAGGATTTGCTGATAGGATAAATATCATAACTCTGAGGTTTGGGGCCTGAATAACTGGAAGAATGTAGTTTATAAGCAGGGCACTCTTGGAGGCCTATAGAAAGGAAACCGAGGAAGGCAGGATTTGGAAGGCATTGTGCAGGAGATAGCTGCCATTTTTCATTTTGTTTATAGTCTTTGAGTGTGATTACTAGTCTAATGTACCACTGGACATCTTCCAAATCTCTCAAGTAAATGAAAAAGGGTGCAGAGATGATTGGTATGTGTTTTATACATCAGTCCTGAGCACAGACATCAACCCCAAAATGGAATATATTGCCGTTGTTTTCTAAAGTGTAATATTTTCAATTTTAATATTTATTCTAATATAGCACTTTTATTGAAGAAAAGTTGAATGAAACTTTGGTTGAAGAGCAAATTAAAACCACGTTTATATATATAGTCTAAATTCCTTGACCCAGACATCCATTAAGTGAAACATTAGGCTATTGCAGAAATGGTGTCATTTATTTTGAAGTGGTCATACTTATCCCCTCTGTCTTTCTCTTTCAAATGAGTAGGTATAAATCGTTATCATCTGGTTTAAACCGTTGTCATTTTTTGCTTATTACAATATCTATTTCGATGAAAACCAGACAGGACTCTTCATCATGAAAGGTAGACTTCATAAAATGCTGTCTTATTCACTTAACTCACATCATTAAGAAGAGACTTTGCCACTAAGCTTGAGGCTAAGGAGGGTGTATGTCTCTTTCATCAAATCCCGTTGATCCTTGACCTTTTCAGATGAAGGATAAGGGACAGTCTTAAAATAAGGAAGGCAAGAGTTGAATTTGGGTTTTAAATTCAGTGTTCAATTTTGCCCTGCCAACATCAAGTCAAGTGGTTTCACACAATTAGCTGAAACCAATATTGAGCTTCCTGTCTTGGTCCTCACTTTTACCCTTCTCAGGAAGCAAGTTGGAATTGACTCTGCATCAGCCTTGACCTCCAACACTCCTGGGAGGTCAATACTCATCAGCACCTTTTAGGAATATCAACAGTGACCATACTAAGACAGAATTGTTATTGATCCTTTGATTGCTGTTCTCCCTTTAATGTTAGGACTCTGAAGTTCTGACCTTGTCCTCACAGCTTCTGAACTTTTATATTATGATTATATTTAAAGATACACAGTATTATTGACATGTACAGAGTAAGTCTATTTTTGGTGATAATGGAAGTAGCTCCTCAAGTAACAAGACTGTGTTTTCTCCTCCTACTTTCTGTGGCACACTAAGCTAATCTATCCAAAATAGTATTCCCCCCTTTCCCTTGCCCCCAAGAACTCAGTTTTACTTAGATGGCAGTATGTACTATACAAGATGAGTCTCAGAAAGTGGTATAAACTGGTGGTCTAAATAAATGCATGGTAATCCCCTTTCCTTTGGACAAATACTCCCTTTCTCAGCCCCTCTTATTCACTAGGTGGCCATGTGACTTTTGACCAATGAGACATACGAGTAAGACTACTAAGGGATATCCAGGAGAGATTTTACTGCCTGGCAAAAGAGGGAGCTTGGAAAGACACTTCCTCTACACTGCACTTTCCCCCTTCTTACTGCCTTGAATGTGGTTATAAGATGTAATGCCTGGATTTGTAGTGTCCATCTTGTAACCACGAGGTTACAAACTAAGGCAAAAATGCTGACAGTGACAAAGTGGAAAGATAGAAATGGTCCTGGGACCTTGGTGATGTTGTTGATCTAAGGCAACAAGCTGGGAACTCCCTACCTTCTTTTATTGAGGTCTTTCTACTACTACTTTCTACTATCTACTACTATACTATCTACTACTACTACTATCTACTACTATAGTAGAAAGGTCTATCTACTTTCACATGGTTAATAATTCTGTTCCACAGTAAGAAGCCTTCCTTATTGATTCAGCTTTGGCATATTCTTCAGACAAATCATCCATATACTCTACTTTGAGCTGGTTTTAAACCCCCTACAGTGAAAGCAGTATAGAGGCCAAGGTTAACAGAATCATTCAAGTACTCTAGGAGACCCTGGAGTAATTACAGAAGCTTTGTGGTGCAGAATGCCAAACTGTGACACCATGGTGGGGCAAAGGGCTTCTTCATCCTTCTGAATGGACCCCAACTCTGTGATGACACCTTAGACAGCAGCTAGAGAGAGACTCTTTGGCATAATTTTGGTGGGACCTGATAGGTACTGGCATCAGGGAGGCTTCTCCTAGAGACTCAGTGGGTAGGGTACAGAGACCAGGTTAGCAAGAGTGTGGAGCACAGGGTAGACAGCCGGGATGGACTGTAGCTGGCAGCCATTTTGGGGCTACATGGGAACTGAGAGCTACTGTGATGATAATAGCAGGAGAGAGAGTTGGGGACTTCAGTGCAGCTGCTTCACAAATGAGTGCTATTGAGCATGAAGAAGGTGAGCAGTGCAGAGAAGAGGGGAAGGCTTTCCCAGGCTATGTCAGTTGCAAAGGTGGGCTCCTCCTCAGAAACCACTGAAGAAAGGAAAATCATGGCCCTTGGTCTTCTCAGTAGAAGCTGACACTTGGGGGACAGTGAGTTTCTCTAAACCACTCCCAGCCTCTTGTCTTATTTTTTGCCTCTTAGTGAAAGTTTTGTAACCATGTTGGCCTTACATCTTTATATTTAGCTCAGCCTTAGATGGCTCAGGAGGTAAAGAGTCTTCCTGCAATGCAGGAGACATGAGTTCAATCCCTGAGTTGGGAAGATCCCCTGGAATAGGAAATGGAAACCCACCCAGTATTCTTGCCTGGAAAACTCCATGGACAGAGGAGCCTGGCGGGCTACAGTCCATGGAGTCACAAAGAGTCGGACATGACTGAGCATGCAAGCAAGCAGCCTTAGAAGGTTACCTTGAAAATAAAAACACATGGTTAACACAGGACAAATTGTTTTCTCTTCTCGAGATCAAAAAGATCATTTACCAGAAAGATGTTTTCCTCCTGGCACACGTCTAAATGATTGACACAGTGAACAGACAGTTTTAGTTTACTACTGCTCTGGTAGGTTAGATAGCAAATGACTTACTAGGATAATAACACACAAAAAAATACAAAGACTCAGATTTCTCCAAGGACAAAAATGCCACTTGACAGTTGAGTCCACTGGCCTGACAAGCTAGTGAACTTATCTTGATCTATGGAGTAAAAAAGTTCTATGTATACATGATGACAAAACAAGATTTGGGACCCTGCCTGCAGATTTCTTTTGGTCAAATAGACAATTTAAAAATACTCCATCAATCCTTGCAATATTTCTAGATGTGGAAGCACTTTGTTGCTCAATCACGGTTGTAGGACATGACTCCAAGTTGCTTGTTTTCTGAAATTTATGGCAGAATAAATGAGATTACACAAAAGAGGCTTCTTCTAGACAATGGCAAATGGGGAAGGGAATTTATGGATCACCAACTCTGTGATGCTGTGGCTTTATAACATATTATTTCCTTTAAGTCTGAGGCCATTACCTTTACCCCATTTTAGAGCTAAAGAAACTCACCTGTAAAGGGGGCCTGTAGCTTTTAAGTGGGCAAGTTGAGATTAATACCCATATCTGCCTCTAATGCCAGTGGTACTTGCAGTTCTATACTTTTGTCTGGCCTGTGCTTTACAGTTTTACTAGGCCTACGTATTTCAGAGAGAGCTGGGCATATGCAAATTCCTGAGCCCTGGCCCCAGGTATCCTAATTCTGTCGCCCTTTTGGAAGTGTAGGCAGAAATTCCAATTTTCTTGGGCATCCCCTCCCACTGTGATGCTGACTGTCTGAAGCCAGTACTTGGAGGAGTGCTAGTCTGGACCTGAGGTTCTCCATGCTGGCTGCACATTGAGTCACCTCAAGTGCCAATATTTGGTGCCTCACCTCAGATTCTCTGGAGTGGAGCCCAGGCATCAGTATGTTAAAGTCAAGTCCTGCCCCTCTGGGTCATGATCATTTTGATGGGTTTGAGGGTTGTGAATCTCTGGTCTAGATGTTTTTGATCTCAGTTTTGGTAGGGAGTAACTACATGATCACTAACAGTCCTTGCTCCTTCATAAGGCATGGGACTGGGATGGTTAATTTTATGTGTCAGTTTGAGTAGGCCAAGGGATAGCTGATAAAACATTATTTCAGATTGTGCCTGTGAGGGTGTTTCTGGAAGAGATTAGCCTTTGAATTAGTAGATTTTGGGTAAATAAAGTCCGCCCTCAGCACTGTGAGTGGGCATCATCCAATCTTTCAAGGGCCCAAATAGAACAAAAGGCAGAAGAAGGGTGAATTCTTGGCCTCCATAACCTCATGAAACAATTCCTATAATACATTTTCTATTATCTCTGCATATCCTGTTGGTTGTGTTTCTCTGGAGAACCCTGACCAATAGTGAACTTGACCTTCAAGATCTCTTTGAGTTACCTGAGTCTTAGAGGAAAACTAGTTGATATTGGATGGTTCGTGGTTCAGTAAATATTCGAATACATTGTTGCTTTCTGGACTTAAGCATTTTGATGTCATTTTTCCTTTGGTAAATAAGGAAAAACTCAGTATTTGCAGGTTTCTAACTGATTGTGTTTCAGCACCTCCTGTAGAAGAAAGATCAAGAATTTCCCCAAAGCTGTGAAATAGGAGAAAGACAGCAGCTGAAGATGGTAGATTGAGTGAGTGAGCAGAGGGGTGGTGAGACCTGAATTCAAGTTTCCTGTTTCACTGGGATTCCCAGCAAAACACTGGAGAAAACAGATGTGGAGGAAATAAAATGGAGGGATTTGTAGATTTGATAATTATAATCATTTTAACTACTGTAGGCACTAAAACCTGCCAATATATCCCAGAATTCTAATTCTGCTAGGATTCTGTGACTTGAAGAACATGGGTCTACAACTCTGTATTCTGTAAATATTTCCTGGATGAATCAATTCCTCTAGATTTAGAGAAGGTTCATAAATGCAGGAAGTGAATTTGTCCTTTTTGTTTAAAAGATCAATAAATCTAACTTGGTGAACTGATGGTGTGTTGCATCTGAGTAGCACATTACTCGTCCTTCAATTATGATGTCATTTGAATAATAACTAGGTAAGAATTGGACTGCAGGGGAAAGTGTCTGGGTGCCCTGAGTTAGTGGAATACCGCCTAGCCAGGTGTTCAAACTTAAATGCCTCCAGAGGGCCAAACAGGCAAACTAGACGGGAGTACTGAACAGATAGAAAGCAAAAAGGAATGGTGGGAACAGTGAAACATTTGAGCATGCAGGTCCTATCTGAAAGCATTCAGATAATACATTTCTTAAAAAAAAAATTGTGTGGGTAAAATAAAATACATCCCAGGGCCACCACTTTGTAACCCCCGATTCAACAAAACCATTTAGTATCCTGTTGCAGGCTTATGTTATATACAGCTTTAAAGCACAATCCTTTGATTATTGGAAAATTCTTTACAACTTTTAACAGTCAGGTTCTTGCCATCTCTCTTTTCTCCCTGATAAAGAAAACAAAACTCAAAATGTGCAAACAACCCTGCCTGTTCTTTAAACTGTAGCTAACCACATGGGAAAGTTATTTCTATGGATATTATTATTCTCTGTGCATTGTGCTGAATGGAGGAGAAAAATTAACCTTTTTTATGTATACATTAAATAACATGGTGAAGACAAAACATATGCTGCCTTTGTCACTTAGATATTTTCACACTGATTTGAGAATAATGTTCAGAAATTTAATGTTATTTCTTGATATGGATATCTTCCAAAGTTAAGCATAAATCTTCATGGGATATGGTGACACACACACACACACACACACACACACACAAAAAATAGCCTTCTAGCAATGTAAAACTAATAGCTTTCAGGATGTGCTTGTGTTTACTGCAGTTGACTTTTGTTTCCTATTCCTTGGTGCTGTGTGCTGACCTTAAAAATGTTATTAGATGTTGACCTGTATATATAAAGAAGAATTGTCAATAAGTGGAATTGTATTTCTGAACACAGAGGTCGGATTCTCTTCTAAGCTACATGAGGTTGCTTTGTGAGCTCATGGTATCAAAAAGTAATAAAACAGCTTTTTTAAGAAATATTTTCAATTAGAGTGGTTAACCAAATTTTCTAATAATAGAAATTGCGTAGCATATGCTGCAGAATGGAACTCAGCAAAATAGTCTTGTCCCTCATTTGTAGGGGTAGAAAGGCTGCACTACATTTTTATGGCAGAAAAGGAAGTAAGTCTATTTCAATCTAACAAGCCTTGAAGCTGGGTCCTAGGGGCATATGAACTAGCTGTAGTCTCTGCCCTTATATGGAGAAGAATATGGTACAGAGCCGTGTTGTCCAGTATGGTAGCCTCTAGTCACATATGGCTGTTTAAATTAATTAACTTAAAATCCAGTTCCTTAGTCACCCTGGTCTCACATTACAAGTGCTCAATACTCTGTGTGGTTAATGGTTACCATATTGGATAGTGGAGATATGCAACATGTCCATCACCATAGAAAGTTCCATCACACAGTGCTGGTATAGAAATGATGAACTCACCTCTGGACTCATTGACTGCATTTGAAACCAAGAAGAGTTCTTGAGATCACTGTGCCTCAGCTTCCCCCATTGTTAAATGGGTGATAATTATAGAGAGGCCTGCTGTGAGGATTTGGAGAAGGCAATGGCACCCCACTCCAGTACTCTTGCCTGGAAAATCCCATGGATGGAGGAGCCTGGTAGGCTGCAGTCCATGGGGTCGCTGAGGGTTGGACACGACTGAGCGACTTCACTTTTACTTTTCACTTTCATGCATTGGAGAAGGAAATGGCAGCCCACTCCAGTGTTCTTGCCTGGAGAATCCCAGGGACGGGGGAGCTTGGTGGGCTGCCGTCTATGGGGTCGCACAGAGTTGGACATGACTGAAGCGACTTAGCAGCAGCAGCAGCAGCAGCTGTGAGGATTAAATGAGTTTCATATAAAAAACTTTTATAAGTACCTGGCCTATTGAAAGTGTATATTAGATACAGTGAGGGAATTCCTCAACACAGTAGAGGTTCAATAGAACATTCTGAGCATTCTGAACACTCAGAAGAGGCAGCATATTAATTCTGCCACAGAGAGTGAAGAAGCTTCATGGATATGGTGACATTTAAGTTGGACCTAAAATGATGAACTTTAACAAATAAGGGAAGTGGATGGGAAGGAAGCACAAGTAGCCTGTGCAAACGCATGGAGGCATGAAATTATGTGGCATATCTGGGTAATAGCAAAATCGCCCTGTTTTTCTGTACAGAAGCTTAAAGGCAGAAGGTGAGGCTAGGAAGGCAGGTGAGGAAAGACTGCAGTGCCCTGGGCCTGGCACTCCAAGGAGGCCAGATTGTATTTTATTTAAAAAATAAGGAGTCAGCAAGCAGTTTTGACATGACCCTATATAAGGTTTGGAACAATAACTATGGAGGTAGTGTGGAAGATGGATTAAAGTCGAGGGGTCCAGCAATCAGGAGGGAAAGTGTGGATGAGATCTTGAACTAAGTCTGTGATCTTGAATTAAGACTGAGAAAGTATGGAGCTGGGAGAGAGAAGAGTGTTGACATATATTGGGGGTGAGTCACACGTGGAAAGGTGGAAAGAGGGGATTCAAAGACAACTCTCTGAGCTTCTGACTTGGGTGAAGATGCTCTTTCTAAAACAGGGATTTCAGGACAAAGGCCAGGCATGTGTCTCCTGTGAAGCCTTCCTTGACCTCTCCAGACAGTGCTGACAGCTCCTGTTTTGTGTTTTACCTTCTAGCTCTAGATGGCAGCAGCGGCCTTGTGCTGTTCTGATTCTTCCTGCCATAGGCTGTGAGCTTTCTGAGGACAGAGCCAGGCAGCGTCTACACTGTTCTCTGCCTTCTTGTGGAACCTCCCAAGGCCTTTTCCTTGCCAGCAGACACCCCCGCCCACTAAAATGCCAGAACCTATGTTCCCTGCCTCCCTTGCCACTAAGGCTTAGACATGGACATGTGATTCAGTTCTGGCCAAAGTGACCTCAGGAAACTATTGGGCCTGGGGCTAGACAGAAACTTTCTTCCTTGACAGAGGAGCATATGGAAATGGAAGGCTTCTCTCTCCTTCTTGCTTTGAGACATAGTTCCATAGAAATATAATAGTTAGAGCTGTGGCCGCTCTTATTGTCACAGTGGGGCAAGTGTGAATAGATCATAGAAGCTGACACTGAATCCTGATGTTGTTGAGGCTCTGGACCAAACATGGACTGCCCTTCTCCTCAGACTTCCCCTGACTCTGTACATCCTCTTACTCTTGTCCCCTGAGAGGCAAACCTGTCCCCCAGTTGGGATCCGCTGCTCTAGGTAGATGCTGTGATTATATGTCAAAATCTAAAGGGCAAATAATAGGAACTACACAAATGTCTGTTATGAATCACTGATGAATACATAAGAATCCATCAAACAGGATTGCGTGGTGGGGAGGACAGGGGCCATGGAGCGTGGGAGGCTGCCCAAAGGGGTCGGGGAGCTAGGTGACATAGGTGCTGTGGAGGTGTGACTGGTCTGGCTGGGATGTTTCAGAAAACTCTTAGGAACTCAGGGCCAACAGTGAGCACCAAGAAATCAGTTACTATTGGCGGGGTCCAGTGACAGTTCTTGCCTACTTGAAGAGTTGAATTTGAGGATAAGTGACTGAGGAAAATGCTGCCCAAATCAGAATTCCACAAAAACTAGTTTATGCTTCTACTTCAAGACTGTTGATTGAAGCTGCCTCATAATATCCCATTCTCTAGGTTTTAAAGCTAAACAGTGTAGAGTATCTTTAGAAAAAGCCCTCCCTTCCTCCTCCTTGCTCCTCTTCAGAGTCTCAGTTTATGCATGGTACAGAGCTCAGCATCTGTGACAGTGCTGTGTTATCTGCTGGGTAACTATTAATATTAAACTGGTCTGGAATTAGTACTGAATTACTGGAGGACAATATGGCCATGAAGAATAAGGAAATGGATATTTATTGGTGAGTAAATCTCTTTTTAGCCCTATAATTCCTGAATTAAAAACAACACAGCTGGCATCCTTTTATGAAGCGTTACACAAACACACCAAACTCTCCTCCCTTCCACCGTCTAAATTCCTTATATAATTTCCACACCCTGCTCATTTTGTTTCTAATAAAAATAGAAAAATTTTCTTCCGGACCATTGAGATTCTACATTGCTAAGACCAGGGGAAAAATAAGGGAGGGAAAAAAAGCCAAGTATGTTTTCAGCTTCTGCAGTAACTGCAGGTTTTAATAACAATTGATGATTAACACTAACTTATTTATTTAAATGCCAGCTTTGTTATGACAAGGAAACTCCAGTCAGCTACACAGTGGCCCTGTTAACCAAATGCAGTGACCCTGTCTTCTTGCCTGCAGGTTGGCTCCAACAGCCTCCATTCTTCCTTTCCCATCTCCACTCTCTACAGTCCCCATACAATTAGTCACAATATCTCTATACAGTAATTAGTCCTGTTAAGATGAGTTTTGATTTAAAATGATGATTTAGGCAGCAAAGGAAAATGTCTCTTTTGATAACACTGATACATGCTAAGCTTTAACTTCCCCTCAGGATGAATTTCTTCACTTCCTAAGAAGGATGTACGAAGAAAACAAAATAACATTTAATGAAAACCTACTCTGTGCTTGGATTTTTCTCTCCTTTACTTCTCACAGCAACCCTGGGACACAGTTATCAGTGTTATTTGACAGACAAAGTAAAACTCAAAGAGTTAATGAAATTTGCACAAGGCTAAGACACACACGGAGAAGGCAATGGCACCCCACTCCAGTACTCTTGCCTGGAAAATCCCATGGACGGAGGAGCCTGGTAGGCTGCAGTCCATGGGGTCGCGAAGAGTCGGACACGACTGAATGACTACACTTTCACTTTCACACATTGGAGAAGGAAATGGCAACCCACTAAAGTGTTCTTGCCTGGAGAATCCCAGGGACGGCAGAGCCTTGGTGCGCTGCTGTCTGTGGGGTCGCATAGAGTCGGACACGACTGAAGTGACTTAGCAGCAGCAGCAGCACAGACGCACAGATGGAAAGAAGAGAAAGGCAATGATTTCTTGGGAAATTTTAGTGGAAAAGCCTAGAAATGGAATATACCATTCTATTTTCATTTCTTTGATGAGAATTAATCTCATGGTCCAAACTTAAATGCAAGGGAGGCTTAGAAACAGTTTTCCAGAAAATGCAATATTGGTGTGCCTTTTGTCCCCGTCTGAGTGAGCACCTATACTCCAGTGATGTGTCCCCATAAGAAGAGAAGAACTCATGTACACAGAGGCCATGTGAGGATAGAGGCAGAGATTGGAGTGATACAACCACAAGCTAAGGGATGACTAGAGCCACCAGAAGCTAGAAGAAGCAAGGATTCTTCTAGAATCCTTGTGCCTTTGAAGAGCGCACTGTCCTACAGACACCTCGATTTCAGACTTCTGGCTTCCAAAACTGTGAGAGACTAAATTTCTATTGTTTTTAGGCCATGAAGTTTATATATAGGTAATTTATTATGACAACCACAGGAAACGAATACATGAAGACGTGGAGAGTCTGTTCTGTGTCTTCCTGAGGAGTTTGGACATCATCCTGGGAGCAGGGAATGGGTGCAGGAGGCATTACTGATAATCTTCAAGATGGAGCTCTACTAACACAATATTGTAAATCAACTGTACATCGATAAAGAGAGAAAAGGCAATACTCATGGCTTGGAAAGGTATCAGACAGTTACTGTAAGCCTGCTTGTCCTTGGGAGAGGGGGCGATAAAGAGCTGTGGGTAAGCCTGAGGTACAGTGGAGCTGGAGCTGTGCATCTGCCTCTAGAGACAGTGCCTTGGCTCTGAGGTCCCATAATCTCTTCTCAAACAGTGACTTAACCTACCACCCTCTTAGGGGATGTCTAAGAGGCTGCCTTTATGTAGCTCCAGAATAGCCTGTTCATTACTAGAGGAAGGGGAATTCATCCTTTTCAGCGAGTCCCTTCTGTAAAGGGCAGAAAGTTTGTAACCCTCTGGCCACACATTGCCTCCTCTGGAATACTGACCTCAGCCCCCAAATTCCCTTGAGGGTTATTTCATTATTTAATTACTGTATAACCAACCATCCCAAAATACAGGGGCTTAAAATAACAGTCCTTTTATTCTCTCTCATAGTTCCGTTGGTTGACTGGGCTCAGCTGTGCAGCTCTTCTGCTGGCCTTTCTTGGGGTTTCTCACAGTTGTGGTCAGGTAACGCTGGGTCTAGAGTCATCTAGAGGCTCACCTGGGACTCTGGGGTGGCCAGGCTTCTCTCCCTCCCCACGCTGTCGCAGTAGCTCTCCCCTCCACTTGGCTTCTCCACGTGTTCTCTCCAGAAAGAGAATGGGACTTCTTGCAGAGTGACTTGGAGGTCCTAAATGTGAGAGTTCTAAGAGAGAGAAAACAGAAACTGTGAGTACTCTTAAAAGGGAAGTCTGAAATTAGAATGGCTTGACTTCTGCTGCATTCTTAGTTAAAGCAGTCACAGTAAACCAGATTCAACAGAAAATGAGAAATGGAGAAATAACCTCCATTTCTTGATGAGAGAAGACCAAGAATTGGTAGCCGTATTTAATCTGTCTCAAGGCTATTTTTTTTAAAAGTTGCACTTTTGTCATTTTCCTTAAGCAGAACAATTGGGAGAAGAAGAGGCACAGGGTAAGTATTCAGTGAATATTTGATTAATAGATTTATGACTACATGAATGCACACATGCCAACAGTCACCTGTGTTTCAGAATTCCCAAGTCACTTTAAAAGGATTTGATCATAACAAGGACATTGTAATGAAATTGGCCAGAAGTATTGTTTAGGTATTACATTAGAAAAAAGAGAAAAGTTTCTTTTCCTGGTGTGTGTGTGTGTGTGTGTGTGTGCGTGTGCATGTGTGCATGTGTGCACGTGCGCATGCGTGCTCAGTTGCTCAGTTGTGTCTCTTTTCAACCCCATGGATCTTGTCCTGTTAAGAGTATGATAATCAGCATGAAGTAGTGTCATTAATTAAATCATGTTGTTAATTGTAAGGTGGCTATACACACCACAATCCTGAGCCCAGGATTGTGTTTGCCCCTTGCCGTTAGGTGGGAGACTTGTTATGAAGGGATATTAATAACGTTTAGTTCCTCTTTTAAAAATGAATTATAATCTAGCAGATAAAACTACTATAGGCATGAATTAAGAAAGATGAAGTATTCACTGAAAAACTTTATGGAATTAAAAAGCTTTTAAATCGATATATACATTTTCATCTTTACTGAGTAATTCTATATTCACAATCACATTATTTCCATTGCTTAACTTATTCTAACCTTTACCTTTCTCTCTTTCCTGTTATAGGAATCCTAAAAGTCATAAATTTTCTACTTTCAGATATCATGATTGCCTTAATTTTATGAATTAAATACTGCCAGTTATATTAATGATTCAGGCAACATACAAAAAGTTTATCAGCAACATTATAAATCAGTCGTACTTCAATAAAGTTTTTTAATTCGTAAAAATATTTTTTAAAGTATATCAAAATGCTGGGGGAATATTAATAACTTTTTGGGAAAATATTATTCAAACTGAGAGATTAGTCAACTGTTCAAATGATTGTGTCATTTTAAAGCAGAAATCTCCAGCTATATAATGTGCAATGAAATTCTTCAACATTCATTACTTTGAGTAGAATGTCTCAAACCAGGTTCCAGATATTAAATACCCAAGGCAAGTACTGTTCTCCTCTCTGAGCAAAAGGAGGTCTCCTAAGGACCAGAGAATAATACAAGAAATATTCAAAAATGCCTTGAACTTGACACGCATTTTCCTGGGTACCTTTGTCCAGCCTACTCTTTGCCCATATCCTCCTCTCCCTGAAACTCACATCTTTGGCAGGACTAGCCCCTGATTCCATTCACAGGCCTGCTTAAATTCTGCCTGTAGCACCAGAGTTACCTTTTCTGACTACCCTTGCTAATATATCATTCCCATTATTCTAAGTTTCTTCTTGATGTATACATTGAATGATTGCTTTACTCTTTATAATTTTTCTCTCTCCACCGAGTGCAGGGGCATTGCTTTCCACTGCCACCGTATAGTGCCTGGCATATAGCAGCTGCTCAGTGCATATCTATGTATTATTCATAAGACCAAATCCCCAAATGCCAGCACAGGGGTTGAGGGCTTAGACACTCCAAATTCAGGTACACATTTCCACAAAAGAGAAAGATAAACGCTGCCACTGTAAGTCCTAGATTCTAACATGGAGACATCTGCCCCAATTGTGGAAAAGACTGCCAGTTTCAGATTGGCCTCATTATTCATGGATCATAAAAAAGAATTGTTTCTTCCTCTTGGAAGATGGCTTGTCAGCAGTATTTATTGTTTTGTACTAACCATCCCCTTGCAATGCTCCTCATGAAGATGGGCTTACTGCCTTTCATAGCAGTCCCCTCTCTTCCATTGGCTGTTCTCCTTTTTTGTATTTAAGCTATGAGCTAATCTCAGCAACCTCAAATGATTCATTGGAAATATCTTTCATTTGGATCACTGAAAGTTTTCCAGATGTGTGGAGTTGCAGTAAACCAGGAAAAAGTCAGCAGAAAATCAAACATTATATTTTATTGCTGCAAAATGATTTTCAATTCTTCCTACACCCAAATCACTTCCCAGAAATTCCAGAGAATCAAAACCCTTACTGTTTCTCAGTACTTCCACCATCAATTCTATTTCAGAAACCAGTTGTACCCACCTACTCTCAATTGGGGAGAATAATTGTGTGCATTTGTAGGACTGAAACTGAGTTTCTAAAATATTTGGTGACATTATTGAAGTTAGTTTTGTTTCTTTAGGGATGATCAATATAATGCTAGAATAAATGTAGCATCAAATTACTTTATTTCAGTGGCAGAACTTCTAATTATGATTCAGTTGATCAGTCTGGTGCTAAGCATGCAATAACCTTGCCCTTTTGTTTATGTTTGCCTCTGTGCTAATTTTCTTTTTAAATTAAACTCTTCAGAAGAAAGCTTAAGGTGTGGAATTTTTATTTCAGTTAAGTAGTCCTGGCTTATTCATGGCATATACCCAGCTCTCCTGGCCCATTGCCAGTCATACTTAAAGGGGGATGAGCTTATCAAGATGGTTTGACAATGCCAGGCAACCAGTCTGTTGTCTGATAATCTTAATTTCAAAGAATTTCAACCAAGAGGTGTGGATTTAGTCTACTGTGCTGGTAAGATGAAAAGAACCCTGCATGCTGACTGGGTCACTGCAGTGGGTACTCAGACTTGAAATTGCAGGGATTTTGTCTGTTTGCTTGCCTTACTTGAATCTACCTAACTTTTAAGCTAGGAAAGTGTGCTTGAGTTCACACTTAAGCGTGGTTCTGCCAACCTGCATGGCAGTTTATCTAAAACAGAAACAGGAAGTTTGAAGCTGGAAGGAACATCTTGACATTCAGCATCTCCAAGCGCAATACTGGTACAGAATTTGTTGAGAAATGGAGAAGCATCTCTCTGGCTGCTTGAAACAGTGGTTTCTAAACTATAGCTCTACGCCCTCCCCACCCCCAGCAAAGTCTCCATGGTAAGAGTGGTTTACTTAATTCGTGAGGGAGACTGACTTTCATTATAAATGTAAAGAGAGCATTTGAGGAAGTGTTTTCTGTTCCCACATGAGAAAGTAATGTGTTCTTGACAAACATAATTGGGTAGTATGTAGTATTTTGAGAAGGAAATGGCATTGGAGAAGGAAATGGCAACACACTCCAGTGTTCTTGCCTGGAGAATCCCAGGGACAGGGGAGCCTGGTGGGCTGCCGTCTATGGGGTCGCACAGAGTCGGACATGACTGAAGCGACTTGGCAGCAGCAGCAGCAAGCTTATAAACTCTTCGAAGTTATGAACCATGACTATCTCTTCCACTTCTGTATCCTCAACCTAGGACAGACAAATTACTTGCAGTGTGATTGGTCTTTTCTTGTGAATGCTGAAGGTCAGGTTCAAGTTTGCCAGTAAACTTGGCCCCTTTGTGACACTGAATTTCTAGCAGTACAATAAAGTAGTGTTGAATTTTTTTTACAGTACATTCAGAAGGTTTTAGGAGATGATTATTATGTGCAGTGCCATATGTTTACCTGTAGGCCATTCTGGTATTTGCTAGTAACCACATTCCCCACAGCCCTGAACACTTGATGAAATATAGAAACATTCTGCCCGTCCTCCCCACAGTTAGCCATATGCCAATTCAGATCCATAGGTAATTCTTACATATCATCCCTTCCTGAGAAGAAAAAACAGCTTACATATATGAAGGCTTATTCCAAAATGAGAAGCATGGATGGTGTTTCATTTGCTTAAGAAACATTTCAGTCTCAAGTATTGAGAATCTTAAAGAGAGCAGTACCTCTGTTGGAAAAAATCTAGTGTTCAAAGTTTGAAGAAATCCAGTCAACTTCAAGCAAGCTTCTAGATTTATCCCCTAATTTAGAGGACTTAGGCAAGGGAGATTGAAGGCATGGCAGTTATTTTTAGCACTTATTATGGAGGGATGGAGAAGGCAATGGCATCCCACTCCAATACTGTTGCCTGGAGAATCCCATGGATGGAGGAGCCTGGTGGGCTGCAGTCCATGGGGTCCCTAAGAGTTGGACAAGACTGAGCGACTTCACTTTCACTTTCCACTTTCATGCATTGGAGAAGGAAATGGCAGCCCACTCCAGTGTTCTTGCCTGGAGAATCCCAGGGATGGAGAAGCAGTCCATGGGGTCGCACAGAGTCGGACACGACTGAAGCTACTTAGCAGCATGGAGGGATATCTTTATCGCTTTGTAGGTTGAGAAGGCTTTTCTCCTCTGCTGAGAACTTCAGGTCTTCTTCCTTCCTAAGGCCATGCATGTGAGGCCAACAGGAGCCCTGTTAAACATCAATCCCCAATAGTCAGTTGTGACCAGAGGCTTCCAGGAAGGACATGTGCGGTGAGGAAATGAGGAAAACACACCACCCAGATACATATGAATGCTAAACCTTTGGAGGTGAACAAAGGCTAAACATTATTTCAAATTGGCTTCTGGTTTTGATGCATATAAAATAGCAAGGGAAAAGCTACTACTGATTCTTCCCAGTGTAAATGTATCTTTGAAAAGTTGTGCTGTAGCGGAAATTTATGCTACATTTTGCATTTTAATAGTAACTTTGCTTCAAACTCTTACCCTGTGGAAATTTTCTGGATGATTATGTTGATTTGTAGTTGCAAGATGCATTTTAAAATATATCATTACCTAAATAATCAGTTCAGTCTCTCAGTTATGTCAGACTCTTTGTGACCCCATGGACTACAACACGCCAGGCTTCCCTGTCCATCACCAACTCCTGGAGCTTACTCAAACTCATGTCCATCGAGTCGGTGATGCCATCCAATCATCTCATTCTCTGTTGTCCCCTTCTCCCACCTTCAATCTTTTCCAGCATCAAGGTCTTTTCCAATGAGTCAGTTCTTTGCATCAGGTGGCCAAAGCATTGGAGTTTCAGCTTCAGCATCAGTCCTTCCAATGAATATTCAGGACTTATTTCCTTTAGGATAGACTGGCTGGATCTCCTTGCAGTCCAAGGGACGCTCAAGAGTCTTCTCCAACACCACAGTTCAAAAGCATCAATTCTTCTGCGCTCAGCTTTCTTTATAGTCCAACTCTCATATCCATACATGACTACTGGAAAAACCATAGCTTTGACTCGACAGACCTTTGTTGGCAAAGTAATGTCTCTGCTTTTTTTTTTTTAATTTTATTTTATTTTTAAACTTTACATAACTGTATTAGTTTTGCCAAATATCAAAATGAATCTGCCACAGGTATACATGTGTTCCCCATCCTGAACCCTCCTCCCTCCTCCCTCCCCATACCATCCCTCTGGGTCGTCCCAGTGCACCAGCCCCAAGCATCCAGTATCGTGCATCGAACCAGGACTGGCAACTCATTTCATACATGATATTTTACATGTTTCAATGCCATTCACCCAAATCTTCCCACCCTCTCCCTCTCTCACAGAGTCCATAAGACTGTTCTATACATCAGTGTCTCTTTTGCTGTCTCGTACACAGGGTTATTGTTACCATCTTTCTAAATTCCATATATATGCGTTAGTATGCTGTATTGGTGTTTTTCTTTCTGGCTTACTTCACTCTGTATAATAGGCTCCAGTTTCATCCACCTCATTAGAACTGATTCAAATGTATTCTTTTTAATGGCTGAATAATACTCCATTGTGTATATGTACCACTGCTTTCTTATCCATTCGTCTGCTGATGGACATCTAGGTTGCTTCCATGTCCTGGATATTGTAAACAGTGCTGTGATGATCATTGGGGTACACGTGTCTCTTTCCCTTCTGGTTTCCTCAGTGTGTATGCCCAGCAGTGGGATTGCTGGATCATAAGGCAGGTCTATTTCCAGTTTTTTAAGGAATCTCCACACTGTTCTCCATAGTGGCTGTACTAGTTTGCATTCCCACCAACAGTGTAAGAGGGTTCCCTTTTCTCCACACCCTCTCCAGCATTTATTACTTGTAGACTTTTGGATCGCAGCCATTCTGACTGGTGTGAAATGGTACCTCAAGGATATAAAATCAACACACAGAAATCCCTTGCATTCCTATACACTAATAATGAGAAAACAGAAAGAGAAATTAAGGAAACAATTCCATTCACCATTGCAACGGAAAGAATAAAATACTTAGGAATATATCTACCTAAAGAAACTAAAGACCTATATATATAAAACTATAAAACACTGGTGAAAGAAATCAAAGAGGACACTAACAGATGGAGAAATATACCATGTTCATGGATTGGAAGAATCAATATAGTGAAAATGAGTATACTACCCAAAGCAATCTATAGATTCAATGCAATCCCTATCAAGCTACCAACAGCATTCTTCACAGAGCTAGAACAAATAATTTCACAATTTGTATGGAAAAACAAAAAACCTCGAATAGCCAAAGCGATCTTGAGAAAGAAGAATGGAACTGGAGGAATCAACCTACCTGACTTCAGGCTCTACTACAAAGCCACAGTCATCAAGACAGTATGGTACTGGCACAAAGACAGAAATATAGATCAATGGAACAAAATAGAAAGCCCAGAGATAAATCCACGCACATATGGACACCTTATCTTTGACAAAGGAGGCAAGAATATACAATGGATTAAAGACAATCTCTTTAACAAGTGGTGCTGGGAACTCTGGTCAACCACTTGTAAAAGAATGAAACTAGAACACTTTCTAACACCATACACAAAAATAAACTCAAAATGGATTAAAGATCTAAATGTAAGACCAGAAACTATAAAGCTCCTAGAGGAGAACATAGGCAAAACACTCTCTGACATACATCACAGCAGGATCCTCTATGACCCACCTCCCAGAATATTGGAAATAAAAGCAAAAATAAACAAATGGGACCTAATTAACCTTAAAAGCTTCTGCACATCAAAGGAAACTATTAGCAAGGTGAAAAGACAGCCTTCAGAATGGGAGAAGATAATAGCAAATGAAGCAACTGACAAACAACTAATCTCCAGAGTATACAAGCAACTCCTACAGCTCAACTCCAGAAAAATAAATGACCCAATCAAAAAATGGGCCAAAGAACTAAATAGACATTTCTCCAAAGAAGACATACAGATGGCTAACAAACACATGAAAAGATGCTCAACATCACTCATTATCAGAGAAATGTCTCTGCTTTTTAATATGCTGTCTAGGTTGGTCATAACTTTTCTTCCAAGGAGCCTGCGTCTTTTAATTTCATGGCTGCAGTCAGCATCTGCAGTGATTTTGGAGCCCCCCAAAATAAAGTCTGTCACTGTTTCCATTGTTTCCCCATCTATTTGCCATGAAGTGATGGGACTGGATGCCATGATCTTAGTTTTCTGAATAGTATTTAATTTAAAAAGCTTTAATTACAAATTAAGGCACAAAAGAAGCAAAGTAGAATTCTGGCTATAGTAGAATTAAGGTAAAATAGTAACCTCCTACCTCGTAAAATCTACTGGAAATGAGAAAATGGAAGCTCCCCCCAAACATAGTGAGATTTATTATCCATTTAGGACCAGATTTTTGTGACTAAAAAAGGGATGTTAAGGATTAGGTTGTCTTCAATAATCCTGGTCTCTTATTTTTAGAATAAGTAAAGGGAAGTCACATAGGATCCATTTATTTATTTTGGCAAAATTTGTAAATAATGACATTTTCATTCAGCAATTTAACCATTTTAAAGTGCACAATTCAGGGGCATTTAGTATATTCTCCCATATTGAGCTAGTTCCAGAATGTTTTCACCACCCACAAAGGAATCCCCATATCCACTGAGCAGTCCTTTCCTCTTTCCCTCTCCTCCCAGCTCCTGCAACTGAGTATCAAACTTCGGCAGCCAGTAAAATATGCTTTCTCTTTGGATTTATGGATTCTGAACATTTCATGTAAACGGATCAACTTTTTAACAGGATAATCTAAGCCAGCAATCATCATCCTTTGATAAGTATGCTAAAAGTGAATGGTTAGATTTTGCAATCTGTGACCTTTCCTTGTGCCAAAAGTGAAGGACCAGCTGGAGAATCTTGATAATTGAGCAGAAAGTGATGCTACAATACCTAGGTACTGTGGATGAAACTCTAGAATTTCAGGTGAATTCCTGTGTCACAAAACCAGAAATCTGGGCAGAATTCCATACTGGAATCTCAAGTCATTACAGTGACCTGAGTATGGTACATGAAACTACCGATGGTGAGCTGAGAAGTCAGCTTTTTCCATGTCTCTTACCCTTCCTTCCTTATTTTCTTTTTCAAACAAGTGTTATTAAACACATAGCATGGTCAACACAATGGAAACAATGATGTACAAAGCAGGCATTATCTCTGCCCTCACAGAGTCTACACTTGTGTGGAGAGACACAATAAAATAAATAGCTACTCTGTGCTCTAAGTGTTACGAAGGAAGAGAAAACCATAATACGAGTGAGAATAATTGAAGTAGGAAGCTCCTTTAGATCAAGTGTTCAAGAGTTGCCTCTCTAAGGATGTCATATTCAAGCTAGGAGTTGAAAGATACAAAGGAGGCAACTGTGTGAAAGTGGTGTACAAGAGTTCCAGGTTTAAAAAAATGCCATGTGCAGTAGCCCCATGGCAAGAAGGATCACAACACATTCTATGAAGAAAAGACCAGAAACTTAGTGAGGTGAGGCTGGAGAAGTAGCCAAGGAGCCAGTCATGCAAGGGTTTGTAGCCAGCCCATGGTACAGAATTTATTATGAAAGCAATGGTCAGTCATTGGGCAATACCAAGTAGGAGATTGACTTGATGCAATTTTTTTCACTTGTTGCTGTGAGAAGATTCTATTAAGTGGGCAAGAGTAGAGTTACAAGGGTAATGAAAACATCTGGGAGCAAGATAGTGGTGGCCGGACAGGGTGGAGGTATACCTATTTATACACTAATCACCTCTGGAGTCCTACAACTGTGCCAGGCAAGGTGGAATGAGCATGGGTGTTCATATTCTTGTCATATTTTGTCCATGTAATATTCCTCTAGGGGACTTGGAAACAAAGAAAGTACAAATCAGCAATAAGGTTGGTAGTTTGCTGCAGCTTAACCTAGATAGCATATTCAAAAGCAGAGACATTACTTTGCCAACAAAGGTTTGTCTAGTCAAGGCTATGGTTTTTCCAGTGGTCATGTATGGATGTGAGAGTTGGACTATAAAGAAAGCTGAGCACAGAAGAATTGATGCTTTTGAACTGTGGTGTTGGAGAGGACTCTTGAGAGTCCCTTGGACTGCAAGGAGATCCAACCAGTCCATTATGAAGGAGATCAGCCCTGGGATTTATTTGGAAGGAATGATGCTAAAGCTGAAACTCTAGTACTTTGGCCACCTCATGCAGAGAATTGACTCATTGGAAAAAGACTCTGATGCTGGGAGGGATTGGGGGCAGGAGGAGAAGGGGACGACAGAGGATGAGATGGCTGGATGGCATGACTGACTCGATGGACATGAGTCTGGGTGAACTCCGGGAGTTGGTGATGGACAGGGAGGCCTGGCGTGCTGCGATTCATGGGGTCGCAAAGAATCGGACACGACTGAGTGACTGATCTGATCTGATCTGATTTGAATAAATATTTATTGAATATCTCTCTGTGCCAAGCAGATGGCACCATTTTCCTTTCGAACTTTGAAGGCATTGCTTCCATGTATATCTATCAGGAGCCAGTACTGCTGTTGGGAAGACCAAAGCTGTTCTGATTCTTCATCTCTTGATTTGACCTGATTTTTCTCTCTGGAAGCTGGAGGGATCTTTTCTGTTCCACCCTTTGATGTTGACAGGCCTTTGTTTGGGTCTCTGGTCATCCATTTTGCTGGGCACTCACTGGGCAAATTCATTCTCAACATTGATTTTCTTCAGTACCTGATATTTTAAAAATAATTTCATCAATGATTTCCTGTCTCCCATTTTTTTTACTTTCTAGATATCTTATTATATTCAGATACTGAACTACTAGACTAGTCCTTTATATTTTTCCCCTAGTTTTGGAACATTTAATCTTATTTTCTGACCCATTCATTGAGCTATTTTTAATTTCTATGAACCGCCTTCCCCTTTTGTATTTAATCTCTGGATGTCCCTTTTGTACAGGATCTGGGAAACTGGAAATCTAATTGCTTCTTAAACATACTTTAAACCAACCATTTTTTTTTAATAACTTCACCTTCTCACCAACTCCCTGAGGTACTTGATACTGCCAGTTCCTGATCCTCTGGAGTAATGTACGATGGGGATCAGCAAGCTTCTCAAAAGGGGCAGATAGTATCTTAGGCTTTGTGGACCGTATAACTGCTCAACCATAAAATTACAGCTGCTCACAACTGCTCAGCTCTGCTGATGTATCATGAAAGCAGCCATAGACAATACTGAAAGCAGTGGGCATATCTGTGTTTCAGTCCAACTTGATTCACTGACCCCTGGTCTGTGATATACATTGAGCTGCATTGTGGCTTTTGCCACTGTCAAGTTAGGATGGAGAGTCTTTCGGTCTGCTAACTTTCTGACTTCTTACCCATCTGCTTTCCAGCTTCCAGAATTTTGTTGCTGTTGTTTGTTCCCTGTTCAATTCTTGCTATTTTGAGATTAGTTGTTTTAAGTAGTTTTTACAGTGCTTTTATTGGAGTTTCAGGAGTGAACGTAAATAAATATTGGAATATCTTGTTTCTACCAACACCTTTACCTGAGCATGGCAGTTAAGCATTAATAAAGGGTGGTATTAGGGGTTTCCCTTTCTGTAAGTTGACCCTGACATAGTAGTCCATTTAAATGATTTTACTTGTTTCACCCTTTAGCAGGGCTGACTAATTTGGAGCTTACGATCATTGTTTTCCTTTCTTGCCATACAAATTTTACTCTCATTTCAGCTTTTATCAAGAAATCTATTTCCAGCAGTTGGTGGGATGTTAGCATTTGTAATTTCACACAAAATTAATAGGACATAGATTTTAGGCCATGCATTTGTAATTTTGTATAAAATTAATAGAACATAGATTTTAGGCAGTATGAAGCTAACTTACAAATGGCAGGTGAGAAAAACAGCTTTCCCAGGGAGAGGCCAGGAGCAGCAGAATATGCTCAGATAATCCAGAGGCTGCTGCTTCCATGACCACCCACCAGGGGTAGAACTGAGGCCACCAAGAGCAGTTGCTAGTCCTTGTACCCTGAACCTTGAGCCATGGTGGCAAATAGGACAGAAAGCCACTCTCTGAACCAACACCTCCCAATAAGCTGAGAGCAGCACCACGTATGTCCACAAACCACAATTATGCTCCAAAACTCCCTCCCTTCTTCTCTTAGAGCAAGACACAAAAGCTTTGTGTGCTGTTACTGAGGAAAGAGAGCTAAAAAACAAATACACTGTTTTTTCCAACTAGAGAATGCTGATTTCCTGTTTCAGGAAATGCCATAGGAGCAGCAGTTTTCTAATGGGACTGTACCTTGGTATCACCTGGGGAGCTTTGCAGAATTCTGATGCCCAGGCCCCATCCCAGATTATTTATACTCAAGAAATAAGTAGCAGATCTGGAAGTCCACCTCCAAGGTTCAAGGTCATGACCACACTCCCTTTACATTTAATTTTGCAAATAGACACTGTCTTTATGGAAAAGAATCAAATTATAATAAAATAAATATAAAACTGAGCAAAAATAGAAATTTGATCACAGCACATATCTACTATCCTTTACATCTGAAATGCCCAAAGCTTGAAAAACAGAGACTTTTCTAAGTTTGGCCCCCAAAGTCATTTGTGTACAAGACCTGAACTGAACCAATGTGAGGTCATACATCGTCTCTTTTTACAGCCACCCCTCGGTGTAAATATTCACAGTTTTTGTGGCACAGATATTGGGTTTTCTTACTCCTTGCCGTGGCAGACTCTGCTGCATAATATATGATGTGGAAATCCAAAGGGCTTTGTAACAGACATTTCCTGTTCTTCACTCTTTGGGCACATTGTGAGGCTGGCACTTTGCTTCCCCTTGGAAGTTAGGTTTGACCATGTGACTTGATTTGGCCAAAGAAAAGTGAGCGGACATAATCTATGTCACTTCCGAGTCAAAGTTTTAGGAGACAGTTTGTAATTAGCTTTCGTTCTTTCCCCAACTCTGACCAGCAATGATCCTGACAGTCTCTGTTCTGACCTGAAGAGACAGAGAGCAGAGGTATTGGACATATTCATTCCTGGAGTATAATCTAGTCTATCCTGACAAATACAGTGGTATAAGTACCACCTTACCTTTCTAAAATCTGAAAATTTCTAAATTCTGAAACACATCTGGCACCAAGGGTTTCAGATAAGATATTGTGGATCTTTATTTAAATATTTGAAGTTGGCTGCTTTCCCCCAAAAAATTTGAACTGTGTCAATGCTTTGAGCCCAGCAGTTTCCTAAAATGAGCAGACTAGCATCTGGGCAATGTCCTCTGGACTGAGCTCTTGGAAGTCAGAGATTGTCTTGGTAGCCTCAGTGCCTGATACAAAGTGAACACTTGGTAATTAGGCACTGAAAAAAATTAATGGCACAAAGACAGATAATACCTGGAGCTTGAGGCTCTGAGAGAGAGAGAGAGTAAAAGAGGAAGATATGAGGTGAAGGCAAAAGTTACTTACTTCATCTAGTTCATGGTTTTGCCTTGTTCAAATAATGAGCTGGAGGCAGAGCAAATCTTGTTTGAAAGGACTGTATACTGGCTATAAGTTAACGCTCATGGGTGGATGTCAAGATTAATTGAGGTAATTTGAACAAGTAAGGCTCTTAGCACAGAACTGGTTTACAGTTGTTGTTTTAGTTGCTGAGCGTGTCCAACTCTTTACGACCCCATTGACTGTAGCCCCTTAGGCTCCTCTGTCCATGGGATTTCCCAGGCAAGAATACTGGAGTGGGTTGCCATTTCTTCTGCAGGGGATCTTCCCCACCCAGGGCTTGAACTCTTATCTCCTGCATTGGTGGGTGAATTCTTTACCACTGAGCCACCAGGGAAGTCCTGGTTTATAGTTAACCTGTAATAAATGTAGCTATTATTAATATTAATTAAAAATACATTGGGAGTTAAAATAGATAGCCAACAAGGACCTACTGTGTAGTGGTAAATAAATAAATACATCCAATCGTAAAAAAAATAGCAATCCTGGAGAAGGAATTGGCAACCCACTCCAGTGTTCTTGCCTGGAGAATCCCAGGGACGGGGGAGCCTGGTGGGCTGCCGTCTATGGGGTCGCACAGAGTCGGACACGACTCAAGTGACTTAGCAGCAGCAGTAACTTCTCCCCTGGAGAAGGAAATAGCAACCCACTCCAGTATCCTTACCTGGAGAATCCCATGGACGGAGGAGCCTGATAGGCTATTGTCCACGGGGTCGCAAAGAGTCGGACACGACTGAGTGACTTTTTACTTTTACTTTTTACTTAGTAGCTACATAACATCCAGCTAAACACTGGCAGACAGGTATTTAGAATAGGGCAGAAATGGTGGGATGTGACTTGTGAGATTACATTATAAAAAGATTATGGCACTGTCTTGGTGTCGTTCTCTCACTGTCTCTAGGGTACTCATGCAGGGGGTGAGGGTGAGGTACCAGGTGGGAACAGCAGTCCCCAAGGAGCCAGGACCTCAGTCCATCATCAACCTGCTTGAAGAGCTGAAGCCTCCCCCAGCAACCACATACAGGAGCTTATAAGGGGAGCCCTTCCAATCAGGGCTTCATATTAAACCGCCTTCTCCAACCACCAGCTTGACTGCAGCTCTGTGAAAGGCCTCGAACCAGAGGCATCCAGCTAGGGCAAGCCTGAATTCCTGACCCACAGGAGTGAGATAATAAATGTTTGATGTTTTCAGCCTCTTAAAAAAAATAGCAATCCCCCCTGAAACTGTATTGGAAAGGGGAAACTGGCTAATAATTATGGCTTTCAAATTGTACTTTACTCTTCAATGGATTCTGAAGCACCTCTTTAATACCTCTAGGGTGGATTATCTCTCAACCCTGTAGAGGGGAAGGGGCAGCTATGTGGGTAGGGCCTGAACCATCAATGCCCACTCCAACCTCAACAGCTCTACTTTGCAGCCATCATGGGTTAGCTTTCACATAGGACTTTGATTGAAGAAGGAGTCCTATAGATTAAAAACAACCTTGGAGATCATTAAATAAGATATTTATATATATGTGTGTGTGTGTGTGTGTGTGTGTGTAAACTGAATCACTTTGCTGCACACTAGAAACTAAGATAATATTGTAAATCAGCTATACTTCAATGAAAATAAAATAAAATAATAAAAGAAAAATATATTTCAGAGAGACCTTCAACAGCTAGTGTTGAAAACCAAGGCTTTTTGATAAATTTCTTTTTAAAATAAATGAATTAACAAATTATTCGTGGTGTCCTGGTATTCTGGCTAATTAAAGTTTTAATGTAGCATTTGGACATACCATTTTAAAAAATACTTGATTCTCTAGCAATCATGAGCATTTGAATCCTTAGAACATTTTCCCTGTGTTCTCAAAAAACAAATAATAGTCTTGAAAATGTGTAAGGTTAATCATATGAGAGCTCTGCTAAGCTAGAATTTAATGAGATATTACTTAAAGTTCCTAGAATTTCCTCCTTGGCTTGCGAATTAGTTCTCTGAGAGGCTATCAGTATTCCACTTTAAGGTATAATAGAGGCTTTGAGAAAAGGCTGTTGGAGAGTCTCTTTTTGAGGTCCCATTAATATGATAAATGTGATGTCATTGAGTAACAAAAGCCCAGTCTGGCTTTTGAATTGTGTGGGCTGTGAGGTGTATGTGTATGTACAGATGGCTGTCCTCTCATGCACTGACTGATCCGTGAAGTCTCATAAGAAGATGCTTTTCCTACTCATCCTTCTTCACTATTGGTACTTCAAGGATTCCTATTCTTGGGAGCCCTTATGGGAAAAACAAAAAAGAAACCGGAAAGTTGCAGAGTATTTGTTCAGAAGGGGAAGAGTTGGGGTGAGGAGCAGCTTCCAACACCTAATCCAAGTTAGAGCCTTCCAGGGAGATGGCAAGTTTCCAAAGAAGAGATCAGATAATGTTGACATTTCTAGAATGAACTCTGTAAACATGTGTACATATATGGTGGTTTAGGCTAGCTTGCAGGGGCGGGGGGATGGAATTTTTCCCTTTTCCTCTTTTTTCATATCTAGAATGTGTCTTATTTCCAGAACTCTTAAGTGAGAACAGTATTATTATAAGTTTACTTGGGGTCAAGGATAGGCTCAGCAAGGACTGTGGTTGGCCTTGGACTATGATCACTCTGTGCAAAAAGATTGAGATATAATTCGTATACCTTTTAAAGTTTCATACCTTTTAAAGAGATATAATTCACATACCTTTTAAAGAAATTCACCCAGTTCAGTGGTGCTTAATATGTTCACAAGATCGAGGCTTGGGCATCAAGCCTCATGTGCCTAGTGAGTGAGTCAGTCCTGCTTTCATGAATAGTCCAGCCACTGGTCAGTGTTTCAGGGAGACCCAGGGCCTGTGGGAGCCTTATCCCCCTAAGGGGGGCTTTAAGAGAATAACAGGATGCAGACTCCTTCCCCATCAGGCTAAGCTTGGTGCTTTTATTTCTTGAAGCTACAAAATCGACACTTCTTGGTACATCAGGATGGGAGCATTAAATCACAGCTGGAGCATACAAGGGAAGTCGTGTTTATCAGGGTAACACCTCCTCAAATTTATCGCAGATGCTGCAGTTTGCATCCCAGGGGAGCAAAACCTAATCTGCCTTCCCCAGAGCCCGATTGTAATCTTTGAAAGGCAGTGGGAACTGGCATCAGTCCAACCAATGCCTCCTTTCTCCTCCCATTGCAAGAAGTAGATGCTTGAGATTGAAGCTGTTACTCAAAGCTCAAAAAAGTGTATTTGAAAGGCCTTGATGTTTTGCATTTCTTCCTGTCCTAGAGATTCTAGAAGGGGAAAAGCTAACCCTGAGGATGTATTTGCAGCCATCACCCTACCCACTTTCATACAACATCTCCCCTGTCACCAACGCCTCTCTTGTGGATGGCTGCCCTGGCCAAGGGGGTTGGAACTTCCTGCCTGAGGATAGCCAAATAATGAATAGAGTCAAGGTGGGGACCATCAGCAGCATCAGTATTGCCCTGAAATTGATCAGGAATGCAAAATTTCAGGGTCCACCAAAATCAGAAACTGAGAGTGATGTCCGGCAAGCAGTGTTTTAACAAACTCTGCAGGAGATTCTTTTTGCACATTTAAATTCAAAATGCAGTGAGAAGACCAAGATCAGGTGGGGTTCAGAGTGCAAGACATAACGAGATGGCTCTGAGAGCTGGTGCAAAACCAACAAAAAGAAATCAGGTGACATGAATCCAAACCTCTGAAGCTTGCATATACGTGGCCACAAATAGGCACCCACTGTACCATTTTCAGTTCAGTTCAGTTCAGTCGCTCAGTTGGGTCCAACTCTTTGCGACCCCATGAACCACAGTATGCCAGGCCTCCCTGTCCATCACCAACTCCCAGAGTCCACCCAAACCCTTGTCCATTGTGTCGGTGATGCCATCCAATCATCTCATCCTCTGTCATCCCCTTCTCCTCCTGCCCTCAATCTTTCCCAGCATCAAGGTCTTTTCAAATGAGTCAGCTCTCTGCATCAGGTGGCCAAAGTACTGGAGTTTCAGCTTTAGCATCAGTCCTTCCAATGAACACCCAGGACTGATCTCCTTTAGGATGGACTGGTTGGATCTCCTTGCAGTCTAAGGGACTCTCAAGAGCCTTCTCCAACACCACAGTTCAAAAGCATCTTCTGCACTCAGCTTTCTTTATAGTCCAACTCTCACATCCATGTATGACCACTGGAAAAACCGTAGCCTTGACTAGATGGACCTTTGTTGGCAGAGTAATGTCTCTGCTTTTTAATATGGTGTCTAGTTTGGTCATAACTTTCCTTCCAAGGAGCAAATGTCTTTTAATTTCATGGCTGCAATCACCATCTGCAGTGATTTGGAGTCCAGAAAAATAAAGTCACCCACTGTTTCCACTGTTTCCCCATCTATTTGCCATGAAGTGATGGGACCGGATGCCATGATATTAGTTTTCTGAATGTTGAGCTTTAAGCCAACTTTTTCACTTTCTTCTTTCAGTTTCATCAGGTACCATTTTCATTTAGGCTAAAAGTGAATGAGACTTCCTGTCTCCTACCTGCCTCTGTTAGTTTATCGTTTGTGTTAATATCCTTCTTCCTTCAAGAAGCACTTTATTGTTAACTTCATTGCAAATAGATAAAATTAAGAAATTAAAAAATAGTGGAGAGGGTATAAAAAGAAAGGGAGCTTTTTTTGGATCCTGGAATTTAGGAGTCAAAGATTCTTAACCATGGTACTGTTTAAAACTTTTACCCAGATTTCTCTTGTCAAATAAAAACCAAATCCGGATTTAGGTAAGGAAAGACCTTTATTCACAAGGATTATTGTAATAAGTGGAAGGGACCATTGCATTAGGCAAAGAGAACTTAACAGTAGAGAGAACAATTTGGCTATAAGATCTCAAAGGCTGGGGAGAAAATAGTTTTCTTATATAAGAACAGGTAAATAAGGCTAGAAAGAACCCCGATATTGCAGAGAGGGATGAGCAAGTGGTGTGTTCCAACAGTTGAGCAGGAAATGTCTTTCTCTGGGGTCAGCTGATTTTCTTGAAGCGTCAAGAGGGCTTGGCATTCCAATGCTATTGGCCGGCATTTTGTCCACACCAGTCAGTGGTAAAACCAGTCTAGCTAATCACTTATGGCAACGAAAGGAAATGTAGGGGGTTGTGTCTCACATTGTCCTAGGTAAATGCACAAGTTTTATGGAAGTCATATGGGGAAGCCATATTAAGTAAGCCATTCCCTGGAAAACAAAAGGATGGAGGTATTTCTTAACCTTTCCTATATTCCAAGCCCCTATGGCTCAGATAAAGTCTAATGTTGTCTCTGTATGTGACTGGAACATTTTAAAACACAAGCCTCTTAGCATTTATTTAATAAAAAGATTCTCTTTAATACAAAACATACTTGTTGACTTTTGTTCAGTTAACTGATGTGTTTTATAATTAAAGAGATGTTGCTTTTTTGGGTGAATGCTGAATTTCTCTTTTAAGAGAAGAATCAGTAACCAAACTTAGCATTAAACACATGCAAATATATAGCATAGATTTTTAAAAAATACTTTGAGGATGGATAGAATTGTGTAAACTATTTAAAGCTGGATGGAAGAGTTGCAACTGAAAAAGATATTACATAATTTTCCCCATGTCAGTGAGTCTGGTGTATACCAATATGTGATTTTGGTGAACAAAGAAATGCTGGGAAGTCATTAATTACAGTAATGAGAGGACATTGTGGCTAAGAGGGTGTTCGCAGGTTGTCCCATTATTACCTACTAAAAATAATCATCATGGCTGAAGTGCTTTTTTTATATGAAAAACTTAATAATTTAAATTAAGAAACACAACTAAGAGCAGGGGAATCTTTCATTGGAGGTGAGGGACGAAAAAAGGTTAATTTTTTTAACACTATATTTTTCAGTGCCATGGTCCACTATGACTATCAGCTGACTACAGCTTCTATAAAACAATGCTGCTGCTGCTGCTGCTGTGTCACTTCAGTCGTGTCCGACTCTGTTCGACCCCATAAACGGCAGCCCACCAGGCTCCCCCGTCCCTGGGATTCTCCAGGCAAGAACACTGGAGTGGGTTGCCATTTCCTTCTCCAATGCATGAAAGTGAAAAGTGAAAGTGAAGTCGCTCAGTCGTGTCCGACTCTTAGCGACTCCATGGACTGCAGCCCACCAGGCTCCTCCATCCATGGGATTTTCCAGGCGAGAGTACTGGAGTGGGGTGCCATTGCCTTGTCCGATAAAACAATGCAGATCCTTTTTAATATCATCCTGGAGTCTTGACATAGCATTCTACAGTTTGCACTGTTGTTTGCTATCATTCTGTCTTTCATTATAAGATCATGAATTGCTTGTAGGAACTGCTGATTTCCATTGAGAATTTGTTCTTAACCTTGCTCATGTCCTTAGCAGCTTTTTAACAGAGTAGGAACCCCTGGTGGCTCAGACGGTAAAGAATATGCCCACAATGTGGGAAACCCAGGTTCAATCCCTGGGTCAGGAAAGTCCCCTGGAGAAGGAAATGACAACTCATTCTGGTATTCTTGCCTGGGAAATTTTGTGGACAGAGGAGCCTGGGGGGCTACCGTCCATAGACTCCCAAAAGAGTTGGACATGACAGTGACTAACACTTTCACTCTTTTCTTTCACAGGAAAGTCTTATCACCAAGGAGGAGGCTACAACTCCTCCCAAACAACCACAGTGACAGCAATAACAAGAAAACCATGTGTTAACAATCAGCCAGACCTTATCTTAGGTAGTGATAAAGTTAATTCTTATATTGGGCCCCACAAAATGGAGGCTGTTCACATGGCCTGATCCCCATTACAAATCTAAACCTAAGTCAGCCTGCACTTACATGCCTCATGGTCAGGAAACCTCATACCAATCACAGACCTCCAACTCAGCTTTAACTACTTTACCTTACTAGCAGTTTATACATTTTATTTCATTTAAACCTCACGACCTATTTAGTGGATATTGTTTCACTCCACAGGTACAAAATTGAATTTCCAAAAGGATAGTCTCAGTCTTATCACTCCACTACAGGAAACTTCTAAAACACATGGCAAAGAAAGGTGTCCCCCTTTGAGCCTAGATTTCTGAAGGACAAATAAGGGGTCAATGTGGGGGTAAAGGTATTCCCAGCTTCTCTCAGCTATGGGCCTCAGCGGCTTCACATTTCAGGCTCATCTCTTGCCAAGTTGCAAAATCAACTCTGACAGAGGTAAGCAGTATGGCAATGTTACAGGGTTCAGGATGTGCATGCATGCTAAGTCACTTCAGTTATGTCCAACTCTTTGTGACCCTTTGGACTGTAGCCCACCAGGCTTTTCTGTCCATGAGATTTCCCAGGCAAGGATACTGGAGTGGGTTGCCATTACCTCCTCCAGGAGATCTTCCCAACCCAGAGATTGAACCCGTGCCTCCTGTGTCTCCTGCATTGGCAGGTGGGTTCTTTACTACTAGCACCATCTGGGAAGCCCACAGGTTTCAGGATACTCTACCTCAAACTATGATACCTTGGCATATTGAACATTTTAAGCTGAAGAAATTTGAGAAATGGCAGGAGCAGGAAGGGCTCTGCCCTTCCCCTGAGTCAGGTCATAAGACCCTGAAGTGAGAGGTGCCCCCCTCCCCCATACCCGAGGAGAGGAGCATTCCTTTCTCTGCAAGTGGAGCGATGCTGGAGGGAATCTGAAGGAACTGTGCTTGCTCAGTTTCCTCCAGTTGACCACCCACAGCTCATACCCTTTGTCCTATCTCATTTCCACAACTTTCCATTCTTCATCAGACCTAGTATGAAAACACTTCATTCTATTTTTGAAACCAAGCAGGACCTCATGGGGCCCGCCTGAATACAAAGGGTATTCTGTGTCCCCCATTTCTTGTTTATTGAACAAAGGTTTCAACCTCCTAGACCTTCTCTGAGTTCCAAAGGGCAGATTCAAACAGTTACTAATTAGAGAAGTGAGAGGAAGCAGAGAGAAACAATAGTGCAGCCAGTGGCACCTGTCCTGGTCCTGGTTCCTTCTCAGGGATGTACATAACAATTTGATACATATCTGTGAGTTCTACAGGAATGCAGGCCTCCCACCAAGGTGGAGGATGGTAACTCCAGGCTGAACACAAGTAAGCGCACCTCAAACCTGTTGGAACGGGAAGACTGATAGCTGAGATTTCAGGAACACCACTCTTTTACCTCCCCACCAACCGGAGGAGGGTTACACACCCTGCAGCCCTCCCTTGAGATTTTGCCTATGAAACGTTCTTCCCTGAAACTCATCAAAGAGAGTTCAGGTCTTTGAGCATGAGCCACCTGTTCTCCTTGGATGACCCTTGCAATAAACCTTTCTGTGCTCCATACTCCGTTTTGGTTTGGTTGGACTCTCTGTGTTGGGCACTAGAACTTAGGTTTGACATTTCTTCATGTCTTTATTTCCTTATGAAGGCTTCCAGGTCACATAAAACATAAATGTGGGTGCTTTTCTCTTGTTAATCTGTCTTTTGTTATGGTGGCCTCAGCTGAGAACCTAAAAGAGTAGAAGGAAAAGATACTTTTCTTCCCATGCAATGGCTCATGCCCTCTGAAAGATGTGCTCTATTATTACTGCCCACCATGTGCTTGATCGCTGGTGTGTCCACAAAGCTTCCGCTCTCTCCAGCTCTCTGCATGCATTGAACTCATTGCTCAGTTCTACTCCATGTCTAAGCATTCCATTTTCCCCAATGAGACTGGAGGCTACCTCCACTGTGTATTCTATTTATTGCATTCCTAAAGATGGTATTGTAATAAATTCAATTAAAAATGTACATGAGCTTCAAAGAGAGGAGGACTGCTTTAGAGACATTAGCTACTCAAAAATCAGATAAAGCCATTACAGTAGAAGATGCTGAATATAGTAATAAGAGCTCATTTTACTGTTAGTAGAGTTAGATTGACCCTTAGTGGAATTCATGGGTGTTGTGGTCCTATGATACATGTGTGCACATTTTGAATTAGTCTCTAGTGTGACCTAGCTCTTCCTTGCTTGTGGACAGTTCCTCTTTTATCACTGTGCTTTCTTTTGTGTAGCAAACTCTTTGAAACATTCTTCTGTACCAGTTTTAAATAGCATCTTTGTTCTTTTCATCTCTGGCCTTTCAGAAAATATACTTAGAATATTTCAAGAGCATTAGAAATTTTTTTCCATGTTAAAGTTAGAGAACTGAGGTTGAATTGTTGCCAAAGAAAGCAGGCTGGCTACTAACATATGTTCTAGTATCTGGCCCTCAGGTTTGGAGTTTCAGAAATGAGGCTTGTGTGGTACTTAGAGTCAATCAGCCTTATGTGTAGCCTAATCATACTCAAAAGAGAATGGTTTATCATCAGTCAAAATTTATTTGTTCACACTAAAAAAACCAGTTTGTAAGAGGACAAGAATGCCTGTTGTATTGCCTTTTCTCCCTTACAGAAAAGCTGTGATTGTTGGCAAGCCAGAGAACTAGAGCAATAAAAAGGTAGATGAACTCACTGGCTGGTCTCATCTCCCTCTAGAGACCTTGACTATTAACAACTTCCTTCATAGAACCTGTTAAAGGATAATTTTAAACAAAAGGTAAAATCATGATTCATACAAATACAAACTGAACATGTAAAATATTTTAGGTAACTCATTAATTAAATGAGGGTCCCAGAAAGATGTTACAGCCAATTCAAAGTAGCACTAGTGAACTATTGATACGTATGGAGTAAAGAAATGTTGAAGTGAATTTACAAATGGACACAAAGCTGCCTTATTTTCGAGGAATGTGGTTGAGGGAGTCAACTGCCACCAGACAATTTATTTGCATGTCCATAAGCAAGAATTATTTTACATTGCTGTCATCTACAATTTACTGTTGTAAAGTAGCTCAAAGAAAATGATAGGCTAGAATCAGATAACCCAGAAGGTTGTGTTCTTCTCGGTTCATAGTTTTCCCATTGGAGATACCTAGTAATCTTTTTTGCTTTTTTCAGATTTTCTTGTAAACTTGTTTGACATCTTCTTTTGATGGACAGTCATTATCTTGAAGATCAGTTGTAGAACTGATTTCTCCCAGCCTTTATGATGCAGTGGAAGGGAAATATCAAGCTTCTTATATATGGGCTGGATAATTTCATATGCTAACAAGTGGCATTCCTTCCCTACATGTTACTTCATACTCCAGAATAATTTTGTTATGGATATTTTAATCAGAAATAAGACTCATCAATTCACTATAACTCACCTCAGTGTCCAAAAAGATATTGTATCTGCTTATTTATATCAATTCACATGCTACCAAAGGTGTTGTCATTTACCACATGCTCTCCCCATTGTTTGATTCGGTAAGTGTTTCATTCCTTCAGGAGTCCCTGGGCTGTCTGGCAGGATGAGTCCAGCATAAGCATCCTCTTGTTTCATCGTTGTTGGGAATAGAAATTAGTATTCTTGTGCTAGTTGTACATGGCTCTTGTCTGTTGCTTTCCACTCTCTCAGCATCTTAAATTTAAAATAAAAATCAAACAATACATGAATATAAAAGAAAATGGCATTAGTTGTTTTCATCCCAGTATGGAACTTGAATAGTACCTTGATTTGATTGTTATTTAGAAGCAAACTCCTTATGTTCCATAGTCTTGCAATGCAGGTTCTTTCCTAAAAAGGGGAAAATAATAGTTTTCTTATATCTTGTCAATGAAAAACTTAAGTAGTTGCTCTAAGAAAAGAAATGGAAAATTTTATTCAAGTCAAATTGAGGATTGCAACCTGGAAACAGAATTGCAGAAAACTCTGAGAACTGTTCCACTTATTAGGAATCAAAGCACAGATATATGTTTTTGAGACAGGACTGTATATTAATGATGAATTATTGACAGTTTACACAGCCTAACAGGTCATGGGTCATCATGGGCCCTTATAAGATCAAGAAAAAAGATAATCTTTTAAGGAGTTGTCTTGTTGGTGCTAGGAGAACGTTGCCCTTTATGTCTGAGCAGTGTTTCTGCTGATGGAAAGGTTTGGTAGATGCCTAAATGTAGATCCACAGTGCACAGTAGAGGCAAATGAGGGGGCCAAAGGGCAGAGACATTTTTTTATGTTTAAAGTTGTCGACTGAAAAACTGCACAACCTAAAAGTGGAGTTTTATGTTTTGTTTGGTGGACTTTCATATCTCCGAGGAAAAAGGTAAGAGGAGGAGGATTTATAGGAGTTTTGCAGCAAAGACCCGGTAGTCAGAAAGTCAAAAGATTATTGTTAATGAAGGAAAACCAGATATCTCAAGGTAATGAATTTAGTGCTTTTCTTTGTATGGGGAGATGCCGGAGTCTGGGCTCACTGAAATCATTCCTTTGATATGCACTTTGTCTAGGGTCAGTGTCTTGTTTGTTCTCCTCCTGAGTCCCCTTAGGGTGCACCATTGGGGGTGACTACAGCGGCTGAGGGCTTGGCAGCCAGCAGCCCATTTTTCTCCTACCAGGTCCCCTCAGGGCTCACTGTGGGGGAGGCCAAAGCAGCTTGATGGCTATAGCATCCTTTGTTTACTGATAAAGCAGGCAACATTTTTCATTCACAAATTTGTCTTGTTTTGCATTAAAATATGAAATTTATTTCACAGTCTCTCACAATATTGTCATACTTCCTCAACTCTATATTTTATATTTAGTGACTCAGTCAGGTGGTATTTTTTAAGTGCTGCGCTTGAAAATCCATCTAAGACACAAATCCTGCGCAAAAGAAACTTAAATTGAGGAAAACATATACAAAGTTGGAAAGAAAGAAGCTTTTATACAAAGAATAGAATGAAGGAAACCTTCATATGGCATGGACACATTTGCATCTAATCATAATAATGCTATTTTAGCCTTAATTTTTCTCAATTGACCATGGCAATGGGTTGAAAAGATAGCATGGATATATAAAAATAATCTGTGATTTCAAAATGCTTTAACCAAGACTTAATTTTTCATGAATTTAGTATTTTCTAAAGCATAATCAATAAGTAACACCAGCTAAGTCGAATATGCTTTTTTCTCTTTTTTATTTCCAGTAATGCCAACTGACAATCCTTTAATTCACACTCTTGCTTTGATCCATAATACTCCTGAATGCTTCATCCTTTATGTCTCTACTTTCATTTATTTTTAAGAAACTAACTTATATGAATACAGCTGATTTTTTTTTCAAGTAGGATAGATTAAATATTCTGCGTGCCCACACTTACTTGGACTACACTGGAGGATTCTCTTCTAATTGTTCTCATTTCAGGCCCCACTTCCCCAGCCATCAGAAAGTAAGTAGCTTGGGAGTGAGTTTTAGTCATTTATCTGGGTTTCTTTTATGTTTTTCATGGCAAAAGGTAACAGCCATTTAAAAAATAAAGTGCTATTACTATTCTGGAATTAGAACTGAGCAAAGACTTTAGATGTAAATATATCTCATCCATGGTGGGATTTCTTCCCAATTCATTGCCTTCAGAAATTGGAGACGCCACCTCCTGCCACTCCCATTACTGCTGAAAATGTACAGCATCATGGACTGGTTTTGCATGGATAGTGCTGTTATATGGTGATGACTTGTGAGACTCTGATGGATGCATTTCTTAGTTTAGCTTTAGAGTCGCAATTTGCTGTCTCGATTAGAGCTGTGCCTCCCAAGAGTCCCTGAATGACTTTTATTTGCACAATGCATTCATAGCAATAAGGGTTTGAATTTGTAAATTTCCTGTGCCTTGAGCTCTTACTGTGGGCCTTGATCATTTGCATTTTTACAATGAACATCTGGCCTTGCAGTGCATCAGGACCAGAATTGATCTTACAGACTCAAGAATGGAGGGGAAGTTCTCCAACTTCCTTCAGCTTAGACCCAGACTGATAGGAGCCTGGGATACACTGACAAGTGGCTAACTCCTGGGCATTGTGGTTTCTTTAAGAAGACTGATGAGTGGCAGCTGGAGTGGGTAGTTCATTGCAGATGCTACAGTGACTGACCTGTTGATTTTTCTCATAAAAGTGAAAGATTCACAGGAATCTTCACTGAGAGATATGGCCAACATCTAGAATTCTGTGTCCTCTGTTTTCTCTGTTTGACTGGGTAGATCCACCAACTCTTTCTACTCCATCTTCTCTACTCCTGAATTCTCTTTTCCTGTGACCAGCTGGGGACGACCAGTTCCCAACACCTAGTTTTTGAGCCTTGGGTCTAGTTCATGGTGAAAGTTATTGTTTTATGCCAGACACTGTACTCATGTTTGCAACAGCCCAATGAGATGCTAGCATGTGAGATGAGTGCAATTGTGTGGTACTTTGAGCATTCTTTGGCATTGCCTTTCTTTGGGATTGGAATGAAAATGGACATTTTCCAGTCCTGTGGCCACTGCTGAGTTTTCCAAATTTGCTGGCATATTGAGTGCAGCTCTTTCACAGCATCATCTTTGAGGATTTGAAATAGCTCAACTGGTATTCCATCACCTCCACTAGCTTTGTTCATAGTAAAGTAATGCTCAAAATTCTCCAAGCCAGGCTTCAGCAATATGTGAACCGTGATCTTCCAGATGTTCAAGCTGGTTTTAGAAAAGGCAGAGGAACCCGAGATCAAATTGCCAACATCTGCTGGATCATGGAAAAAGCAAGAGAGTTCCAGAAAAACATCTATTTCTGCTTTATTGACTATGCCAAAGCCTTTGACTGTGTGGATCACAATAAACTGTGGAAAATTCTGAAAGAGATGGGAATATCAGACCACCTGACCTGACTCTTGAGAAACCTATATGCAGGTCAGGAAGCAACAGTTAGAACTGGACATGGAACAACAGACTGGTTCCAAATAGGAAAAGGAGTCCGTCAAGGCTGTATATTGTCACTCTGCTTATTTAACTTATATGCAGACTACATCATGAGAAACGCTGGGCTGGAAGAAGCACAAGCTGGAATCAAGATTGCCGGGAGAAATATCACTAACCTCAGATATGCAGATGACACCACCCTTATGGCAGAAAGTGAAGAGGAACTCAAAAGCCTCTTGATGAAAGTGAAAGAGGAGAGTAAAAAAGTCGGCTTAAAGCTCAACATTCAGAAAACGAAGACCATGGCATCTGGTCCCATCACTTCATGGGAAATAGATGGGGAAATAGTGGAAACAGTGAGACATTTTATTTTTTGGGCTCCAAAATCACTGCAGATGGTGACTGCAGCCGTGAAATTAAAAGTCACTTGCTCCTTGGAAGAAAAGCTGTGCCCAAGCTAGACAGCATATTAAAAAGCAGAGACATTACTTTGCCAACAAAGGTCTGTCTAGTCAAACCTATGGTTTTCCCAGTAGTCATGTATGCATGTGAGAATTGGACTATAAGAAAGCTGAGTGCCAAATAATTAATGCTTTTGAACTGTGGTGTTGGAAAAGACTCTTAAGAGTCCCTTGGACAACAAGGAGATCCAGCCAGTCCATCCTAAATGAAATCAGTCCTGAATATTCATTGCAAGGACTGATGCTGAACCTGAAATTCCAATACTTTGGCCACCTGATGTGAAGAACTGACTCATTTGAAAAGACCCTGATGCTGGGAAGGATTGAAGGCAGGAGGAGAAGGGGACAACAGAGGATATGTTGGTTGGATGGCATCACCAACTGAATGAACATGAGTTTGAGTAAGCTTTGCGGGTTGGTGATGGATAGGGAGGCCTGGCGTGCTGCAATTCATGGGGTTGCAAAGAGTCAGACACGACTGAGCGACTGAACTGAACTGAATTGAACTGACCTCCATATAGGTTTCTCAAGAGGCAGGTCAGGTGGTCTGGTATTCCAATCTCTTTCAGAATTTTCCACAGTTTATTGTGATCCACACAGTCAAAGGCTTTGGCATAGTCAATAAAGCAGAAATAGATGTTTTTCTGGAACTCTCTTGCTTTTTCCATGATCCAGCAGATGTTGGCAATTTGATCTCTGGTTCCACTGCCTTTTCTAAATCCAGCTTGAACATCTGGAAGTTCATGGTTCATGTGTTGCTGAAGCCTGGATTGGAGAATTTTGAGCATTACTGTACTAGTGTGTGAGATGAGTGCAATTGTGCAGTAGTTTGAGCATTCTTTGGCATTGTCTTTCTTTGGGATTGGAAAGAAAACTGACCCTTTCCTGCCGGGAGCTGGCCTGAGGAACTCCATCCGTGGCAAAGGTCATGAAGGAGGAGGCTCGGCATTCGCAAAGGTGGGATCGAGCCTCAGGAATCTTCCTGGAAATTCTCGAGCATCTACCCCCAAAACCAGAGTCTGCCTACTTTCTGCTTTGTGCTTTCACCTACACCTCTGACTTTACGGGGGCTGTCCCCCACTACCTCTCTCTGAAAAGAGTTAGCTTACAGCTCCAGTTAATAATTCCTGGGTGTGACAGTGTTTCAACCTACAAACTCCTTTGGAAATCCTCTAGCCTGCCTGAATAGGTTTTTTCCGGCCACATGTGATTGTTCAGAGCCTCCCAACTGTGAGAGGCAGGAGATGTTCTAAAACTGTCTAAATACAGATTCCTTTGAGTAGTTAAAAGATTGATTAGAAATTGTATTGGTGAAGGGCTTTTCACTTGTTGGGCCAATGTTTGCTGCTAAGTCTCCATATCCCTTACCTACTGTGTCCTTGGCAGTGTATTGATTGATATAATTGGTGTATAGAAATGTAAGTAGTAGCCTCAATGTTTGTAACCTTGGACCCTTGAGTTAATTCTTTTCTTGATTGAGCCCACCTCACCTTTGCCCTATAGGAATGCAACTTTATCCAATGCTTTTTGGAGGCTGGCGCCTGACTTTAGAATAATCACCTTTAGAGAAAAATAAGTTTCTTAAAACGTTAACAGGCCTCCTGGCCAGAAGATGATGTAAATCACCTAAACTTTTGCATATGATAAGTTTGAAAGCCTGGCTTCGATTAGGATCAGGAACTGCTGTCCTTGCATGACTCTACCCCTTCCCCCATGATCCTCTATGCACAACTTAAGGTATAAAACTACTTTGGAAAATAAAGTACGTCCTTTTGTTCACCGAAATTTGGTCTCCCCATGTCGTTCTTACTTTCACTTTCTGGCTGAATTTTTCCTCTGAGGCGGGAAAGCTCGTCAAGCCTACTAATTTTGCCTGGGCTTCTAAGATCTGACCGGGGAGGCCTTAGTGTCTCCTCTCCTTCGGGAGAATGGGAGGATGCCTGTGGCCTTCGTAGGTGACGTAAATTCCCTGCTTCGGAATTTTATTCAGCCTCTTTTCTTCACTGAATTTCTTCGCTGAGCTATCCTTATTTAACCACTCTTTATATCCTTAATTAACGTTTAATTAAGCAGTTGTTTCCTGATCTCACTGACACCGTCCCTGCTTCGAATTCCCTGGATCCACCAGGGCTGGACCTGAGGAACTCCACCCGTGGCACTTTCCAGTCCTGTGGCCACTGCTGAGTTTTCCAAATTTGCTGGCATATTGAGTGCAGCTCTTTCACAGCATCATCTTTCAGGATTTGGAATAGCTCAACTGGAATTCCATCACCTCCGCTAGCTTTGTTCGTAGTGATGCTTTCTAAGGCCCACTTGACTTCACACTCCAGGATGTCTGGCTCTAGGTGAGTGATCACACCATCGTGATTATCTTGGTTGTGAAGATCTTTTTTGTACAGTTCTTCTGTGTATTCTTGCCACCTCTTCTTAATATCTTCTGCTTCTGTTAGGGCCATACCTTTTTTGTCCATTATCGAGCCCATCTTTGCATGAAATGTTCCCCTGGTATCTCTAATTTTCTTGAAGAGATTTCTAGTCTTTCCCATTCTGTTGTTCTCCTCTATTTCTTTGCATTGATTGCTGAGGAAGGCTGTCTTATCTCTCCTTGCTATTCTTTGGAACTTTGCATTCAGATGCTTATATCTTTCCTTTTCTCCTTTGCTTTTCGCTTCTCTTCTTTTCACAGCTATTTGTAAGGCCTCCTTAGACAGCCATTTTGCATTTTTGCATTTCTTTTCCATGGGGATGGTCTTGATCCCTGTCTCCTGTATAATGTCACGAACCTCTATCCATAGTTCATCAGGCACTCTGTCTATCAGATCTAGTCCCTTAGATCTATTTCTCACTTCCACTGTATAATCATAAGGGATTTGATTTAGGTCATACCTGAATGGTCTAGTGGTTTTCCCTACTTTCTTCAATTTCAGTCTGAATTTGGCAAAAAGGAGTTCATGATCTGAGCCATAGTCAGCTCCCAGTCTTGTTTTTGCTGACTGTATAGAGTTTCTCCATCTTTGGCTGCAAGGAATATAATCAATCTGATTTCAGTGTTGACCACCTGGTGATGTCCATGTGTAGAGTCTTCTCTTGTGTTGTTGGAAGAGGGTGTTTGCTATGACCAGTGTGTTTTATTGGCAAAACTCTATTAGCCTTTGCCCTGCTTCATTCCATACTCCAAGGTCAAATTTGCCTGTTACTCCAGGTGTTTCTTCACTTCCTACTTTTGCATTCCAGTCCCCTATAATGAAAAGGACATCTTTTTTGGTTGTTAGTTCTAAAAGGTCTTGTAGGTCTTCATATAACCATTCAACTTTGGCTTCTTCAGTGTTACTGGTTGGGGCACAGGCTTGGATTACTGTGATATTGAATAGTTTGCCTTGGAAACAAACAGAGATCATTCTGTCGCTTTTGAGATTGCATCCAAGTACTGCATTTTGGACTCTTTTGTTGACCATGATGGCTACTCCATTTCTTCAAAGGGATTCCTGCCCGCAGTAGTAGATATAATGGTCATCTGAATTAAATTCACCCATTCCAGTCCATTTTAGTTCGCTGATTCCTAGAATATCGATGTTCACTCTTGCCATCTCCTGTTTGACCACTTCCAATTTGCCTTGATTCATGGAGCTAACATTCCAGGTTCCTATGCAATATTGCTCTTTACAGCATCGAACCTTGCTTCTATCACCAGTCACATCCACAGCTGGGTGTTGTTTTGCTTTGGCTCCATCCCTTCATTCTTTCTGGAGTTATTTCTCCACTGATCTCCAGTAGCATAGTGGGCACTTACAGACCTGGGGAGTTCCTCTTTCAGTATCCTATCATTTTGCCTTTTCATACCGTTCATGGGGTTCTCAAGACAAGAATAGTGAAGGAGTTTGCCATTCCCTTCTCCAGTGATATACTTTTCTAAAAGTGTATATCAAGTCTCTTCTCCATTTCCCTTTCAGTTCCCTTTACCCCTCTTGTCACTATAACAATCTTCATCCCTAATGAGCAGTGATTATCAGTTCAGTTCAGTGGCTCAGTCGTGTCCGACTCTTTGCAACCCCATGAATCGCAGCTCGCCAGGCCTCCCTGTCCATCACCAACTCCCGGAGTTCACTCATACTCACGTCCATCAAGTCAGTGATGCCATCCAGCCATCTCATCCTCTGTCGTCCCCTTCTCCTCCTGCCCCCAATCCCTCCCAGCATCAGAGTCTTTGCCAATGAGTCAACTCTTTGCCTGAGGTGGCCAAAGTACTGGAGTTTCAGCTTTAGCATCATTCCTTCCAAAGTAATCCCAGGGCTGATCTCCTTCAGAATGGACTGGTTGGATCTCCTTGCAGTCCAAGGGACTCTCAAGTGTCTTCTCCAACACCACAGTTCAAAAGCATCAATTCTTCGGCACTCAGCTTTCTTCACAATCCAACTCTCACAGCCATACATGACCACTGGAAAAACCATAGCCTTGACTAGACGAACCTTTGTTGGCAAAGTAATGTCTCTGCTTTTGAATATTCTATCTAGGTTGGTCATAACTTTTCTTCCAAGGAGTAAGTGTCTTTTAATTTCATGGCTGCAATCACCATCTGCAGTGATTTTGGAGCCCAGAAAAATAAAGTCTGATACTGTTTCCACTGTTTCCCCATCTATTTGCCATGAAGTGATGGGACCAGATGCCATGATCTTCGTTTTCTGAATGTTGAGTTTTAAGCCAACTTTTTCACCCTCCTTTTTCACCTTCATCAAGAGAGTCTAAAGAGGAGAGCTTTTCCTGGTGTCTTTTTTTTTCTCTCCTGGGACCCATCAGGTGATCTGATCTTCTTGCAGGCCCTTGGCACTTTGTAGTACACAGATGTCATTTTGGCATGGGACTTGCCTTCTTAGATGGAGTCTGATGCTGCCATATCATGTGCAAACTTTTTGATCACTTTTGCCTCATCATTGCCAAGAGTCCACACACTGTGATCAGCATAAATGCCTAAGCACACTGGTTGCCTAGAAAACAGGGGAGAAGGGCATGCTCTTAGCACTAACCAACCACATCTCAATCACAAAAATTAACTAATAGCGCTCTGTACAGATGATCTGCAGGATGCCACTGTTCTTCATAAATAGGAGGTATATAAGAACCACCAGGGAACAGAAAGAGTAGCTGTCAGGAAGAAAATTTCTGCTGACTGCAAATCTCTGCCACTTTGGCTGGGTGAAATGATTTTTCCCGGAAGGTTTTGGTGATTGCCTAAAGCACTTGCTAGTTTTGCTAATGTGGTTTGACCTCACTGGGGCTCTCATCACAAATGCCTGTTATTTATCTCATACTATACACAGCTGAGACAGAGAATTTGTTCCCAGCCAAGAATCTCATAGAAATTGGATAATCATCCTTTGGCTCAATCCAATTCTGTTTTATTGTCCCCTGGTTTAAGCTTCCCCTGAAAATAAATATAGTATTGATCTGATAGTCAGTATGTGTAATTGGCAATTGTTCTTCCCTTCTTCCAGATCATTTGTGTGTCTCACATGGTTTATAATGGCTGAATTTGTCAGGGATTTTTCCACTGGGCTTCCTAAATATCTGCAGGTCATGATCTGATACCCAACATTTCTTTATTTCCTTCCTTTCTGGAATCTGTGAGTCACTGAATGCATCTTAGCCATGGATGGGTCTGCCATTCTTACTCCAAAATCGAAACCTGAGTTGCTGTGTTACATGCCCCAGATTTTGTTAGAGCCAAGGAGACATGCTTCCTTCTCTTGCAGCAAAGCTTTTGGAGTATAAAATTCCATACAGCACTTTATCTGTGGCCTGGCCATTTCCTTTAGCTGATTATTATCTGATTATTATTGGTAGAACATGACTCCAGAGTTACTATAATATTGTAATTGTATTACTTATGTAGAAACATATGTATATGTAAAATTTAACAATGTAATAGCAGCAGAGAGTATGAGCTAGTCAGTTGCAGTGTCTATGTCTCAATTATTTATATTCTAGTACCTTGAAGAATACCAGCTCATAGTTGGAATTCAATAAATGCTTTCATTTAAGTGAATAAATAAATGATGGGATAAAAGAATGAATAACTTAGCACTAGACTTTTCACGTTAGTATGTGCCTGCTGCTAAGTCGCTTCAGTCATGTCCAAGTCTGTGCGACCCCATTGATGGCAGCCCACCAGGCTCCCCCATCCCTGGGATTCTCCAGGCAAGAACACTGGAGTGGGTTGCCATTTCCTTCTCCAATGCATGAAAGTGAAAAGCGAAAGTGAAGTCGCTCAGTCATGTCTGACTCTTAGCGACCCCATGGACTGCAGCCTACCAAGCTCCTCCGTCCATGGGATTTTCCAGGCAAGAGTACTGGAGTGGGCTGCCATTGCCTTCTCTGAGTACATGCCTAGTAACTTAAAGAACATTTCAATGTTCTTCCCAACATTTGTTCCACCCTCCTCCATGGGAACTAGCAGTAATGCATTAGGTACAAGGATTGAGGCTGCCGTGGCTCTGGAGATCATTCCTGACTGGTTAGTCCCAGTGTTAGGTACCAAAAAGGACACACTATTTTAGGAACCACTTCCCTGGTGACTCAGATGGTAAAGAATTTGCCTACAATGCAGGAGACCTGGGTTCAATCCCTGGGTCAGGAAGATCCCCTGGAGAAGGGAATGGTGACCCACTCCTGTATTCTTGCCTGGAGAATTCCATGGACAGAGGAGCCTGGTCAGCTATAGTCCATGGGTTGCAAAGAGTCAGACATGATTGACAACTAACAGTTCCACTTTTGAAGAAAAAATGAGGAAAAACCCTGACCTAACTATATATGAGTGGTAAGATGTAATTTTAGCAATACTTCAGAGATGTTACAATATGAAAATATGCATCTTATAATGGATCTGGTATAATGAGTTGGTTCTATCAGAGTGAAGCTCAGGACTTTGATAGTTTGGGGAAGAGATGGTCCTCCTCTCAAGTGGAAATGAGGAAGCAAGTAGCTATGAGAGTCCCTGGCCTTCCACATCCTAGAACTCTTAAGTGGGGCAGGCCCCAGATGTGGTCAGTAATTTCAACAGCAATGTTAAATGCTGAAAAGGAACTGGGTTCTTGACCCTGTCCTATCTTGGGAGTTTTCAGTTATGTGGATCAATATATCCTCTTTATCATTTAGGGCTTCCCTGGTGACTCAGACAGTAAAGAATCTCCCTGCAATGGGGAGACCCAGGTTTGATCCCTAGGCTGGAAAGATCCCTTGGAGAAGGGAATGGCTACCCACTCCAGTATTCTTGCCTGGAGAATTCCATGGACAGAGGAGCTTGGTGGTCTACAGTCCATGGAGTTGCAAAGAGTCAAACGCAACTGAGCAACTAACACTTTATCATTTGAGCCAGTTCCAGCTGTATTTTTAAAATTTGGAAGCTAAAGCATCCTGAATATGACTTTTAATAAAGGATACTGAGCTCAGAGAAGACAGACTATACACTGAACAGCAACTAGTATTGTAGGGGAAGAAATCCAAACCATAATTCAGTATAGAAAGTGGATGAAAGAACCACAAGTAAGGAGAGTAAAGTGTCCCTTCTATGTTCTCTCTTGAGCTAGGTTCTCAGATCATATTTAGTTTCTGCTCTTGAGTTCACTTGGAGGACTTCTTATTAGAATTCCAGAGGAGTCTTCCATGGATGAGAAAATATAGTGTAATTGCCCAGTTTTTTTTTAAACATGTAATAATGAAGAGGCAGGATAGTTAGTGGGAAACTTTGGGCTAGAGTCATATGCCTGAGTTCAAATCCTGCCTTTGTTGCTCACTCCTGGGACCTCAGGCACATTCCCTGCTCTCCCTCTCTTCTTTCTTCATCTGCCAGACAGGACTAAAAGACTACCTTATCCTTTGTGTTGTTGAGAGAATTGGCTGAGATTGACTCACAGAAAGCACATATAGAATGCCTTACAGATGCTAGCTATTGAGATTCAAAAAATTTAGAAAATTTTCAATTATATGCCATATCTAGAAGAGAGAGTAATCAGTTGGCCCTAGCCTTATGAGTATGTAAGATAAATTAGTTCATATTAAAGCTCAAGGATTTAGGTTGAGTAAAAAAAGGGAAAACTTTTCAGCCAGTAAAAGCTGCCAAAGCTCAATAAACAAGTATGACTCTTTCCTGTCTCAATTCAGTCAGGTCCTATCTAGACTTAGCCCAGTGCAACATTCTGAAATGGAGGCTTGACTTTGCCTCCCTCTCACATGGCGTCATGTCCTTGGGGGTCTTTTATTCATTAAGCACCAGGATTCAGTAACTTTATTTCTTTAGGTTGCCCAGTAACCACCACTTCAATGCCTCACTTTCTCCTCCCCTTGTGGAAAGCAACAACCACTGTGTCTATTAATTCAGGCTCCCATCCATAGCTAGGAATACAGAAATCATTGTTACATTTGAAAACATTTGGTTTTGTTTACATGTCTTCTGTAAAATGTGGTGTTTCTAAGATGAGGGCTAAGATCTGAATCAGAGACTAGGGCCATCTAATGTTGCATGTCCTGCTGAAGGAGGAGGCTGGGTCTACATCCATCCCCAGATGTCACTAGATCTAGGGCTTCCCTGCACAGATTGTAGGCCTTGATGTAGCTGTCACCAGCGGCCTGCTAGAAACACACTCTCCCCCTTCACCTACTGAGCAAGAATTTGTGTTTTAACAAGGACCTGCAGCGGTTCTGAAAGTGAGAGAAGCAGTGCTCTCCAGAGCATATCTGAACAAAAGTGGAGAACTGCCTATAAAGCTCATCTTCTAACTAGAAGAAAGCCTGTGTGTGATTTTTTGCTGATAAGTTTTCATTCTCTGTCTTTTGTGTTATTCTCCTTTGTCATTAAGAGAGAAAGCTAACGACTTCATAAGAAAGAAACTGGACCAATAGAGATGTGCTTGTGATAAAGAATCCTGTAGAACACTAGGGAACAAGCAGTAAAACTTGTTGTCTGCCAAAGAAAGCTCACAGGCTCTCAGGATGGTGGTTAAATGAATTCTTCTCAACTCTTGAGAATTAGGATTCAGTCTAGCAATTGACAGTGATAGAAGGTTCCTTAGATGAAAGGGAGTTGGGCTTGACAGACCCGGCTACAGCTCAAAGGGGTGGGCATAGACATAAGTTCCAGAGGGGCTGAAAGCTGAGAGGCAGACTTGAACTAGAGATCTGGAGTGGTTTAAAGTGGAACACAGGTCATCCAGGAGGTGAAGGATTTGCTGAGATAAAAGGTCAAAGTCAAGAGACGGAGAGTTGCAAGTGGTCTAGGAAAGAGCAAGCTTCCCTGGTGACTCAGACAGTAAAAAATCTGCCTGCAGTGCAGGAGACCTGGGTTCAATCCCTGAGTTGGGAAGGTCCCCTGGAGGAGGGAATGGCTACCCACTCCAGTATTCTGGCCTGGAGAATTCCATGGATAGAGGAGCCTGGCAGGCTACAGTCCATGGGGTTGCAAAGAGTCAGACACACGACAGAACGACTTTCACTTTTAGGAAAGTGAAAGGGTAAAGGTTAAAAGTCCAGAGTAGTCATCATAAACCAGGAGATCCATGGGAGCTGAAAGGTGGGAAAAGTCACGTGGGAGGCCTGGGGGGCAGCCCTCTGAGCAGCTTTGGTAATGAGCATCTCTTTCTGAGCCAGCCACATGCCATTGTACGTGCAGGACATTGAGCCCTGTATGTGGTTTGCCTGGAATCTAGGCTGTTATTAAGTGGGAGCTCCTGGCTGGAGTGAGGAGAGAGGGTCACAGAGAGAGGCTGCTGCTAAGCGGGAGCTGTTGACCCAGGCCGACCCCTGCCATGGTGGTGGCGGTGGGGCAAGACTGGGCGGGAAAGATGAAGTCCACACGGTCAGAAAATCTAGAGCAGGAAAGATTAATGGAGGAGGTCTGGTTTCCCCACTGCACCAGGCTAAGGAGCAGAGCTCCTGAAGGGCTGCTGGAGGCCAGGAAAACCACACAGGGTCATCAGCTCAGGTCAAGAAGGTAAGCGCAGTCAGGAGAATGAGACTGTTGGCTTAGGATGCTGAGATTTGACTGTTGGTTCTCTGCTTTATCCGAGTCTGATGAGGCACTGATGACCCTGAGCATAAATCACATCACAAAGGAGGGCAGAGGCCTGTGGAGAACAAGAGCAGATGCCTGGCATCTGTGAGGCCTGTGTCTCCGCCTAGTGCTTTCAGTTGTTTAAGCCTTCATCCAAAGAAAGTGACACCATTCTGAATATAGGACAAAGCATGCTCTCGAGAAAATTTGCAGGCATTGCAGTCAGACACATTGGGGCTTTGGAAAATTATCTTTGAGCTTTAGTTTCTGGTTCCATAAAATCGAGAAAAATGCTACCTCCTTTGCAGACTTGTTGGGTAGGTTTAAAACATGTAGAAAATGTAACTCTGAAACACCAGGCATATAGCGAGGCCTTTATAAGATCCAAATAAATAATCATGGGGCAAGAAAGCAGTCATACTGCTGCCTGAGCCTTCTGCCTACTGCTGCCTCATTATGGACATTTCCTTTAGCATTGTTCTCTGCATGCTAAGTCACTTTAGTCTGACTTCTGACTCTTCGCCACTCTATGCACTGTAGCCCGCCAGACTCCTCTGTCCATGGGATTTCCCAGGCAAGAACACTGAATGGGTTGCCGTGCCCTCCTCCAGGGGCTCTTCCTAAACCAGGGATCGAACCCTCATATCCTGTGGCTCCTGCATTGCAGGCGGATTCTTTACTGCTGAGCCACCAGGGAAGCCCACCTTTTTGCATTGAAAGAAAGTGAAAGTGTAGTTGCTCAGTCATGTCCGACTCTTTGCAACCCTGTGGACTGTAGCCCGCCAGGCTCCTTCTGTCCAGGGAATTCTCTAGGCAAGAATACTGGAATGAATTTCCATTTCCTTCTCCAGGGGATCTTCCCAGCCTGGGGATGGAACCTGGGTCTCCCACATTGCAGGTAGATTCTTTACTGTCTGAGCCACAAGGGAAGCCCTTTTTTGCATTGAGGGATACTAAATTTGGGGGCATTCGCTGCACAGAGAAGATGGATTCTATTTCTGATGGGTAATGCATGAGGACAAATATAATTCCTAGTTAAAAATATAATTGATAGAAAGTTGAACTACCTAGAAGCCATGTACAGTACAGCCTTACTTTGCCTGTTTCCCTGTGGGTGAGCAGAGAGCCTGGAGGGAAATAAAGTCTTTGATGCACGCTCTGAAAATCCATGTCTATAAAGTGCTGGCCAGTTTCTCAGCTGAAATTGAAGCATTTCTAGTTATGTGGTGAATTACATGAAGTTAGTGGGAGAAGGCAATGGCACCCCACTCCAGTACTTTTGCCTAGAAAATCCCATGGATGGAGGAGCCTGGTAGGCTGCAGTCCATGGGGTTGTGAAGAGTTGGACACGACTGAGCGACTTCACTTTCACTTTTCACTTTCATGCATTGGAGAAGGAAATGGCAACCCACTCCAGTGTTCTTGCCTGGAGAATCCCAGGGATGGGGGAGCCTGGTGGGCTGCTGTCTATGGGGTTGCACAGAGTTGGACATGACTGAAGCGACTTATCGGTAGCAGTGGGTATCAGTGAGTACCCTTCCCTCTCCATACATGCTGTTTGCATTTTATCAGGGTATTCCAGAGAAAAAGGCCACCATTCGCAGCAGTGGCTCTTACACTGGGAATTGTTGAGGCTGTGGCAGAGCCATAGGGACAGGGAGACTTTATGATATTCCTCTCTGTGGCACTCCTGAATGTTCCCTCTTTGGGTGAGTGTCTCTTCTGCCAAGTTAATCCTAAACTTCCCTGATGTTGAGGTGGGGAGTAGGTTCTTTTCAAGTTTTCAGGCCTGAGATGTTAGTTCTTGCAACAGAGGTATCTGAATAATCTGTAGCTTATCACACAAAAAATTTAAAGACAAATTCTTCATGAAGAACTAAGGGACAATAGAGGAGGGCCTACTGGCCTTTTTATAGTGAATACTGTGAAAGATAAAGGTGCTTTCTCTAAAAGCTATTTTTTTCTTTAAAAAAAAAAAAAGTCATGCAGTCTTGATCTGGTACTGTCTTTTTTTTTTCCCTTTAAGAAATATCTAAAACGCAACACTCTTGACTACACATCCTTTTTCCGGTAAGCTGTGACCTTGATCAGTAAACTGATTTTTATTTAAATGGAAAGGGAAATCTACTTTCTGGCCAAGGCATCAATCTGGTTAACCCTTTAAATGTGTTTATTGGAAGACATAGCTTTAAATGTTAGATCAATTTACCAAATATAATGTGATTCCTCAGATCACAATACTTCTGTTGTGTATCAAACAAGCCCATCACTATTCAAGTTTTTGCCTAAAGAGAATTACCAATGACTAGCCAATTTAAGAGATTAACCTGGCTCAAAAAGACCCTGAAGGGCTGTGATTCAGCATCTTTATTAGACCCTGTTTATTTCCTCCTTATTTGCCATGACTCATCAGCTTTAATGGGACCAGTTCTGTGATCATTTTCACTTTATTTTGTCCTTTGTTTTGGATTGCATCAGATTTTTATTTTAACTTTCCGTTGCACAGGATCATATTTATCCCAGAGGTTTTTTTCTTGTCAAACAAACCAACAAACAAAACAGGATAAATCCTGGTACCTGGATTGTACCTGGAAACAGTAGCAAATTGTACTTGACTATGAAGCAAATAGTGTTTTTTTCTCATGTGTAACGAATAAAAAAATGTCAAGAAGGCATTTAGGTCGATAAATTTTGCTGCTGCTGCTTATTAAAAGGTAGCTGGAACTATAGAAAACAAGCTCTGAGAAAATGGCTGCATTTGTGTAAATTTGCTTTTTGGAGTATTCTGGTATGGTCCTGCAATCTCAGAAATGGCACCTGTGGACACAACGGACTCAGGGACATCTGTCAGCCCACGTAGTTTTGTTCTCTGGGGCTCTGATGGATACTCAGAACAATCTGATGTCATTGGGGCTTCTCATTGGTTTTATTCCTGGAAAACATCTCCAAGGCTGATGTCCTTCTCTGTGTTTCAAAAGGGTAGAATGTGTTAAATGGTGTTAAGTGGAGAAATAAGAAGAGAACTCTACCCATGAATATTGCAGCATAGCTACTTGAGCAAGATTGCGCTATCCAGAGCATTGTACATGCATTGGAGAAGGAAATGGCAACCCACTCCAGTGTTCTTGCCTGGAGAATCCCAGGGACGGGGGAGCCTGGCAGGCTGCCGTCTATGGGGTTGCACAGAGTTGGACATGACTGAAGTGACTTAGCATAGCATAGCATAGAGCATTGTACCTCTTTAAAAAAAAAGAAGAAGAAACAAAGTACATTTGGAATTGAAAACCGATTCAAAGAATATATGCTATCCATCTTAGAGAGGAAGAAAAAGAAATCTTTCTGGTAATTACTTCAGGAGACATCTAAACTGAATCACTGAAGTAATGAAATGGTTATTATGAGCAACATAAGTCAGGGCTGCTAGAAAAAATGGAATCTTAATGAGTAGAGTGTTTTTGTAGAGAATAAATCACACCCCACAAATACAAAAATTTGTTTGGAAACGATTAGAAAACTCGGGGACAAAAAGGAATAGCTCTACGATGGAAAAAAATTGTTTCCAGCTTTATTGAGCTGCAGCTGACAAAAACTGTATATATAAAGTATGCAACATCATATTTTGATATGCACTGTAAAATTATCACCACAGTCAAGCTAGTTAATACACCCATTGCCTCACATAGTTAGCATTTTGTGTGTGCATGGTGAGAATGTTTAAACTTTACTCTTAGTAAATTTTAAGTACTATACAGTACCATAACTGTCATCAGCCTGCTGTGCTTTCGATCTCCAGAATGTATTTATCCTGCCTAGCTGAAACTTTATACCCTTTGACTAAATTTCCCCATTTCCCCAACCTCCCAGCCCCTGGTAATACCATCCTATGCTCTGCTTTTATGAATTCAACTTTTTTATATTCCCACATAGAAATGAACTGATGCAGGATTTGTCTTACTGTGTCTGGCTTATTTCATTTAGCATAATGTCTTCTCTGTTCATCTATTGTCACATATGGCAGAATTTCCTTCTTTTTTAAGGCTGAATGATATTCCATTTTATTTACAGTTCACCCTTGAACAGTGTAGGGATCAAGGTGCTGACCCCTGCACAGTTGAAAATAAACATGTAACTTTTGACTCCCCCCAAATTTAACTACTAACATCCTATCATTGAGCCTTACCAATAATGTAAACAGTCAATTGACACCTATTTTGTATGTTATATATGTTATGTATTGTATTCTTAGAATAAAGTAAGCTGGAGAAAAGAAAATGTTATTAAGAAAATCATAAGCATGACTTCCCTGCTGCTCCTGCAGTTAGACGCCACACTGCCACTGCAGGGGGCACCAGTTCAATCTCTGGTCAGGGAACTAAGATCTCACATGCCGAGTGGCAAAAAAAGAAAGAAAGAAAGAGAGGATATCATAAGGAAGAGAAAATACATTTTCAATATTCTACTGTATGTATTGATACAGTGAGTTTACATCTGTTTACAAAATTAATTGTCAATACCTACATCAGAATTGTCTTATGTTCTACAAAATACTGTAGATGTTATGTGTATTATTAACACTAGATGTCAAAATGAAAAGATAATGTGAAAATTCATATTTTTTTACAGAGGTAATGATTGATAATGAATAAGCAGCAATGTGATTGCTTTATGGTTGCCTTGTGCAAGGACTGATATTGAAGCTGAAACTCCAATACTTTGGCCACCTGATGTAAAGAGCTGACTCATTTAAAAAGACCCTGATGCTGGGAAAGATTGATGGCAGGAAGAGAAGGGGACGACAGAGGATGAAATGGTTGGATGGCATCAGCGACTCAATGGACATGGGTTTGGATAAACTCCGGAAGTTGGTGATGGACAGGGAGGCCTGGTGTGCTGCGGTTCATGTTGTCACAGAGTCGGACATGACTGAGCAACTGAACTGAACTGAACTGTGCAATCGATATGATTGCTTTGATACGGTAGCACTATACACTAATGAATGAATACTTATAACATTTTTGTGTCATACACTATAAATCATATTTATAACTCAGTATTGAAAACGCCGTTATATTTACAAAACACTTCTGATGATAGGCTGATACATGAGAAAGACAGACAGATATACTATACAATACTGTAATTCTTTGAAAGCAAAGTTGCAAAACAGCAAGAAAACTAACATTTAATTTTATATTCAATATCACCTTATATCTATATAAGGATAAGTGATCCTCTTCAATACAAGTCTTGCACATGATGGTTTTTACATGTATTTTTTGTGTATTTATTGAAAAAAATCAGCATATAAGTAGATCCATGCAACTTCAAACTCATGTTGTTCAAGGAACAACTCTGTGTGTGTGTGTGTGTGTGTGTGTGTGTGTGTGTGTGTATCACATTTTCTTTATCCATTCAGCTGTCGACTAGCACTTAGGTTGTTTCCATATCTTGGCATCTTCAAGATCTTAATTCACATTATGGTCAGTGCTTTTTCTTGAAACTTAGTATATGTAGAACTGCTGTATTTTCTCCTCTCCGTAACATACACTGCCAACACCTCACCCTAGAATAGGTCCCTCTTTATTCTCAGAGTACCTTATTTTTTGTAGCATTAAGCACCTCTATAATTCTTACTAATTTTGAAAATGAATTATGGTGAAATATGCCAGTACCAGGAGAGTGGGAATCATTGTGGGGTTTAGAGAGTCATTTCCTAGGCAGGTTGGTAAGAAGTTTAGGGGTCCCCAAGGAGAGAGGGGTCTGGAATTCTCAAGGAGGAAGAAAGACAAACTTTTTTCCCTCTACATTCCTTAGGATCATTTAACAATAATGTATCCTGCCTGAGGACAGTCTCTGGATTTGGCTAATCCTGTTATCTTAAAATGTAAATTATGGGAGTTCAGTTTAGTTCAGTCCCTCAGTCCTGGCCTACTCTTTGCGACCCCATGAATCGCAGCTCGCCAGGCCTCCCTGTCCATCACCAACTCCCGGAGTTCACTCAGACTCATGTCCATCGAGTCAGTAATGCCATCCAGCCATCTCATCCTCTGTCGTCCCCTTCTCCTCCTGCCCCCAATCCCTCCCAGCATCAGAGTCTTTTCCAATGAGTCAACTCTTCACATGAGGTGGCCAAAGTATTGGAGTTTCAGCTTCAACATCAGTCCTTCCAATGAACACCCAGGGCTGATCTCCTTCAGAATGGACTGGTTGGATCTCCTTGCAGTCCAAGGGACTCTCAAGAGTCTTCTCCAACATCACAGTTCAAAAGCATCAATTCTTCAGCACTCAGCTTTCTTCACAGTCCAACTCTCACATCCATACGTGACCACTGGAAAAACCATAGCCTTAACTAGACCAACCTTTGTTGGCAAAGTAATGTCTCTGCTTTTGAATATGCTATCTAGGTTGGTCATAACTTTCCTTCCAAGGAGTAAGCGTCTTTTAATTTCATGGCTGCAGTCACCATCTGCAGTGATTTTGGAGCCCAGAAAAATAAAGTCTGACACTGTTTCCACTGTTTCCCCATCTATTTCCCATGAAGTGATGGGACTGGATGCCATGAAATTTGTTTTTTGAATGTTGAGCTTTAAGCCAACTTTTTCACTCTCCACTTTCACTTTCATCAAGAGGCTTTTAGTTCCTCTTCACTTTCTGCTATAACGGTGGTGTCATCTGCATATCTGAGGTTATTGATATTTCTCCCAGCAATCTTGATTCCAGCTTGTGCTTCTTCCAGCCCAGTGTTTCTCATGATGTACTCTGCATATAAGTTAAATAAGCAGGGTGACAATATACAGCCTTGATGTACTCCTTTTCCTATTTGGAACCAGTCTGTTGTTCCATGTCCAATTCTAACTGTTGCTCCCTGACCTGCATATAGGTTTCTCAAGAGGCAGGTCAGGTGGTCTGATATTCCCATCTCTTTCAAAATTTTCCACAGTTTTTTGTGATCCACACAGTCAAAGGCTTTGGCATAGTCAATAAAGCAGAAATAAATGTATTATTTTTAAATTATTGGAATAGGTCTGGTCTTTACAAGGATTATATAATAATGTATCCTGCATGAGGACAGTCTCTGGATTAAACCTTCTGGCTAATTCTGTTATCTTAAAATGTAAATTATGGGAGTATGTCCGGTGAGGTCTTTACAACCTCCAGACATTCTTTGGATTCATTGAAGAGTATGTAACTCCATTGTTAACACTAGCAAGCTGGTACTCTTTCTGCCCCCTTCTGGTGTCTATGTCAGAAGCTTTCTCTATCTCCTTTATACTTTAATAAAACTTTATTACACAAAAGTTCTGAGCAGTCAAGCCTAGTCTCTGTCCCCGGATTGAATTCTTCTCCTCAGGAGGCCAAGGATCCCAGGATCTTTGCATGGTTCAGCAACAACCTTTCAGGGTCACGTTAGGGTCTTTGTGTCACAGAAGGAAAGAAAGTGAAAGTGAAGTCGCTCAGTGGTGCCTGACTCTTTGCAACCCCATGGATAGTAGCCTGCACCAAGCTCCTCCTCCATGGGATTTTCAAGGCAAGAATACTGGAGTGGGTTGCCATTTACTTTTCCAGGGAATCTTCCCAACCCAGGGATCAAACCCAGGTCTCTCACATTGGAGACAGATGCTTTACTGTCTGAGCCACCAGGGAAGTCCTTGTGTCACAGAATGTAATCCTTAACAGCATTTCAAAAGCAATACACTATTGTAAAGTTAAAAAATAAAAATAAAAAAAAAGAAAACAAAATAAGGCCCAATGTTTCAAGCATAAACACAAAGTATGATTACATCAAGTAATTATCATATAAAACAAGCCTTTTTATTGTTAACCTGTGTGGATCCCATGTCTTTGAATCTATTTTATCTTTTTCTTGAAACATAAATGATAAGATGCCTCAATAAAAGGCCAGGTAGGTGCATACTGCAGCAGAATTCTTAACTTTGTACCTCTCTTCCGACCACAGACAGGGACTTAAATTTAGACACTAATTGCAGTTGAATAGATATCAGAGTCAAGCTTACATATAGTGACTGCTTCTAAAACATCCATCCTTCTTACATCCTCTTCAATCTGAAATACTTCTGTGCTTTGAACAGTAGGAAAAATTATTTCCTTTACATTTTAGTCATTTACCCGTTATTCACCTGAGAACATTTTCAAATTGCTACTCTAAACAGAGAAGGAGGCAACCATACCTTTGACACCAATAAGGCGTGCATCTCAACTGAGGTACATTATATTAATACTAACTTAGAGTTGATTTGGGGTTTGCTTGCCCAGATTACAAAGGGTGACAATTGAAATCATTGAAGCTTTCTTACAAGTGCACTCACATCCAGATCACAGGGAACCATTTTATTTTTATATCTAGACTACTATCCAATGATTTAGAAGATAGATCTGCTCTAATTTTATTCAGTGTGTTCTTTTTGAGTGCTATAATAGGCTTTTGTTTGCACGCAGGCACCTAATTAAGAGAGGGAAAAAAAATCCGTTGTTAAAATCAGCTGGGAATAATCAGAATGATCATTCTGAGGCTTATAAATATTACATGAGCAATATGGGTGCATCTGTAATATATAACTGTTTTCCAGTTCCACTTAAAACTTTTTGTTCTAAAAGTCTCCAAGCCCAGGAGAAGATTGGTGCTTTAAATTCTTACTCATAAGAAGAGCTCCCAAGATTTCTATTTGCAGATATTTGGTTTATTTATATACTTTCAAGGATTATTACAAAAACCAACATGTTATTGCTGTTGCCACGTGTTTAGTCTCTCAGGACAGGGATCTAGTGTGGCTTACCCAGAGTCCCAAGGAGATGCCTGCTTTTGATGGGATATTTCACCACCACCTGTGTTTTGTACCTTAATATTTTGATTGTCCTCTGTTGAGTTTCACTGCCTTTAGAGAATTTGGAACAATGTGATAGAATTACATAAACCTTCAAAAAGAATTAAGTGAGATCAGAGCTCTCATTCAAAAATTTTAGCTGGAATTCCTAAAAAGAGATGCAGAGAAAATAAATTCATGGTGAAGAGATATACTTCAAGAGGGAGAAAGATTCTAGCCTCACTTGAGCTCTCTCTCTTTTTCCTTACCCTGCCCCCACTTGAATTCTGTTTACTGCTCACTGTTTGTCCCCACCCTCTAGCATGCGGCCTCCTTTTGCCCTGGGGAGGCCCTTCAGCATTATTGCCTCTCAGCGGGTAGAGGGTTTAAGCGCCCCCTGGAGGTTCAAATGTATAACCAACAGATACCAGGTTCCAAAATAGTCCTTGTTTTTTGCAAATGTTGCAATTCATCCATTTAAAAGATAGGATTTTATTCCAACAAGACTTTAATTTTTTTAGTTTACCAAGAATGCGTTAATCAAGAAGAATGAAGTTATTTCTTTGTCTTCTCTTTCCAAAAAATTGGATTTTTCAAGTAATAGATAAATGGGGTACCTCCAGTAGCTGTATCCCTATCCTAGGCAGCATGGTGATTAAGCAAATGGAGAAGATGTGGGTACCATCTCTTTCCCATAGGTTGTAACCAAATCAGGGGCTGTGTCCGGGAGTTCTAATTACGTGTCTAGACTGGGATTTCTCAGCTTTGGTACTACTGACTTTCGGGGCTGAATAATCGGGGGCTGTCCCATGCATTATAGGATGTTTAGCAGCATCCCTGGTCTCCACCTACTATATGTCAGCTATATTCCCTCTTCTGCCACCTCTAAGTTGTGATAACCGAAAATATCTTCAAACATTGACAGATCCCTCACCCTGGGGGAGGGAGACAAAATTGCTCCCAGTTGAGTCCTACTGAACTCAGGAAACCATCAGGAATGGGGATGGGTAGTACTACCATAAAAAACTTGAGCAAAAATAGCATTCACTTAAAAATCAACGTATTCTATAGACCAGTATGTCTAACTTGAGCCAGAAACATGTATTGTACAAGTCAGGGATCTAATATTAGCATTTTTGCAAAAACAAAGCTCTGCCTCTTCATATGTTCTTAAAAGTTATTTTTTCATTCCATCTGTTTTTGTGATGCAGTAATTTCAAAAGCCACAGTGAGTCTGAAGGAATATAGTTGTTTGCCCTTTAATATCTTTTCAAATAGGTATTTGTAAACAAGTCTGAAGGCAAGGAATGTGACAATGTATTGAGTCCTTGTTTGAGAATATTTTCATGTGTAAATTTTTCTTCAATGAGATAAGAACAAAAGCTCTTGACTGGAGTCCAGTTCTGCTAATTATTTTGTGATGAAAAGGTTTCCTGTGTTGTTTTTTGTTTTCTAAAGAGTAATATATGTACTAACAGCAACTGCACAGGGATAAAAACCACAATCTGAGGCACTGAATTCTAAGATGACTGGTATTTGCAAGTAAAGCCTGTCTTCACATAGACCAGCGCTTCTTGGCTGGATGATTTCGTCCCCCAGGAGACATTTGACGATATCTGGGGATTTTTGATTTTCAAAACTGAGTAAAGGGATGCTATTGGCCACAAATGCTGCGAAACATCCTACGGTGCACAGCAGTCTTCTGTGACAAAGAGTTCTTCATCTCCAAATATCACTGGTGCCAGGGTTGGAAGAGCCTGGGATATACATACGGGAAAGGAGAGTTTCATCACATAAGGGGGCTTGAGGGTCAGAGGAAGGTTATTTTTCACCCCAGTTCCTCCCCTACTATTTGTGGAGCTCATTCCTTTGAATCTAGCATTGACTTTTTATTCTCTTTTAAAGGTTGATAGTCTTCGGAGATGTAAGGTGTTGAGTTACTAAATACAGTGAGAACCCACAGATGGTTTGCTCTTATGATGAGAAGATAGCAGGATAGAGCAAGTTTAACAATACTGTTTGAATAGCATGTTTGAGAGTGGGAGAGGTCTTTCAGATGAGGGAGAAGCTGCCAGGAGAAGCTGCTAAAAGGGGCTGTGGAGTCTGTAAGACTCAACTCTGTTGCTTTGTTTCCTTGTCTTCAAGGAGCATTCTTAAATTCACAGAGACACAAATGGCAAACTGTGTTCAGTGTGTGTGTGTGTTTAGATTAAATCTAAAAGATAATTCCTATAAAATGAGATTTCTATGCTTGCTACTTCTCCAGAGAATGAGTGATAATGGGCAATATTCATCCCATAACTCAAGCAACCTAAAGTTTACATTTAGGTCATAGACTTCTGCTGCTGCTGCTGCTGCTAAGTCACTTCAGTCGTGTCTGACTCTGTGCGACCCCATAGACAGCAGCCCACCAGGCTCTGCCATCCCTGGGATTCTGCAGACAAGAACACTGGAGTGGGTTGCCATTTCTTCCTCCAATGCATGAAAGTGAAAAGTGAAAGTGAAGTCACTCAGTCATGCCTGACTCTTAGCGACCCCATGGACTTCTAGAAGACATCAATTTTGTAGGAAGCTCTATGCTTAGTCCTTCATTCCAGTTTTCTGTCTGTGTTCTTTCTTTTCATTCTTGCATTTTTAATGCCATATGTCGGCTCTGAAGTCAGCCCAGAATAATTTGAAATACTGGTATCACTTTTAAAAAATCCTTTTTTCCCAGTCCCTTTTCCACTTAACACTCCAAAATACTTGCAACAGCTCTCCCTTTTTGCTCAGAACAGCTTGAACATGTGGTCTTTGGACCTTTTATTCCCCCCAAGATTATGTATTTTGTCTTTGTTCTGAAAAGTTTCTCACTGCTAAATTATAGTTCTTTACAAAGAAGGTTGGGTTTAATTAAGAGTTTAGAAGAGTCTTTCAAAAGTAACTGAAGATCAAAGATGATCATCAAGAATGTCACACTATAGTGTGGTACTCTGAAGCACCACTTCTGCTCAAATTTGGGTTTTCTGACATCTGTTTCTTTGCAGTGGCATACTGTAACACATTTTTTTTAAGTCACAGATCAGACTGGAAGAAGTCCCAGAGAAATTTAATTTTGTCATCCCAATCTTTCCCACTCTTGTCTGGGTCCTGCTATCTTTATTTTCTTAAGTTTCCCATTTTAGTTGCCAGGGAGCTGTAAATAGAGTTGTCTTAAACATTTCAGGTTTCTTTCCCACCAAATAGTCTACTTTTCTTGGAAAATGCTCCTTCAAATGGAAAGATTGAGAACTGAAGACAATGAATTCTTGTATGCTCTTTCAGCAGTTAGATCTTTAAACATGCAGTTATTTGAAGTACTAAGAGAAACGTAGTGCTCACTTTGGAGGCACATATACTAAAATTGGAACAATACAGAGAAGATTAGCATGGCCCCTGCCCAAGGATGACACACAAATTCATGAAGTGTTCTGTATATTTTATATAACTCTTAGAGGAGAACATAGGCAGAACTCTCAGTGACATAAATCAAAGCAAAATCCTCTATGACCCACCTCCTAGAGTAATGGAAATAAGAACAAAGTAAACAAGTGGGACCTGATTAAACATAAAAGATTTTGCACAGCAAAGGAAACTATAAGCAAGGTGAAAAGACAACCCCAAGAATGGGAGAAAATAATAGCAAAGGAAACAACTGACAAAGGATTAATTTCCAAAATATACAAACAGCTTATTCAATTCAATACCAGAAAAACAAACAACCCAATCAGAAAATGGGAAAAAGACCCAAACAGACGTTTTTCTCCAAAGAAGACACACAGATGGCTAACAAATACATGAGAAGATGCTCAACGTTGCTCATTATTAGAGAAATGCAAATCAAAGCTACAATGAGATATCACTTCACATCAGTCAGAATGGCCCTCATCAAAAAGTCTACAAACCATAAATGCTGGAGATGGTGTGGAGAAAAGGGAACAGTCTTGTACTGTTGGTGGGAATGTAAATTGATACAGCCACTATGGAAGACGGTATGGAGATTCCTTAAAAAACTTGGAATAAAACCACCATATAACCCAGCAATCCTACTCCTAGGCATACCCTAGGCATTTCCTAGGGTATACCCTGAGGAAACCAAAATTGAAAGAGACACATTGTTCACTGCAGCACTATTTACAATAGCTAGAACATGGAAGCAACCTAGATGTCCATCAACAGATGAATGGATAAAGAAGCTGTGGTACACATGCACAATGGAATATTACTCAGCCATAAAAAGGAGCACATTTGAGTCAGTTCTAATGAGGTGGATGAACCTAGAACCTATTATACAGAGTGAGGTGAGTCAGAAAGAGAAAGATAAATTCTGTATTCTAATGCATATATACGGAATCTAGAAAAATGGTACTGAAGAATTTTTTTACAGGTCAACAATGGAGAAACAGACATAGAGAATAGACGTATGGACATGGGGAGAGGGGAGGAGAGGGTGCGATGTATGGAAAGAGTAACATGGAAACTTACATTACCATATGTAAAATAGATAGCCAACGGGAATTTGCTGTATGGCTCAGGAACTCAAATGGGGGCTGTGTATCAACCAAGAGGGGTGGGATGGGGCAGGAGATGGGAGGGAGTTTCAAAAGGGAGAGGATATATGTATACCTATGGCTTATTCATGTTGAAGTTTGACAGAAAACAGCAAAATTCTGTAAAGCAATTATCCTTCAATAAAAAAAATAAAAAAAGAGAAACTTAGTACTTTATTAAAATCTCACTGTGTCACCACAAATTAATGTAGTTATCCTTCTTGGTCATTAGAAGGCTTTTACCCAATGGTGATGTTATCTCCTTTTCTGATTTGGCATCTGTCATAGCCAGGGACCTTCATGGTCTTGGACTAATAAATATGTAGGTAAAATTTTTGACTTATGTGGTTAAATATCCACTCTCATAATTAGTATCAAATTGCATCTGAAATGTCCAACATTGCAACTCGTAATGTTTGCTAAAATGTGGTTGGCAACAATTTACAATAGCCAGGACATAGAAGTAACCTAAATGTCCATAAACAGAGAAATGAATAAAGAAGATGTAGTACATATATACAGTGAAATATTACTCAGCCATAAAAAGGAACAAAATAACACCACTTGCAGCAACATGGATGGACCTAGAGATTGTCATATCAAGTGAAATTAAGTCAGAGAAAGACAAATATCATATGATATCACTTATATGTGGAGTCTAAAAAAGGGTATAAATGAAGTGAGTTAACAAAACAGAAGCAGAATCACAGATGTAGAAAACAAACTTTTGGTTACCAGGGGATAAGGTGGGGAGGGATGAATTGGGAGATTGGGATTGACATATATACACTGCTATAAATAAAATAGATAACTGATAAGAACAAGGAACTCTACTCAATACTCTGTAATGGCCCATGGGAAAATAATCTTAAAAAAAGAGTAGATATGTGTATATGTATAAGTGATTTATTTTTCTATACACCTGAAACTAACACAATACTGTAAATCAACTGTACTTCAATGAAAAGTTTTTTTTTTTTAATGTGGCTGACATACTGAAGGCTGGAAGTGGTCCTCAGTTAAATTTCATCTTTGGTAAATGCATCAAGACTATTTTTCAGAATCTTTTGGCAATTTTACTTTAAACTTCTGTTACTGAGTTCTAGTTCATAATCAATAACAGGACTTTAAATTTTACCCCAAATGTACCAGGTATAAAGATGCAGTTATTTAGGTACTGAATCTCCATTTATAAAAAGAAAAAAAAGCAGAGTGTATACCTAGAAAATACAATTCCATTAATTAGTTCATTGATTCTGTAATGTGATACACTGACTCTTTGATAAATTAGGGAAGTTGCTACATCTTTGTCAGATGAAGGGTGGGAGAGGGGAGACTTGTTTGGTAAACTGGAAGACTATAAATAGTGTGCTTTAGCAGAAGATTCCCTCCCAGATGAACTTTTGGCTCCTCCTCACTGCCTTTGTGAGAAAATAAGTAGGGATTGACAATCATGTTCCCAAAGTGGTGGCAATTAGGTTAGGAAAATTCTCTGGGTAAGACATGACTGTGACTTCAGCAAGTGCATCTGTCATGCTCCTCTTTCATCCTTTTAGTCTGGCAATAGGTATAAACAGTTAAAATATATACAACAAATGAAACAAGATTCCTTCAGAGGGAAACAGTGATGCTTCCTTTTGTATATATTTGTTGTTGCTGTAAATTGTAAAGCTTTTGAGGCCATAGGTGATGGCTTGTTTATCTTTTCTCAGCCATCACATATCATAATGCCTGGTACATGAGGAGGGGCTTAATCACTGTGTATTGATCAAGTGAAAACTTATTTTAGGGTATCAAACAAATTTCCATTGCCTATTGTGTCCAGCCATTCTGCAAAGAGTTTGGCAGGGGGACAAGAAAATGTAGTAAAATTTTATGTAGTTCTGGCTTTCTAGGAGATTTCAAGGTACTTGGGAAAGTAAGATACACATATATATATATAAAGTCACTGCTTGACAAAGTCTCCTGGAATGTAGACTAAAAATGTTATAGAAACGTATAGTCCTTGCAACTCTTAAGAAGTCTGGGAAGGGTGATTACTACATGGAAGAAAGGTGGCATAAAATGAAGCTTTGTAGATGAGTTGAAAAGAAATAGTGAATATTCTAAATGAGGCTGAGGGGGAGAAGTTCTGCCTGAACAAAGATATGGCATAAAAGATTACTTTGGGGTACAAACAGTGAACTGATTAAACTACTTGGTAGTGTTTGGAAACATCTGCATTTGAAGCTGTAAGGCTATGTAATGGGAAGTCTTGCAGATTTTGACATGAGATATGATATGAAGGTGGTGTTTAAGAAAAGTAGTCTAGACTAGGCTTCAGGATGCATGGGAACCGAGCAAAACCAGACTCAGAAATATTGATTCGGATGCTGTTCCAGTAATACAATTCTAACGAGGGACTGTAAGAATATCACCTTGATATTTTGGATTTGGAAGGAGTAGGTTAAATACAAGGTAAAATTTGTCATATTTTCCAACAGGCATGTGCTATCTATTGCTGCAGTAATGCTGTGTAACATTCGCAAATTTAGTGGTCTGTAAGTTGGACTGTGAAGAAAGCTGAGCGCCAAAGAATTGATGCTTTTGAACTGTGGTGTTGGAGAAGACACTTGAGAGTCCCTTGGACTGCAAGGAGATCCAGCCAGTCCATTCTGAAGGAGATCAGCCCTGGGATTTCTTTGGAGAGAATGATGCTGAAGCTGAAACTCCAGTACTTCGGCCACCTCATGCGAAGAGTTGACTCATTGGAAAAGACTCTGATGCTGGGAGGGATTGGGGGCAAGAGGAGAAGGGGACGACAGAGGATGAGATGGCTGGATGGCATCACTGACTCGATGGACATGAGTCTGGGTGAACTCTGGGAGTTGGTGATGGACAGGGAGACCTGGCATGCTGTGATTCGTGGGGTCGCAAAGAGTCGGACATGACTGAGTGACTGAACTGAACTGAACTAAAAGCATTTGGGGCTTCCGAGGTGGCTCAGTTGGAAAGGGTCCGCCTGCCAAGCAAGAGATGCAGGTTCGATCCCTGGGTCGAGAAGATCTCCTGGAGAAGGAAATGGCAACCCACTCCAGTATTCTTGTCTGGGAAATCCCATGGACAGAGGAGTCTGGTGGGCTATAGTCTATGGGGTCACAAAGAGTCAGACACAGCAACTACACCACCAACTACTAAAAAACATTTCTTTTTCTTGCTCGTAAGTCTTTGAATTGGCTAATGTGACTCTTTTTCAGGCTGCAACTTGGTGGGGCTTGGTTCCATGTTTCGGAGTCCACAGACCAGGCTTTGAATTCCAGGCTTCATGTCTACAACGTGGGTCTCATGGCCCAGGCTGAAGGGACAGAGGCTTCCTAGAGCATGCTCTTCACATGGCCATCATAGGGCAAAGTGTACTTCAAGCTTCTGTTAGAGTTGTATCCCTTTGTTGAAAGTAAGATACATGACAAAAACCAAGTCAATGGGGCAGGGACGTATATACTCCAAGTAGAAGGGAGGTTCAGCAAATATTTTCTGAGCAATAATCCAAACTTTCAAAACTGGTATAATTTGTTTAAATGGATCTGGACAAGTCATTCGAGTGATTCCCTACTGGTGTAAAGGTCAAACTTATTAGTAGATAGAGTTCTTCATGGTCTGCTCATGTTTCTGTCCTTGTTCTGCTAGGTTCCTACATCTGTCTCGCCTTCTAATTCCACTGTGCGTGTGTGCTAAGTCACTTCAGTCATGTCTGACTCTTTGCAACCCCATGGACCATAGCCCGCCAGGCTCCTCTGTCCGTGGAATTCTCCAGGCAAGAATACTGGAATGGATTGCCATTCCCTTCTCCAGGGGATCTCTCCGACCCAGGGGTTGAACCCGCATCTCTTACATCTGCCTGCATTGACAGGCGGGTTCTTTACCACTAGTGTGACCTGGGAAGCCCATGATTCCACTGACTTATTTGCAATTAACCATGAAATTTTATGCTTCCTTTTCATACCTGTTCCTTTCTGTCAGGAATGCCCTCCTCTCCTTTCAGTCCTTAGAGTCTTGACCTAAGTGCTGTCTTCTCTCAAAGGATCTTCTGACCTCCTTGAAAGGCTGTGATGGATGCTGCTGATCTTCATTCCCTGATACTTTATGCATAATTTTGTCACAAAAATTATGACACATTTTAATGCTGTGCTCTAGAGGCTGGCCATGTGGCTTATCCATCTAGATCCCCCCTGCACATGTTGACTGAATGAGGCTATGGTAATGGTGGGATCTTTAGAAGGAATTGGAAACTAGGGAAGCAGAACCACACATTTTCTTTGTTTGTATTGCTGTTTTTGTATGGGTGAATGAACGATAAGAAAGTGAAGAGTTTTCCCTTTGGGCCTTTTCAGATTTGAGGTGAAAGCAAGACATCCAGGTGGCTCTCCATAGCTCGGAGTCTGGGGCTGGATCAAAGATGAGAGGTCTGGGATGGCAAGTCCAATTTGGTGACCATGTGTATTAACCTTGTACTGAAATCTTGACTATGATAATATAGTCTTTTCTGCCTAAGTGTCATCCAAAATCCTGTTTTTTAAAGTTCTGCCATAAAAGGGCACCTTTAAAATTTAAAGCCTTTTTGTGGTAAATCCATACATTGTATCTATATCATAGGAAATGTGATTGCTCATGCTCAGAGGAGAAATGATTGTTTTGTCAGCTTGACATATCCTACCTCCAAAATTTCTTAGGATTCATGAAAAGTTATGCAAACTTTGAATGCTGCTTTAGGAAACATCTTGTCTTTCCAAACAGCTTGCATGGGGAACAGCTGCACAGTCACTTAAAAGAACTAGTTGACTAGTGCTTTTCCATTTGTCTGGGAAGATGTCTTTTTCTTTTTTTAATAAAAAAGAGAAATCTGCTTTGGTTTTTTAATGTAGGGATGGCTCAGGGTCCCTATCTAGATGGGCTATGAGTCTGTGTAATTTCATCTGTCTGTGTGACATACAGTAAATAACAGTTGACTATCTGACTGCTGGTGTATAAGGATCTCATGGAGAAAGCGCTTTGCCTGCTGCTTCTTGGGGAGGCCTTGGAAGATGGTCATCTGTGGAACTATCCCACCTAGCACATCACTTTATCCAGGGTGCCCATAGCCTACCTCTACCCTTGTCCTCAAGGTTCCCTTGAGAGGTGCCGTATTTGTCCGTGGCCTGCTACTCAATCCAAAAGTAATTAAGACATCACTAGCTATGCCAGACCAAAACTGAAGTTTGGCTTATATGGTAAGTGTTCTAAAGACACTCAAGGAAGAAAGAGAAGCGGAAATGGCCCAACGCCATAAATGAACATAGAAATACTAACAAGTAGATCAGAAAACTTTCAAGTTGAATAAATGTTTTATTTTAGCCCCCGACAAAAGAATGTACATGAAGACAAATAGTACTGGGTGTATTGCAGCCTCAAGAGGTCATTAAGCCTGTTTGAAATCTGATGGGGCACGTTACGGAAGTCACTGAAATTTACCACTGACAAAATGAGTTTGCACAGGCAGAGTGCCGTGTGCACGTGTAACAGTCTCATGGGGACTGGATCTGTGCCCCCCGCTGCTGATCACATTGGAGACTAGAAAGGCAGAACGCGAGTCTGAATGGGAGATTACAGAGGAAGCAATTAGCAAATGGAGCACACCAGCCCCACCAACTAAAAACCTCTTCTTCAAATGGTTATGAGCATCTGTGCACGCCGCTGATGGCTATGTCTGTCTTTGGAGCCCATCAGTGATATTCAGAAAGTGGTAAAGATGAGCCTTTCCTTGTCAACACTCAGAGCACATCCTGAAAAGATGTTCTGTGCTTTGAATGCTCTACTTTTTGAGAAAAAGATCTTAACTTTTACTGGCATTTAAAAGGTCCATGTTTGAGAGTTAAGCTTGAAGTGATAAAATTATATGCCTCCTCAGATTTATTACTTTTGAATTATGCCAAATCGTATGTTCCAATGATAGTTTTAAAAACCCACTTTACTTTTTATCTTACCTACTTCAGTTCTTTTACCATCTCTGCTCTGCCCTCCCTCCGCTCCAACCACATGAAATCTTTTCTGTAGGTTTTGATACAAGTTCGGATTATTTTTCTCCAATTAGTTTGGCATAGAGTAGAGCTGTGAAAATATCTGTGAAGATTTTGAGTTACATGGAGATAAGGTGTCAAAAAAACCAATAAAGTATATTTGGATTTCAATTCTTATTTTAAAATATGCCCAGAACATTGGTTAGAATTACAGGAGAAATAAAGATAAGGTCCAGTAAGAGCCTAATAAAAGGCAGTTCAATTCAGTTCAGTTGCTCGGTCATGTCTGACTCTTTGCAACCCCATGGACTGCAGCATGCTAGGCTTCCCTGTCCATCACCAACCCCCAGAGCTTACTCAAACTCATGTTCATCGAGTCAGTGATGCCATCCAACCATCTTATCCTCTGTTGTCTCCTTTTCCTCCTGCCTACAATCTTTCCCAGCATCAGGGTCTTTTCCAATGAGTCAGTTCTTCACATCAGGTGGCCAAAGTATTGGAGTTTCAGCTTCAGCATCAGTCCCTCCAATGAATATTCAGGACTGATTTCCTTTAGGATGGACTGGTGAGATCTCCTTCCAGTCCAAGGGACTCTCAAGAGTCTTCTCCAACACCACAGTTCAAAAGCATCCATTCTTCGGTGCTCAGCTTTTTTTTTGGTCCAACTCTCACATCTGTACATGACCACTGGAAAAACCATAGACTTGACTAGATGGACCTTTGTTGGCAAAGTAATGTCTCTGATTTTTAATATGATGTCTAGGTTGGTCATAGCTTTTTCTTTCAAGGAGCAAGCGTCTTTTAATTTCATGGCTGCAGTCAGCATCTGCAGTGATTTTGGAGCCCAAGAAAATAAGGTCTGTCACTGTTTTCATTGTTTCCCCATCTATTTGCCATGAAGTGATGGGACCGGATGCCATGATCTTAGTTTTTTGAATGTTGAGTTTTAAGCCAGATTTTTCACTCTCCTCTTTCATCAAAAGGCTCTTTAGTTCTTCTTCATTTTCTGCCATAAGGGTTGTGTCATCTGTGTATCTGAGGTTAATAAAAGGCAACTTGACCTAAATATACAATACTGTTTAACAGAAGAAAAGTTCAACATCATAACAAACCAAAAACAGTTGGTTTACTTGTAGCCAAATTGTCAAGCATGATGCCAAGTTCAGCTTCTGAGTGTCCTTTTTTCAGTCATTCCTGACCACAGTAGCTGCCTTGGAGTACATTTTCCTTGCCCAGAACATTCGTCCATCTCTTCCCTTCTTCAGGTTACATTCCCACTTTTCAAGACTGAGATTGGGCATTGCCTTCTTCTGGAAAGTTTTCCCAAACTGCATTAGAAATCTTTTCTCTCTCTGCACCCTTAGTACCCTCTGGCTAGCTCTGTTGTCATGCTGAGTTATCATTCTTTTCACATATGTGAGTTCCTTCCCTAGGAAATTGTGTCTATTGCTTCTCGAACCCCTAGCTTCAGGAAAATTTGTCGAATGAATGGTTCTGTAAATCCTACTTTTTACCTTTATTCAATTTGTAACTCATTGGATGCATTTTAAAGACTGATATGAACCTCTTTATAGTTTTTGTTTCTCTTGCCCCATGTGAATATTCATACATTTAGCTGCAGGAATGCAAGTATACTCGAAGATCAGGTGCTATTCTGGACTCTACTGATGGGTTATGTAATAAATGGTATATGCACTGCTTGCCTTTATAGAACAGAAGAAGAATGACTTCAGGCATGCCTCCCACCCTAAGAGTTCACTCCACATGCACGGGGCTCCCTGATACAGCAGCTACACTCAGGGAGCAAGCATTCTCTTTAGTTAAAGTGGGTTGTGACAACTGCTATAATACAGTCTGAGAGACAGCCATATCCAGTGTATTATTCCTTATATTAATCTGAGATAGACCACATGATATTGTACTGAGCTGAAAATGCAGGAGTCTCAGTCAGTTGTCTTTTCTGATGATTTCCTTGACAGTCATACAGAAGCATATTTGAAAATTTAGGAAGGTGATAGGTGATAGATAGTTTGCATAAAGAAAGAAGGCAACCTGGAGAAATAAGAGACTATATAAATGACCATCTATTTCTCACGTACTTCATAAGTGTGGACAGGAGAGCAGTGATACCGTAAGAAGAGGTGGCAAGAATACACAGAAGAACTGTACAAAAAAGATCTTCATGACCCAGATAATCACGATGGAGTGATCACTCACCTAGAGCCAGACATCCTGGAATGTGAAGTCAAGGGGGCCTTAGGAAGCATCACGAGGAACAAAGCTAGTGGAAGTGATGGAATTCCAGTTGAGCTATTTCAAATCCTGAAAGATGATGCTGTGAAAGTGTTGCAGTCAATATGCCAGCAAATTTGGAAAACTCAGCAGTGGCCACAGGACTGGAAAAGGTCCATTTTCATTCCAATCTCAAAAAAAGACAATGCCAAAGAATGCTCAAACTACTGCACAATTGCACTCATCTCACACGCTAGTAAAGTAGTGCTTAAAATTATCCAAGCCAGGCTTTAGCAATACATGAACCATGAACTTCCAGATATTCAAGCTGGATTTAGAAAAGGCAGAGGAACCAGAGATCAAATTGCTAACATCCAATGGATTATCAAAAAAGCAAAAGAGTTCCAAAAAAACATCTGTTTCTGCTTTATTGACTATGCCAAAGCCTTTGACTGTGTGGATCACAAAAAACTGTGGAAAATTCTGAAAGAGATGGGAATACCAGACCACCTGACCTGCCTCTTGAGAAACCTGTATGCAGGTCAAGAAGCAATAGTTACAACTGGACATGGAACAACAGACTAGTTCCAGATAGCAAAAGGAGTACATCAAGGCTGTATATTGTCACCCTGCTTATTTAACTGATATGCAGAGTACATTGTGAGAAATGCTGGGCTGGAGGAAGCACAAGCTGGAATCAAGACTGCCGGGAGAAATATCAATAACCTCAGATATGCAGATGACACCACCCTTATGGCAGAAAGGGAAGAAGAACTAAAGAGCCTCTTGATGAAAGTGAAAAAGGAGAGTGAAAAAGTTGGCTTAAAGCTCAACATTCAGAAAACGAAGATCATGGCATCTGGTCCCATCACTTCATGGCAAATAGATGGGGAAACAGTGGAATCAGTGGCTAACTTTATTTTTCTGGGCTCCAAAATCACTGCAGATGGTGATTGCAGCCATGAAATTAAAAGATGCTTACTCCTTGGAAGGAAAGTTATGACCAACCTAGACAGCATATTGAAAAGCAGAGACATTACTTTGCCAACAAAGGTCTGTCTAGTCAAAGCTATGGTTTTTCCAGTAGTCATGTATGGATGTGAGAGTTGCACTATAAAGAAAGCTGATTGCCGAAGAATGGATGCTTTTGAACTGTGGTGTTGGAGAAAACTCTTGAGAGTCCCTTGGACTGCAAGGATATCCAACCAGTCCATCTGAAAGGAAATCAGTCCTGAATATTCACTGGAGGGACTGATGCTGAAGCTGAAACTCCAATACTTTGGCCACCTGATGCGAAGAACTGACTCATTTGAAAAGACTCCGATGCTGAGAAAGATTGAAGGCAAGAGGAGAAGGGGACGACAGAGGATGAAATGGTTGGATGGCATCACTGACTCGATGGATGTGAGTTGGAGTAGGCTTCTGGAGTTGGTGATGGACCTGGAAGCCTGGCGTGCTGCAGTCTTTGGGGTCTCAAATAGTCGGTTATGACTGAGTGACTGAACTGATTGGTTTTGAATGAAGATTGACTTGCCATCCTTGGCAGACTAGAACAAACACCTGGGCTTTCAGAAAATGTGATCTGGAGCGTGCCATGCATGTAATGTCTGTGTATAACCAGAATTAGGGAGTAAATAGTAGTATTTGTAGCTGTCACTCTTTCCAGGGGCCTGTGGAACATCCATTGACATACAAATTCCATGTTAAACTCAGGATTCAGTGGCTCCTCAGAGACCTGTTCTTATTACTAGAAAGGAAGATGCAAAATGCAGCCTCAGAGCATTGGACTTCCTTCTCAGTGCATTTGTAGAGCACTTATTACAATGAAGAATGTGTTTTAATTAACTTTCTGGATCTCCAGTGAGTTTGTGGGCCCCTCACTCCCCTTTATGCAGCATGAGTGATACACAGAATTAATAGCCTGCATGCTTATGCTCATGTTGGTATGGGAATCTGTTATCTTCTTAGGTTTGTTCATAGGCAGGTGGCTTTGGTTGTGTATCAAGTCAGCAATTCTGAGAAACTCAGTAGTGTTTCTCATAGAATTGTCCATCTAATCACATGACAATGTGATGGACTCATTTAAAGCAAGTATATAACAGAAAAGCCAAGTTAAATTAAGCAGTGTTACAAGTCAAAAGTAGCCTTAGTACATTCTTATTCCTCTCTACCTCATTCCCAGTTTTTAAAACCTTAGTCTGAATGCAGTAGAGCTGATAACTGAGAGCCTTTGTTGGTGTTCATTGTTGTATCCCCCACTTCCTGGAATTGTGCATTGTACACAGTAGATGCTCAATAAATGAGTGAGAACAGTCCCTTGGAAACTAGAGAAGGAATCCCCTGTGGGGTTAGGTCTAGATTCATTCATTCATTCAACAAACCATTACTAAGAAAGTACTGTGTATTTTATAGTATTAGACATTGAGAATGCAAGACTGAGTCCTTTGTGCATGAGTTTCTCAAGCCTAAGGAGGTGGGATTTGGAACATAAAGACACACTGACATAATATCTATCTACTAAAGTTGCCGTGGTGATCATATATTTCAGTAGTCCCACTAACAGAGAAGGTGGAGATTGGAACTTCTTTCCCAAAGACCCAGGCCCTAAGATACTACTGGGTTGTGTAGAGTTATAGTAAAATAAGCAGGAACTGAGTAGGTGTCTACTAACTGTTCTAGAAGCTACTTTGACTTTAAGTTACTCTTATCAAACCCCCCACCCCCACCTATTCCAGGAACTCAAACTCAAAAACCCAATCTGCGATGGCCCAGGAGCAGCAACAGCATTGAGCTGGGTTACCCGTTGACTTTCTCCTACCTGTTGTAGCCCAAGACAGTGGAAGAGGGCCTGAGATCTGAAAGGACTGATTTGCTTTACCTTGTGTCAACCTTGATTTCTTAATCTGTAAAATAGGGATAAGATAAGATTAACAGAGACAGTCACTGGACTAAGGGAAGTGATTCTATCACAGGTTACTTAGAACTTGGTATGTGTATTCTCATCCATTTCATTCAGTTCGACAAATACATATTGAGAATCCACTGAGGAACTATTGATCCCCTTCCCCATTTGTCACCTGGTTCCTTTCACTGGTTCCTCTCACTGTGCCTATTTTATCTACCCATCATCACACAAACATACATCATTAACATAAAATGTACAATTATTAAAAACTACACCTGATGTCAGGTTGCAGACAAAGGTCTGAGTGTGGGTGTTTCAGGCACATAGGTTCCTAACAGAATTAACTTATCTGAGGTTCCAGTCATGAATATGTCATGTCTCTCCTTCCCCTATCTCCCCAAGGCAGGCTTGGATTCTGACCCCCAAACCCTTATATTGTTTATCACCTTGGTGTTGAACCACTTAGAAATTTAACCAAATTGGAATAGGTTAGATTTCAAGCTTCTGATTGTGTTTCTGCTTGCTGTCTGTGATCTGCACCTGCCCCCTTATATCCATGTGGACTCCCTGGCCATGCTGCCTCTCCCTGCCAGGGGAACATGTTCTGTCCAGCCCAGCCTAGCCTCTTGACCTTTGTACTGGGCCCAAGTGTTCCTCTGTCCAAGGGGCAAGACCATGTTCTGCTGGCCCCAGCACTCTGCCTGACTTCTTCCTTGTATTATTTAGATCCTTAAACCCCATACATAACTTAACATCACTCTTTTCTGAAGTGTGGAGTACATCTTTAGTAATTTGGGGATGAGTGATTTTAGTAAATGATTTGTGAACTTGTCAAGTTTCATCTATTAGCATTTGCTCAAATCCTATCAAACTTTAGGCAATTTCCCAAGTACCTAAATAACACATGAATTATGCCTCATTTTTGTTATGCATTCTTGAGAGTTAAGCCTAAGTCAACCAAATGTCTATTTTGTCATTTTTCCTCTCTCCGCAATCTGAGTTGGGGCTTGTTGCACACTAGCGTGCTTAAGAATCATCTGGAGGGCTAGTAAAACACAGATTGCTGGCCCCCATTGCCACAGATTCTGGGTCTGTATGTCTGGGATGGAGCCTCAGAATTTGCATTTCTAACATGTCGGGTGATGCTAATGCTGCTGGTCTCATGGACCACACTTTGAGTAGCAATGGCCTAAATCATGGACGCACCATCTTGGGTTGACAGTTTATATTTTAACTTCAGCTTGACCATTATTGAGACTCCCCAGCACAAAGAACTTGTGACAAGCTAATCATTTGCTTGCTTCTTTTTATTTTACCATTATATATATATATATATATATATATATATATATATATATATATTTCCAGTCTAGACAGAGTCTCTTTTATTTCTCATGTTTAGTTTAATCCCAAAGTACCTAGAGATGCAGAGCCATTCTGTAGAATTTTATTGTCCTAGTTTTTATCCTGATGAATCATCTTTTAAGAGACATGTGAGCCTTCACTAAATGCATTATGTCATCCTTCTGAGCTCTGCCGAGAGAAGAATTGATATGCCTTTAGGCCTGGAAATGATGGCTTCACTGTGCCCATCCTGAAGCAACTCTGACTTGAGAAGGTTCCCAGAAGTGTGACAGAAAACTCTGTGGCTGGTGCCGAGTGGGGAAAGGGTGGCTTGTGACCCTATTACTCAAGCCTCCTACCTCCATGCTTGTGGGAGCAAGTCTGTCTCCTCCCAGGCTGCCACATTTAAAAGTGGGATTTATTTTTAGAGAAGAAATCATTAGTCATTAAACTCTCTCATGCTTCCTTTTTCCCTTTGGGTGAAATTTAAGAACCTGAGCTTTATAAGAAAATTTTCAGTCTTTTAGAAGAAATAGCCTTGGTACAATGAACCCCCTTGCCTCTCTTCCAGACTTCTCGCAGGAGTCACCACTCTTGGTCCCTACATATAAATCAACTTTATCTTTTAGCTTTATTTGAGAATCCTCTGACTCTTTTGATTTTCTGAACCCATCAAACCTAGGATTTAAAAAACTAATTTTATCATATATTGAACATTTGCTCTTTAAGCCCATTATAAAATCTCATAATGGAAATTGGCTCTTAGCAAAATAGCCCTTGGGCTTAGGTATATACACTTTTTCACTTAATAACAGAAGCATTTAATAGATACAATCTATATTGAAGCAGAAATAACTGAAAACAAGATTTCTCTGATATCTTTAAATTCAGGGTTTCTTACAAGGACTTTTAACATGTTTCCATTGCCTTGGACTAAATAAATATCATGTGGATAGTTTTACTACCAGAAAAGCCATCAAAAAAGCAAGTCTTATCTGTAATTAAGTTCTATCTGTAAATATATAGTTGAGAATGTCATCATTTTGAAACATATCAAAAATTCAAAGTCACTTGGTGGCCAATAAGGCCCAAGATCCCCTGAGGGGAACACTGTACATGTAATTGCATCTCTCCCTCCATCCCCATAGCTGTAACATTTTGCTTTTACAGTTTAATCTGACTTAGTGAGACAAAGACCAATTTTAGGGCAGCAAGAAGTAGATTTTTGCAAAGAGGTATCAGTACCCCCAAAAGGAAGGGATTCTAATACATGCCAACTCAAAGACTGAAGGGTTTCTGTGATCTTGAGGCTAGAGGAAGGGCTACATCATTATGAGGTGGCCAACTGCAGCTCCTCTCCTTTGCTGAGGTGATGGAGAAGGAGCAGAGAGAGAGGCTATGTCAGTCTTAGTCTACTTCAGACCATTGAGTGTGGCAAGTTAAGGTGGCCACAAACTATTTGACACACCTCTCACTGGAGCATGATTCTGCATCCTCTCTGCTTGCACCTGAGTAAGCTTGATGATGGTTTAACTGGTAGGCTACAGTGGCATGTTGCTGTGCCAGTTTCTGGGCCTGAACCTTAAAAGACATGAAATCTCTATTTCATGTCTTTTGGAACACTCATTCTTGGAACCCAGCCTCCATGCATTGAGGAAGCCTAAACATCTCTGTGGAAAAGCTCACATGCAGAGGACTGTGCCCGGATTACTACTGACGCCAAGTTCAGCCATGTGAATAAGTTGTGTTGGAGTTGGATTCCCCAGCTTCAGTAGAACTTCCCAGCTGCCACTATGTGCTTCAGAGACGATCCTTCCTGCTGAGTCCTGCTCACCTTACAGATTCAGGAGCAAAATAAACGATTGTCATTGTTTTAAACTACTGAATTTTGAAGTCGTCCTTTATGCAGCAATAGATATCCAGGACAATTGGCATCTCCTTTTTTTCCACGCCTTCTCATTGCTTCCCCAAGAGGCAGTTGTGATCATGTTAGAGCCTTTCAGACAAGGTCCCCGCCAGAATTTCCCAAACCCAGAATGCCCTTGTATGTGCCTTCCCAGTGCTTTTCTCTGACAGTGCTGTAGTCTAGAATGCCGTCTGTGCCTTCCTTCAGCTCCTTCATTCACACAATGCTGCCTTCTCTCCTTTGGAGCCCACTGGTTAACCAGTGTGTTTGGAGTCAGGAGACAGAAGTAGTGGCAGATTTGCAGCACACTGTTACTCATCATGCCAAGAGAAGGCTTTTATCAAGGTTAAAAGCTGCTCCATTTTCTATATCGTCCTTTACATGATAGAAATATGCCCTTAAGGGTATACCTAAAATCTATGATACTCTTAAATTCTGAGTAGAGATTGGTGACAGTCTTCCAAGGGTAAAGCTTGGCCTGTCAGTGGCCACAGTATGGGACCCTCCCCCTGAAGAGCACTAGGATGGTGAGGATACTCACCATTGACAAGAGGAAGGAGAAATATACTGAGAAGGAGACAGTAACTGGAGATGGCATCAAAACAAAAACAACTCACGTGGTTTATCCTGACTAAGAGAGATTACTTTTGAATCACTGTTTGCCAGGCCGATGCTGAAACATGACTATGATTAGTACTAATACTCCTTCTTGAAGGCATGGTGAGGTTTTCTTTGTGCCAGGTACTGTTCCAACACCTTGTTTAAATTAAGGTGGATGTTATTTTAGTATCCCTTACTTCAGCCTGAGGAAACTGAGGCCTCGAGTGGAGAGGACACTTGGCTAAAATCACATGGCATGGCAGTGCAGAACCGAGTTCAGAACCAGGATTCAATTGCAGGGAATCTGGCTCCATTATCTGTCACTGCTGACATCAGAACTCCGGGGACAGAGGCTTTGGTGAGCCCACTTGACTTTACAATACGCTTCTAGTCTTTTTGGTTCATGTAGTGTAGCATGTCACACAGGGTGAGAGATGCTTCATCTTTTCAAAACACATTTTAATCTCAAATATATATGTGCCTTTGTAGGCTGCTTGAAGTCATTCTCAGAAGGCAGAGTAAAAATAAACAAATACCCAAAGATAGGGTACAAAAGCAAATGACAAAAAGACAACAGAATAACTCTGTGTAATAAGAATTAAAATCTTGGAGTCCCCAGCTAGCCCAGTAGTCTTTACGGTGATGAACCAAGAAAGGAGGTCACATCTGTATTAGACACATGTTCCTCAGTTTATAGACATTCTAATAGCCCTTATTACAGTAGTTTTAAAAATATTAATTTTTGCTTTTTTTAAAAAAAAAAGTGTTGATTTTTTTTTTAGTCTACAAACATTTATTGGTTGTCCACAGAGAGTTGAATATATACTTGATGGTATATATTTTGCCAATAGGATAGCCTCCAGCTCAGAGAACCACCTTCTTATATTGAAACCTTTCATTTGCATTAAATTGCATGCATAATTTAAGCTGAATCTAACACCTCAAACAGGCTCAAAAGGAATCCATTTTTTCTTACTGGGCAGAAATAAGTAGGCACTTTATAACTATAAAGAATGTGACCCATTTCAGAGAAGGGGGTATTTCTTTAAAGAATCCTATTTGTGTATCAAAAACAATGCAGTTATCTAATATAAGTGCAAAGACATTACAAATACTATTTAAAAATTCATAAGTCTAGTGTTTAATATATTCAGAGTAAAGTCAGACGGTTTTTACAGGAAGACATAAAACAAATGTCCTGTATTCTCGCCACTCTGCTTTTCTTCCAGTGTTTCATATTGGATGTGTAAACAATCAATACTGAATAGTAAGGAGGTGTTGCTGAACAGATAATGGATTTGAATTAGATAAACTTGGCCTGTGAAGACTGAACATACCAGTGGGGCATATGATTCTTGCTTATGGCTAAATCTGATAGGTGCTATTTTGAAGTCAATAGCTTTAAGATATGGAATGGAAAAGAGAAACTGCCTTTGTAAGGAAGACAAACAGAGCAGGGAGAGGCAGTGTGACCAGCGTGGGAAATGTACATTTCCTCTGTCTTCTGAAGTTTTGGGGGGAAAAAAATTGAGGGGGGGAATTATTTTCTGTAAAGTTTTGTATATATTAAGTTTTAAATTATTATTATTATTTATTAATTTTAGCAGGGTGGGGACTGTGGCTTGTGGGATCTTAGTTCCCCAACTAGGGATTGAACCTGGGCCCTCAGCAGTGAGAGCAAAGACTCCTAACCACTGGACTGCCAGAGAGTTCTCTAAATTTAATTTTTAAATACATTTTTTTATTTAGAAGCATAAAAATACTTTAAATGACTAGCTTTCATAAAATAGTTGCAATTCTATTAAAAATGAACATGAGTTACCTGAGACATGATTATCAATTTACTCAGTAGATACATGGATTTCCCTGGTGGCTCAGAAGGTAAAGCGTCTTGCTTACAATGCGGGAAACCTGGGTCCGATCCCTGGGTCAGGAAGATACTCTGGAGAAGGAAATGGCAACCCACTCCAGTACTCGTGCCTGGAAAATCCCATGGATGGAGGAGCCTGGTAGGCTACAGTCCATGGGGTCGCAAAGAGTCAGACACGACTGAGTGACTTCACTTTCTTTTATAAAAATAGTTGCAATTCTGTTAAAAATGAACATGAGTTACCTGAGACATGATTATTAATTTACTCAGTAGATATATGGGCTTCCCTGGTGGCTCAGTGGTAAAGAATCTACCTGCCAATGCAGAAGAAGTGGGTTCGATCCCTGGGTTGGGAAGACCCTCTGGAGAAGGAAATGGCAACCTACTCCGGTATTCTTGCCTGAGTAAATCCCATGGACACAGGAGCCTGGCGGGCATAGTCCATAGGATTGCAAAGAGTTGAACACGACTGAGTGACTGAAAAACAATACAACGACAAGTGTTATTTTGGGTTCCATCACCATCTTAGGTCAATTTAGAGGAAAGCAGGTAAGCACAGAGAGGCAGAATAAGGTAGCTCAGAGTCAGACATCAGAAGATCTGGGTTTATGACCCAGTTTTGCAACTCTCTTTACTAGCTCTGACCATAGGCATAAGTCTCTTTGTGCCTCAATTTCTCATGGTGTAAAATGTAGATAATGAGACCTACTTTTTCTGTGTCAGGAAGCTGTCTTGATGAGTAAATGAGAAATTGGGTGGGATAATGTTTGCCATAGAAAATTGATATACATAAGCAGACGCTGTTAATTCCTTATAAACAGAAAATTCTTAAAGTATTTATGATGTTACTGCTATATATAGGGCAATACTCTAGGTCTTGTGAAGATTTAAAAAAATAAATCAGATATGGTTTCTATCAGATCAGATCAGTCGCTCAGTCGTGTCCGACTCTTTGCGACCCCATGAATCGCAGCACGCCAGGCCTCCCTATCCATCACCAACTCCTGGAGTTCACTCACACTCACGTCCATCGAGTCAGTGATGCCATCCAGCCATCTCATCCTCTGTCGTCCCCTTCTCCTCCTGCCCCCAATCCCTCCCAGCATCAGAGTCTTTTCCAATGAGTCAACTCTTTGCATGAGGTGACCAAATGAGGTGGAGTTTCAGCTTTAGCATCATTCCTTCCAAAGAAATCCCAGGGCTGATCTCCTTTAGAATGGACTGGTTGGATCTCCTTGCAGTCCTAGGGACTCTCAAGAGTCTTCTCCAACACCACAGTTCAAAAGCATCAATTCTTCGGCACTCAGCCTTCTTCACAGTCCAACTCTCACATCCATACATGACCACAGGAAACACCATAGCCTTGACTAGACGAACCTTTGTTGGCAAAGTAATGTCTCTGCTTTTGAATATGCTATCTAGGTTGGTCATAACTTTCCTTCCAAGGAGTAAGCGTCTTTTAATTTCATGGCTGCAGTCACCATCTGCAGTGATTTTGGAGCCCAGAAAAATAAAGTCTGACACTGTTTCCACTGTTTCCCCGTCTATTTCCCATGAAGTGATGGGACCGGATGCCATGATCTTCGTTTTCTGAATGTTGAGCTTTAAGCCAACTTTTTCACTCTCCACTTTCACTTTCATCAAGAGGCTTTTGAGTTCCTCTTCACTTTCTGTCATAAGGGTGGTGTCATCTGCATATCTGAGGTTATTGATATTTCTCCCGGCAATCTTGATTCCAGCTTGTGTTTCTTCCAGTCCAGCATTTCTCATGATGTACTCTGCATATAAGTTAAATAAACAGGGTGACTATATACAGCCTTGACGAACTCCTTTTCCTACTTGGAACCAGTCTGTTGTTCCATGTCCAGTTCTAACTGTTGCTTCCTGACCTGCATACCAATTTCTCAAGAGGCAGATCAGGTGGTCTGGTATTCCCATCTCTTTCAGAATTTTCCACAGTTTATTGTGATCCACACAGTCAAAGGCTTTGGCATAGTCAATAAAGCAGAAATAGATGTTTTTCTGAAACTCTCTTGCTTTTTCCATGATCCAGCGGATGTTGGCAATTTGATCTCTGGTTCCTCTGCCTTTTCTAAAACCAGCTTGAACATCAGGAAGTTCACAGTTCACATATTGCGGAAGCCTGGCTTGGAGAATTTTGAGCATTACTTTACTAGCATGTGAGATGAGTGCAATTGTGCTGTAGTTTGAGCATTCTTTGGCATTGCCTTTCTTTGGGATTGGAATGAAAACTTACCTTTTCCAGTCCTGTGGCCACTGCTGAGTTTTCCAAATTTGCTGGCATATTGAGTGCAGCACTTTCACAGCATCATCTTTCAGGATTTGGAATAGCTCAACTGGACCTCCACTATCTTTGTTCGTAGTGATGCTTTCTAAGGCCCACTTGACTTCACATTCCAGGATGTCTGGCTCTAGGTCAGTGATCACATCATCGTGATTATCTGGGTCGTGAAGATCTTTTTTGTACGGTTCTTCTGTGTATTCTTGCCATCCCTTCTTAATATCTTCTGCTTCTGTTAGGTCCATACCATTTCTGTTCTTTATCGAGCTCATCTTTGCATGAAATGTTCCCTTGGTATCTCTGATTTTCTTGAAGAGATCCCTAGTCTTTCCCATTCTTTTGTTTTCCTCTATTTCTTTGCATTGATCGCTGAAGAAGGCTTTCTTATCTCTTCTTGCTATTCTTTGGAACTCTGCATTCAGATGTTTATATCTTTCCTTTTCTCCTTTGCCTTTTGCTTCTCTTCTTTTCACAGCTATTTGTAAGGCCTCCCCAGACAGCCATTTTGCTTTTTTGCATTTCTTTTCTATGAGAATGGTCTTGATCCCTGTCTCCTGTACAATGTCATGAACCTCATTCCATAGTTCATCAGGCACTCTATCTATCAGATCTAGGCCCTTAAATCTATTTCTCACTTCCACTGTGTAATCATAAGGGATTTGATTTAGGTCATACCTGAATGGTCTAGTGGTTTTCCTTACTTTCTTCAATTTCAGTCTGAATTTGGCAATAAGGAGTTCATGGTCTGAGCCACAGTCCGCTCCTGGTCTTGTTTTTGCTGACTGTATAGGGCTTCTCCATCTTTGGCTGCAAAGAATATAATCAGTCTGATTTCAGTGTTGACCATCTGGTGATGTCCATGTATAGAGTCTTCTCTTGTGTTGTTGGAAGAGGGTGTTTTCTATGACCAGTGCATTTTCTTGGCACAACTCTATTAGTCTTTTCCCTGCTTCATTCCGTATTCCAAGGCCAAATTTGCCTGTTACTCCAGGTGTTTCTTGACTTCCTACTTTTGCATTCCAGTCCCCTATAATGAAAAAGACATCTTTTTTGGGTGTTAGTTCTAAAAGGTTTCTATAGTTCATTCCAAAAGCTTATAGTGATACAGGATCAAACAACTTGCTGTGAGGAGCCAAGTGGGAAATATATAAAGGTTTGAGGGACAGTTTGTTGCAACTACTCAACTCTGACATTATCGGGCAAAGTAGCCATAGAAAATACGGCTGTAAAATAGTGAGCATGGCTCTATTACAACAAAACTTTATTTACAACACATGCAATAGACCAGATTTTGTCCATAAGTTGTGGTTTACTGATTGGGTCTAATCAGGGGGAAGATGTGTACGTAAAACTATATGTACACATATAGTTTATATGTAGGTATATTATATTATATATAATATGTGGGTAGAGTACTAAGTGTTGCAAATGAAATAGTTGAAGGGTGAAGGACATCATCTAGCTGAGATAAGAAAGTGTTCCAGGAGATTATAAATTTGACTTAGGCCTTGAAGGATGTGGTCATGTTTGGCTTTACAAGACGGAGGAAGACATTCCCAGCGGAAAAGATAGCCTAAGAAAAAGTATAAAGTGGAAACATGAAGGAGGTATTTAAAGAAGAACAGCAATTCATTTAGCAAATCTGTAGTGGTAGAGTTAGAAGCAAGAATTCACTGGAGTGGGTGTAAGAACAGAAAAACATATATAATCATTTAAACATAAGGTATATTATTTCTGACCTCATCCCACCCCCTTAATGAAAAGAAAGCTGTAGTTTTTAGGAAAGCATTTCTTCTATTTTTGGTTGGTTAGAACACTCCTACATGTTTATATGTTGCAGAGTCATTGTATGTATTTCTGAGGATATACAACAACTTATAATTATTCCCAAGGATGGTTTGTCTCTCTTTGTGCTTCTGTATATATTCCTCATAGTCAATAACGAATTGCATATAGGTTGGTCACTGTGGGACTAGAACCATGAGGAGGAGTCTCTGATTTAGTTCAGTTCAGTTCAGTTGCTCAGTCATGTCCGACTCTTCGTGACCCCATGAACTGCTGCCCGCCAGGCTTCCCTGTCCATCACCAACTCCCGGAGCTTGCTCAAACCCATGTCCATCAAGTCAGGAATGCCATCCAGCCATCTTATCCTCTGTTGCCCCTTTCTCCTCATGCCTTCAATGTTTCCCAATATCAGGGTCTTTTCCAATGAGTCAGTTCTTTGCATCAGCTGGCCAAAGTATTGGAGTTTCAGGATCAGTCTTTCCAATGAATATCCAGGACTTATTTCCTTTAGGATGGACTGGTTGGATCTCCTTGCAGTCCAAGGGACTCTCAAGAGTCTTCTCCAACACTACAGTTCCAAAGCATCCATTCTTCGGCGCTCAGCTTTTTTTATGGTCCAACTCTTACATCCATACGTGACCACTGGAAAAACCATAGCTTTGACTAGACGGACCTTTGTCAGCAAAGTAATGTCTCTGCTTTTTAATATGCTGTCCAGGTGGGCTGCCGTCTATGGGGTTGCACAGAGTTGGACACGACTGAAGCGACTTAGCAGCATCAGCAGCAGCCAGGTGGCTCAGAGGTTAAAGTGTCTGCCTCTAATGTGGAGACCTGGGTTCAATCCCTGGGTCGGGAAGATCCCCTGGAGAAGGAAATGGCAACCCACTCCAGTATTCTTGCCTGGAGAATCCCATGGATGGAGGAGCCTGGTGGGCTACAGTCCATGGGGTCCCAAAGAGTCGGACACGAATGAGTGACTTAACTTTCACTTTCACTTTCCAGGTTGGTCATAGCTTTTCAAGGAGTAAGCGTCTTTTAATTTCATGGCTGCAGTCACCATCTGCAGTGATTTTGGAGCCCAAGAAAATAAAGTTTGTCACTGTTTCAATTGTCTCCCCATGTATTTGCCATGAAGTGATGGAACCAGATGCCATGATCTTAGTTTTTTGAATGTTGAGTCTTAAGCCAGCTTTTTCACTCTCCTCTTTCACTTTCATCAAGAGGCTCTTTAGTTCCTCTTCACCATGTGATAAGGGTGGTATCATCTGCATATCTGAGGTTATTGATATTTCTTCCTGCTTGTGCTTCATTCAGTCCAGCATTTCCCATGATGTATTCTGCATCTGAGTTAAATAGGCCAAGTGACAATATGCAGTCTTGATGTACTCCTTTCCCAATTTGGAACCAGTCTGTTGTTCCATGTCCAGTTCTAACTGTTGCTTCTTGACCTGCATACAGATTTCTCAGGAAGCAGGTCAAGTGGTCTGGTATTCCCATCTTTCAGAATTTTCCAGTTTATTGTGATCCACACAATCAAAGGCTTTAGTGTAGTCAGTGAAGCAGAAGTAGATGTTTTTCCTGAATTCCCTTGCTTTTTCTCTGATCCAGCAGATGTTGAAAATTTGATCTCTGGTTCCTCTGCCTTTTCTAAATCCAGCTTGAACATCTGGAAGTTCTCAGTTCACTTATTGTTGAAGCCTGGCTTGGAGAATTTTGACCATTACTTTGCTAGCATGTGAGATGAGTGCAATTGTGCAGTAGTTTGAATATTCTTTGGCATTACCTTTCTTTGGGATTGGAATGAAAACTGACCTTTTCCAGTCCTTTGGTTACTGCTGAGTTTTCCAAATTTGCTGGCATATTGAGTGTAGCACTTTCACAGCATCATCTTTCAGGATTTGAAATAACTCAACTGGAATTCCTTCACCTCCACTAGCTTTGTTCGTAGTGATGCTTCCTAAGGTCCACTTGACTTCACAGTCCAGGATATCTGGCTCTAGGTGAGTGATCACACCATAGTGGTTATCTGGGTCATGAAGATCTTTTTTGTAGAGTTCTTCTGTGTATTGTTGCCACCTCTTCTTAATATCTTCTGCTTCCGTTAGGTCCATACCGTTTCTGTCCTTGAGCAGGGACTAACTCTCTAGAGCTACACTGTTCAACATGGTGACCTCATGTGGTTATTTAAATTTAAATAAAATTAAAAATTCAGTTTTTCAGTTGTACTAGCCACATTTCAAGTGTGCAATACCACTTGGGTCTGGTGGCCACAGTATTGAACAATGCAGATACAGACCATTTTCACCATTGCAGAAAGTTCTGTTGGACCATGCTGCTCTTAAAAGACAAGAAACCAAGCAACCATTATGCATTGATTTAGAGTCCTGGAGCTGGAGATTTGGGTGACAGTTATGATATTTAGTAACTGGCTTCATTAACAAATACATCACTTTTTAAGTATTAGTTTTGTCACTTGTGATGTGCATTAATAATAGTACTTACCTTACAGGTGGTTATGAAGATAAAATGATGCATAGCTCTTTGGAAGCTGTAAAATGCTACATAAATATATGATATCAGTATTGTTTCAATGATATCACCTCTGTACTTTTGGGTAATTTCCATTATTTTCCTTGTTTGCTTCCATGTACAAAATCATGTCATTCACAAATAGTTTGACTTTTTCCTTTTCCATTCTGGATGCCTTTTATTTCATTTTCTTGCCTAATTACTCTGATGAAAATCACCAGTACAGTGTTGAATAGAAAATGGTTGGAACAGACATTCATATCTAGTTTCTGATCTTAAGGGGAAAGTTTTTAGTCTTTCACCATTACGTATGATCAGAGAAGGCAATGGCACCCCACTCCAGTACTCTTGCCTGGAAAATCCCATGGACGGAGGAGCCTGGTAGGCTGCAGTCCATGGGGTCGCTGAGGGTCAGACACGACTGAGTGACTTCACTTTCACTTTTCACTTTCATGCATTGGAGAAGGAAATGGCAACCCACTCCAGTGTTCTTGCCTGGAGAATCCCAGGGACGGGGGAGCCTGGTGGGCTGCTGCCTATGGGGTCACACAGAGTTGGACACGACTGAAGTGACTTAGTGAGTGATTAAGTATGATGTTATCTGTAGGTTATTTGTAGATAACCCTTTATCAGGTTGAGGAAGTTCCCTCCTTTTTTAAAATTTGTATTGGAATATTATTGATTTTGGAGAAGAAAATGGCAACCCACTCCAGTATTCTTGTATTCTTTCCTGGGAAATCCCATGGACGAGGAGCCTGGCAGGCTGCAGTCCATGGGGTTGCCGAGTCAGACACAACTTAGCTACTAAACAACAACATATTTGATTTCCAGTGTTGTGTTAGTTTCAGATGTACAGCAAAGTGACTCAGTTATACATATACATATATACACTGTGGGTTTTTTTTGTTTGTTTCTTTTCTCATATAAGCTATTCAGAGTATTGAGTAGAGTTCCCTGTGCTATACAGCAAGTTCTTATTAGTTATCTATTTTATACATCCTAGTGTGTATATGCCAGTCTCAGTCTCCCAATTTATCCTTTATCTGCTGGTAACCATAAGTTTGTTTTCTACGTCCATGATTCTGCTTCATAAATAAGTTCACTTGTACCCTTTCTTTTTTGCAAGTTCCCTTCTTTTCTAAGTCTCTTTAGTTTGTCTTGTTTGTTATCATGAAAGTGTATTGGCCCTTTCTTATACCCTTCTACTCATTCAATTTGCTTATCACATTTTCTTTGCTCTTTCACTTATTTTTTTTTTCTCTCTTAGCTCTTTATAGGTATGGAAACCAACTATGTCACTGGCTGTACCTAGTAGCATCCCACAAAGAATTTTCTTCCGAGGAAGCTCAGACTAGAATATATGGTTGCATTAGACAAATCCATAGCACCTACATTGAGGCTGGTGCTAAAGAACCAATGCAGAATTCATGTTCTACTTCAGTGGGAATTGTTATTTCTTGGCATAAGACCCATATACCATTAATGTTTGCTATTTATTTATTTAGCCACATGTGCAGTATGTGGCATCCTAGTTCCCTGATGAGGGATGGAACTCGTGTGCCCTGCAGGGGAAGCACAGAGTCTTAACCACTGGAATGCCAGGAAATTCCCTGAGAGTTCTTTATAGTTACAGATTTAGCAGTGTATTTCAGTGTTTCAGAGCCCTTTTCTTCAGGGAAGATAAACAGGTTTTATTGTGGCCTTCTTCCATTTTATCCCCAGCCTTCCCTTATTTTCTGCATATTAGTCTGAGGAACATTCAAGCTCATTATATCCATGGTCAAAGAGAGATTTTAGTCTCCCAAAGATCTCACCATTGTGGGGTACACAGTGAACATCATCTCCAGAGCCCTTATGTATTATATTCCTCTTTATCCAGCTCAAACTTCCTTTGTTTTCATTGCAGTGCCAATTTGCTGACTCATATTTAATTTACTTGACCATACTATTTTCTCAAGCTCTGGTGATGTCAGGCCTATTCTCTTAACTCTTGCCCATCTCCCCTTTCTAAGACACTGACCATTTTTACAGTTCCCTCTACCTCTTATGTATCAGCCTTCATCTAGCTTCCTCTTGATTCCAAAGAAACCGCACAAATGTACTTACACTTAGATATGAGAAGCTTCATATGTGATCTTTCCCCAGAAAGCAAACATTTAAAACCAGGACAGCCAGGAGTGGTGTGGTCGGTGGCTTCTGACATGGCACCAGGGAACTCTGTCTCCTGGTCTTCACTCACTTGTGTGATTCCCTCCTCTTGAATGTGGAACTGACTTAGTGACTTGCTTCTGTTTTTGAACAAGGGCTGGGGTGCCCTTAGCACAGAAGGGCAAACTCTGACAGCAAGTGTTTGCAGTGAAGTAAGGGTTTTGTAGCAATAGATAATTAATACCAGTGGACAGTATGTACTCCAAAGTAATGACTTCTGAATGGTGAGCATCCAGATGTGCAGAAAGAGGAAGAGCAATATTTTGGAGCAGTGGCTGTCCCTAGCTCTGCCCCGTGGATACAACCGCCTAGTCTTAAACATGAGGTCATCTTTACTTGTAGCAGCTAAGAACCTTACAGTCCATAAAACCAACTCTTCAGGATCTGCTTTGCTCAAATTACAGTTACTAGTACTATGTGAACCTGACTTAGGCCAGTTTCTGAGGTTATTAGTTTTATCTTTTCCTTTATGATTTGACCCAGATAAGTTGTCATTGACCTGCACCAGGTTTGTACTCTTGCAGTTCTCCAACTTGTTAGAATTACTTCCACTGCTTCTGTCTAGCTGTCAGCAACATCCCCCAGCTTGGCACTCTTAGGAAAATACTATGTGAGTATACTCTTTAAGCCCATTACCTAAATCATGAAGAAAGCATCCTGGTATAGGAGAACGAATCATTTTGGAACTAACTTAATATAAATCACATATTAGTACTTCTTTGAAAATCATTCTCAAATCAGATATATTATTTAGACTATATTAATATTTTCCTAGTTTTCTTGAGAAGCATGGACTGTGCTAGACCCTAAAAGTCCTGGTAGACCCAGGTCTCATTTTTCTCCTATATGTCCTCCAAGCCAAGCTTGGGAAGGTGTCTGCTTGGGTTTCCCCCACACCTTCATCCAGAGGATGCCAGACTCAGATTTGACAGCACAAGTCGTGGCTGTCAACAGTGCAGTCATGCAGACAGGAAACAGTGACAAGAAACTCTGGGGGCGGGCGGGGAGAGCAAAGTGAGGGGATTTCTTAGGGTCTGTCTCTCTCTGCTTAAACAAAGAGGGGACAGCTGCTGCCCATGAGGGATGACGCTGCTGTCCCTCTCATTTGCGGTATTCAGCATTCTATTCTATGAGTAGTAAATGGCCTGTCTCTATAACACTGAGATTTTACAGTGCCAAGTGGATGCTACCTGATGTATAGTTACAAGTTATTTTGAACGCCACATTCCAGTTGTTCTGTGAGCTGGAAGCTCACTTCCACAAATTCAGAAATTTGATAGGATCCGACTTGCATGATAGGATAATAGATATCCCTATCGGCTCAGTGCCTAATTTACAGAGAATTGAGCCAGATAGTGTAGAAAGAAAGAAGGAAAACAAAAGATAGTATTCTTCCATCAGCATTTTCAGTATCCTAAAGAGGAAAGAACAGAATTTTAAAAGTCTATGGATCCCCAGAAATAGAAATATATACGTACTTGTGTGCATATGTGGTGTGAGTATGAATGTGTGTGCCTATTGAAGAAATTCTAGAGAGAGAGAGAGCCGTGCCAGAATTGCTGCTGAAAATATACAGAATCAAGGGCTCTGTGAGTTTACTGAGTGTAAGCTTCTGTGGAAGTAGTAACTGTACAATGGCAGGGTGTGATGCAGAAATGGGATAAAGGATGTAGAAGTGCAGTTGTCATGATTAAATTGCAAATCTCCCTCTATTTCCCAATAGGCAACAGTAGAAAATAACATGCTAGACAGTAAAGGACAAATACATTAGCTTAATGAGGGCTTTGTGGTTGGACCCCAAGATACGTAAAGAAAGGCAAGAGTACGTGAGTTTTTCTAAACTGTGTTTCTATAACTAGCAGCACTATACTGGATTTTGAAAAAAGAAGAAAAAAATGTTGGCTTCTTTTTCTAATTCCAAGAGTGAGTTCAGACAAAAGGACTCATTTTCATGTAGACTAACCTTAAGAAGATTGTCATCTCCAAGTTCAGGGATTTTAAAATATATGCACCCCCCACCCAAGTTCATTTCATAATAAAGTTTTTTTTTTCTTTTTTGACTGTGTGGCTTGTGAAATCTCGACCAGGGTTCAAACTTGTGCCCCTACAGTGGAAACGTGGAGTCTTAACCACTGGACCACCAGGGAAGTCCTTGTTTTACAGTAAATTTTAAAAGCTTAAGTTTCCAGTTTTGACTCTTTGGCCATTTCCCCAGTTTGGAGGTAGCAAGGAGAGAACACAGTGCTCCCTCACCTAGTTAATTCCTATTTGTTTTCCAGGTTTCACTCAATAGGTTTTTCATGAATATCTCATGTTCCATGCACTAGATTACTCTGCTTCAATGTATGCTCTCATATCAACTTGGCCTTTTTCATCTTACCATTTATCAAAGCTTATCATTGTGTATTTTTGTACTTATTTCTTTTGTCTATCATCAGATAGCTGATATTTATTGTTCTCCCCTTTTAAAACTGAGAAATAACTGGCATATAACATTGTATAAGTTTAAGGTATACAGTGTATTGATTTGAAATGTTTATATGTTGATATGTGGTTACCACCATAGTCTTAGGTAACTTTTCCATCATGTCACATACTTAGCATTTATTTTTTGTCTGAGAACATTGAAGCTCTAGTCTTGCAGCAGCTTTGAAATGTATAGTGCAGGGTCATTGTCTATACTCACCATTCTGTACATTAGATCGCCAGAACGTACTCACCTTCTAACTGTAATTTTGTGCTCTTTGACCAACATCTCCCTGTTTCCTCACTCCTTAGGCCCTGGTAAATAGCATTCTCATCTCTGTTTCTATGAGATCATGTTTTTAGATTCCACATATAAGTGAGATCATAAAGTATTTATCTTTCTCTGTCGGATTTATCTCACTTAGCATAATGCCCTCAAGGTCAATCCATGTTGTTGCAAATGGCAGGATTTCCTTCTTTATCATGGCTGAATAATATCCACTGAGGGCCTCCTTGGTTGCTCAGACAGTAAAGAATCTGCCCACAATGCAGGAGATCCAGGTTCAATCCCTGGATCTGGAAGATTCCCTGGAAAAGGAGGTCATATCTCATTCTGGTTTTGATTTGTATTTCCCTGATGATTAGTCATGTTGGGCACCTTTTTATGTATCTGTTGGTCATTTGTATGTCTTCTTTGGAAAAACATGTATTCAGGGATGTTCTTCAAAATGACAACTGATAGCTGACTTGGGTGGCTTTTGTTTGTCACATTCCCTTTTTTCCTGCTTAGGGCATAGTTATAATATTGGAAGAGAAGCAGCCACTTCGCAAACATAAGGCAATAAACATTAAATGAAAACCATATTCTATGCTGAGTCTGAGCAAAAAGACAGATGTGGCATAGATTCCCCAGTGGCATCACACAGCTACCATACTGCTTGGGACTTTAGCGCAAGAAAAATAACCACTTTGCTGATGTTCATTGTGTGTTTTTTTTTGTTTGTTTGTTTGTTTGTTTTTGCAGTTTCTCCTGCAGTAGTATAGATGGATAAGCAAAGAAGGAATGATATTGACTACTTTACCTAGAGAAGAGAGCTATTATTAGGGTTTTATTAGACTGGGATGTGATGTGAGGGAAAGTTATACTGCTTCCTGGGAGCTTGTGATTGAAGAAGTCAGTAGAAGAAAGCTGAGGGTGAAGCCAAGACCCCACTGGAGAGAAAAGTGTTCATTGAATAAGTTAAGTCAAAAGAAATGGAAGAAAAATTATGAGAATCTGTGGGATATCTAATGTGCAGCTTATTACATGTGGTTGAGTTGGAAGAAAAGCTCAATGTGGTTAGTATACTTATTGTGGTGCATTGAGTAGACCAGAGTGCATTAAATTCGGAGTGAATTGATTTTATATAACTATCCTTGGCCATCTTTTAAGCAAAATAATGACTAATACAATGCTGCAAATGTGTTTCTCCGGAAAAGCTTTTGGGGAAAGGAGATTTCTTTTGCTGAATCCCTTTCATTTCTGTCATAGATTACTTAGTATACTTATTTGACCTTGAGAACTATACTTTTGTTAAACGAAGTTAGTTAAAGGAATGCTCGCCTAAAAAGAATAATTATATTGAGCATTATCCTTACAAAATAAGCTATTTAAATCAATTGTTTCTACTTCTAAATATATAGAGTACAGTACCAAAAAAATTGAAAACTCTGCTTTTGGAAGGTGAGGCCAAAGCACAGTGCTCATTAAGAGGCTCACAACATGGCTTTATCTCTACTCTTTCCTCTGGAAATACCTTGCCAAATGACTCTAGCGTGGGCCTCGGATTTGTCCACACTCGAGGAAGGCCCAGCTTTCTCGCGAAGCCAGCCAAAACCTCTCATTGGAGGCAAACTCTGGTCTCACTTCTTCAGAACTTGCATCTGACCTCCTGAGTTTTACATGGTTCTTCTATTTTCTCCATTCACTAGGCTACTGTTCGCCTTAGAATAGTGCTTGCCCCATATACCAGTACTATTTATATCCTGCTTCTCACTGATTGACCTAGCTTTGGAATCCTTACTTGCCCTGATCTTTGATGATTGTGTGCACTTCCTCACTGGCTTGCCTTGTGGCTTCTGGTCCATTTCCTTCTCTGACTTCCAGTACTCGCTCAATCAATAGCAGATACCCTGTCTCTGCTTCTCTGGTTCCTTGGCCAGGCTCTTATAAACTGTTGAGTTCTTTTACAGGGTCAACTGCTGAGAAACAGAAAGAGATGAACTGTTAAGCAGGAAATTCATGTGAACACATAAGCTTCACCTATTTCAACCATATGGGAAAAGCCAGACTTCCTGCCTGTGACTATTCATAGCATCCCTTTCTTAGTCAGTCAGGAACTGGTTAACCCCTAGAAGCTGATTTTATGGGCAGGCTTCACTGAGATGTCTGCATTTCAGGCCCCTAACAGTCAATGCCTTCTCTCTCTCTCTCTCTCTTTTTTAACATTTATCTCAAAAGAACATCAAATTCAGCCCTCATAGAAGAGCTCATTCAGGCTGAATAAATGGTCAATGAAGGGTCAAGGGTCTACTGTCCAAAAATAAGGGAAAAGTTTATGGTACAACACTATTACTTTCTCTTATATGCTTTTCTAAATATTTTTATTAAGACTTTTAAAATAAATTTGTTATTTATTTATTTACTTGGCTGTGTTGGGTCTTAGTTGTGCTGCATGGACTCTATAGTTGTGGTGTGCAGGCTCAGTGGTTACTGTGCACAGACTTAACTTCTCTGCAGCATGTAGGGATTTAGTTCCCCAACCCAGGATTGAACCTGTATGCCCTGCAAGGTGGATTCTTAACTAACAACCAGGAAAGTCCCAAGACTATTCTTTTAAGAGCAATATTAGTTCACAGCAAAATTGATGGGACAATACATCTCCCATATACCTCCTACCCCTACACTTGCACTGCCTCCCCCATTATCAGTATACCCACCAGAGTGCAACATTTGTTAAAATTGATGAACCTATATCAATATATCATCATCACCCAAAGTCCATAGTTTACATTATAGTTAACTCTTGATATTGCACATTCTATGGATTTGTACAAATTTATTCAGAGACACCAAGGGCACATTTCATGCAAAGATGGGCACAATAAAGGACAGAAATGGTATGGACCTAACAGAAGCAGAAGATATTAAGAAGAGGTGGCAAGAATACACAGAAGAACTGTACAAAAAAGATCTTCACAACCCAGATAATCACGATGGTGTGATCACTCACCTAGAGCCAGACATCCTGAAGTGCAAAGTTAAGTAGGCCTTAGGAAGCATCACTATGAACAAAGCTAGTGGAGGTGAAGGAATTCCAGCTGAGCTATTTCAAATCCTAAAAGATGATGCTGTGAAAGTGCTGCACTCAATATGCCAGCAAATTTGGAAAACTCAGCAGTGGCCACAGGACTGGAAAAGATCAGTTTTCATTCTAATCCTAAAGAAAGGCAATGCCAAAGAATGTTCAAACTACCACGCAATTGCACTCATCTCACACACTAGCAAAGTAATTCTCAAAATTCTCCAAGCTAGGCTTCAATAGTACATGAACTGAGAACTTCCAGATGTTCAAGCTGGATTTAGAAAAGGCAGAGGAACCAAAGATCAAATTGCCAATATCTGTTGGATCATAGAAAAAACAAGAGAATTCCAGAAAAGCATCTACTTCTGCTTCATTTACTACACTAAAGCCTTAGACTGTGTAGATCACAACAAACTGTGGAAAATTCTTCAAGAGATGGGAATACCAGACCACCTTACCTGCCTCCTGAGAAATCTGTATGCAGGTCAAGAAGCAACAGTTAGAACTGGACATGGAACAACAGACTAGTTCCAAATTGGGAAAGGCGTACATCAAGGCTGTACATCACCCAGCTTATTTAACTTATATGCAGAGCACATTTTGCAAAATGCTGCACTGGATGAAGCACAAGCTGGAATCAAGATTGCCAGGAGAAATACCAATAACCTCAGATATGCAGATGACACCACCCTTATGGCAGAAAGTGAAGAAAAACTAAAGAGCCCCTTGATGAAAGTGAAAGAGGAGAGTGAAAAATCTGGCTTAAAACTCAGCATTCAGAAAACTAAGATCATGGCATCTGGTTCCATCACTTCATGGCAAATAGATGGGGAGACAATTGAAACAGTGACAAACTTTATTTTCTTGGGCTCCAAAATCACTGCAGATGGTGACTGCAGCCACGATATTAAAAGACGCTTGCTCCTTGAAAGAAAAGCTATGACCAACCTGGACAGCATATTAAAAACCAGAGACATTACTTAGCCAACAAAGGTCTGTCTAGTCAAACCTATGGTTTTCCAGTAGTCATGTATGGATGTGAGAGTTGGACCATAAAGAGAGCTGAGCACCAAAGAATTGATGCTTTTGAACTGTGGTGTTGGAGAAGACTCTTGAGAATCCCTTGGGTTCAAGAGATCCATCCTAAAGGAAATCAGTCCTGAATATTCATTGGAAGGATTGATGCTGAAGCTGTTGGCCACCTGATGCAAAGTACTGACTCATTAGAAGAGACTCTGATGCTGGAAAAGATTGAAGGCAGGAGGAAAAGGGGACAACAGAGGATGAGATGGTTGGATGGCATCACCGACTCAATGGACATGAGTTTGAGCAAGCTCCATGAGATGGTGAAAGACAGGGAAGCCTGGCATTCTGCAGTCCATGGAGTCTCAAAGAGCTGGACATGACTTGGCAACTGAACAACATAATGACATGTATCCCTATTATAATACCACACAGCATATTTTTTACTACCCTAAAAATTCTCTCTGCTCTACCTATTCATTCCTTCCTCCCCTTCTAACCCCTGGCAAACACTGATCTTTTTAGTGTCTCCATTCAGTTCAGTTCAGTTCAGTTCAGTCGCTCAGTCATGTCCGACTCTTTGCGACCACATGAATTGCAGCATGCCAGGCCTCCCTGTCCATCACCAACTCCCGGAGTTCACTCAGACTCACATCCATCGAGTCAGTGATGCCATCCAGCCATCTCATCCTCTGTCGTCCCCTTCTCCTCCTGCCCCCAATCCCTCCCAGCATCAGAGTCTTTTCCGAAAGTGTCTCCATAGTTTTGCCTTTTCTAGAATGTCACATGGTTGGAATCATACAGCATGTAACCTTTTCAGACTTCCTTCTTTCACTTTCACTTTTATTTCTTTTCATGGCTTCATCATTCATTCCTTTTTAGCACTGAATAATATTCCATGTCCAGATGTCCCACAGTTCATCTATCCATTCACTGCCTAAAGGACATCTTGGTGGATTCCAAGTTTTGGCAGTGTTGAGTAAAGCTGCTATAAATATCCATGTGCAAGTGTTGTGTAGATGTAAGTTTTTACCTCTTTTGGGTAAATATGAAGGAGTTTGTTTATTGGATCTTATGGAAATCATGTGTTTAGTTTTACAAGGAACTGCCAAACTGTCTTCCAAAGTGACTATACTGTTTACATTCTCACCAGCAATGAAGGACAGTTACTCCACATCCTCATGAGAATTTGCTGTGGTCACTGTTTCAGATTTTGGCTATTCTAATAGGTATGTAGTATTGTATATGATTTTGTTTTGTTTTGCTCTTAATTTCCTATTGACAATGCTTTTATTGTTATTAGGGAATAGAAAGTAAGGATTATCTGGTTGTCTATTGCTAGTTCAAATTCAAATCTACAGATCCTAATCCTCTCTCAAACATTTAAATTGAAAAAAAAAAAAAAGTGACTCAGTACATATAAAGTACTTTGGAAGGTGCAATATAAGCCATGTTAATGTATGGCAGAACCACTACAATATTGTAAAGTAATTAGCCTCCAATTAAAATAAACAAATTTATATATTTTTTAAAAAAGCACTGTGTGCTATTTGCTATTATTTTAACTAAGAATCCATCTGCACTCATGAAAACTGCTGGTAGCATGTATGTCATGATCCCATTTGGTAGCACAGGACTTGCTGAGCTGAACCTTTGTTGGTAGGTAGGCCCCACGCATTCCTTGGTTAAAAAAAAAATAAGACAGGCACACACATCAAAGATTTTCAACACTGGGATTTCTCTCAGAAATGGACCTGAAGATGAAATACTTGTGGATTCACTTAGCACCTTATCGTCTCCCTTAAGCAGGAGCAGCTCACTCTGGGGTCATTGTGTGTTGTTAAATCACCATGGAGCTTGGCTGGAACATGGCACCCCAGGCTTGTCACCCACGCTCGAGATATCATCAGCATCATTATGTCTCTGGAAGCCCAGATCTGTTTATCTCCTTGGTCATGTCCCTTAGGATTCAGACTCTCTCCTGTACTGATGCCTTTAATTACGGCATTCTTCACAGTTTTTCCCAGGTCAAGCAAGAGTCAGGTACCAACAACATATTTCTTCTATCAGTTCAGTTTTGCCTTTTAGTAGACTATTCAGCTCAAACTCTTTTTAAAACCTAATCAGAATCAAGAAAGAGCCCTTAGGCTCTGGATGCAGCTGTTTGGACCACTGTGTTTCCCCCATCTCTTCCTTCCCCACTCACAGTCATGGCCTTGATGCCACTACCACTGTGCCTTGAAACCATCAGATCAAATCTCATCTTGTCTTTTATCCTGTTTGAGCCAGGATTCACAAAAAGGAGTTCAGACTCCCCAAGTCATCCTTCATTTCCTGGCCTCTCATCACCATACTTATTACATGTTACAAGTCACCTTATTAGTGAGTGTGTCCCTGCTCATGGGATTTTTAATTCCCAACCTTCTCCCACCTAGTGCTCATCTGCTTTATTTTTCTAAATTACTACTGATCACAGTTTCTTTCATTGCTTGTTTATCTGTCTCTTCCCACTAGAATATAACCTTCACGAAGGCATAGTCTTTGTCATGTTCGCCATGGTTTCCTAGTGCCAGGAACAGTGCCTGGCATGGGAGGAAGCGAAAGTTGTTAGAGGCTCTCTACCAGTAATGGACACATTGTACATGGGAAAAGGTTCTTAGGACCTTTTGTTCCTGAATCCATCTTCAGGAATTCTGCTCTATTCCTCCTTCTCAGCATCAACTCCCTTGAAATTTCTGTTCAGGGTCTCTGAGCTTAGTTTGCCTTTCCCATTCTAGTCATAACTACCATGATCATCTTCTTTAGGCTCCTGTGTCAGTCCGTCTTTTTTTTTTAATTTAAGCAGTTACTGAAGAGATGCCTTCTCTCTTTTTTTCCTTTATGCTTTTTTTGGGAGGGCAGTGGTAGAAAGGGTAGAGCTGGAACACTGCTTTCTTTTGAAAGTTGAGTAACTACAGTCAAGCCATGAAGTTTGGCTGGCTTCTGAAGATCTTTTTTCTAGTTTCTTTGTACTAACACAGATAGATCTGAATACCACTTGGCAGTATTCCCTGCCATTTTCTTCCTCCTTCCTTTCATTTCTTTTCTCTGTAATCTACATTCTAGCTAAACTCTGAACAATTGTCTTTTTTAAGTCCTCACTGTGAAGGTTGAATTATAGCTCTGATTTATTTATTGCCTGCAATACAGTCACCGATGTATGTATATATATTTGTGTGTTTGCATGTGTGAATATGTTCATATATCTGTACACACACATACACACCTGAGTAGCTCGAAGAGCTGACTCATTGTAAAAGACCCTGATGCTGGGAAAGATTGAAGGCAGGAGGAGAAGGGGATGACAGAGGATGAGATGTTTGGATGGCATCACCAACTCGATGGGCATGAGTTTGAGCAAACTCTGGGAGGTGATGAAGGACAAGGAAGACTGGCATGCTGCAGTCCATGGGGTCACAAAGAACTGGACATGACTTAGTGACTGAACAACAACATACACATTTAAGCATGCATGCACACACACACATACACACACATCATTTTACAGATGAGAAAACTGAGCTTCAGAGAGGTTAAATAACTTCTCCAAGATCACTCAGAGGGTGAAGTCCAGCTTCTCAATAGGAGAAGTTACCCTTTCTTACTTCTCATTTTCTCTTTAGCACATTTTAAACTACTCCATTTAAAGCTACTTTTAAAAGGTTGCCAAATCTTGTCAATTTTTGTTATTTTAAAATTTTCATTATGAAATATTTTAAATATATAAACAGAAAGAGAAAATTCTATCAGTAATACTCATATATTATCCTATAGTTGCTTCAGATTTTTGAAAGTAATAATTTGTTACAGAGCAGGTGATGTCTGTTGTCTGTATACTTTTCTCTGATTGCATTCTCCCTGCTTCATCCCAGATATCACTGCTTTCAAGAATTTTTAAAAATACTTCCTATGCTTACTTTTACATTATTCCTAAATACAAATGGATCTCTAAACTATATACTTAATTTTAGATTTTTTTATTTTATTTTTTTTTCATTGTCTTATCAGATCACTTTATGGAACTTTAGGTCAATCATAATATTATGATGACACAAAACAATTTTTTTACAATAAATCTAATATCTGTGAAGCAAATATCCAGTTTAGAAAATAAATGGTGAACAATGATGAAGTTATTAAACTAGAAAATTCTTAAACCAGTGAGAAAAGCACAATTATGCATTAATGGTTATAAAACTGTATTATTGAGACCAGGTGAATAACAATTGCCTTTTTAAATCTCAACATTAGGTTTTTGGGATTTTTCCATTTTGATGGGAGTGTCTCTCTTTTTCACTCATTTTTATTACTCAGAGTATTCCATTGCATGAATATACCACAATCTATTTACCTGGCCTCATGTTGATATATAATTAGATCTTTCTGTATTTCTTTTTGGTTTTTAAAACTATAAAGTCACTCTTCTGTCATCATCTTATGCCATGTCTCAGCAACATCTTCTTCTGCACTTTGTTCTTCTGCACTTTCTCTCCTGGTTCAGTAACACCCAGAGTCTTTGTTTTTGTCCTTCTCCTCTGGCCACTCCTTTTGAATTTTCTTTCTCATCCTGCCCTCTTCTATTTAAACTAAAATTTGGGGGTTCCTCAGAACTTGGTATCAAGCCATTGCCTCTCGTCTCTCCCTCCCACTTTCTTCCTAGACGGTATTATCTATTCCTATGACTTTAAGTATAAACTGACAGTGCTCAAAGTGCCATTTCTCACCCACATCTCTGAGCTCCAGACTCATGAATCATGACAGTTACCTACTTGACACATCTTCTTGGTTATCTCAGAGGCCACTTAGGTTCAAACTTAAGACATTTTAGGGAAAAAAGAAGCTCTTTATTTTTCTGTCTCTACCTGTGGTAGAGAGTTTCCAATATGGTTCCCAGCGATCCCGCCTCCTCATATTCACATCTCTGTGTCTCCTCCCTTGAGTGTGGGCTAAAACTAATGACTTGCCTCTGATAAATAGAGCAAAAGTGATGGGACATCACCAATAATATTAGGTTACAGAAGACTGACTTCCACGTGGCTTGCATTCTCTCTGGCTTCCTCACTCTGTGTTGCTGTGTTGTGAGCTGCTGGATGGAGTGGCCTACGTGACTGAGAGTGATCATGGGACTGAGAATGGTCTCTGGCCAACAACCACTGAAGAACTGCTTTCTACCAAAAATGACCTGAGTGTGCACTTGGAGGTTATTCCTGCCACAGCTGAACTTTGTGATGACTGCCAACATTGTGATTGCTTGAGTCCTTTCTTGTGAGAGACCCCGAGAGAGGGGATCAGCTAAGCTACGCTGGGATGCCTGGCCCACAGAAACAATGAGAAAATAAGTGTTTGTTGTTTTAAGCTTCTAAGTTCTGGAATAATTTGCTACACAGTGGTAGACAACTAATACAAATCCTGCTCATGTCCCAGTGATCCTCATATCAATAAACCATCCACTTGGTAAATCAGGTTATAAGCTAGTTTACCTAGACTCATTCCTCTTCGTCATCCCCTATAGCAATGCATTTTTTAGTCCTGTAGCTTCTAACTATATATAATGTCTAACTAATTATATGCCTAATGTAGGCATATAATGGTGTGGGATATCTCTTTAAATGATTACATCTTTTTTATTCAAACTATTTCTTCAAAATATAACTTAAGTGTCTCTACTTCTATCTCCATCAACATATATGAGGCCAAGCCACCTTCATCTCTTGCCTTGACACAGGAATAAGAGGTCTTGAATGGGCACGTTAGGGGATGGTAAAGTCATTTTATCTTCCTTACTCTTTTGTATTATTATTTTATTTGCCTGTTTAATAGATTTTGATTACTGATGTCCTTTTTTAATATTCTGGTGATTGTGATCAAAATTTAACATCATCCCTGAGTCATGGAGTTTGCAATAAAATAAAGGAGACAAATATTAATCAAATTAACTGAAAAATGTGAGCATTCTCTGAAGAAGGGATAACTGGTTCAATGAAAATAAGATCATAGTGTTGCCCATTGTACATAGGATTTCTCAAGAAATGAATATTGAGGGTTATTCTTGATCAGAGGTGCTTTCCAACATGTTTGAGGTAGAATTTTCCAGTGTGGTGCAGAACATGATGGTTGATAAAGTTATGCACATGTCATTATATTCGATTATCTAATTATTCTCTTTCCTTCCTTAATTCCCCTCCCCATATATGAATATCTAGGGATGGGGCCTTAAATACCAGAAACTGTGGCTGGGTGTTCTTTCTTCCTTCACCATTAAAGAGTTTGAGCAAACTGTCAAGATTGCATTTTACCTAAGGAAAAAGGTGTAAATTTTTTCCTGTAATATGTAAGTGATGTATATATCATAAATTGTGTTCTAACATAGGCATATCATTGTGTGGGATAGCTCTTTAAATGATTACATCTGTTTTCTTAAGAATCATAAAAGTAATTAGCCTCTAATTAAAATAAATAAATTTAAATTAAAAAAAAAGAATTATAAAAACTCTTAGAATTGAAATGGGGACTTTTATTGTTTTTTGGGTTCACTCACCCATGTAGTGTGGGGATTTGCCCTATAACTTTCATAACTAGTGATATTCCAAGTTCTGCATAATCATTTCTAGGAACTGGCAACTGATTATCATACAAGGCAGCTCTTAATGGTTACAAAGATGAGATTGCTGTAACCTCTTACATTGATTTGGATTCTGCTTCCTTTTGATTTATGTCTTTTGAGCCTGTTTATTTCTAGAAAAACTGGGTAATTCTAACTTAGGGTTCATTGCTATTCTGTAAATTCATCTTATATTAAACTCCTCATGACTAAGGTTTTTTTCAATGGCTCGTAATTTTAGGTTCTCAAAGTTAACTCAGTTTGTTCTCACATCAGTCCAATGGATTCTTTACAGCAAGAGACAATCTTCAGATCTTAAATTGAGAAGCTGTAATTTCCTCAATCATATAGACATTTGATGTAATCATCTAATATAAGTGAGCAATCTATGAGAGGCAAACTAGAATCGGCCTGAAACAATACTTTCCTGTTACATGGAGTGTAACAGAGTGATCAGCAAAAATTATTCATGAAAGTCAGCACTCATTCCTCAGTCCTAGCCTTCTGAAAACAGATTTGCTGGGGTATAAATAAGATAAGCAGTAAGTAAGTAAGCAAGTAAGAAAGATAGTCTCAATGCAGAAAAAGTCAAACAGAAACATCTCAGCCTTTGCTTCTTATAAATTGGACCTTGTGATGCATTTATAGATATCTAATGCATTATTTTGAACTAAATTGTGCCTTCTTTTTCTAGTCAAAAGAAATGTTAGTAAAGCTAGTATCTGGGATGTGTTACCTGTACAGGTAAAATTATTCCTGATTAGTGGTCAGTGTAGTCTTAAATGCATTGGAATCATTTGCTTATAAACTGTACAGTCTTTTTCTATTATTTTTGTTTAAAAATTGGCCACGTCTTTGAAGTTCCCATAAGATGGAAAAAGCAAGCTTATTAAGTAGGTCACTAGTCTCCTTCTATTGCCAAACATTGAATTTTATTTCTCAACATTAAGGATACATTAGTTTTCAACTCCTGCATAATAAATTGCCACAAACTTAGCTGACAGCTTTGAAAACATACAGCTTTTATGAGTCAGGAGTCCATGCTCAGCTTAGCTGGGCCTGTGCTCAGTGTTTCACCAAATTGAAAGCAAGATGTTGCCTGGGCTGTGTTTTTCTGGAGCTCTGGGTCCACTTCCTCATTCATGTAGTTGTTGCTGTAATTCAGTTCCGTGTGGTTGTATCACTGATGAACCCACTTTCTTCTTGGTTGTCAGCCTAGTGCTGCTGTCAGCACCTAGAGACCTCTGAAGTTCCTTCCCTCTTGTTTTTCTTCATATTTTTTACTTTTTCAAAGGCAGAAGGAGAATCTCTCTGAGCCCTCGACCCCATTTAAAGGGCTCACCTTTTTGGTCTGGACAACCCAGGATAACTTCCCTTTTAATTAATTTAACATCACCTGATTAGGGACTTTACATCTGAAATACCCTTGACATTTAATGTAATCTGATCGTGGGAGTAACTCTCCCATCATATTCATAGATCATGTCCACATCTAAAGAAAAGGAATTACATGGGGCCTGTACACCAATACCATGGGAATGTTGAGGATCATCTTAGAATTCAGCCTTGTACATTCCATTTGCTAATTTATGGTCCTAATATTTCTGAGCCTCATTTGCTCATCTGTCAAGTGAGAACTATTGCAGATCAAATGAGAATTGTTACAGGTATTAGGACCCCACTCCTAGCAGGAACTCTGTCTTTCTCATTATGCTATTGTGGTAAAGGTAGAGACCAGTTTGACTTACAGAATCATAGGAAACTTCCCAGACTTCATGAAGCACACTGGCATCCTGCAATGAGAATGTTAGTCTTTGAGATCATTTCAAAAGAACGGGCTTTCCCGAAAAGTTAGTATCTACACTGTATCATCTTTCACAGTCATCTAAGAAAGCTTGTTCCGTGCCACTACCATTAGCACAATACCCCACAATAAATAGAACACCCAAATACAGGATGATGGAGTAAACCTCCGGATGAGACCTTCTTCCCCAGGTAGAGCTATTGGTGCTTGGTATTCTTTATAATTGTTTTGGGGCCTCTTGATTATGACCAGCAACATGGAAAGCCTCATCTTGAGCTACTCAGTGAGGCCTGATTTTGTGGTAATTGAAATCTCTGTAAGTCTGGCAGTAATTGATTAGGCTGACAACAAAAACAGCATTTACTTTCTATGGCAAATCTGAAAAATGACAACAAAGCACAGGCATCTAACCACTCCTTAGTTACAAAAGGAATATGGATCATTCTAAGACAAATGGGCATGAAAGTTGTTGTTAGTGTGTGTTTTAGTCACTCAGTTGTGTCCAACTCTTTGAGACCCCGTGGACTGTAGTCTACCTGTTCCTCTGTCTATGGGATTCTCCAGCAAGAATACTGGAGTGGGTTGCCATTTCCTTCTCCAAGGGATCTTCCTGACCCAGGAATTGAACCCTAGTCTCCCGCATTGCAGGCAGACTCTTTACCGACTGAACCACCAGGAAAGTTTTTAGAGAAAGCACTATTCATTAGCACTAGGAAGGAGAAGAAAGAAAAGGAAAAAAATCAAGTTGGAGCTAGCCATTGACTTACTCAAGACAAGGAAAGTCAGAATGTTAATTGAAACAAAGCAAAGGGGCAAGAAATGAAGGCAGTGTTTTGACAGCAGACATTTCCCTCTTAAGCTGAGTGCCTATTACTGTATTTCTCTCCCCAAACCCTGAGCATCTCCTTTTCTAAGATACCGTATGGATGTCAATAATGCTTCTATAGAAAAGTTTTGGTGAGGAACATTGATAATATTTGTAAAGTATCTACCATAATACCTGACAAATAAAGAATGCACATAACAAATGTTAACCTGTAGTGCTTATAGAAGAATAGTTTGAGTGGTCTACAGTGGTCTACAGCAATCTCCTTAGAGGGAAAACTATAAAGTACCAATACCAGTAGTTCACGGTAATTTATGCAAGGACTGGAGAGAGGAGGAGTGAATATAGAAAAGCATATTTCAACATGCTGGACAATTTTGAGTCACAGAAGTAGTTGTGCTTTCCCCTACGAGGTCAGTTTTCTGATAGAAACAGTAGTGAATAGAAGCCTGTATCATCTGTCTGTATGATGCATTCTATTCAGAGCAAAGAATTATTTATAAAAATCTTTTGAAATTAAATCTGCAAAGGATTTTTGGCAGGTTAAGAAGGAATATGGAGGGATAGAGGAATGTCAAAAACAAATGTGAAAATGTTGAAGGTGGCAATGTCTCTCATGGTGAATTTCCCACAAGGCCAGTGGCAAGGTGAAATTGATCAGTGTAGATGATGGACTAGGAAGGTGAAAGCTGAGGAGTCATTTGGTTTTAATTTAGTCTAGGTCACTGGTTCTCAACCAGGGGTGAATTTGCCCCTTAGGTGGCATTTAGCAATGTTTGAAGACAGTTTTGCTTCTTATGACCTGGGAAGAGGAAGGGCAGTGCTACCAGTATCTGGTGTTAGAGGTCAGGGGTGCTGCTGAGCATCCTGCAATGCACAGGACAGTCCCCACACAAAAGAATTATCTGGCCCTAAAGGTAAACGGTGTGGGCTTCCCAGGTGGCTCAGAGGTATAGAATCTGCCTGCCAATGCAGGAGACACAAGTTGGATCCCTGGGTCGGGAAGATCCCCTGGAGGAGGAAATGGTAACCCACTTCAGTACTCTTGCCTAGAAAATCCCATGGACAGAGGAGCCTGGTGGGCTGCCGTCTATAGGGTCGCAAAGAGCTGAACACGACTGAGGAACTGAGCACACACACAAAGACAAACAGTGCCGTGGTGTGAAACCCTGCTGTGAGTATTTTAATTCTATTATTGGACCAAGTTGAACCAGCAAATGTTATATTCATGGGCTCAGTTTAGCCCCCCATGGAATCATAGAGTTGTTATTCAGTGTTTTGCTTTTTACCTTTGTCAGAAGCCACCACTACAAATAAACGTACAAAATTTAACATGGTATTTGTCATTTTAATAAAAAATGTTGTTCATGACCTACATGAGACATTTGATTTTAATTTCATTGCTAGTAAATAAAAAGAATACTCTTTCGGGAGGAATTTCCACCTATTGCCTATTCAATAAGATTCATATAATAGATCTTTGTCTTTTTGCCTTAGTAACCTGGAAATTTGGGGGAAAGTTTGAAGCTCAATCATGATTTTTGAGCATTTTGAGCATTTTTGAACATGATTACTAGAATAATTTCTTTATTTGGTTATGATTTTCTTCTTACATTTCCGTTGAATTTACTATTCATGTATATGAATACATTTATTCATGTATGTGATTTTTCTCATAATCAGACAGACTCTCCCTTGCTTTGTAGAGTTTTTAATCATTCTTAATATGAACTACCTGGATTGTTAATATGTAAGTTTTTATTGTAAGTTCCTTCTAAGCAGTGTTCATTCTTGGAATTTTATGCATTAAATACATTATTGGAATGTCAGACATAACAGTTACATCTGAGAGTAGCTGCTGTGGGAACTGGATGACCAGAGAAACACAAAGGATTACTAGTCAAAGGAGTTCTGCGGCCCATTTAAGGCTGACTTCCTTCAATACAATATTACGAATCCATTCTGTTTTGAATTCTCTAGAGCTATTGTCAGCATCTGGTGAAGGTGATGTCAGTGTAGGGAGTTGGGTTTATTAGGGCTAAGCTTTGGCCAAGTGGATTTGAGAGGAGAGTGAAAGAAGGGTATTGTGGAATAAATGTCCATAAATCCATATTAATTGGAGAAGGAAGTGACAAAAGGGTGGGGGTGGGGACAATGGGTAAGAAGATCAGTGCTCCTCTTGCTTATCGTTCCTTCTGAGCCCCAGTCCATCCAATTCTTGCCTTCTGCTATTTCCTTAGGGTGGGAGATTGATTTAGCTGAACACATTTTCATCTGGTACATAATCCTGTTTTACATGAAGCTTCAAGTGCAGTCACTAGCTTTACCAATGCATATTTTAGCGCTTGTGAATAGAACACCAGTTACATTACAGCTGGACCATTTGCCTCCACCCTTTCAGGTTCTTTCACTGGAAGGTACACACAGCTACTATTCTGGTGGTTTATTCAAGAACTAGATTAGATGAACTCATAAATCAGCATGTAGTCATTACTTGAAGGGAGTTACACTTTGGTTTCATTGCCAGACCATTGTGTGTACACACACATGTGCAGATGTGGATGTGTGTACACGAGACTGATAAAAGCAGCCAGTGCTTGAGTGTTTCCCATAGTCTTGTGTGTAGACTGCTCCAGCATCACTGTAAAAGGTATGCAGTAAGCTGACAACCCAACTTGGCAGCTGTTCCTTCTAAAACTGTACTTCATTCCATGAAGTCAGTGTGGAAAGTAGTCAGTCTCTTGAGCAGTTTATGTTTGATTCTTGGCATCACTAAATTTCAGTTCTCTTCAGCGTTGCTTCATTTGTACAATCAGGATGCTCCATTTTCAGACATTCAAAGCTTTGGAAATTCTTTGATCAATAGATTTTTATTTAACATCGGATCTAAGTGGAGTGATTTTTCATGTGGGAAATAATAATAATTGTATTTTGAAGGGAATTTATCCCTCGTTGGCAAATATCTGTAAGTGCTTTATGATTTTCAGAACTCATTAATGTTTTATTACTTATACAACCCTACAGAACTGATACTGTGACCCCCAATTTAAAGAAGAATAAATGAATTTTTAGCAAGGAAAGTGAATTACCAAGGTTAGGTTTAAATGATGGAGTTAAGATAAAAACACTGGCTGTTTTAAACTATAGGGCTCTTTCCATTATAACATGCTAATTTAAGCCAGTAGCGTTTCTAGTGGGTTACCAGTTTGTATTGTAACAAAGTGTGTCTAACTTGATCTCAAACTGTATTTCAGGGTTTACACTCCATCAGTTCAGTTCAGTTCAGTCGCTCAGTCGTGTCCGACTTTTTTCGACCCCATGAATCGCAGCACGCCAGGCCTCCCTGTCCATCACCAACTCCCGGAGTTCACTCAGACTCACGTCTATCGAGTCAGTGATGCCATCCAGCCATCTCATCCTCTGTCGTCCCCTTCTCCTGCCCCCGATCCCTCCCAGCATCAGAGTCTTTTCCAATGAGTCAACTCTTCGCATGAGGTGGCCAAAGTACTGGAGTTTCAGCTTTAGCATTATTCCTTCCAAAGAAATCCCAGGGCTGATCTCCTTCAGAATGGACTGGTTGGATCTCCTTGCAGTCCAAGGGACTCTCAAATGGAACTAAATCATTGGAGCTTAGGCAGGGGGCTGGAAGTTTATTTATTGATCCAGTCTGGCCTCTTGGGCTTCTTGATACTTGGTGAGATGGTACATTTGTCAGTACATTGGAAAAGCATTTTGTTTCCTTCAGAATGAAGAGGACTGCTCTTGAATTTTAAACAGGAGAAATGACTGTCCAACAGGGCTCATGGGCACAAAGCATAAACAATAAGCCTCATGTTGGTACCAGAAGAAAATAGGCAATTTCTATAGAGCCTTTCTATCAACATCTACTTAAATCTATGCCTTAAAAATAATGGGAATATACGATAACTTCTGAAAACCTGTTTGGTAAGTAAACACATCTTTCTCTTCCAAAACTATACCAAATGAGGCTAAATGTGTTTCTTTTTGAAGATATTATGCCTTACAATGTCATATTTTAGTATTAAAATATATGTAATGGAACTGTTCAGTTCAGTTCAATCGCTCAGTCATGTCTGACTCTTTGTGACCCCATGAATTGCAGCACGCCAGGCCTCCCTGTCTATCACATGAACTATCAATGTATTTCTACATGAGTTATTTATTAATTACAAAGGATAAAAGATTCCTTTACCGTAGAAAGGTCTGATGGTTACCACCTAAGCTAAATGATCCAAATCAACACCCCCAATACTAGCACAAATGAACATTCCTTTCTTTCTGATGTGATATAGCACAACCTATGTATAACAGGTCTGTGAGGGACCTGCCTAAAATGCTTGTGCTGTGCTCAGTCATGTTTGACTCTTTGCGACCCCATGGACTGTAGCCCATAAGGCTCCTCTGTCCATGGAAATCTCCAGGCAAGAGTACCAGAGTGGGTTGCCATTCCCTTCTCCAGATCTTCCCAACCTGGGATTGAACCTGCATCTCTTGCATTTCCTGCCATGGAAGGTGGATTCTTTTATCACTGCACCACTTGGGAAGCCCACCTTAAATGCTTAAGCATGATGTAATCATTAGAAACCCAGATTGAGGGATATTTTGCAACAAAACTGACCCCTCTCTTCTTCAAAATGAAAATGTCATGGAAGAAAGGCAGAGGAACTGTTCCAGATTGAAGGAGTATGAAGAGACATGACAATTAGAAGCAATGCATTACATCTGGATTAGAAAAAGAAAAATTGCTATAAAGGATATTATTAGGAAATTTGCAAAGTAAAAAGTTGAACAAGAAAAAATAGTGAATCATTGCAAACAATTGAGAACTGTCTGACATTTCTTTAGAAATAATACAAATTGATTTGAATTTGAGGGAAAACAATCAAGAGCTAAGAAATGAACAGTTTGTAGAGAATTTTTTAAGTTTGCTTCATTATTGCAAAATGCAATGCAAATAAGAAATTCTGCCTACTTCAAGTGAAACAAATTTATTACAGAACCTTATTTCAGCTCAGGCTTTATCTTACACAGATTTTTTTTTTTTACTTGCACAGAATTTTAAGATTTGTTAAAAATTCTCTATTTTGTAAAGTTCTCTATTCTCTCTATATAGAGAGAACTATATCCCCAAAAGTTCTTTATTTTGATTTGTCTATCTGTTTTAATCTTTAAATGAGTCATTTGAAAAACATATTGTTCTTTATACATGATTGCTTTTTAAAGTGCTTGTCTGTTTACTGATTTGGCACTACAATTATGCACAAAGATTCTCAAACATCCAGGCACTATTGACATGGTACTGTGGGGAATTAGATTAATTTATAGACTCCTTTGTTTTTAGATTTCACCATTTAATATTCTACCTCCACACCTAGCAGAGTGTCTGAGTTTGGCCAAGTATCTTTGTTAGAAACCATTTACCTGTCCATTATGCTATACAAATGTTTATTAAGAAGCTATGAGATTATGGCTATTTGCTGGGTACTGGTGGAGAGGGAGAGAAGGCAATGGCACCCCACTCCAGTACTCTTGCCTGGAAAATCCCATGGACGGAGGAGCCTGGTAGGCTGCAGTCCATGGGGTTGCTAAGAGTTGGACACGACTGAGTGACTTCACTTTCACTTTTCACTTTCATGCATTGGAGGAGGAAATGGCAACCCACTCCAGTGTTCTTGCCTGGAGAATCCCAGGGATGGGGGAGCCTGGTGGGCTGCCGACTCTGGTGTCGCACAGAGTTGGACACGACTGAAGCGACTTAGCAGCAGCAGCAGCAGGTGGAGAGGGAAATGGCAACCCACTTCAGTATTCTTGCCTGGAGAATCCCATGGACAGAGAAGCCTAGCAGGCTACAGTCCATGGGGTTGCAAAGAGTTGGACATGACTGAAGTGACTTAGCATGCATGCACGCTGGGTACTGGTACTGTACAGATAGGTTACACCATATCTTTCTCCTCACACAGCCAATGCACTGACTTATGGAACTTCTGGGTAGTTCTCCAGTGTTCTCAGCTATCTTGTTAGAGTTTTTATTTATTTTTTTTTAAGTTCCATTCATTTACTTGACAAATATTATATAGATACTAACTCTTTGTCAGATGGAAAAGTATACTTTTAAATTATATATATTCAAAAATACAGACAGAAACACACAAATATGTTTGCCAGTATATGTGAGAATAAACAAACAGGTAATGCCACTACATGTGAGGAAAAAGTAAAGAAAAATGGAGAGGGTCAGGATAAGACAGTAACTAGCTTATTTTGGAGGAATATGGATGGATTCTTTATTAAAGACATTTTTCACTAGAGACTTGGAAGAAATTGGGGGAAATAGCCATCCAAATTTCTGGTAGTAAAGTTTTCATAGGGAGTGAACTGGATGCATGTCTTAAAGTAGGACTGTAGAGTGGCCAAAGAACAAAAATTATAATAATATTGCAAAATATAAAGAATGGCAAACTTTATATGTATGTATAATTCTGCCATGAAGTCATCCAGTTCTAGAATTTTATTTGTAGAGTTTTTTTTTTTTTAAAAGAGGTTTTTTTTGTGTGTGTATGTGTGTGTGTGGTGTGTGTGTGTAACAGATTCTGTTTCACCTTTAGTGATCAGCCTGTTCAGGTTATTCATTTCTTCTTGATTCTGTTTTGGTGGGCTGTATCTATCTAGCAGGAACTTTCCCCAATGGCTCAACGGGTAAAGAATCTGCCTATAATGCAGGAGATACAAGAGACACAGGTTTGATTCATGGGTTAGATAGATCCCCTGGAGTAGGAAATGGCAACCCACTCCAGTATTCTTGCCTGCAAATCCCCATGGACAGAGGACCCTGGCGTGCTACAGTCCAAACGAAAGAGGAGAAATAACAACCAGTACCACAGAAATTTTTAAAAAATCATAAAGGAATAGTATTAACAACTATATGCCAACAAATTGGAAAACTTAGAAGAAATGAATAAGTTGCTAGACAGATGTATTAGTTTTAGTGTGAGAAGATGAGGGGATCTACTTCTAAACTTGTTTTCTCATGAAGATAATATTTGTTGATATCATCTTTTTTCCCCTTTTGTACCTATTTAAGATGCATGCTGACAGATATATACAGTCATGTAACCATCATCACAATCAAGATATAAAACATTTCTATCATGCCAAAAAGTTCTCTTGTGCTGCTTTATGCCTGTCTCCTCTCCCTGTCACCCCTGGCCCTTGATCTGATTTCTGTCCTTATTGTCTTGCATTTTCCTGTGGAAACACCCAGTGTGTGACCTTTTGAGTTTAATTTAATGTAAAACTTTTGAGATTCATCCATGTTCTTGTATGTATCAATAATTTGTTCCTTTTTATTAATGAATGGTATCTCATTGTATGGTTGTACTATAGTTTATTAACCAGAGAAGGCAATGGCACCCCACTCCAGTACTCTTGCCTGGAAAATCCCATGAACAGAGGAGCCTGGAAGGCTGCAGTCCATGGGGTCTCTGAGGGTTGGACATGACTGAGTGACTTCACTTTCACTTTTCACTTTCATGCATTGGAGGAGGAAATGGCAACCCACTCCAGTGTTCTTGCATTGATAGGGTGTTAACATTTCTAGTTTTTGAGTGATCATGATTAAGTTCATTATAAATATGCATATGCCAGTCTTTTTTTGACCTGTGATTTCATCTCTATCAGGTAATTATCTCAGAGTGGGATTTCTGGGATATATATTAAATATATGTTTAAAATTTTCAGTTCAGTTCAGTTCAGTCACTCAGTCATATCTGACTCTTTGTGACCCCATGGACTGCAGCATGTCAGGCTTCCCTGTCCATCACCAACTCCCAGAGCTTGCTCAAACTCAAGTCCATAGAGTCAGTAATGCCATCCAACCATCTCATCCTCTGATGTCCCCTTGTCCTCCTGCCTTTAAAATTTTAATACATGTTAAATTGTTTTCCAAGGTGGCTACACCACCTTGCATTCTCATTACAATGAATGAGAGTTCCAGTTATTCCGTATCCATGCTAGCACTTAACATTTTCAGTCTTTTTCATTTTAACCATTCTAAGAGTTGTGTATTTGTATAACATTGTGATATTAATTTTCCATGCAAATGTATTATTGTTGGCTTGAGTTAATAATAGTTCTTTATGTACTCTAGATTTGAACCTTTTAATCGATGTGTTTTGGAAATGTTTTTGTCCAGATTTGTGGAGTTCTTGTTCATTTTTTAATATTGTCTTTTGTAGAGTATAAATTTGATGGAGTCTAGTTTACCACTTTTTGTTATACTGTGTGCTTTTTATGTCTACATATAATAAATCATTGCCTAACTTAACTTCACAAAGGAATTCTCCTATGTCTTCTCTTAGATTTGGTTTCAGCTCTTACATTTAGGTCTATCATTGGATTATCTTCTTAGGAATTTGTCTATTTCAACTAATTAGTGTAATATATTGGTATAAATTTGTTCATAATTCTTCTTGTTCATTTAACCTTCCTAGAATTGGTAGGAATATTCAGACTTTCACTCCTGAGTTTGGTTTTGTCTCTTCTTTTTTTTGGTCAGGCTGACTAGAAATTTATCAGTTTTTATGGCTGATTTTCTTTATTGTCTTTCTACTGTACATTTGATTGATTTCCTTTATGATCTTTGTGATTTCTTTCTTGCTGGGTTTGGATCTAATTTCTTTATTTTTCTAGTTTATAATGTTGGAAACAGATTATTGTTTTGAGACTTTTCTTTTTTTCTTAGGTAAGTCTTCAGAACTATAAATTATCCTCTAACACTTTAGCTATATCTAATAAATTTTAGTATATGTAATTTTGTCTTAATTCAGTTCAAACACTTTATAATTTCCTTTGTGATTTCTTCTTTACCTATATAGTATTTAGAAAAGTATTGCTTAATTTCCAAGTATTTGATGATTTCCTAAATTCCTTTCTGTTGTTTTCCAGTTTAATTCCATTGTGTAGAACATACTTTAAATTATTCATTCCTTTAAGTTTATTGAGATTTTTTTTGTGGGCTAGGATATGGTTTATTCTGAGGAAAGTTTCATGTATACTTGAAGAAACATGTGTATTATATTGCTGTTAAGTAGCATGTCCTTTAAATGTTAATTAGGCAGGTGTGGTTGATATTCCCTCTGCTCATTTTTTCCTCTAGTTGAGATGTTTATCCTGGATATATAGACGTCACTGCTGTATCTGGATAACATAATACTGAGGCAGTGATCGGGCAGAGATTGTGCTCAAACACTTCAAGTTGTTTGGCTGCCACACTCCACCAGTGAGTGTGTGTGGGTTGGGAGCACATTCGGACTTCAGGCAATTTTAAAGTCTGCCTCGACTTTTACTTTCCTCTGGGCACGTTCAGCTCTCCCTGCCTATACATGTAATTTGCCTAGTCAATTGGAGATGTGTGGAGTGCTTTTCTTTTAACACGTTCTCATTTCCAGGACTACCTCCTTGTGAAATTCCTTCCTGGATTCCCCTCTGCTCTGGAACCTGAGGCTGGCACGACTGTGGCTTTTCCCTTTGAATTTCCTACAGAGTTTGCTGCTTTCACTGACAACACTGTTGGGGAATGGGTTTTCAGCCCTGCTCCAAATCAAGTGAACCCTCTCTTGCAGTAAAGCTGCTGAGTTTCAATCTAGCCTTACCGCTAGAGCTACCATTCCTGTCTGCTGAACCAGGTAGTGGAGATGAAAGCAGCTCTGGGCAAGCAGCCCATGGACTCCCACAGTTCTCTCCTGAAGTCTTGGGAGATTTTCATCAATAAGTGCTTCTCTATTTGTTGTTTGCCTTTGATCAATTTTTGGAGCTCTGAAATGGTTGTTCGTGACTGTTTTGTCCAGCTTTATATGTGTTTGCTGGGGAGAGGACTTGCCAAAATTTTCCCTCTGTCATAAATGGAAGTTCTGCCATATAAGCATTTTAAAAGAAAACCATATGACTTTTTTGGGGTGAAAGACATGATATATGGCTAATTTAGTGAGCTAGTGATGAAACCTGTAAATCAAACAGGAAGATAATTGAAATTGATAAAGATGTAGATTAGAAAGCAAATTCAATATCACGTTTAAGAAAAAGAAAACTTAGAAGCTTCTGAAAGAACTGTCTTTGGTGACTTAATTATGAGGCTTGTTATAAGGAAGAGAAGTATCTAATATATAATGATGCAGAAAAATAACTATGTTAAAAAGAGTTACAAGAGGCCTTGGATATTGTCTAATTCAGTATTCCTCAAACACTGGACTTTTTGCATTATTAGAGCTTTGGGGACCTCTGAAAATCTTTTCTCAAATCTGCAGCATAATATAAAAAATAGTAACTATTTAGCCTTCATTTTAAAAGCTAAATCTATTTAATCTAAATGATTACATTTTGGGGAATTTCCTGGCAGTCCAGAACTTAGGACTTGTGCTTTAATTGCTATGGCCTAGGTTCAATCCCTGGTCAGGGAACTAAGATCACAAAAGCTGCAGGGTGCAGCCAAAAATTAAAAAAAAAAAAGGACTCCATTTTAACCAGTATAACATTGTTTTCCTACACTTTGATGTTAAAGTGTTCTTTCTTGTCTATGAAGTAGTGGAAATAGAGGAATAGACTTATCATGGTGTTATTTAGCAAAATTAGGATTTTTGCACGGCATGTCAATCTCTAGCATTTTGAAAATTTACTGTAAGTCCTATGAAGTTAAATGCTTTTCTCAGTTTCACTCAGTTTTTTTAAGAGGAGAAAATATTATCAAATTAGAATACAGTTTGTTCTTCATAAGAAAGGCTTTTTATACAACTGACAGGAAAAATGAATTACTGCTTTCCCTTCTGTATAATTCAGCTATTTGAGTTAATTTTTACCAATTTTCTGAATGATAAAATCTTATTTGGGCCTAAGAAGAAAGTTACCCATAGTTCTTACATCTTTATTATAAAAATCAATTTAGCAATGATTAGATGACTTTATTGGAGAAGAAAATGGCAACCCACTCCAGTATTCTTGCCTGGAGAATCCCATGGACAGAGGAGCCTGGTGGCTACAGTCCATAGGGTCACACAGAGTCGGACACAACTGAAGTGACTAAGCATTAGAAGATGACTTTATAACCGGCAGTCTAGAGCCATACTCAGATAATTTTGTTATAGTCTCATCACAACGCTTGTGTTCTAAAGATCTTGAGGTTTGTATGGATATGCAAGGGAATTGCATATCGTATCATTCTTCTTGTATGATCTGAGAAATGATTAGCTCGTTCTTACTCTGTCAGTTGGTCCTGTCTACTGGAAATATATGAGCTTTGCTCTATGGAGACCACATCCATTCATTTAATAATCTTTAAATGAGCCATTTCCAGGCGTTGGCTTCACTGATGTCATTATGAGAGATAGGAGGGTGAATAAGGAATGTTCAAATGAAAGAGAAAAGCAGTGCACTGAGAGCTGCTACAGGGAGTATGTGCAAAGAGCAAAGTGAGTTCAGACGACAGGGGCATTAACCTTGGACAGTTCAGGGGAGAGGTCTGTGAGAAGGCGACCGAGTTGAAAGATGAGTAGGGTTTTTTTATGCAACTCTCCCAGTGTCAGAAATGGATCAAGTCACTTAAGCATTTCAGGTCTCAGTCATTGAAGTCCTAGTTCTAAAGTTCTGCTTTCCCAGATCAGTGCAGACTCAACCATCTTATTCAATCAGTAAATAGGAGGCTGCAGTCTCATGTGCTGCAAGCTATTTGACTTTGTCCTCAGTGGTACAATAAGAGGCTTCTGTTGGCCAGTTTGTCAGCTAGGAAAATTGCTGTGGAAACAAAAGTATCCTTTAAAATAAGTGATTATTAATGCTGCTTGGCTTAATTATAATAGCAAACACAAGCATTGCTTTTTTTGTATTAGAAAATGTTCTAAACCAGGAGTTGGCAAACTTTGCCTGTGGGCCAAATCTGGCTCTCTGCCTGTTTTCAGACAATCTAACAACCAAGGGTGTTCTTTACATTTTTAAGTGTTGAGAAAGAAATAAGAATATTTATTGACATTTGGAAATTATATAAAATTCATATTTCTGTGTCTATTACTAAGCTTTTATTGGAGCACAAACATAATCATTCATTTATGAGTATCTGTACACTTGGAAATTTAAAAGCACATTTTAAATTAACACATAGATCAAAGAAAAACTTATAATGGAATTAGAAAACATTTGTAATTAAGGAATGATAAAAAAAAATACTGTATTTCAGAACGTGGGGAATGTAGCAGTAGTGGTTCTTAGAAAATTAACAATCTTAAATTCTTATACTAAGGAAAAGAAGAACCTAAAAATTAAAAAGCTAAACATTTCAGTAAAGATGTTAGAGTAAACTCAAAGAAATTAGAAAGAACTAATAAAGAGTAGAAATGAAAGAGAAAACAAAGATACAATAGAAAAAATCAACACAACTGAAATTTTGTTCTTTGAAAAAAGCTACACACACAAATATATAAACACATATGTATGTGTGTGTGTATATATATATATATATATATTCATGTAAGATTGGTCAAGTACAACCAAGCATGTAGAATTAAAGAGTTTTTGCAATATGAAAAGCAAAACTTTAAAATTTCTATATTTTAAAGAAAATACAGGAGGCATAATTTGAGGCTTTACTGTAGGGGAAGTTTCTTAAATAAGATTTAAAAAGCACAAACCATAAGATACTAGATGGACACATTAACTACATTAAATATTAAAAGCTTCTAAGCATCAAAAATACTACTTTTGTAAAGAAGAAAAGAGATAAGCCACAAACTTGAAGATGTTTATTATACATAAAATTGACAATAAATTATTTAGAATATATTAATAGGAAAAATGGAGAAGGCAATGGCACCCCACTCCAGTACTTTTGCCTAGAAAATCCCATGGACGGAGGAACCTGGTGGGCTTCAGTCCATGGGATCCCTAGGAGTCGGACACGACTGAGCGACTTCACTTTCACTTTTCACTTTCATGCATTGGAGAAGGAAATGGCAACCCACTCCAGTGTTCTTGCCTGGAGAATCCCAGGGACGGGAAGCCTGGTGGGCTGCCGTCTATGGGTCGCACAGAGTCGGACACGACTGAAGCGACTTAGCAGTAGCAGCAGCAATAGGAAAAATCCCACAAATAACCCAGTTTGGCATGACCAGAGTATAAACAGGCAATTCACAGAAAGAAAGCCTCAATAAGCTTATTCTTATTAGTAATCAGATGACTGCTAATTAAAATAACATACCAGTACATACCATTGAAGTTAGCAAAAATTAAAAGTTGATAATATTAAGTCTTGGTGAGGATGTGAAATGACCAGAACTTTCACATGTTGCTGGTGGGCATATATATTTGTACACTCAGTGGAGAGCAGTGTGACAATATTTAGTAAAGTCAAAGACATTAATTTCCTATGACCTTGTAGTTCCAATCCCACCTAAAAATGATTCACACTTGTGCACATGTATTTACACTTGTATACAATGTTCATATTAACATTGCCAGAGTCAAATATTATAAACTGCATAAATAGCCATCAAGAGAAGAATGGATAAATAAATTGTGGTACATTACTATAATGGAATATTACACAGCAGGAAATATAACCCAGCTAGAGCTATATGTGTCAACATGGAAAAAAATCTCATGTTGACAGACAAAAAGCACATTACACAAAGATCCATATAGATAATACCATATAGTACAATATCATCTATGTGAATAAAGCTTAAAATCATGCAAATAATACTATCTGTGATTTCAGGATACATGTCTGTGTAGTAAAAATATAAAGGTGGGCATGGAAATGATGAACAACAAATTCAGAATAATCCAAACTTTAGAGGGTGTAGAGAGAAATGTACACATAGAACTTTAAACATATTTATAATATTTTATTGATATGTATGATGGCTACACAACTATGTTTTATAATAAATGTCATACTTTTGGGAGGTAGACTGGGTAACAAAAGAAACCTTGCTGTGGAAGTGTGTGCTACTGTTTACAATAGCCAGGACATGGAAGCAACATAGATGTCTGTCAGCAGATGAATGGATAAGAAAGCTGTGGTATATATACACAATGGAATATTCAGTTCAGTTCAGTTCAGTCACTCAGTCATGTCCGACTCTTTGCGACCCCATGAATTTGTGACCCCAACTCCCGGAGTTCACTCAAACTCACATCCATTGAGTCGGTGATGCTATCCAGCCATCTCATCTGTTGTCCCCTTCTCCTCCTGCCCCCAATCCCTCCCAGCATCAGAGTCTTTTCCAATGAGTCAACTCTTCGCATGAGGTGGCCAAAGTACTGGAGTTTCAGCTTTAGCATCATTCCTTCCAAAGAACACCCAGGACTGATCTCCTTTAGAATGGACTGGTTGGATCTCCTTGCAGTCCAAGGGACTCTCAAGAGTCTTCTCCAACACCACAGTTCAAAAGCATCAATTCTTCGGCACTCAGCTTTCTTCACAGTCCAACTCTTACATCCATACATGACTCTCAGCATTAAAAAGAATGCATTTGAATCAGTTCTAATGAGGTGGATGAAACTGGAGCCTATTATACAGAGTGAAGTAAGTCAGAAAGAAAAATACCAATACAGTATATTAACGCATATATATGGAATTTAGAAAGATAGTAACAATGACCCTATATGTGAGACAGCAAAAGAGACACAGATGTAAAGAACAGACTTTTGGACCCTGTGGGAGAAGGCGAGGGTGGGATGATTTGAGAGAATAGCATTGAAACATGTATAGTATCATATGTGAAACAGATCGCCAGTCCAGGTTCAATGCATGAGGCAGGATGCTCAGGGCTGGTGCACTGGGATGACCCTGAGGGATGGGATGGGGAGGGAGGTGGGAGGGGGGTTCAGGATGGGAAACACACGTACACCCATGGCTGATTCATGTCAAGTATGGCAAAAACCACTACAATATTGTAAAGTAATGAGCCTCCAATTAAAATAAATTTATTAATTTTTTAAAAAAAGAAAATGTGTGCTAATTTAAAAGGAAAACCATTGATAAACTCTTATATGGTGGTAATGGTGGTGAAGTGTTATAGATATCACAGCTATATAACCGTTCATCCATACATCTATCCATGAACTTAGTAAATGCTCAGTGTTGTACCAGTCACTGGGATTGTTAGGGTGATGTTCCTTTTCCTCCAAGTCTAGCAGAAAGGAATATAAGAAAGTGGTTACAACCCCATGTGAGTAGAAATATATTCCAAATACTTCAGAAGCACAAAGAGAGAAGTGATATCTTGGTCAGTAGAGACAATTTTAAGCTGTGCAGAGAATGTGAAAGAATTCTTTTCATTAAATGGAGCCAGCGATTTTGTCTGTTAATCATTTAGACACATTTTTATGGTGTGCCTGGAGAATTCCATGGACTGTATAGTGCATGGGGTTGCAAAGAGTCGGACATGGCTGAGTGACTTTCATGTAAGGATTTTTAAAAAATTTTGAAACATATAAGATTTGTTGATTAAACACAGCAATAAGGTCTAATGGCATTTTGCCATTTTGATGTTTTGTGCTAATCAGGATATCAAGATTTTACCAGGATCCATATTCTTGAGGTTATTTCTGCTACTTGAAGGTAAATTCAGACGAGTCCTGTGTAAATCACTATGTCAGATTTATAGAGAAGGGAAGCTTGTAAAAGTGTTTCTTGTGGTTGTTAAATGCCCTTTTTGTCTTCTGCCCAGCTTGCTATATTGATGGTCTAACCAACACATCAAAGAAATTTATGGGATTGTAACTTTGATCTCACTCACCCATAGAATCAGAGGGGCATGGGGAGGAGAGCATCTGAGTACTGAAATAATGTCTTTACATATTTCCACAAATAAAATGTTTGGTGTTTGAGTAGGCAAAGGAGTGTATACTTGACTCACATAACAAAAGGGAATGGAGGGAATGGAAAGCCCTGAATTGAAAGTCAAGGGACAGTTAATTAGTTCTGTTACTCTTTGACAGTGGGCAAGTATGAGCCATTCCAAAGCGGTCACTGAGTATCTCAATCTCTTTATCTGTTTGTCCCACAGCCACTCAGTTACCATGTATTCAGGATTCCCCCAGTGTTTGGAGTCCTTTCCAGGTCTCTCACTTAGTCAATCTCTCAGTTACTTTAGGGCTTCCCTGGTAGCTCAGCTGGTAAAAAATCCGCCTGCAATGCAGGAAACTCCAGTTTGATACCTGGGTCAGGAAGATCCCCTCGAGGAGGGCATGGCAACCCACTCCAGTATTCTTGCCTAGAGAATCCCATGGACAGAGGAGCCTGGTGAACTGCAGTCCATGGGGTCACAAAGAGTCAGACACAGCTGAGCGATTAAGCACAGCACAGTTACTTTAAACAAACGACAGTGACAAAAAGTCACCTATAATAAATCAACAATAACTCCCCAACATTAATATTAATAAAACCCGAATACAGCAGTGTTTAGGGCCATGATCCAAGGTATCAAGGAAGGTAGAGAAGTGGTTAAGGAAAATGAAAAGTTTAGTCAACATAAGGGTATTCTTAACTTGGACCATATTTTCTCTTGCTACATCTATGACATATTGCGAGATTCCAGGTTCTTGTAAAACACTCTCTTAAGAATTGAACTTAAGCTATGTATTCAGGTGGGAAACAGATTCATGTGGGAGCAAGGTCAATCAAGACCTACACATTACAAAGGAAAAAGGCCAGAAGAAAATGTTTCGGTCAACAGCCTAACTGTGGCCAGTTCTTAATTGTAAGCCTCTCCAAAATCTCTTAATGGGAACATTTAGGAAACAGATGAATTGCCTCTCAGTTCCAATTACGGGCTTGCAGTGAGGGGCCTGTATGCATTTGCAGAGGCATAGACAGTGGTTTAAGGGACAAGCAAGTGGAAATGGACCACAGACATCTCCCCTCCCACAGTCTAGCGCCCTTCCACTGCATCTTGGACCTGTCCTCAGTGTGATGGTGAGTCCTTGATTTGTCCTGGCTCCTCACAGCTTCCTTTAGTTTCTCTAAAATCTAAGTGACTTGTGCACTCCCCACTCCCCACTTCTCATTACCATGTTCTTCTCTTCCAAGTCCCACTCCAGGTAATTTATTTCTTTATTATGCCTGTTGTTCAAGACTTTGCCTCCTCTCGCTAGAGTGTAATCTTTCTGAGAACATCCATCTTCATCTGGTTGCCATCTTCATTTTGGTCACTAAGTGGTCAAGAAAAATTTGTTGAATTAAGCTTAATTAACTCTGATCAGATGAAAATGGAAAGGTTTGAACTGGAACAGAACTTGCTACCAAGAAGCAAATGGAAAAAAAAAAAAGTACATATCAAAAAAATGTTAACCTAACTAAAATGTGTTTGATATTAAAAAATAAATTATAAGAGTGTAATGTGATAAGTCACAAATTATTAATGTATAGATGTTTCCATTCTCTCTGCTCAAGTTTATTCAAAGTGGAAAGAAGTTTGCCTCATTTGGCTAAGAATTTTTTAGGAGTTTTTGGATTAGAATAGGTAGGAAAAGATGAAGCCTGAGGGCTTGAGCCATGGGGGCCAGGAGAGACATGGTCAAACAAGCCACATAAAAGGCCATATGGCAGAAGAAGGGTAGTGGACTAGGAGGATAGAAGGGGAATATGACTCCTATTTCTGAGGGTTTGTGCTTGAATCTGGTTTGATGTTTGCAAGATGTGTAATTAGACATTTTAGAAATTAGATTGAAAGAGCAACTTTATACATTATTCTGTATCTGTGAACCATGTAGATTCAGGATTCATAAAGATTATAATGAATGAAAGGAGTGCCTCCTCCTTATTCCTTCTCCCCAATGTACTCTTCTCTTAGCAGTTGGTTTTGCTAAATCTTTGTCCTTTTATTTTCACAAACCTTATATTTTAAATCTTTCTTCGCACCAAGTGTAAAAATGTACACAATATTTTTAAAATAAGAATGTCCTCAAACTGTATGTATTGTGTTACAACTTTTTCCATTCAATAAAACATTATGGGTATGTCCATGTCAGTAAAATCTGACAAACATTATTTTTAATGACTACATAACATTTATTACATAACATAAAAAATATTTAACAATCCCCATTATTGATGAGTATGTGAGGTGATTCTGTGTTTTATTATAACAAATAATTTAATGATCATTCTTATGTATTTTATCAGTTATGCATTGTCTATTCAAATGACTCCTATGAGGTATGGTTTAAATAGTTAAAAAAAAACAAAACCTTATTTTGGAATAAATTGTTTTCTTCCTTTTTCTCTTCCTTTTTGCAACTGTGTAAGTTTAATTTTTCATGCTTATTTTTAGAAAAAAAATTGATACTATAAAATTCTTTGAAACAAAGAATACAAATATCATACCGTAATTGTATGATAAGTTTAATGTGTACATAATGAAGACAGGCATTTATTTTAATTACCCAAATTTTGGCAGATGTCCCTTCTGCTTTCATTTGTCAATTAGTTACATTACTGATCATGGTGTTTTTGAACAGAGCATAATTTAGTCTCATCAGCATCACTGAAAAGAGTCAAAATCAGAGTTACTATTTTTAGTTATTTCTCTGGTGTCATTTCTTATCTTTGTCGTAAATGGAATATATTAAAAACTTAGATCATAAATTTAGATTTGAGTATACTATCCTGGGTTATGCATTAATGATACATTTTAACAGGTGGTGAAATATACAAACTGCCCTCTCCTCATCAAGCCTTTGTTGGGGCCTGAGCTCTTCAAAAAGAATAAATTTCCAGATATGATCATTGAAATTTAAATTTTTACAGGCTCAAATAGTTTAACCATTTTAGTGAAAGTTACCCTAAATTAATATTAGTCACCTCCTACAGTATTAGTTTTCTATTCTGGGTAACTCTAAGTAATGGCCTAAAACAGTGGGTCAGGAGTCCAGTTGTGGGTTTGTTGGGTCCTCTGCTTAGGGCATCTCCAACTGCAATCAAGAGGGTGAAAATCATGGAGATCACCTTAGAATTCTGCCTTCTCAAATAGACCATACTGTACTTCATATAATATTTCTGAAAATGCACAAATAGTATTATGAATATCCATTCTTGTACTTTGCTATTACACAGATATTAGAGTTATGCTAGAGAACAGTTCAATATTAGCTTTTGATTCATGATGACAGTTCTTCTGCCTCTGCTTTATCTTCGCTTTCAGGTTCATTTCCAGAGCCTGAATTTACTAGACTGTTTATCAATAGATAAGTAAGAAATTCTTGTTCTCGGACTGGTAGAAAAGAATGTCCACTTCCTCTCAGAGTATTTCTATAAATCCTTTCTGTTGTCTTGCTCTCACATTTCAAATCCTTCCTAGCAATGCAGTCAGGGCCAGTAAAATGAAATTATACAGGGAACACAGAGGGTGACATCTGTCATATACAAGTAGAAATTACTTCAAAAAATACCACTGCATACAGAAGAATAATATTTTATATAATATTCAGTCATCAAATAAAATGACTAAGCCCATTGAAGGGTAAATAGGAAAATAAATGCTGATAAATAAAAATGGTATACAGTGATGTGGTATATCATTTTTAATGTACTTGATTCATAAATAATTTTTATAAAGTATAATACACAGTGTAGCATAGGTATGAAAACATATTTTCCCTTCAAAGGAGTGTGTCTTTGGCTCAGTATTGCTGGAGAATGGAACAAGGGTGCATTTTTTAAATGTTCATGCCTTCTGATTGAATAACGCAACCTGGGAGTTCATTTTAAGGAAATAATCAGTTATCCAACCAAAGAATTTTGTACAAGTGTTTCTTATTTATCATGAAACAAAAGATGATGAAAGTAAAATGCCTAATTATATGTAATGCTTGAATTAACTTATTGTATGTTGTGAAAGTGAAAGTGCTAGTTGCTCAGTCGTGTCCAACTCTTGCGACCCCAACGACTGTAGCCTGCCAGGCTTCTCTGTGCATGGGATTCTCCAGGCAAGAATCTGGAGTGGGTTGCCATGCCCTTCTCCAGGGGATCTTCCTGACCCAGGGATTGAACCCAGGTCTCCTGCATTGCAGGCAGATTCTTTACTGTCCGAGACACCAGGGAAGCCCGTGTGTTGTAATATTTTAAAATCATTAAAAGATGCATTTAGAGAATATTTCTTGACAAAGGAGAATGTTCATCATTTCGGTAAGTCACTGATTTTTCAGCCTGGGGCAGTGTTGCACATGCTCCCCCATGCCTGGAGGTATTCAGCAATGTCTGGAGACATTTTTGGTTGTCGTAGCTAGGAAACAGGGGTGCTGCTGGCCCTAGTAAATAGAGATCAGGGACACTGCTAAACATACTATAATATATATTACACAGGACAGCCCCCTACAACAAAGAATTATCCAACCCAGTGGTTTATAGTGCTGGTCAGTTGTGCCAGGACTGAGAAACTTTGCCCTAAGTGAAAATAGCCTAGAAACCTATATTAAATTCCAATGCAGTGGGGGGGGGGGAGTCCTATTTTCCATGCTATCTCTATGATAGATTATCTTTAAGGATAAAATTGTTTTCCCTTTATCTGTAAGTTTAAGCAAAAACCATTATTTTACATTAAAATTAGTGGTGAATGGATCATTGGCCTGGTAAATCCATGTGAAGCTTCTGGCTTTCCTTCCTCACTACTTCTCACCTGCTTTGTGGGCTCCTTTCTCCCCTCTCCCTGTTAACCTCAAATCTGGTTTAAGATCGTGTATTTTGTAGTCATGATTCTCCTATAGTTATGATACCTATTTTGTTTTTACATGTAATGAGTCAAGCTTATGTATGTAGTTTAGTATGTTTTATATCCAAATTGGCCACTGCATGTTTTTCTCTGATTTTGCTGTCTGTGAATAATAACAGTTCACATATTTTAGTGCATGATATTTGCTGTGTGCCTTACTTAGTCTTCCTATGTGGTGGGTAGGGACTTCCCTGATAGCTCAGATGGTGAAGAATCTGCCTGCAATGCAGGAAACCTGGGTTCAATCCCTGGGTCAGGAAGATCCCCTGGAGAAGGAAATGGCACCCCACTCCAGGATTCTTGTCTGGAGAACCCCATGAACAGAGGAGCCTGATGGGCTGCAGTCCATGGGGTTGCAAAGAGTTGGACATGTCTGAGTGACTAACACTATCACTTTTCGGTGTTTTTATACTCAGAAAGATGAGAAACATATAATTTGTTTGTGGGTTTGCTTGTATCTGTATATTTTATGTATGTATTATTTTGTTCTTGAAGAATCAGGTATGTGTTCGGTATACTGGTTCTGAACTAATTTTGGGGAATTTGAATCTGAAAGTATTTAGAAGCCAGTAAAGGTCAGTTTGGTAGAAGGCGATGGCACACCACTCCAGTACTCTTGCCTGGAAAGTCCCATGGATGGGGGAGCCTGGTAGGCTGCAGTCCATGGGGTCGCTGAGAGTCGGACACAACTGAACGACTTCACTTTCACTTTTCACTTTCATGCATTGGAGGAGGAAATGGTAACCCACTCCAGTGTTCTTGCCTAGAGAATCCCAGGGACGGTGGGGCCTGGTGGGCTGCTGTCTCTGGGGTCGCACAGAGTCGGACACGCCTGAAGCGACTTAGCAGCAGCAGCAGCAGCAAAGGTCAGTTTTCATTCCAATCCCAAAGAAAGGCAATGCCAAAGAATGCTCAAACTACCGCACAATTGCACTCATCTCACATGCTAGTAAAGTAATGCTCAAAATTCTCCAAGCCGGGCTTCAGCAATACATGAACCGTGAACTTCCTGATGTTCAAGCTGGTTTTAGAAAAGGCAGAGAAACCAGAGATCAAATTGCCAACATCCGCTGGATCATGGAAAAAGCAAGAGAGTTCCAGAAAAACATCTATTTCTGCTTTATTGATTATGCCAAAGCCTTTGACTGTGTGGATCACAACAAACTGTGGAAAATTCTGAAAGAGATGGGAATACCAGACCACTGATCTGCCTCTTGAGAAATCTGTATGCAGGTCAGGAAGCAACAGTTAGAACTGGACATGGAACAACAGACTGGTCCAAGTAGGAAAAGGAGTACGTCAAGGCTGTATATTGTCACCCTGCTTATTTAACTTATATACAGAGTATATCATGAGAAACGCTGGACTGGAAGAAACACAAGCTGGAATCAAGATTGCCGGGAGAAATATCAATAACCTCAGATATGCAGATGACATCACCCTTATGGCAGAAAGTGAAGAGGAACTAAAAAGCCTCTTGATGAAGGTGAAAGTGGAGAGTGAAAAAGTTGGCTTAAAGCTCAAGATTCAGAAAACGAAGATCATGGCATCTGGTCCCATCACTTCATGGGAAATAGGTGGGCAAACAGTGGAAACAGTGTCAGACTTTATTTTTCTGGGCTTCAAAATCACTGCAGATGGTGACTGCAGCCATGAAATTAAAAGATGCTTACTCCTTGAAAGGAAAGTTATGACCAACCTAGATAGCATATTGAAAAGTAGAGACATTACTTTGCCAACAAAGCTCTGTCTAGTCAAGGCTATGGTTTTTCCTGTGGTCATGTATGGATGTGAGAGTTGGACTGTGAAGAAGGCTGAGCGCCAAAGAATTGATGCTTTTGAACTGTGGTGTTGCAGAAGACTCTTGAGAGTCCCTTGGGCTGCAAGGAGATCCATCCAGTCCATTCTGAAGGAGATCAGCCCTGGGATTTCTTTGGAAGGAATGATGCTAAAGCTGAAACTCCAGTACTTTGGCCACCTCATGTGAAGAGTTGACTCATTGGAAAAGACTCTGATGCTGGGAGGGATTGGGGGCAGGAGGAGAAGGGGACGCCAGAGGATGAGATGGCTGGATGGCATCACTGACTCGATGGACATGAGTCTGAGTGAACTCTGGGAGTTTGTGATGGACAGGGAAGCCTGGCATGCTGCAATTCATGGGGTTGCAAAGAGTCGGACACGGCTGAGTGACTGGACTGAACTGAACTGAACTGAACTGAAACATGTTCTAGAGCTTCCCAGGTGGCACTAGTGGTTAAGAACCCACCTGCCAATGCAGGAGACATAAGAAAGGTGGGTTCGATCCCTGGATTGGGAAGATCCCCTGGAGGAGGGCATGGCATCCCACTCCAGTATTCTTGCCTGGAAAATCCATGGACAGAGGAGCCTGGTGGGCTACAGTCCTTAGGATTGCAAAGAGTCACAAATGACTGAAGTGACTTAGCACGCACATGCACAAGCAAGTCCTATTGTCTTTAATATCCTTAAAGTTTTTAATTAGAAAAATAGCGCTTGTTGTAAAAATCTGAAGCGTACAGTCATAGGAATAAATTACAATTCTACTGCCCTGCCCTCATCCTACCCCTTCTACCCTCTGTGATACTACTATTTATATACAACTCTGGCTCTGTGTACAAACAATCACGCAACTATGTTTCTTTTGCATTAATGGAATCATTCTGGGAAACATTTCACTTGACACTGTATCATGGTTATTTGTCTTGTCAGTACATATAAATCTGTTCCACTTTTTTGTAGCTTTATGGTTTTCCAAGATATGTATTGTTGTTTAGTCACTCAGTCGTGTCTGACTCTCTGTGACCCCGTGGACTGCAGCCCATCAGGCTCCTCTGTCCATGGGATTCTCCAGACAAGAATACTGGAGTGGGTTGCCATGCCCTCCTCCAGGGGATCTTCCCAACCCAGTGGGTTGTCATTTCCTTCTCCACCAAGATCTGTAACCAATTTAATCATTAAAATAGATTATTTTGGTGAGAAATGACTATTCTTATCGATATTGAGTTTTCTTTTCCAAGAATATGGTCAGGTCCCTCCATTACAATCTTCTTAAAAACACTTCAATGATATTTTACAATTTCGTTCATATATATTTTCCACATTTCTTACTGAGTTTATTCCTTGTTTTTTAGTATTTGTTTCTTCTTTTTCTTCATGTAGGTGCATGAGTGAGTGGATGGATGGATGTGCGAACCAGAGTTGTTTGTGCAAAAGCCCTACCTATTTTACCTAATTATATTTTCCAATTATTTATTGGTGGTATATAGGAGCACTTTGGTTTTGTAAAGGTTTCTGTCTCACCATGTTGCAGATGGTGATCACAGCCATGAAATTAAAAGATGCTTATTCCTTGGAAGGAAAGTTAGGACCAACCTAGACAGCATATTACAAAGCAGAGACATTGCTTTGTCAACAAAGGTCCATCTAGTCAAGGCTATGGTTTTTCCAGTAGTCATGTATGGATGTGAGTGTTGGACTATAAAGAAAGCTGAGCACAGAGGAATTGATCCTTTTGAACTATGGTGCTGGAGAAGACTCTTGAGAGTCCCTTGGACTGCAAGGAGATCCAACCAGTCCATCCTAAAGGAGATCAGTCTTGAGTGTTCATTGGAAGGACTGATGTTGAAGCTGAAACTCCAATACTTTGGCCACCTGATGTGAAAAACTGACTCATTGGAAAAGACCCTGATGCTGGGAAAGATTGAGGGCAGGAGGAGAAGGGGACGACAGAGGATGAGATGGTTGGATGACATCGCCGACTCAATAGACATAAGTTTGGGTAAACTCCGGGAGTTGGTGATGGACAGGGAGGCCTGGTGTGCTGTGGTTCATGGGGTCACAAAGAGTCAGACATGACTGAGTGACTGAACTGAACTGATCTCACCATGTTACTGATTTCTGTGGTTTTACTGGTTTGTCTATTGAGCCACTAAAATTTTCCATGTAGAAAATTATATTAGAATATTATACCAAAAATACTTGACAGCTTTATCTGTCATTGCCCACTCTTTATGCTTCTTATATTCTTTATTGTGTTAGATAAGACTTCCAGTCCAATGTTGATTAGTTGAGATGAAGGAGTTGCGAGTATTGCTTTATTCATGGCTTTATGGGAATGTGTCCAATATTTTACCACTGGAAATGAAATTTACTATAGTTTTGTGGTAGACATAAATTAAGGAAGTTTCCCACCATTTCTATATTATGTAGTTTTTTTTGCACAACAGATATTGACACTTCTCCAGTGCTTTGTGTTATCTATTGAAATGTTAATATGCTTTTCTGCTTTAACATAGTAGTGTACTAAAATTCATTCATTATAGGATAACCAAATCTATGGAATGACATTTGTCAGTATTTTACTTCATAAATTCGTGTATACAGTAATAAGTGGAAGAGATCTGTATGTAACACTCCTTATTTTGTGCTGCTCATTTTCAGAGCAGAGAAGGAAATGGCACCCCACTCCAGTACTCTTGCCTGGAAAATCCCATGAACAGAGGAGCCTGGTAGGCTGCAGTCTATGGAGTCACGAAGAGTTGGAAACGACTGAGTGACTTCAAATTCACTTTTCACTTTCATGCATTGGAGAAGGAAATGGCAACCCATTCCAGTGTTCTTGCCTGGAGAATCTCGGGGACGGGGGAGCCTGGTGGGCTTCCCTCTCTGGGGTCGCACAGAGTCAGACACAACTGAAGTGACTTAGCAGCAGCAGCAGCATTTTCAGAGATGGTTGGCCTAGTAAAAAGAGAAACATTCATTTTTGCCCCTATTCTGGACTACTTTAAGTAATAGAAATATATGATCATTTTGTGTTTGTTGGGTTTTCTCTGTACAACCATCTATGCCAGGAATTCCCTGGGAGTCCAGTGGTTAGCACTTTCACTGCTGGGTACCTAGGTGGGGAAAGTAAGATCATAAAAGTGTGCAGTAAAGCCAAAAAAAAAATGCCTTTATGGATTTTGATTTTCACTATATTTTCAAATTCTTTTGTTGACAGGCAATTCCCAGTATCTATATCTCATAGGATTAATTTTTAAAATTGATATTTTCATAGAAAATTATTCAGTACATCTAAAATTTCAAATTTACCAGAGTTATGTATCAGTTCAGTTCAGTCCCTCAGTCATGTCTGACTCTTTGCGACCCCATGAACTGCAGCATGCCAGGCCTCACTGTGCATCACCAGTTCCCAGAGTTTACTCAAACTCATGTTTGTTGAGTTGGTGATGCCATCCAACCATCTCATCCTCTGTCGTCTCCTTCTCCTCTCGCCTTCAATCTTGCCCAGAATCAGGGTCTTTTCAAATGTCAGCTCTTCACATCAGGTGGCCAGAGTATTGTAGTTTCAGCTTCAGCATCAGTCCTTCCAATGAATATTCAGGAATTATTTCCTTTAGGATGGACTGGTTAGATTTCCTTGCAGTCCAAGGAATTCTCGAGAGTCTTCTCCAACACCACAGTTCAAAAGCATCAATTCTTTGGCACTCAGCCTTCTTTATAGTCCAACTCTCACATTCATACACGACTACTAGAAAAACTATAGCTTTGACTAGACAGGCCTTCTTTTGGCAAAGTAATATCTCTGCTTTTTAATATGCTGTCTAGGTTGGTCATAACTTTCCTTCCAAGAAGTAAGCATCTTTTAATTTCATGGCTGCAGTCACCATCTGCATTTTCGATCACAAGAAAATAAAGTCAGCCACTGTTTCTACTGTTTCCCTATCTGTCTCGAATGAAGTGATGGGACTGGGTGCCATGATCTTATTTTTCTGAATGTTGAGCTTTAAGCCAACTTTTTCACTCTCCTCTTTCACTTTCATCAAGAGGCTCTTTAGTTGTTCTTTACTTTCTGCCATAAGGGTGGTGTCATCTGCATATCTGAGGTTATTGATATTTCTCTGGCAATCTTGATTTCAGCTTGTGCTTCTTCCAGCCCAGCATTTCTTATGATGTACTCTGCATATAAGTTAAATAAGCAGGGTGACAATATACAGCCTTGATGTACCCCTTTTCCTATTTGGAATCAGTCTGTTGTTCCATGTCCAGTTCTAACTGTTGCTTCCTGACCTGCATACAGATTTCTCAAGAGGCAGGTCTGTTATTCCCATCTCTTTCAGAATTTTCCACAGTTTATTGTTATCCACACAGTCAAAGGCTTTGTCATAGTCAATAAAGCAGAAGTAGATATTTTTCTGGAACTCACTTGCTTTTTCGATGATCCAGTGGATGTTGGCTGTTTGATCTCTGCCTTTTCTAAATCCAGCCTGAACATCTGGAAGTTCATGGTTCCCATATTGCTGAAGCATGGCTTGGAGAATTTTGAGCATTACTTTACTAGCATGTGAGATGAGTGCAATTGTGCAGTAGTTTGAACATTCTTTGGGATTGGAATGAAAACTGACCTTTTCCAGTTCTGTGGCCACTGCTGAGTTTTCCAAATTTGCTGGCATATTGAGTGCAACACTTTCACAGCATCATCTTTCAGGATTTGAAATAGCTCAACTGGAATTCCATCACCTGCACTAGCTTTGTTCGTAGTGATGCTTCCGAGGCCCACTTGACTTCACATTCCGGGATGTCTGGCTCTAGGTGAGTGATCACACCATCGTGATTATCTGGGCTGTGAAGATCTTTTTTGTACAGTTTTCCTGGGTATTCTTGCCACCTCTTCTTTTTTTTTCATTATTTTTTAAAAATTTTAATTGGAGTCCAATTGCTTTACAATATTGTGGTGGTTTTTGCCATACATTGACATGAATCAGCAATGGGTGTACATGTGTTCCCCATCCTGATCCAGCCTCCCCCCTCCCTCCCCATCCCATCCCTCAGGGTCATCCCAGTGCACCAGCCCCGAGCACCCTGTCTCATGCATTGAATCTGGACTGGTGATGTATTTCACATACGATAATATACATGTTTCAATGATATTTTCTCAAATCATCCCACCCTCACCTTCTCCCACAGAGTCCAACAGTCTGTTCTTTATCTCTCTGTTGCTATCTCACATATAGGGTCATCATTACCATCTTTCTAAATTCCATATATATGCATTAATATACCATATTGGTGTTTTTCTTTCTGACTTACTTCACTCTGTATAATAGGCTCTAGTTTCATCCACCTCATTAGAACTGTTTCAAATGTATTCTTTTTAATGGCTGAGTAATATTCCATTGTATATATGTACCACAGCTTTATTATCCATTCGTCTGCCGATGGATGTCTAGGTTGCTTCCATGTCCTGGCTATTGTAAACAGTGCTGTGATGATCATTCGGGTCCACATGTCTCTTTCAGTTCTGGTTTCCTTGGTGTGTATGCCCAGCAGTGGGATTACTGGGTCATATGGCAGTTCTATTTCCAGTTTTTTAAGGAATCTCCACACTGTTCTCCATAGTGGCCGTCCTAGTTTGCATTCCCACCAACAGTGTAAGAGTGTTCCCTTTTCTCCACACCCTCTCCAGCATTTATTGTTTGTAGACTTTTGAATAGCAGCCATTCTGACCGGCGTAAGATGGTACCTCATTGTGATTTTGATTTGCATTTCTCTGATAATGAATGATGTTGAGCATCTTTTCATGTATTTGTTAGCCATTTGTATGCCTTCTTTTATTTTATTTTATTTTATTTTTAAACTTTACATAATTGTATTAGTTTTGCCTTCTTTGGAGAAATGTCTGTTTAGTTCTTTGGCCCATTTTTTGATTGGGTCGCTTATTTTTGTGGAATTGAGCTGCAGGATTTGCTTGTAGATTTTTGAGATTAATTGTTTGTCAGTTGCTTCATTTGCTGTTATTTTGTCCCATTCTGAAGGCTGTCATTTCACCTTGCTTATATTTTCCTTCATTGTGCATAAGCTTTTAAGTTTAATTAGGTCCCATTTGTTTATTTTTACTTTTATCTCCATTATTCTGGGAGGTTGCCACCTCTTCTTAATATCTTCTGCTTCTGTTAGGTCTATGCCATTTTTATCCTTTATTGAGCCCATCTTTGAATGAAATGTTCCCTTGGTGTCTCTAATTTTCTTGAAGAAATCTCTAGTTGTTCCCATTCTATTGTTTTCCTCTATTTCTTTGCACTGATCACTGAGGAAGGCTTTCATATCTCTCCTTGCTTGGCACTCTGCATTCACATGGGTATATCTTTCCTTTTCTCCTTTGCTTTTCACTTCTCTTCATTTCACAGCTATTTGTAGGGCCTCCTCAGACAGCCATTTTGCTTTTTTGCAATTCTTTTCCTTCGGATGATCTTGTTCCCTGTCTCCTGTACAGTGTCATGAACCTTCGTCCATAGTTCATCAGGCACTCTGTCTATCAGATCTAGTCCCTTAAATCTATTTCTCACTTCCACTGTATAATCATAAGGGATTTGATTTAGGTCATACCTGAATGGTCTAGCAGTTTTCCCTTCTTTCTTCAATTTAAATATGAATTTGGCAATAAGAATTTCATGATCTGAGCCACAGTCAGCTCCTGGTCTTGTTTTTGCTGACTGTATAGAGCTTCTCCATCTTTGGCTGCAAAGAACATAATCAATCTGATTTCAGTGTTGGCCATCCAGTGATATCCATGTGTAGAGTGTTCTCTTGTGTTGTTGGAAGAGGGTGTTTGAAGATACATATCACTTGTGTTATGTATAGTGATATGTATAGTGAAAAACTAAGTGGATTTACTTTTGTTTTAATAAAGACATCGGAATTCCACCCAGACTATTACATGTATAATATTTTCTTTATTGTTGATGATGATGACTATTGATACCATAGTTCTATTTTATTATGCACAACGTGCTATTGTCTCAAATATTAGAGAGTGATCAAAGATCAGGATGAATGATTAGTTTAGCTTTCTCTCTATTTTATACCGATCTGGCAGACCATATTATTATTTGACCATCCACTTAATCCAGACATTTTTTTTGTTCTAGATGCTTTATGTATACAATCTCCTTTAGTCCTCTAAACAACCCTATAAAGTAGAAAATCACATTGATATTATGGTGATGATTAAACTTAGAATTCAGGGATTATTGCATCTGCTCAACATTCCAGGACAAGGTTGCATCAGAGTTGGGGTTCTGACCGAATTCTGTGGTAATAGGAGAAAATTTATGAGACAGTACAGTATAGAAGGAAAAATCTCTTCCTCTACCTATCTTTGGTTCTCCAGCTGGGGCCCTATAAATGAGACTGGCCAAAAACAAATTAACAAGACAAAAACAAACAGGAGTTTATTAATATGTGACTTGTGGTGTACACAAGGGAGCAGTCAGTTGTGAATAATCCAAAAGAGTGGTTAGAATTTGTGTTTAAATGCAAACAAAAAGGTGTCTGGGGCTTCTGTGTGGGAGAGGCAAGTTAAGGACGGATGACCTGGGAAGGTATGGTAAACAAAGGCTGTTTAATAAGGTTTGTTCAGCAGATTTAATTAGGAGCCTTCTCTCTGCATAGGTGTTGGTAAGAGTCCTTAGCAACTGGTAAGGGAGAGGGAGACATCTCTATGAATGGAAATTTCCTTTATAAATGGACATTTCTTTCACAAAAGGAAAATTTATGCCCTGTTTTTAGAATTTGGACTGGTTCTCAATTGCCTTTAGCTGAAAATAATCCATATGTCAAAGAGGCATATTTGAGGGTGGCATAATCTGGTACCTTTCAGTACCATGTCTCTGGCACAGATTTCAATTGTGATTGAATTTTTTTAGATATCCCGATAAATCAGTACTCCCAGAATATGCCTCCCTGTTCCCATTTCAAACCTGACGAACACATGACTAAGAAATATGTCTAATGTGTGAATTATTGGTCAGGTGTCTTTTTCTGGACCTGAATCCAAGCATGTTTTAAGTATATCATTTAAAATTCTTAAATGTGTAAATTTGGAACTGTTGATCATCAAAGTCAGATGCAGAGGAATGAAAAGTCAGAAATGGTGGGGCTAACCTATGCAGGAGTAACAAATCCATCATCTACCTTATTAGGTGATTTCTCCGCTGCTTAAAAAAAAAGTGAAAAATGGTCTTCCCTGGTGGTCCAGTGGTTAAAAATCTGCCTTGCATCCTAGAGCTCTCGCATCCTAGAGCCCCTGCTCTGCAACAAGGAGAAGCCACTGCAATGAGAACCCTGTGCACTGCAGCTCGAGAGTAGTCCTCTCTCCCTGCAGCTAGAGAAAGCTTGGGCACAGCAAAGAAGAGCCAGCACAGCCAAAAATAAATAAATAATTTTTAAGTGAAAATCAATCTTAAGAATTCCGGACAGTATATCCTGGGGGAAAATTTTTTCTAGGTCTTGATATAGTAATTAGTAAGACCCTTTAAAAATTGGAAAAAAAATGTTCATTTCAGTGAATTAGTCTGTTTTTAATAAAGATCACTAAGATTTTTCTGTCTGGTGTAACATAAATGAGCTAATTTGTGCAGGAAGTTACATGATTTGAACGCTTCAAGTTAGTAATAAGTACACAGAATTCATACTGTTTTTAAATGTCAGTGTGCGTAATTAATAATCTCCATTTACTAAATGAAGATTAGGCACTTAACATGAAAATAGAATAATTAGGCTTCTGTAGTTTGTAAAAGGCCATAACGATTCCTATTTGCAAATACTGTTGAATTTTAAATCATTCTCAATTGGCAAATTGAGTGGGTGTTGACTTAGAAGAAGCTAGTGAATATTAAGTTAAGTTGCTTGCTCAGTCGTGTCTGACTCTTTGTGACCTCGTGGACTGTAGCCCACCAGGCTCCTCCATCCACGGGATTCTCCAGGCAAGAATACTGGAGTGGGTTGCCATTTCCTTCTCCAGGGATATTAGAAGGAAATAAATCATTAAATCTTTAAACAGATTTCTGTGTGACCTCCAGGTATTCTGGTTTATCCCTTTCAAACAGAGCTATCTCTGGCCAGGCTCAGGTACTGAGCTACCATGAGAAGCGGGTAGCTGGAAATGCACAGTGACTCATGGTGGCAGAAGACAAAGAGAGTGTGTCTTCAGCCAATGCCAGTGACTGGTAACAATTTCATATTGTAATCAGGGGAATCAAGGCTTGTTCAGACGCCTATTTCAGGACCTTGGACAGTTCCATTCAAAAGGCACGGGCTGGCAGGCTAGCTGTGTAGATGGATCAGGCCCTGGCCGCCTGATCCTGATATTCCTCCTTCCTCCCTCTCCACTTCCATACCTACCCTTATGGCGGCATATTGAATGTGAGTATCTCTTCTTGCTTTGTATACATATAGCTGCAGCAGTCTACCTAATGTGGCTGCTCTTGTTTCTGCTTTTGGCTTTGTGGTTTGAGGCTACGTTTGATGATTATTTTAAACAAAATATTTCCTGAATACTATATTACAGCAGAAGATGGGGACATAGACACAATTTATGGTTTGCCCTTTTTTCTTATACCTTGAGGAATGGCTCTTTTTGTATCAAAGTCATTTTAATATTTGTGTTTAATAATCCAAATTTGTACCCTGAGGCTATGTGAGAGATTATTCATTTTTTTCAGTCTATATGAATCTCATTTATGCTATATTTCTAGCCTTAAACCCATTGTTAAAGTTTGTAAATCAGCCACAATTGTTTAAACATATAAATCTAACTAAATCTAACTGTATTCCTCCCCTGGGAGCTATATTATGCCACAGCCATTGGGTTAAACTAGGAGATATTTCATGTGTTTCAGAAACTTAAATCATTTGGTTTGGGTCCAAGATTAACCTGCTAGAATAACAATATCCTTCAGAGAATTAAGCTTCAGCAAGTCTCCAAATTTGTTTCTTTTTCCTGCTATTTATATTAACTTAAAGAAATTAAATTTCCTTCCAAAGAATAATATCCATCCCAGATCCTTCTTTTAGGATGCCTGCTCAAGTCATCTTCTGTCCCTGAAATTTACACTTAGTTTTAGGATCTTTATCCGTGTGTAGGAGCAAAATGATGAGACACAGACACCAGATTTGAAGAGGTGTTACCTAGGAAACAAATCAAATTCTAAGAGTGTCTTTTCTATAATCGTCCATGATTGGAGACAAACCCTTGAAATTTAACTTCCCAGGAATGTGTCTTTTTTGTGAGCATGATGTGCACAGAAACAATTGGAAGGATCAATTAAACAAATATATTTGATGAGATATTCAGTGTTTCTTTTCTGCTTTTTGCCCTTTAAACAACTTGAGTTCTGTTTGACCTTTAACAAATGTAACTACTTTTGGCTTGTTCACAGGGAAAGAAAAATTAATTTTGGAACATTTAGGGTTTTTTTTAAATATTTGAGATGCTTGAAGAGCAATAAAGATGTGGGATTCATATATTATAGATGACTTAAGGTCCTAAAATAATGCTTTGTTATAATTTTCAAAATTCCGGATTTTTTTTTAACAGAAGCAGCATAAAGGAAGCATTATTTGAGGGGAAACACTATTGTAAAAGTCAAACTCTAGTCCCTACAGTTTATAACTCCAGGAATCTGACAGAGAAAAACAGTATAAAACAATAATAACAGCAGCCCCAAGATTTTGAAGAAGCACTTAGCTCCATAACAAGTTTCTTGCACAGTGAACTTTCTTCACATAAGATGAGAAGATGAGCTCATTTCCTCGTCTCCTTTCCTCCACTGGTTTGTGGACATTGACCAGGTCCCAGAAATGCTCATGACCAGTCAGGGCTGCCTGTGTTCACCCTTTCACTCAAAGCCAAGCACCAAGTGAAGCATGTTTTATGTTAATAATATTTAATATTCTTAAGTTCTGCTGTAGTTTTGGCATGCATAAGTTACTGATCTGATGAGTCAAAATACTGCATCTTTTCCTATTGTTTTCATAGTGAATGACTATTTTAGGCAGTATAAGGTCCTTCCCCAAAAGATGTCCGTGTGCTAATCCTAAATGTTATTTCAGATGCCATAAGGACTCTGCAGTGTGATTAAGAATTTTGAGATGGGAGATTATCTTGAATTATCTGGATAGACCCAGTATATCCACAAGGGTCTTTACAAGAATGCATGAGGGTCAGTCAGAGAAGGAAATGTGATGACAGAGGCAGGACAAAGGGAGCGAGAGAGAGAGAAAAAGAGCAAGAGAAAAAGAGATTCATTGATTGTTTCTGATTATAATAACAAGCTCAGATTTTGTTAAAGTATTTATTCTTCAGAAAAGTATAAAGGGAGAAAGGAAGCCATCACTTGGAGAGCACAGCAGTCTTACTGATGACTGATCTGTGTCCAGACCTTCTGATCCTCAACCTCCCCCCAGTCCTTACTGTCAAAATCTAATGAACACATTATGCCATAATGGATTTTAGTTATGGAACTAGACTGCTTATTTTTCTAACTTTAACTATGAGTTCTTGACTTTTAGCAAAATTCTTTACACACAGTAAGTTCACAATCAATAATTACCAAACTCATTGATTAGTTGATTAATCGATGGACTGTCATTAAAATGTTGTACTCTATAAATCTAATGATAGTTATTGCGTATCTATTGTGTGGTGGACTCAATTTCAAGCACTCTATAAAAAAGTCCCTGCCCCTGAAATGTTTATGTTAAGAGGAGATACATAGACAACAAAGAAAGAAGCAAAACAAGTGAATATATGGTGTTTCTAGCAGTGACCAGTCCTTCAAGGAAAAAGAAATGACATGTGAGAGTGTTGGGTTGGTGCTGTTTATATAGGGAGGAAAAAAAGCCACACCAGCTGGGTGACGTTTGAGTAGAACCTGAGGAAAATGAGGAAGTGAGCACTGTCACTATCTCAGCTAGGAGTGAGAGCCCTGAGCAAGGAGGATGTTTGACATCTTCAATGAGATTCAGAGAGATGCCTGTGGATAGAGCCCAGTGAACAATTGGAGGACTGCTAGCAGTGAGATCAGAGAGGTACATTGGGTCAGTCCTGAGGGCCATGGCTAGAACTTGGACTTTCACCCTGAGTGTGATGGGAAACTTCAGGAAGCATCGTGAGCTGACAGTCTAGAAGTAGCATTCTGGCTGCCAAATGGAAATTAGGTTGTAGGTGGCAAAGGTAGAAGCAGAATAAGAATACAGGCTAGCAATAATGGTAGTTTAGAACCCAGTTGTCATGGCCAAGCTGGTGAGAAGTTGCTGTATTATGGATATATGTCTAAGAAAGTACAAGTAGGATTTTCTCATGGATTGAGTTTGAGATATGGGATGTGAATCTGGATTTCTGAGAAGAGGTCCTGTCTGAAGACACAAATTTTCCCCAAGTCAGTGGATAGATGCGGTTTCAATCCAGAAGGTTTCATGAGTTTACCTGAGGAGTAAGCGAGCAGAATAAGGATGTCTGGGCCCAGAACATCCTGATGTTTGGAGGTAGAGGAAATTAAGAGATCGAGAGTTTAAGAGATTGGCCACAAGGGAGAGGAGAACCAAGCATGGAGTCCCTAAAGTCTGTGAGGAAAGCATTTAGAACAGAGAGGGATCCCCATGTCAAATCTGTGGATAAAATGGCAAAGATGGGAGGGGAGTGTTGATTATGGGCATTGGCCTCAGGGTGGTCACTGGACTGCCACAGAATTTCTAGGAAAGCTTTATTTTTGATACTGGAAATATTACAGGATGTTTGAATGTGGATGGCAATGATAAAATAGAGGGGGGTATTGAAGACACAAGAGAGATAGGTGACAATTTCTAAAGTGATGTGCTTGAGTGATCAAAAAGCGGGATGGGGCTAGTATTACTGCTCAAAGTCTGCTGCTGCTGCTGCTGCTAAGTCGCTTCAGTCGTGTCTGACTCTGTGCGACCCCACAGACGGCAGCCCACCAGGCTCCCCCATCCCTGGGATTCTCCAGGCAAGAATAGTGGAGTGGGTTGCCATTTCCTTCTCCAATGCATGAAAATGAAAAGTGAAAGTGAAGTTGCTCAGTTGTGTCCGACTCTTAGCGACCCCATGGACTGCAGCCTACCAGGCTCCTCCGTCCATGGGATTTTCCAGGCAAGAGTACTGGAGTGGGTTGCCATTGCCTTCTCCGAGCTCAAAGTCTAGAAAGCTTATTTTCTTAGTGATTTAAAAAAATATTTTGAATGAGACTTGAAACTTCTAATCCAATTCTGAGAATGTAAAATACTATATTTAAAAAATAAAACTAGGAAATTAACATGTGACACAGTATTATTAACTAAAGTACAGATTTAGTTCAAACTTCACAAAACTTTATGCTCGTGTCCATTATTTGTTTTCGTGCCTTATTCAAGATTCCAATTGTAGTTGCATTGAGCAGCCTCAGCAGCATGCAACAAATTCTGATAACTTCTCTTTTCATCTTTATTGTGTTACAAATATTTTTAAATTTTTCTTGTTGTGGCTTCTTAGATACACCCATCATTTAAAAGTGGACATTTAATTTCCAATTATGTGGAGTTTCTTTAAGTACCTTTGATTTAATTTCTCATTTTGTTATTAATTTCTCATTTAAGTGCTTTCTCCTCTGCAATCACCCTTTGTTTTTCGGTCTTTTAACTTTATTGATGTTTTCTATGGCTAAGTTAAAGGTCTCTCTTGGTAAATGTCACCTTGCACTTGAAAATGTGTGGGTTATTTTCAAATATCTTTTGATATTGATTTCTAACATAAATCCACAGTGATAAGAGAACAGACTCTGTATGATTTCAATACCTTTAGACCATGAAATTTTTGCACCTTGTTTTATGTCCCTGTATATGTTCCAGTGTCTCCTGGTTTATAGTCCATGAGAACTCGAATAGAATTTGTATCCTGCTGTTGTGTGAAGATTGTATAAATCTTGATTATGTTGAATTGGTTTGTAGTGCTTTTCATGTCTACTATATCCTTCTACTTTTCTGTCTATTCATTCTATTAATTTTTGAGAATTTGCTATTGAAACCAACTAAAAATTGTAATTTTTCTACTTAAAAATAATTGTAATATATAGTGGAGCTATATGTAACTTTGATTTGTATTTTCCAAGTCTCTTGTAAATGTGTGATCATATTTTCGTAATTTAAAAAGTAAACAAGAAAGAAAAAAAGAGGGAGGGATGAAGCCCAAGGGTCCTGTGAAAAGCTTGGCCTTAAAAATGGTAAATGGACAGGTCAAATATTTTCTGAACAATTGATAGGGACATATATATATTAATTGAAATATAGTTGATTTACAATGTTGTGGTAGTTTCAGGTGTATAACAAAGTGATTCAATTATATATTTATATGTATATATGCATATTCTTTTTAAGAGTCTTTTCCAATATAGGTTATTACAGGATATTGAGTATGGGTCCCTGTGGTACACAGTAGGTCCTTGTTGGTGATGAGGATATATATTTAACAAAGAGTTTTTATGCCACATTTTAGTGTGGGGGGCATTTCAAAATATGTGGTTTTGATGTAAAAAAAAGGGAAAGTTAGGAATTTCTGGAAATTTTTATGGTTTAGAGGGGACAACAGGAGAATTTGTAAAAACCTGGGCATTTCACAGAAAGCCCATATATATGGACAACTATGTATTTGAGCAGTAGTTATTAATATCATGTCTGATTTGTTTAACTCCTTTTGTTAGAATGTTAAGTTGAGGCCATGGTTCAAGGCTGCAACTCAGGATAGTTCTGCTGGCTTTAAACAGATAAGTGATTGTTCTGTAGCTGTGAATTGCACCTCTAAAACGAGCCATATAAGTAAAGGTTGAGGGAGCATGAGTACACGGAGCTGATTCATTGCGGTAGCCTTCTCACTACTGCAGGGAACAAAACAGGTCCAGTGACAGTGCATCAGCACAATTAGCTCACATAAAAGATGGTCCTTTAGGCCAAAAAACAGACATATATTGTGGAACTGATATTGTCAATGTAATGAAACAGCCTTTTCAAAGATGAGATATAATTGAACTGAATCATTTAAAGTGTGAGCATTAGAGCTTCTTGGACATTTGCATTGCAAACCACTCTGTTTCTTCACAGCACTAGGCTGTATTGGTCATTAAGACCGTTCAGGGGAGTGTGTGCTCTGGATTTATTTTGGAGAGTCAATTTCTTGTCTTAGAAAATTACTTGGCAGTATTTATGAGAGACTGGTTCAATTATCTACATATTGCAGGTGACAATAATAAGATGGTTGAGTTACCTGCCCAGAGCCCGTAAACAGAGCTGATAGAATGGGTCCCTCGGTATTGATGAGACCTGGTCAAGATTTTCCTTTGGGGGCCTTAGGCAGGCTTCACTTTTCCCTTCTCCTGTCTCCCTTCTCCCCTGCCTTCTCTTCCCTTTCTCCTCCTTCCCTACTTTCTTCCTAACATGCCTCTCAACCTCCTTCCTCTTTCCCTTCCTCCCCGTTTCTCTCCCTTCCTCCACTTCCTTCTTCCTGCATCTTTCCTGCCCTCTCCACCCCTCTCTCTCTTCTTCCCTCCCTTCCCACCTCCCTTACTTCTATAAATCCCACAAAACATGGCATATACCACACAGATCAGTGGAAGTGGCTTCACTGAGGTGCACGTGGCACCAATCAACGCGTCTGGTAGTACAGCTAATATCTTTATAACACTTAACCCTTTATGAAGCATTTGGCAGAACTTTTCCTTCAAAACATTCCGCAATCCTGTGAGAAAAGTACTTAGCCTTATTAGCTTACGATTTCATTCATTTGGCCTTGGAGAGGACAAGATGCTTACCCAGGTTTGCACAGACAGCAAGTGGCAATGCTGATAATGAAATGCGGGTCACATGGCCCCAGGTCTCTTGCCCTAATACTGCATAATCTCTATTCCTCTTTGCCTGCTCGTTAGTGAAGGCAAACAGACTGAATCATGAGGTTGAGAGAGCCTGACAAAACACCCATGTTCCCCACTTTCCCTTTCTCCATAAATTTTTCCTTACAAAGTGGTGAAAACTTTGTTTGTACGCCACGTCCACCCTTACCAGCCAAAGAAAGGACCTGTCAGGTAGGCATTTGACCCAGCAGTGAGGGATAATACAAGCACTGGAGTTTCTATGAATGCTTTCTGGCCCCAGCAAACCTCAAACTCTCCAATGTTAAGACAGATGTTGTAAGTTCCCCAGCACATCTGACATCATTCTTGTTAATATTTGATCATGCTTCATAGCAATGTCCCTCTTGACTTACAGACAGGAACAGCACCTTTCTGTTTCTTTTCCTTTTTTTTTTTTTTTTTTTTTTTTTCTTGTCATTTCCTCCTCCATTAGATCTTCCCAATCTGAGGATTGTACCTAAATCTTCTGTGTCTCCTGCATTGCAGGCAGATTCTTTACCTCTGAGCCACCAGGAGATACAATTCCCTGATACCTGTTTAGAGATTTTTCCAAAGAGATCAATGTCTTAAAGGGATAATTGAATAATGTAAAATTTCAAGCCTCAGTCAGTATAAAAAGAGAGTTTTCTTAACTCCCTGAAATCATGCAAGTTGGACTGCTGTAGATCTGCCTTACCATTGCAAGATAAATGAGATTATTCCTTCCACACAGCATATTATTGATTCAGCATATGGTTCTTGTATTCTATTAATGAGATTTGAGATAATAAGAACGTGTAAATGTTCCAAAAATGTATTACATGTTTTGCTAGCTTTTCTCCAGTGATGAGAGATTGAAACTGTATTTGCTCTGCATGGGTCTTGCACCATGTTGAGTAACATAATTAAGATAATCTCTTTTATCCTATGATTCTTGCAACAATGTTCAGAGTTATTCTTCTCCCAATGCTTTAAATTGTGGTTTTCTGAAAGAGAAGTGCAGTATTTGTAAAGGGAGGAAGGAGCTAGCAGCCTGTGTAGGAAGAAGGTTGTAACCAGTGATAAAGAAGCTAAAGAGTAATAAGCTTGCAGAAGACAAAGGCAATTTAGTTGGTCACATCGTGTCAGAAACTGAATGAGTTGATCTGATGCCTGTGCAGGCTGTGATTTGAGTCCCTCCTTGAGCCTTGATCAGGGATAGTTACAACCTGGGGGAAGTCCATGGCTTTGCCTGGGCACAAGGTGAACCAGCCGATGATGCTTCACTTTGCTCTTTTATCTTTTGGGTTGGAAATTACTAATATTATTGGCCTTGCTGCAGGGCATGTGGGATCCCAACCAGGAATGGAACCTATGCTCCCTGCAATGGAAGTGCAGAGTTTTAACTGCTAGACTACCGAGGAAGGCCCCCCAAATTATTATTTTTATATGCCTGTGCTCATTGAGCATGTGAGAGGTGGCTGGAGATCAAAATATAGGGAATTCTGGAGAAGAGGAACATTGGAGCAACTGAACTGTCAATGATATGCAAATTTGGGAGGGCACAGGCTGCCGTGGAAGTACTCAGGGGCTGCTACCTGGAGGTTTCTAAAAAGAGAACAGGAATGGTGATGGTGAGATATGTGAAGAAACCAAAGACACCTTTCTGAGAACTCTAGAAGTATCTTTCTTCCTGCCTACAAGGAAAGAAGAATAACACACTTAAGGACCATAGAGTAGAGAGAAGAAAAAATGGAAATCTGGGGAAAAAATAAGAACAGATCTAAACAGATTCTCTCCTCTTGAGTTAAGGACGTTCTGGATATCACCAAGTAACCTCAAGGAATGAGAGCAACAGGACTCTCCAGCCTGAGTCATAGAACGAAGGAGAAAAACACAGTCAGCTCAGCAGCCTGAACTGAAAGGTCGAAACAAGATACAAATGCTCGTGGTAAAAACGACATGAGGACCCAGGGAAGAAGGAAACTGCTCCTTGCAGTGGCAGTCACACGTCAGGGAAGTGGAACTGGAAACTTTTAGCCTTCTCTGGATTTAATGCCTGTATCAGTGTCCTGGTGCTGGTGGTGATAAAGTGGATGCTATTGGTGATTGTAAATGAGAACTTCCAAGGGAGGATGGGCAAGACCTTACAGCTACACAGAAAATATAGTACCAGAAGTGCTGAGAATTAAATAAAGAGTAGCTGTGCCTAGAAAGATAGGACCTATATTAGTGACCCATTTCTCTTTCTTCATAAGAGAAATGTTCAACACAAGTAATGTTATCAGATATGGTTTCGAAATGGAGACTTGACACTTCTTCACCAAAACTATGCTTTCTTCCCATTCAGTCCATCTAACTTGCTGTTATTAAGAAAGCTAAGAGAGAAAGACAGAGTCCTCTCCCTTCATGAACTCAGTCTAGAAGAGGAGATAAAGAAACGCATAACGACAGTCCATTGGCACGGGTGCTGGACAGGAGCCTGCCGTCGGGCTTTACTCCTAAAATTTCTCCTGCTCCTCTCTTCTAAAGCACTCCCTACTGCACCATACACACCCGTGTGACAAGTGATTCTTTCCTCATAGATCCTACCATTGGCCAAAATAGTCAGGTTAGGAAGATTTTTTGAAAGCCCTGATGCTCTTCTTTTGTAAAATTCAATCACGTTATCAACATAAGCAATTACATCTATAAGGAAATAACAGTTTTGACTAATATAGTAAAATACAAATAATCTGCCCAGTGCTGCCCTTAAAGTCTGCCATTTAATCCTTTAATGTTTTAAAGCAGGCTTAGTGATACCTCTTGACTTTATCCTTCACTCATTTTACTTTCTTTGTTTTCAAAAGGTGAGGAAAAGGAGGTATAGTCAGTTTAAGAGATTTGTCAAAGAAAACACAGCTAGTGGTGGTCAGAGTTGAAGATCTGTATCTAATTGCTCTAAAATGCCATAGAACTACAGTGATGCCACAGGTGTCCTGGGTCTCCCTGTTGCCAGTCAACCAGCATTGTGGGGAAGTTAGCTTTCTTAGCCAGAACTAAATGATAATTGCAGAGCAGCAAGTCACTTTTCAGACTTTGTTTAAAATAGCAAATTAGCAGAAAATAGCCAATGACCACAGTGGTTGCTGAGTTAATTTGCCTGTACTGAACTTAGCTTCCCATGGGTCTTGATTGCAAAGAGCACTGGAGATTGAATCTGAAATTGCAAAATAAGACATATCCTATTTGGCTAATCCTCTCCTTTCCCTACTGTGTTGTTAGTAGTACTTTAACCCCAAACTCTGGCCTCTACTTCATAATAAATATTTCAGAAAATTATTCTATGAATTCTTTTTGAAACTGTGGTTTGTCTTTTTTAAAAAACATCACTGCAAGGAATGTTTTTCATTGCTTTCTTTTCTGTACTGTATTAAGAATAGACACTTAGGGTAGAGAATTAAGAACATTGCTCAGTTCTGTAGGAGGTTGGCTAAAGTATATCTAACACATGAATAAAGCATTTTGGTTCCTCCTCACTGGCTCCATTTCCCTGTAGAGAGTAGCACCAAGTACCATTTTCCATTGGCAAGTTAGTAGTCCTTAGATGGGGTGATACTGGGGAAAAGCACCAACTGCAGCTTAAATTCTTGACAGAGAGAGAGACAGAGACAGAGACAGAGAGAAGCCTCTGACCTGTTGCCAGGATTCCTAAGACAGCTTACTATCTCAAGACAGAAATCTCACCTAAAAGACTCTAAAAATTACCCTCAAATCAAAAGTCCGTTTGTCAAAAGGAAGGGTGGTTGGCAAAGACTCCTCTTAGCAGCTTAAGACTCCAAGTTGAAAACTACAGCTGATCAAATACAGCCCTGCTGTTCTCATTTTGATCTGGAAAGTTCAGATTTCCCCTTGGCAGCCCATCAAGATCAAGGACCCTCAAGGCACCACAATGGAAAGTCCTGTGATTTTTCTTCCTTTGTAGAGAGAAAAATTTCCCCCTCTTGGTCTACTCATTGATGACCTTTCCTTAGCACTTAGCACTTGACTCTGCCTGCTCTTGGATCTAGAAATCCCTTGCTTGAATTCCTAAGAGTGGTTCTGTATTCATTCACTTCCTGCTTACTAAATAGACCCTTTTTTCTGCATCCCTTCTCTCTCCCCTAAATCTGCACTCAGTCTTTTCCATCCACACTGCCTCCGGCCTTAGATAAGTTCCTATCACCTCATGTATGTTATCTCAATAAACATTACCATTGCTGCCCATCTCTAGCTCTCTTTTAGTCACACAGTGTATCATTTTTCTTATTTCCTCAGCTCTGCCAGCACCCTTTTCTTCTCATTCTGTTTTTTTATTCATTTTTTCTTATTATTTTATAGAATCTGTTTTATTTCATTTCCATCAGGGTTTGAGTCACTTAAAATATTCTTATGTTTACTTGAGTAAATCTTCCTCTGATTATTCGTGTCACTTGCTTTCTCCATCCAAAATTTATTCTTTCCATTACAAGCACTTTTGTTTAGATCCCACATTTGCTGTGTGTGTGTGTGCCCATGCATGTGAACATACTTTGAATTGGGACAGCTCTGTTTGCGTCCATCCCCCTTTATCCCTGTGAGTGTCACTGACAGAGGTTCTCTGAGTCACTTCTACTATCACCTGAACTCTATTTGAATCTTCCTCCTGAAACCCTAGATGAAGGACTGGGTGCCGCTGCTTATTAATCTATGTTCAGTCCCTCGAAGGGCAGGAGGTGGGCTGTGGGATTTTTGCAGCTGGAAATGGAGAATTTCATCTCCTTGAAATCGCCCTCTCCACCTAGTAAAGCTCTACCGAGGGTTCCTATGGCAAGCCACCACGTGGCTGTTTCTCACAGAAAAGCATCTCATGTTTCTTCCCACTTAGGGGTGGGTGATCTGGTCACTTTGGAGAGAAAATAAGTGAAATTGAAATCTGGAGGCTTTCCATAATTTGTTTGGTGAAACAGTATGGACTTTTCAATATGTGGCTCCTTTTGATTCACTGCTGCCAGTTGGCCTTTAGATGCCATTTCAGAGTGATCCTAATCCCAACATCACCTCAGACTCTCTCTGCGTGTGTTAGGAAGTCAGATTAATAAAGAGTAGCATACGGTGCATACTTTCTCTTCAGCACCACAGACAGTGCTCTTCCGTTGTGAGTTCATCCTGGTGCTGAGTAACACATTACCACAACTCAAGATGCTTAAAACAGAACGCATTATATTATCTCACTGTTTCTATGGCTCACGTTCAAACACAGCCTAACTAGGCCCTCTGCTCAGGGTCTCACAAGCCTGCAGTTCTGGCCTCAGCCAGAGCTGCAGTGTCATCTGAAGGTCAACTGGGGCAAGATCCTCTCCCAAGATCCCCCAGATTCTTGGCAGGTTATCTCCTTGAGATTGTAGGACTGAGGTTACTGGCTGCTCACTGGCTGTCAACTGGAGGCTATCCTCACATCCTAGAAACCTCCCATAGCTCCTAGATACATGACCCACTTCATAGACAGTTCACAACATGGAAGCTTAACTCTTTAAGGCCAGCAGGATAATGTCTTAGTCCAATCTTCTAAGAGTTTTATACAATGTAGCATCATCATGAGAATAATGTCCCATCTACTTTTCCATGTTCAAACAACTCACAGGTCCCAGTCACTTCCAAGAGGATGGGATTCTACAAGGATATGACTCATTGGAGATCATCTTAGGCTATGAAGAATGAGACACTTGCCATTTCTTCTTATCTGGGCAGCTCAGAATTTCTTCCTTTCCTTCCTGTTCCAGAAACACATTCTAAAGGTCCTTTGAATAAAGAGCACCAAGCTCCAGATGCAATACATTCCTGTAGTTGGGAAACTAATTGAAAGTATCTGATTTTACAGCCCATAGGCATCAACCTAAATTGGATTTGGTGACTTATCAAATGGAGGGATCCATTTTAGGAAATCACTTCAAATACACTGCGAATGTTTAGGGCAGGACTTCTCAACTATAACACTATTGACATTTGCGGCTAGGTAATTATTGTTGGAGACTGTTCTGTGCATTGTAAGGTGTTTGGCAGCATCCTTGGTCTTTCTAACTAGGTGCCAATGGCACCTGCCTACACCTACCCCCAGGCCCAGGTTGTATCAACTTAAAATGTCTTAAGATATTGGCAAAAGTGTCCCTTGTTGGGGGGAACATAACCAATCCCAATTGAGATCCACTAAACTTGGGTCTTTCCCCCAGGTTTCCATTAAGGAGTCAGTGGGCATCTCCTGATTGCAGTAAAATCCATGCAGTGTAATTTCATGGAAATGTAATTAGAATGAAATTGGTATGAACACAGCTGTGAGTCTGTCCAGCTGCATTACAACTAATGATGTAAGGCAGTAGGAAATTCAGAGTCCTGCTTCAGGCAGCTTAATAGGTTCTAAAGGGTTCCAGGCCTCGTTTGGACTAACTTCTCAATACCCAGGTCACTTCATCTGTAACATAAGCTGAGTTTTCACACCTCTGTAAAATATGGGTATTGTAATCCTAGAAATGGTACTTTGATGTGAAAAGTGCTGCTGTATCCATTGAATGCTTCCCCCTCAACAATGCGCCTGGCAGTTGAAATATCTGTGTTTACCATTTACAGTCTCAGGATATTTCTGTGAACTGAAGAAAGAATGAAATTTCACCACTTATATAATTAAACTGTAATGAAACCTCTTGTGAAAGATACAGTTTGCCTATTGAATCTCTGCACACTATCCATTTTACAAACATTGGTTTATGTCCCCATTTTCACACTTTAATTTAAGACTCCAATTTTCTAGCCCTTCAGATGATAATAAAATGTACACAACTGGAAATGAAAGTCTTCAGACACATGTTTGGCAATCCATTAGAAATTGTGATTTGTATAGATGACCCCATAAATCTAAATTATTGGCACTCATGAAAGATTATTTCCATTTATTTTGTTTTATTATATAATATTTTTCATTCAGGCTGAGATAGTATTAAGTCCTGCCAATTACACAGATATAACCTGATGATTTCACTTGTTTTGTAAGAATCTGTGGTCTTGAACCCACCTCTTCATGTCATTCTGCTACTGGCAGTGTTAACTGAAATATATTCCACAACCAGCTTCTTAAAATAGAGAAAGCCTCTTAATAACCATGACTACAATATAAACTGGCTAGAAACATGAATATCTCTTTACATTCCAGAGTTAAATACAGAGTAAAATCGAAGATATATTGTACCTTAATGTGCCTTTTGGATCACTAACACATTGATGCAGAAATTAAGTTTTTATATCTTAAACTGTTACTGAACTGATGACTTTGTAAAACTCTGGGAGATCAGGCACCATATCCTTTCAATCAGTAATGTGTTTTATTCTTTGGGTGCAGCTAGAATGAAGACTTCCTCCCCAATGAGGAGAGGACAGTCATATTATTTACCAACTATGCCCCTCTTTTCCCTCCCCTCCACAAGTTAGCAAATTCTATTTCTTGTTTCACTTCAGCTACCCAAGGAACAAATTCACTATTTCTAACTTTAATATCTAGAATGGCCATAGAATGTTTGCCCCAAACATTCCTGGTTTACGTCTGTTTTTCGGTGTCCTTATCTCCACAACCTCCACTTACTCTCAAAAGAATTCCGATTTGGTCAGTAACATGTATGGTCCTCCTCTTAAGCATCCCTTCTTGACAGAGACTGGAGGAAAAGTGCTCCATGTCTTTTCAGGCAGTATCACTGTAGATGTCCACCAGGGAGTGCTCTTGTTTCTGGCTTACATTCCTCAGCCAGAGAAGATTTTTTTCCTTCTGGCAGATTGTAAGAAAAAGAGAAGAGAAGCTAACTCGTGGATATCTGTGAGAAGACGTCAGTTGGGCAGAAAGCTCTCAGTAGCACTTCAAAAACTTGGAAGCCAAAAATAAAAACACAGTCTATGCTGAAAACATCAGAAAATATCAGACCCTGAAGAAGGAATAGAAGACAGTTATTGCTGAGAGAAGAATGAAATAAGAGGAAGATTATAGAATTCTAAAAATTATTTATGGTGCGATTATTTGGGAATTATAATTCAAACGGAATTTATGAGCACTTCCCTTTCAGTAGTGATTACAGCTGCTTTTCTAGGTAATTGTACAAGGTCAAGGCAGTATCAACATAGATTTCTTGAGCAACCCAGCTAAAACAATGCAGAGCTGAATTATTTCTTTATATAGGCATATATATTGCATTTTATTACCTTCTGAAAATGTGTCAGACTCAACTCGTGTGAATTATTTACCTATTTGCTTTCCTTGCCTCCCATTTAAATGGCTGCTTATTTAAAGTTACCCACAGGAGACTTTATCATGGCAAATCTTTCCTGGTTTTCTCACACTGGTTCTTTTCATGAGCTAAATCCCCTTAGACAGAGTGGACTTGCACATGATCAAAAGGTGGACCAGGGCCTGCTGCTCGGTTCCCCCACACACTGAGAGCACAGAGGATGAGAATAAGCTTTCCTTTGTTGCATTTATTTTTATCTTGCTTGTGGATACAACCTGTGTGTCGTCACTCGGTTACGGTTAATGCTGACAACAGTTTCCTTCCCTCTAGGATAATGATATCTTTCTTTTTTAAAGATTTTCCCAGAAGCAGATTTTCCCTTTCTAAGTCGGAAGACTTAGAGCGTAATACAAGCAGAGTGGTCTTAGGCAGGCAGTCTTTGTGGTTTCTCTGAGTGGTGAACTTGTCATTACTGGTGATTTCTGGTTTTCAGGGCTTCTTTCACAGCTGTGAATTTGACTGTTGTCTTAGCTACTTCTAAGTACTTAACAGAGAGGAAGAAGGCACACACGTTTAGTAACAGGCTGAGAAGGAACAGCAGAGCTGCCCCAAACCTTTCCCATGCCTGATGTCACTTGGATTGCTGCTTTTAGAATATCAGTTTCTTTTACTTAATGCTTTCAGTATAATTTTAGATTCTAATGGGGAGGGAGAAAAATACGACTGTGGACGTGTGCTTTTCATTTTTTATTACATTTGAAATCCCCTAATGTCACTAGCATTGACAGAGCCTACCTTCGAAAATTTCATCAGTATTCTTCACTGTGTATGAGACAAATTTCCTCGTTCCTGTGAAATTTATGATGCGAGGAAGGAGTCGCCATAAATATTCTTCCCTCTCAGTGTGACGTTATTCAGACAGTGGGTGAGTTATACTTGTAAAATTACCTGATGTAGCCCAATTCATGATGTTTTTTATTTGTTTCTTCCAGGAATCAAACACAAGTCATTTTCTAGAGGAGATTAATTAATTGTTAAAGCAGAGTGAGATTTTAACCACATGGAATGATAATATGAAATGCAGTTAATTCCTTATTTATTGTTTGTTGTTTCTTTGAGAAAAGCTAATTGATTTATATGTAGTTTTGTGTGTGTGCATTCTAAATCACCCTTCCTTTTGCAAAAAGCTTATATTTCACAGGAAATATGTGAAATTGTCACATAATTACTGTACTCTGAAGGAGTGATGGGGAGTTTCTGATGTTAATATTGAGTCTTATTTTTGATCATCAAAAGAGAGTTAGATATTTTGGTGGTTCACTATATAAAATAATGAACAATTTCTGACATATCAGAAAAACAAATAAGCAATGGGCTTTAAATTTTCTTGCCTCAATGTGAATGAAAGCAGAATGGTATAATGAATACTTAAATGAATCTTCTTCTGGCATAGGAAACTTGCAGAAGAGAGAAGCCACATTGGGTGGAAGCTTTGGAAAGACCAGTGGCTTTAGCATGAGATACTCTTGTGTGTAGGAATGTCCCCAGTGGCTCAGCAGTAAAGAATCCACCTGCAGTTCAGGAGATGCAGGAGCCACAGGTTCAATCCCTGGGTGGGGAAGATCCCCTGGAGGAAGGCATGGCAACCCACACCAGTATTCTTCCCTGGAGAATCCCATGGATAGTGGAGCCTGGCAAGCTACAGTCCATGGGCTCACCAAGAGTCAGACGTGACTGAGCACAGCACAGCACACTTGTGTGTGTGGAGGACTCTGGCACACAGATTCAGATAGGAGAATATGCAGATTGGCAACATAAGAGCCTTAAGACAAGCTCAAATAGTAGTGTTAGTTGCTCAGTCGTGTCCGGCTCTTTGCGATCCCATGGACTATAGCCTGCCAGGTTCCTCTGTAACATACCTTGAATTTAAGTAGAGCCAGAAGAAAGTTGGGGAAAAGTGTTGCTGTTGGGATGTCATCAGTTCAGTTCAGTTCAGTCGCTCAGTCGTGTCCGACTTTGTGAGACCCCATGAACCACAGCACGCCAGGCTTCCCTGTGCATCACCGACTCCCGTTGTCTACCCAAACCCATGTCCACTGAGTTGGTAATACCATCCAACCATCTCATCCTCTGTTGTCCCCTTCTCCTCCTGCCTTCAATCTTTCCCAGCATCAGGGTCTTTTCAAATGAGTCAGCTCTTCGCATGAGGTGGCCAAAGTATTGGAGTTTCAGCTTCAACATCAGTCCTTCAATGAACACTCAGGACTGATCTCCTTTAGAATGGACTGGTTGGATCTCCTTACAGTCCAAGGGACTCTCAAGAGTCTTCTCCAACACCACAGTTCAAAAGCATCAATTCTTCTGCGCTCAGCTTTCTTTATAGTCCAACTCTTACATCCATACATGACCACTGGAAAAACCATAGCCTTGACTAGATGGACCTTTGTTGGCAAAGTAATGTCTCTGCTTTTGAATATGTTGTCTAGGTTGGTCATAACTTATCATCAGGGGATCACAAATAATGGAAGAATAGAAAATTAAAAACAGTGGATAAAATGCTTATGGTCTCCACCCCTTTTATTTTAATACTTGGTGCAGGGGAAAAGAAATCATGAGATAGTAATTTCAATTAAATAATTAACTCTGTTAATGGTGTTTACTAATGTCCCATAATAGATATACCACCGGATGGTAAATTTTACCCAGTAAATGTAGCTTAAAAGAGCTCAATTAAACGAAACCTTCTTGTGGGTCTACCATATGGCAATTATTGCCCTAAACATGTGTATTTCAATTTATAAGAGTTGAAGCATAGTTTAAATATATGAGGAGATTCATCTTTTATAAAAACCAGTGAGCATCTTTTGCTTTTTGCTTGTTTTGGCTGCACTGCGTGGCTTGTGGGATCTTGTAGTTCCCTGACCAGAGGTCGAACTCTGGCCCTTGGCAGTAAAAACGTGGAATTCCAACCACTGGAGAACCAAGGTATTCTCCAGTGGGCATCTTTTGAATACTGAAAAAAAATTAATTGATCTGTTTTATGAATAATCACCCCTTAATTTTGTAAAAAGAATTTCTAGGTTGAGATGATTAATGTTAGCTATTATTCCTAATTTTTTACCTTTTAAAAACTATTTGCAAGCAATAAAAATTAGAGAGAAAAGAAAACACCCTTAAAAACCCATTATTGTAGAATAACTTCTGCTATAACTATTATCATTTATAGATTTTCTATTTGAGTATATTCTCATCATTTTGTGTGTGTGTGTGTGTGTGCATTCTGGGTTGGTATCCTGTGAAATTCCACTCATACACACCAAAAAGTGAACGAGGGAATGGCTCTGTAGTGAAATAAGTTACAGAAATGCCATATGCTTATCTTCTTGTAAATGAAGGCATTTGCTTAACTTTGCTTTGCTCAGCATTTCCCAAAGGTATTTGACCACAGAACTGGTTTTTTTTTTTTTTTGCTGTTTTGTTTTGTTCTATAGCAGTTGATAAGTCAGAGAATACATCTGGAAAAATTCTGAGTTTTTGAGTGAACAGATAACAGGGTTGATTAATGTCTACTTAATAACCTATTAGAGATTAATGATTAATTTCTTTTAAGGCTCTGGAGAAATAAGATAGTTTGGATGTTTGAGGAAGAACCTCTTTCAAAGATGGGACAAAGATAGGGAGGTCTGAGTGGGAAGTGACTTGAGGGGCCCTGAAAATTCAGGCAAATCCTGAGGGTGCTGTATTTGTTTTCTTTTTTCCTCCAGATTTATTGACATGTAATTGACATATAACATTGTATAAGTTAAACATGTACAATATGTTGATATGTTAATATATTGTAGAATGATTGCCAGTATAACATTAGCTCAAACCTCATCCCATCACATAATCACCATTTCTTTTTCTTTTTTGAGAAAATTTAATATCAACTCTCTTAGCAACTTGTGAGTATATAATATAGTGTTATTAGTTATAATCCCTATTCTGCGCAATAGATCCCAGAACTTGTTGATCTTATAGCGAAAAGTCTACACCCCTTGACCAATATCTCAACATTTCTCCCACCACTGCCCCTACCCCACGCCTCCCTGCCCGCCGAGCCCCTGGTAACTACCACTCTACTCTCTGTTTCTCTGACTTCAACTCTTTTAGGTTCCACATATAAGTGATATCATGCAGTATTTGTCTTTCTCTGACTTACTTCACTTAGCATAATGTTCTTTGATGTTAACTATTATAATTGTTTTGCCATTTTTTAGCAATAATTTCTTTCTTTTTAAATTTATTTTTAATTGAAGTATAATTGATTTACAATGTTGTATCAGTTTCTGGTGTATAGCAAAGTGATTTAGTTACACATATATATGCATTATTTTTCATATTTTTTCATTATGGTTTATTATAGGATATTGACTATAGACCTGTGCTATATAGTAGGACTTTGTTGATTTATCTTTTTTTTTTTTTTTGCCACGCCACATGACTTGTAGGATCTTAGTTCCCTGACGAGAGATTGAACCTGGGCCATGGCAGTGGCAGTGCCAAGTCCTAACCACTGGACCACCAGGGAATTCCCTATCCATTCTATATGTAATAGTTTGTATCTGCTAATCCCAAACTCCCAATCTATCCCTCTCTGACCCACCTGCCTCTTGGCAACCACAAGTCTGTTCTCTATGTCTTTGAATCCATTTCTGTTTCGTGTCATACTTTAGATTCCACATATAAGTGATATCATATAGTATTTGTCTTTGATTTACTTCACTTAGTATGATAATCTCTAGGCCCATCCATGGTGCTGCAAATGGCATTATTTCATTCTTTTCTATTGCCAAGTAGCATTCTGTTGTATATATATGTACTACATCTTCTTTATCCATCTATTAATGGACATTTAGGTTGTTTTCATGTTTTGGCTGTTAGCAATAAAGTATTTTAATTAAGGTATGTACATTTTAAAATGCATAATGCTATTGCACACTTAACAGACTAGGGGGAAACAAAAACATTCATGTGACTCACTTTATTGTGATATTTGCTTTATTGCAGTGGTTTGGAGCCAGAACCACAGTATCTACGTGTATGCCTATTTGTAGACTTCCTTGGTGGCTCAAGGAAGATAAAGAATATCTTTATAAAGAATCCGCCTGCAGGTGCAGGAGACATGGATTCAATCCCTGGGTCAAGAAGATCCCCTGGAGGAAGACATGTCAACCCACTCCAATATTCTTGCCTGGGAAATCCCATGGACAGAGGAGGCTGGCAGGCTATAGTCCATAGGGTCATGAAAGAGACACGACTTAGCAACTAAGCAACAAAAAATGCCTACTTGTATGTGTGTATACATATGTATCTCCACATCTTCTTTATTGATTCATCTGTTGTGGATGGACACTTAAGTTGTTTCCGTATATTGGCTATTGTGAATAATCCTTCACTGAATATGGGTGTGCCAATATCTCTTTGAGATTTCGTTTCCATTCTCTATGGATACTTGTCCAAGAAGTGGGATTGCTGAAACATATGATAGTTCTTTTTTAATTTTTTGAGAAACCTCCATACTGTTCTCCACAGTGGCTGCACCAATTTACATTCCCACCAACAGTGCATAGTATTCCCTCTTCTCCACATCGTCACCAATACTTGTTATCACTTGTCTTTTCAAAGATAGTCATTCTAGCAGATGTGAGGTCATATCTCATTGTGGTTTTGATATGCATTTATTTCCCTTACAATTTGTTATGTCAAGCACTTTTTCATGTACCTGTTGACCACTTATATGTCTTTTTTGGACAAATGTCTATTCAGGTCCTTTGCCCAGTTTTAAAACGGTCTATTTGTTTTTTGCTTGTTGAGTTGTATGAGTTGTTTTTATATTTTGGTCATTAACCTCTTATCAGGTATGTGATTTACAAATTGTTCTCCCATTCCATAGATTGCCATTTGATTTTGTTGAGAGCCTCTTTGCTGTATAGAACTTTTTAGTCCTGCTTATTTACTGATATAGTCCCACTTATTTATTTTTGCTTTTGTTGCTTGTGCTTTTGGTGCCATATCTAGGAAATTGCTGCCAAAGATAAACGTCAAGGAGCTTTTCTCCTATGCTTTTTTCCTAGGAATTTTATAGTTTCAGGTCTCTAATGCATTCCAAGTTAATTTTTGTGAGTGCTATAAGATAGCAGTCCAACTTCATTCTTCTACATATGATTACCCAGTTTCCCCAGTTTCACAGCACCATTTACTGAAGAGACACTTCTTTCCTCATCTAGTATTTTTGGCCTCCTTATCAAATATTGGTTAATCATGTATGCAAGGGTTTACTTATGGGCTCTTAATTCTGTTTCATTGGTCTATGTGTCTATTTTTATGTCAATATCACACTGGATTACTATAGCTTTGTAGTATGGTTTGAAATCAGGAAATGTGATGCCCCCAGCTTTGTTCTTCTTTCTCAAGATTGCTTTAGCTATTTGGGGGTCTTTTATGGATCCATAAACATTTTTGGATTGTTTTCTATTTCTGTGAAAAATGTTAGTGGAACTTTTATAGAGGTTGCATTGAATCTATAGATGCCTTTGGGTAGTAAAGGCATTTTAACAATATTAATTATTCTGATCCATGAGCTTGGGATGCGTTTCCATTTGTGTCTTCTTCAGTTTCTCTCATCAGAATTTTTAGTGTGCAGATCTTTTATCTCCTTGGTTAAATTTATTCCTAAGTATTTGATTGTTTTAGATGCTGTTGTGAATGGGATTGTTTTATTTCTTTTTCACGTGCTTTGTTGTTAGTGTATAGAAATGCAGCTGTTTTCTGTATGTTGGTTTCTGTATTCCACAACTTTGCTGAATTCATTGATTAGTTCTAACAGTTTTTTGGTGATATCTTTAGGGTTTTCTATACATAAGATCATACTACCTGCAAACAAAGATAATTTTATTCCTTCTCTTACTGTTTGGATGCCTTTATTTCTTTTTTTTACCTGATTATTCTGACTAGGACTTCCAGTACTGTACTGAGTAGGAGTGATGAGAGTGGGCACCCTTGCCTTGTTTCTGACCTTAGAAAGCTTTCCACATTTCACCATTCACTATGATATTAGTTGTGGGTTTGTCATATATGGCCTTTATTATGTTGATGTATCTGTCTTTTAAGGGCTTGCCCAGTGGCTCAGTGGTAAAGAATCTGCCTGCAGTGCAGGAGATATGGGAGATGCAGGTTTGATCCCCGAGTCAGGAAGATCCCCTGGAGGAGGGTATGGCAATCGATTCCAGTATTCTTGTCAGGAAAATCTCATGGACAGAGAAGCCTGGCAGGGTACAGTCCATGGGGTTGCAAAGAGTCAGGCATGACTGAAGTGACTGAGCACATGTGTCTTCTATATCCAATATGTTGAGATTTTTTATAATGAAAGATGTTGAACTTTATCAAATTCTTTTTCTGCTTCTACTAAGATATATGATTTTTATCTTTCATTCTATTAATGTGGTATATCATATTTATTGATTTGAATGTGTTGAATCATCCTTGCATCCCAGGGATAAATCCCACTTGATCATGGTATGTGATCATTTTAACATCCTGTTGGGTTCAATTTGAGAATATTTTGTTGAGAATTTTTGTATTTATATTCATCAGGGATATCTATATCTATCTATCTATCTATCTATCTATCTATGTATATATTTTGTGTGTGTGATGTCTTTATCTGACTTTGCTATCAGGGTAAGTGTTAGCCTTATTAATAAGTTTGGGAATGTTCCCTCCTCTTCAGTTTTCTGGAAGAGTTTGAAAAGGATTGGCTTTAATTCTTCTTTAAATGTTTGGTTGAATTCACCAGTGAAATCATCTGGTCTTGGACTTTTCTGTTTTGGGAGGTTTTTTAATATTACTGATCGAATTTCCTTATTCAGTGCTGATCTGTTCAAATTTTCTTTCTTCATGATTCAGTCTTGGTAGGCTATATGTTTCTAGGAATTTATCCATTTCTTCTAGATTATCCAGTTTATTGACATATAATTGGTTATTAGTAGTCTCTTGTGATCCTTTGTATTTCTGTAGTATCAGTTGTAATGTCTCCTTTTTCATTTCTGATCTTGAATCATCTCTTTTCTTCTAAGTTAGGCTACCTAAAGGTTTTTCAATTTTGTTTGTCTTTTTTTTAAAAAGTTCTTATTTTTTCTGATCTTTCTAATGTTTTTTCTGGCCTCTATTTCATTTATTTCTGTTCTGATCTTTGTTATTTTATTCCTTTTGTTATCTTTGGACCAAGTTTGTTCTTATTTTTCTAGTTCCTTGAGGTATAAAGGTAGGTTGTTTATTTGAGAATTTTTTCTTAATGTAGGCATTTATAATTATAAAATTGCATCTTAGAACTGATTTTGCAGCACCCCATAGGCTTTATTTTTCATTTTCTAACTTTTAGTTTTGTATTGGGGTATAGCTGATTAACAATGTTGCAATAGTTTCAGGTGGACAGCAAACATACTCAGCCATGCATATACGTGTATCCATTCTCCCACAAACTCTCATCCCACCCAAGCTGCTGCATGACATTGAGCAGAGTCCCATGTCCTATACAGTATGTCTTTGTTGCTTATCCATTTGAAATATAGCAGTGAGTACATGACCTTCCCAAAGTCCCTAACCATCCCTCCCTCCATCCATCCTCCCACCCCTCTACAATCATAAATGCCTTCTCTAAACTATGAGTATCTGTTTTGTAAGTTTTTTTGTATCATTTCTTTTTAGATTCTACATATAAGAGATGTCATGCAACATTTCCCTATCCCATAGGTTTTAATATGGTATACTTCCATTTTCATTTGTTTTAAGATATTTCTTGAATTTTCTTTGGATTTCTTCTTTGACCTTTGGTTGTTCAGGAGCATGTAATTTAATCTCAACATATTCATGAATTTTTCAGCTTTACTCCAGTTAGTGTGTATTTTTTTTCTATTACTGCATAACAAATTACCACAAACTTAGTGGCTTAAAGCAATACACCTGTATTATCTCACAGTTTCTGTGGATCTGGACTCTAGATGTAGATAAGCTGGGTCCTCTGCTCATTGTCTCACGAGGCTGCCATTGTATATCAGCTGGGCTGCCTTACCTTGCTGAAGTCCTCTTCCAAATTCATGTTGTTGACAGAATTGTTTCTTGGTACTGTGGAACTGAGGTTGCCAAATTTCTTACTGATGCCAGCTCACTCTCAGAGGCTGCTTGCATTCCTTGCCATGAGGCCATCTCACAACATGGTGCTTACTTTTTCAAGGCCAACAAGGGAAAGTCTCTCAGTCCAACCTGCTAAGATGGACTCCTACTGAATATCCCATCACCTTTGCCTAGTAACATAACTGAAAGGAGTGACATCTCACCGTCTTTGCCACATTCTGTTGGTTAAAAGCAAATCATAAATCCTACTTGTACCCAGGAAGGGGTTATGCACAGGTGTGAGTCTTTGAGGGTCACCTTAGGGTATATCCACCAAAAGCACCGAGGGCCTATGGATGGGAGGTCAGGGTGAGGGGGTAATGGGCTAAGAGGCTAGGGCAAAATCAGAGAGAGAAAAGAAGTTCAGAATATGGCACAACATGCTTTCCAGGCCAACTTCCCCTCTTTTATAACTGAACTCAGTTCTCTGCTGCTCTGCAGCTTGTAATTAATGTACAAGTTTATGCACTCAGCGCTCTCCTCTTAGAATTCCTTGCTCATTGTTGTTATCACCCAGGGTCAGCATCGAGATTCAGGAGGCCTCCCAGGTAGACGGATTTGTTTACCCAGGCTGGGTTATGTAATACTTTGGCCTCTTTTGTAGCTTCACCTCCTTCTGGCATCAGTATGCACTAAGCAGGGAAGAGATACAAAAGCCTTGTTCAAGGAGAAACAAAAAATACCCACATCGTTAATTTAAACATGTTTTCCTTGAATACAAAATATAGATTTTTTTGGCCTTCAAAATGACAAGGCAAAAAACTGCCGCTTGTAAAATTTTTCTCTTTCTTTCCCCCAAAGCACGTTAACAGTCCTATAGCACAATGTACCATGTAATTACTCACCAAGTACTAGGTTATGATTCTTCTGTTCAGCTACAGAAATTAGCATGTACATATAGTCTGAGAGAAACAATTGGCTGCAAAGAAAATTAAGAAATGTATCGTCTCCTATTGGATTCCTATCAAGTTTTCATGGAGAAGTGTGTGGATGTCCAACTCCTGGGGCCTTTGCTGCAGGCATCCATCTTTTTTTTTGTACTCCAGGGATGGTCAGCTGCCCTAGAAGAGTGTAAACTCTGGACCTTCCCCATGGAGTCTGCTAATTCCTAGCCAACAGCGGGGACAGGAGTACAGCTGGAGTCAGGGGTTCTGGGTCCAAGCTCTCACCTTAACTGTGAATCGGCTGCATGGTATCAGACCAACAACTTGACTCTTAAGCATCAATTTTCTTGCTTGTGAAGCTTTTTCCAATTCTCAAGTGCTGAGCTCTGTGTAAAGAATGACATGTTCTAGTGTGTTTAGCAAAAGACTGGAGGTGGTGAACTGATCTGGAGAATGAAAGGGTTTGTGACAGTGCAAGCAGAAAAACGGTTCTTATGGGTTATGAGTTGCTCTCTCCAGGGAATGGTGACTTTTGTTATCTAAATACCATGTACAAAACAAAAAGCAGTGTCTGGAAATAAAGGAGAATATTGATAATTTACTCCTTTTTAAATCAACCAAAATAATTTTAACTGGATATGGAAAAACACTCTGTATTGAAGAGGGAATATATTTTAATCACATAGCTCAATGAATTTTCACAAATTGAACACATTCACCAACACTCAGAGTAAAAAATAGAATATTAGCGGTCTTTTCTGAGAAGACCCACTCATACTCCCTTCTCCAAGGATAACTGTTTTCTTAACTTCTAACAGCATAGGTTTGTTTCACTAGGATCTGTGCTGTATTATACTGGATTAGATGCTAGGTACCTTCTCCGACTGGCTTCCTTCACTCAACATTGTGAAATTCATCCGTATTGATGAGATATTATATGTTGTTCCTTTTCTTTGTTGAGTCATATTCTATTAGAAGAATATAGGTGTTTCTTTATTCATTCTACTATGTATCAACATTTAGGTGGTTTCCAGCTTTTGTCTATTATGAATGGTGTTACTATGAGTATTCTAATATTTACCTTTGAATTAATCTGTGTATGCATTTCTGTGGAAAATAAACTGAAGAGTGGAATTGCTGAGTCATGGGATGTACTTTTGTTGAGATTTTATAGATACTGCTAAACAGTTTTACAAAATAGTTATATCAATATGTGGTCCCATTCAGCATGTGTGAGAATTCAGTTGCTCTACTCCTTGCTCTCCATCTTTTTTGTTTTGGACATTCCAGTGGGTAAGTCATGATAGCAACATAAGGTTTTAATGTGCATTTCCCTGATAACTCATGCAGTTGAGTATTTACTCATATGTTTGTTGACCATTTAGATAAACTCCTGTGAGCTATTTGTTTAAATTTTTCATCCGTTTAACCATGATGTTGTTTGCTTCTTCAATGATTCATAGAATTATATCTATATCTATTTACATTAATCCTTATTTCTTTTTTTTTTTGCATTGAACAATTATTCTAATTGCAGCATAATGTAGCGGCTAAACATACAATTTCTGGAAAGAGACTGTATGAGTTTAAATCCTGCCTCCACCACTTATTAGAAATGTGAACTTGGACAAGTTGCTTAATCTTTGTAATCCTCAATTTCCTTACCTTTAAGTTAGTTTCACAGTACTTTCTATCTCATGTGCTTAGTTGCTCAGTCATGTCCAACTCTTTGCCACCCCATGGACAATAGCCTGCCAGGCTCCTCTGTCCATGGGATTTTGCAGGTAAGAATACTGGAGTGGGTGGCCATTTCCTTCTCCAGGGTACTGCCTCATAGGGTTGTGTGGATACATAATTTAATTATGTGAGTTCTTTATTGAATATATGTACTGTAAACAATGTAATTTTTAATTAATTAGTTTAGTGCCTACTACAGGCTCCTCCTCTAAGCATAGTGCAAAAGGAGATACACATGAGAAACACAAGGTAAGGTCATTGCCACAAGTCATTTAACATTTGATTGGGAAACAAGGCAGCCACATGAACAGGCATTGAGTAACAGATGCAGTGGGTATGGGATGAAAAGCCTTGTTGAGACATGAAGTCCTCTGAACCCTTCTGGAATTTGAAGTAGTTTGGAGAACATGCCAAGGGTCATGAGAAGAAAGGAAGTACCTATGCTGATTACTTTGCCAACAAAAAGGTCTGTTTAGTCAAAGCTGTGATTTTTCCAGTAGTCATATATGGGCTGATTACTTTGCCAACAAAAAGGTCTGTTTAGTCAAAGCTATGATTTTTCCAGTAGTCATGTATGGATGTGAAAGTTGGACTATAAAAAGCTGAGCACTGAAGAATTGATGCTTTTGAACTGTGGTGTTGGAGAAGACTCTTGAGAGTCCCTTGCACTGCATGGGGATCCAACCAGTCCATCCGAAAGGAAATCAGTCCTGAATATTCATTGGAAGGACTGATGCAGGCACCTGATGTGAAGATCCATTTCACTGGAAAAGACCCTAATGCTGGGAAGATTGAGGGCAGGAGGAGAAGCAGGCAACAAAGGATGAGATGGTTGGATGGCATCACCGACTTAATGGACATGAGTTTGAGTAAGCTCTGGGAGTTGGTGGTAGACAGGGAAATCTGGCATGCTGCAGTCCATGGTATTGCAAAGAGTCGGACACGATTGAGTGACTGAACTGAACTGAACTGATGCTGATACCTGGAGAATAAGCAGGAATTGGAGAATCTCAAACAACCCTAGCACATGCTAGCAGGCAGGCTAGAATTTCATTTACTCCTGTAAAACGAGGCTCCAAGTCTAGTCACAGTGAGGGATTTGTGATGGGGCTGTATACACATCCAGGCCCACTTGAATGTGTGTTATTACTTGAAAGCCTTCCTTTTTAGAAGTTTAAAAATAAGACAAGGAAGAAGACAATGAACAAAAGAAAGCATAGCCTTCCTTCATCTGAAGTGACGAGAAAGTACTCAATGGGTTTTACTACAGATCTGTATTTCTCTTGCTCAGTTTTCCATCAGACACTTTCTTTTTTTTTTCTTTTATTTTTTAACTTTACAATATTGTATTGGTTTTGCCATATATTAAAATGAATCTGCCACAGGTATACATGTGTTCCCCATCCTGAACCCTCCTCCCTCCTCCTTCCCCATACCATCCCTCTGGGTCGTCCCAGTGCACCAGCCCCAAGCATCCAGTATCGTGCATGGAACCTGGACTGGTGACTCGTTTCATATATGATATTATACATGTTTCAGTGCCATTCTCCCAAATCATCCCATCCTCTCCCTCTCCCACCGAGTTCAAAAGACTGTTCTATACATCAGTGTCTCTTTTGCTGTCTTGTATATGGGGTAGATGGTAACATCAGACACTTTAAACTCACATTTTGCAAAGGCCTTTGATTCTCTCCTTTCTTTGAAATTAGCTCATTAAGTATTAGTGAGAGATTATTTAAGGAAGGAGACTAATAAGTTTATTGAAATATGAGAGATTTTATTCTTTTCTGAGCAGACTTTACTGATATATAAATCAGTCCCTTAAAAGGTAAGATCACCATGTTTTCTTTGTTTCTCCTTGAAGAGTATTATAATGGCAAACACGTATTGAGTGCCTACAACATTCACAGAACTGTTCAGAGCACATCCCATGTCTTTATTCATTTAATCCCCACAACAACCCTGGGAGTTTGGCACCATTATCATCAGCCCTACTGACAGATTAGGAAGGTGACGCACCAGGAGGTTCAAGGACCTTGCTGCAAAATGTACTGGTGATAAGCTGAACTAGAATTTAAAAACAAGCAGCCTGACTCCAGAGTCTATCTGTGCTATAAACCAAGGATCTCACAGCTTTGTCTTCAAAAGGCCAGATACTACATATTTTAGGCTTGGCGGGCCATACACTCTCTGCCACAACTACTCAACTCAGCCTTTGTAGCGTGAAAGCAGGTGCAGATAACATGGAAATGATGAACATGTCTGTGTTTTGACAAAATATAACTTAAAAAAGCAAGGGATGGATTTGACCAGCGAACCATGATTTGCCTGGGCTTCCCAGGTGGCGCTAGTGGTAAAGAACCCACCTGCTAATGCAGGAGACATAAGAGATGTGAGTTCGATCCTTGGATCAGGAAGATCCCCTGGAGGAGGTCATGGCAACCCCTCCAGCATCCTTGCCTGGGGAATCCCATGGACAGAGGAGCCTGGTGGGCTATAGTCCATAGCATCACACAAAGTTGGACACAACTGAAGTGACTTAGCACACACATACACACCATGATTTGCCAAACTTCCACTGTAAACTACACAGCACAAAGATAAATAAGGATATGTATACAAACGTTTTGGAGAAGGCAATGGCACCCCACTCCAGTACTCTTGCCTGGAAAATCCCATGGATGGAGGAGCCTGGTGGGTTGCAGTCCATGGGGTCGCTAAGAGTCGGGCACGACTGAGCGACTTCACTTTCACTTTTCACTTTCATGCATTGGAGAGGGAAATGGCAACCCACTCCAGTGTTCTTGGCTGGAGAATTCCAGGGATGGGGGAGCCTAGTGGGCTGCCGTCTATGGGGTCGCACAGAGTCGGACACGACTGAAGCGACTTAGCAGCAGCAGCAGCATACAAACGTTTTAAGTCAGATCTGCTTTTTACTGCTTTCTATTTCCTGTTTCCTGGTCAGACATCAGTGGTTCTCTACTTGGAGTGATTGTTCCTTCCTGAGGATATTTGGCAATGGTTCCAAATAGAAAAAGGAGTACATCAAAGCTGTATATTGTCACCCTGCTTATTTAACTTATATGCAGAGTACATAATGAGAAACGCTGGGCTGGAAGAAGCACAAGCTGGAATCAAGATTGCCGGGAGAAATATCAATAACCTCAGATATGCAGATGACCCCACCCTTATGGCAGAAAGTGAAGAGGAACTAAAAAGCCTCTTGATGCAAGTGAAAGAGGAGAGTGAAAAAGTTGGCTTAAAGCTCCACATTCAGAAAAATAAGATCATGGCATCTGGTCCCATCACTTCATGGCAAATAGATGGGGAAACAGTGGAAACAGTGTCAGACTTTATTTTGGGGGGCTCCAAAATCACTGCAGATGGTGACTGTAGCCATGAAATTAAAAGATGCTTACTCCTTGGAAGGAAAGTTATGACCAACCTAGATAGTATATTAAAAAGCAGAGACATTACTTTGCCAACAAAGGTCTGTCTAGTCAAGGCTATGGTCTTTCAAGTGGTCATGTATGGATGTGAGAGTTGGACTATAAAGAAAGCTGAGCACCGAAGAATTGATGCTTTTGAACTGTGGTGTTGGAGATGACTGTTGAGAGTCCCTTGGACTGCAAGGAGATCCAACCAGTCCATCCTAAAGGAGATGAATCCTGGGTGTTCATTGGAAGGACTGATGCTAAAGCTGAAACTAGAATACTTTGGCCACCTCATGTGAAGAGTTGACTCATTGGAAAAGACCCTGATTCTGGGAGGGATTGGGGGCAGGAGGAGAAGGGGATGACAGAGGATGAGATGGCCGGATGGCATCACTGACTTGATGGACATGAGTTTGGGTAAGCTCCGGGAGTTGGTGATGGACAGGAAGGCCTGGCATGCTGTGATTCATGAGGTCGCGAAGAGTCGGACACGACTGAGTGACTGAACTGAACAGACATTTTTGTTTATCACAGCTGGGGGATTTCTGTTTGTCTCATCTGTATAGGCCATGGATAATGTTCAAAATGTATAGGGTAACCACCTATGGTAAAGAATTATGTGGTCCTGAATGTCAACTGTGCTGAGCTTGAGAAACTCTCAACTAGTTGAATTAAATTCATCTTTCAGCCTACAGAGTGTCCCTTCCTCTCTGTTTCTCTCAGCATGATAGTACCCTTCTCTCTTACTGCCCCCTAGGTATTGATAGATCAACCCTTGCAAATAACAGCGATGATGATGGTGGTGGTGTTGGCAGTGGCGGTGACAGCTGACATCTATTGAGCACCCATTGTGGATTGGATAATTATACATAGAATATGCTGCTCTTAAAATATCCTGTTTAATTCTAAAATAAATTCATAAGTAGGGATTATAATTTTGTTTCTTCACTAAGAAATACAAATGCTTATATGCAAAGCTTGGCTCTTTCCGTTCTGCCTCATTGCCTCATTCTTATAATGAATTACATCTTTGGACATAGGATTTCAAGATTTCAACAGGCCCCATGAGCACCAGCTGTGCCTAGAAAACGGTGCTAGATTTTTTGTCTTCAGGTTTTATTTGTAAGATCTCTTTTCTAACCATCATTAACTCAAAAATAGCTTTTGTGAAAGTCTGGGATTGAAAAATTGATGTTTGCCTCCTTTTTCCACATCAGGAAATAAGGTCAATGGTCAACCCCATGCCTTCTCTGTTGATAATAGCTTTTTGCCTTCCATTAGTACATGCAGGCATTTTCCCTTTCCATTGCTTTATCTCCTGCTTAATTTGCCTTGGGATCGAGCTCCCACTGACCAGAAAGGGAGTAACCTGTGGACACAGGTTGAAAGAGAAAGACAGCTGAAGAGCATAGCAAATATGAACTCAGGAGGAGGCCATAAACATGAGATTAGAGCAACAGCCCAAAGGCCAAACAGGAAAGGCAATGCAGCTTGAGGCTCATGAGCCTCACTCCCATCTCATTGTGCTGCCTTAGTTGTGTCCATTCATCCAGCAGACATTCATTGAGTCCCATGCTGCATGCCTGGTAGGCTTCTAGGTGCTGGGACACAGCAGTGATCAAGACAGACAAAAGCACAGATTCAAAGAGCCGATGAAGTAAAAGTAACTTGTATAGTATAAGAAAGGCAACAAGAATTATGGAGAAAAATAAATCAGCAAAAAGGATGGGAGTGCTGGAAGGGAGACTATAGGTTGCCAGTGAGGTGGTCAGAATAAGTCTTCTTGTGAAGCTGACTTTTGGCAAATCTGGAGGAGGTGAGAGAGCAAGCCATTGGGATATCTAGGGGGAAAGTTCCAGAGGAGGGAACCACATGGGTTTAGACCCTGAGGATGAATAGTACATGGTAAATTGGAGGAGCAGTAAGGAGGCTGGAATGGAGTGAGCCAGGGAGAGAGGTCAGAGAGGTGAGTGAGGAAAAGACCAGCCAGTATACTATCTATAGGTCATGGAAAGAGTGGTGGCTCTTTTTTTCTTTTCCATTATAGTTCATTACAGGATACTGAATATAGTTCTCTGTGTTATACAGTAGGACCTTGTTGTTTATTCATTGTATGTATTCTAGTTTGCATTGGCTGACTTAAAACTCATTATTCAAAAAACTAAGATCATGGCATCTGGTCCCATTACTTCATGGCAAATAGATGGGGAAACAATGGAAACAGTGACAGACTTTATTTTCTTGGGCTCCAAAATCATGACAGATGGTCACTGTAGCCATGAAATTAAAAAACGCTTGCTCCTTGGAAGAAAAGCTATGACAAACCTAGACAGCATATTAAAAAGCACAGACGTCACTTTGCCAACAAAGGTCTGTCTAGTCAAAGCTGTGATTTTTCCAGTAGTCATGTATGGATGTGAGAGTTGGACCATAAAGAAAGCTGAGTGCCAAAGAATATATGCTTTTGAACTGTGATGTTGGAGAAGACTCTGGAGAGTCCCTTGGACAGCAAGGAGATCCAACCAGTAAACCCTCGATATTCATTGGAAGGACTGATGCTAAAGCTGAGCTCTAGCATCAGTGGCCAAGAACTGACTCATTGGAAAAGACCCTGATGCTGAGAAAGATTGAAGGCAGGAGGAGAAGGAGACGACAGAGGATGAGATCATTGGATAGCATCACTGACTCAATGGACATGAGTTTGAGCAAGCTCCAGGAGTTGGTGATGGACAGGGAAGCCTGGCGTGCTGCAGTCCACAGGGTCACAAAGAGTTGGACACGACTGAGTGACTGAAATAAACTGACTCCCAAACTCCTTATTTATCCCTCCCCTTCCTTCCCCCTTTGGTAACCATAAGTTTGTTTTCTTTGTCTATGAGTCTGTTTCTGTTTAATGAATTTATATCATTTTCTTTGGATTCCACATGTAAGTGATAGCATATGATATTTGTCTTTGACTTACTTGACTTAGTGTGATCACGTCTAGGTCCATCCATGTTGTTGCAAATGGCATGATCTCATTCTTTTTTTATGCCAGAGTAGTATTCCATTGTGTATATGTATCACATCTTCCTTATCCATTCATCTGTTGATGAATGGTATCTGGTCCCATTGTGGCTTTTACTCTGGGCAAGATGGGGAATCATTTGGAGGGTTATGAGCACAGGAATGATAAGAGCTGAATTCTTTGAAAAATAGATCCTTCTGGATGCTGAGTTAGGAATGTCCATTTCATGGGAAGAGAAGGATCTAGTTATATCAATGTCTTTCTCCTTTGAGACTCTGTCTCCTTTTACCCCCAAACCAAAAAAACAATCACCTCTTTGAGACTCGATTTGGGACTTAGAACAGTGGTCTTTATTTATCCACATCTCAAGACCAGGAGAGACATTAACAACCCTCTCAACCTGTTCTCCCATTTTCCTGGTAAACAAACCAAAGCCATTTTATTGTTATTGAATGTTTACTGGGAGCCCACAATCTGCTCAGCTTTGCAGTAGTTGCAGACAAAAGCTTGACAAAAAAAGTCTACCAGATGAGCAAATCGACAATTCTGAAAGGGCATATGTAGTATAATAGAGATGTGCTTGGTACTCTTTTGGTACAGAGGAGAGACACCCAACTCATGCTGGGTATCAGAGAAGGCCTCCTAGATGAGGGAACCAGAAATCAGTGTCCTATTTAAATTCTGTACTGTGACCTTAGCCTAGCCAGCTCCCCTGCCTCATCTGTTGAGTCCTCTCCTCTCTATAACATGGTACTTTCTAGGAGGCAGAAAACTACCTTCATGTGACAAGAAATCATAAACACAGAGAGTTTATGCTCCAGTTTCTTAGAGAAAAGGCAGCTCAGAAGCTGAAATTGGTCCTGTCATTCCTGTATAGGTATAATCCTCATTTTGTATATGAACAAGTGGAGTTTCAGAGAGATTAACTTTCTGCAGGTTATAGAGCTAAGTAGGAGAATTGGTGATAAAAATATAGATATCACAGATGTTTTGGTTTTTCTTTTTCCTTCTATTTAAATAACCCTGTAAAACTTCTTTCAGGACAGTTTTTGAAACATCTACAAAAGTAGGTCATGATTTAAGCAGGTGAATAAACCTCAAAGGCCAGAGTGTGAATTCATTTATTTCTTTATTTTGTAACTGTATTTTCAGTGTTCGCTCTTGGTTGTTCTCTAAACAGTTTTATATTTGTATTCACTTGTTGCTGTCTTCCTTGTTCTCCATACTTGATCATTCCTTGTTTCTCCTCTTTAATCTTGTGTGTCCTTCCTTCCACTTTGAAGGTCCCCTCTTTTTTTTCTTAATTGAGAGCATTTTGTAAGGGAGGGTAACGAGTATCCCCTGCATCTGTGAAGCCATAGAGCAGGTGGTTGAAAGGAGGAGCAGCTGAGTATTAGCATGCAACTCTTCTGCAGCTAATTGTCACCGTGCTGTTGATTCCAAAGCATTCTTCATATTCATGAAACACTGTCCCTAAAGACATGCTGCCGACTTTATAATTTGTTTTAGGACGACATGCTACCGACTTCATAACTTATTTTAGGACATGTCTCCCAGCCCTGAAGAGTATCTTAAAGATAGAAAGCCAAGTTCATGGTCATTTATGAAGGGTTGTGAGCAGGGAGGACATTCAGCATCACAGTGTGTGCCTTTTTGTTCATTGGCATCTGGACGTAGAATTCCATGTACTGTGATTGGCATCTGCGAGCGTTTTCATGTATGGTCATCCAGCATCTGGGGTGTTTCTGTAGATAATCAGCCTGCATCTGGGTATGTGTTTCTATAGATGGTCATCTGAGGGTGTGCCTCCACAGAGAGGGAGCGCTGTCAAGCTTTTTAGCACACTGTCATTATGGGAAAGCATTTCCTCCTCTACTGAATTTTCCTTTCCTCTTCTGTCTGTCGGTCCTAGTTTCTCCTCTCTGAAACTACCTGGAATTAAGTTTCGTCTCTCCTCTACATGGTTGCTCTTCAGAGTAGTTGATAAGTTTTATCTCACCCTTCAAAGCCTTCATTTTTTTCCATGATAGAAATTGCACAGCCCTTCAGATGTTTCTACTAAGACAAGATTCTGACCTTTTATTATCTGGGGGTTGCTTATATTGATCAATTCTAGTGCATCAAGGTTTTCTTTTCCAAGTGTAACTTTTTTTCTGATTTCAAAGGTAACAAATATTAATTATAAAAACCTTGGACAATATATATCTCCAAAAGAAAGAAAGGAAAGGAAGAACAGAAGGAAGGGAGAAAGGGAAAAAGTCACCCTATTATTCCACTGCCCAAATAAATACTTCAGAAACTGCCTGCATGCTAAGTTGCTTCAGTCGTGTCTGACTCTTTGCAACCCCATGGACTGTAGCCCACCAGGCTCCTCTGTCCATGGGACTCCCTAGGCAAGAATACTGGAGTGGGTTGCCATTTCTTTCTCCAGGGGAATCTTCCAGACCCAGGGATCGAACTTGGATCTCTTATATCTCTTGCATTGGCAGGTGGGTTCTTTACCACTGGTACCACCTGGGAAGCCCCTTCAGAAACTGTAGTCCGTAATTTTCCAGTCTGTGTGCGAGGGAATACTGTGGGTTTACCATAGTGTTCATGAATATTGTTCTTAATGACTGCATTTCACTTTGTTGTATGGTCACGTGGAAACTGATCTGTGAACTTTTTGAAGTCTGACTGACAGAGGCCATCCCCATGTCAAGCTGAACTGACTGTGACAGAGTCGCTGTCTCCTGCATTGCAGGCAGATTCTTTACCAACTGAACCACCAGGGAAGTCATAAGGACTAAATGAGTTAATCTGTGAGGCACTCAGAAGAGTGCCTGGTGCATAGTAAACACTCAATAAAGGTTTATGTTTATTTATTTATTTCTACAAATAAGGCAACTTATGAGTTTAATGACTTGTCCAAACCATCATAGGTTGGGAGGGGCCCACTTGTAGAAGATATTCCAGAATGGGCAAGCCATGCTTGAGAATTTCCTTCACACTGACTCACTCTGGGCTCAGTAAACTGTCTCTAAAGGGCTAAATGGTGAATATGTTAGGCTTTTTGGTCATTGAGGTCTCTGTTGCTCCTGCCCACCTCTGCCATTGTGATGCCAAAGCAGACATGGAGAGTACACGAACAAAGGGGTGTGGCTGGGTTATAGCAAAACTTCATTTACAAAAACAGGGGACCATCAGATTAGAGTTTGCAGGCCCCTGCCTATTCCCTACCTTAGATAAAATAAGAAGATACTACTTAAATATCTTCAGGTTCTTAATGCATATGTAAATATAAATATGTTAGAAAATCTATAAATTATCTACAAATCAAAAGACATGTTGAAAATTAAAAATCGTGTGTAGTCTACCACCCAACAATAACTAGAGTTTACGTTTTGGTGAATATTCAATAAATGTTTATTCATCCAATAAAAAGATATTCTTAATCTCTCCTGTTTGGAAGTCTCCAAGAGGTTGGTTTATTTGTGATTTCCTTCTTAACACTAAAGCTTAAATATGGTCATTAGTGGGTGGGACTGCTATCTGCATCTAGTACCTGTGGCACTAAAGGCCAGGGAAGTGGTGTTGATATAACATATTATAGGTTTCCTCTTTTCCCGAGTTGTCTTCTCTCTTCACTGAAGAGCAAACTCCCTTATGTGATTGTCACACTAGGTGCTCCCAAACTCTTCAGTATCTGTGGGGCCTGGACTTGTTTCATTTTGTGAAACATCGACTAAAACCTTTTAAACCCTATCCCTTAAGTTTTATATATAAATAGTTATATTTATTAATGATTATAAAAGTTAATATGGAGTTATACACATGCACTTAACCTTTGTGACTGTCAGGTGTATCTCTGAGAAATATTAACTATTGAGCACTTTCTATATACTGGACACCATGCTAAGCACTTTACATGGGTCATTAAGTTGAGTCCTTCCCAAACCTTATGATACAGACAAACTGCTCTCATTTCACAGACAAGTAAATTAAGGCTTCTATAGGTTGAATTGCTTGTTGAAGACAACAGAGACCTGGGATTTGAACTCAAGTCTGTAGACTCCTTTTTAAGTCTGTGTACGTAATGTATCTTCGTCTGGTGCTAATTATCCCTGTTTATTTTTATTTCAGACAGTGGCCTTGTTTATCATAGGGTAACTTAAAATCCCATCGCAAATTACCTTTATCACTTGACAGGCAGAGACACTGAAGACAGTGTCAGGTATTTGCATCAGCTGTTATGTGCTAGTGAAGCCCCCCCCCCCCACCCCACTCGTGATTCCTTCCTTCGTGCTCACCATTAGGTTTTGCACAGGAGAAAAGCTGGCTCTCTCTTCTGGAAGATGCTGAGTTTTTGTCTCTGCTTTTGTTGATTGAAACATCGCAGTCCTGCTTTGTTGGGTACTTGCTCCTCCCGTTATGGTGTTGGCACAGACCATACCTACAGCATCGTGTTACTCTCCTGTGCTAAAAATAACCGAGACCCTGGCTGAGACTTCATATATAATTCATGGTTTTGATTTATTAATCTCTCCATTAAGTCAGAAAATGACATTTTTGCTGGCCGCATTCCAGTCTGCATTATCTTAGACATCGAGATTTTGCATTAACTTAAATATCCTTCGTATGTGTTTATGTTGTATATTTATTTGTGGTTTTAGTATCATTGAAATCATCTCTGTGTATAGCTTCCTTAAACTTTCACTTAACCCCTGACTTCAGGCTCTTTAAAACAAAAGTAATGTCTGAAGGAAGTAGATAGCAAATGCTTGCTGATGATAATAAAGATACGGAACCAGAAAGAAAAACAAGAGTTTTGCCTCTTTTATATAAACTTAAAGTTAAAATCTAGGGCTTCATTGCTGGCTCAGATGGTAAAGAATATGCCTGCAATGTGGGAGACCTGGGTTTGATCCCAGGGTTGGGAAGATCCCCAGGAGATGGGAATGGCAACCCACTCCAATATTCTTACCTGGAGAATTCCATGGACAGAGGCTACAGTCCATGGGGTCGCAAAGAGGCGGATACTTCTGAGCTACTAACATTTTCACTTTCAAAATTAAAATTGTATTCAGCAAGTGATGAACAGCAGCACTTTGAAACCAGTTCATTCATTCAGTATGTATTTAGTGAGCTCCCCCTGACCTCTAGATCAACTCTGATGCTACCTGGTAAGTCTTTAAAGTAAATCAGTACCATATTCACACCAGAGTTGGTTCCTTTCACCTGAGATTTAAAGATATCTTGGAAAGTGTGAACATATTTTTGATGTTTTCTAAGACAATTTTCTGAGAGCTACACCCCAAAGGGTCACTTCACCTTCTTGGATTCCACACCCACCACTTGGCCTTGACCACAACCAGGCTCATCAGAGCAGAAAGGGAGGACATGATTATAACAGGTCAGTAAAAAAGGAGGAAGCCAAATAATCAGAGTCCTGATGATCTGCCATCTGATTCTACCAACCATCAACTCTTTGGAATTCTTACACCCTGGCATCTCAAGCCCCCTTTGAACAGTGACCATGTCTTTAAAGGGGCAACCTCAGCTCAGGTTAAAAACAATGCCACTTAGACATTGCATTTTGCAATTGTTTTACTTGTTATTAACGTAATAATTGTCCTCCTTAATGCTGAGCTGCCAACTTCACTTAATAATATAGAATTTTTTACAAGTGGGATGGGAGAAGACAATTTAGTTTTATTTCCATTTTAGGGCTGAAGAAACAGAGTTAAGGGGTTGCGCAAGGTGGCCTCAATGTTTGGTGATAGAACTAAAATTTAAATTCTGGACTCTTGACTTCAAGTTCACCCCCCACTTCACTATACCTTTGCTGTCTTTAACCCACATTTATCAATTTATTGTTTTATCTCAAATACGATGTTTCTTAGGAAATGTCTTTTTTTTTAATTTTATTGGAGTATAGTTGATTTACAATATTGTGTTAGTTTCTGCTGTATAGCAAAATGAATCAGTTACACACATACATATATCCACTCTTGTTTAGAGTCTATTCTCATATACATCATTACAGAGTGTTAGGTAGACTTCCCTCTGCTATATAGTAGATCCTTACTAGTTATTTATTTTATATATATAGTAGAGTGTATATATCAATCCCAATCTCCCAATTTATCTCTCCCCCTTTCTCCCTTGGTAACCATAAGTTTGTTTTCTACATCCGTGACTATTTCTGTTTTGTAGATAAGTTCATTTGTACCATTTTGTTTTTAGATTCCATGTGTAAGCGATATTTGCCTTTGTCTGACTTACTTCACTCAGTATGACACTCTCTAGTTTCATCCATGTTGCTGCAATTGGCATTATTTCATTTGTTTCTATGGCCGAGTAATATTCCATTGTATATATGTACCACATCTTCTTTATCCACTCCTCTGTCAATGGACATTTAGGTTGCTTCCGTGTCTTGGGTAGTGTAAATAATGCTGCAGTGAACACTGGGGTGCATGTATATATCCAGAGAAAACCCCTAGCGATAATTGGTTCAAGAAATGGGTGGGGCCTGTAGCACCCAGGTCAGATTCTCTCCTCTGGGCTTTTCTGGAGCTGAGGCAGGGAGATTTTGCTTTTCTTCTGGGGTTGCTAGTTTTAAGCAGGGCTGCCACACAGTGTTGGAGAAGGCAATGACACCCCACTCCAGTACTCTTGCCTGGAAAATCCCATGAATGGAGGAGCCTGGAAGGCTGCAGTCCATGGGGTCGCTAAGAGTTGGACATGACTGAGCGACTTCACTTTCACTTTTCACTTTCATGCACTGGAGAAGGAAATGGCAACCCACTCCAGTGTTCTTGCCTGGAGAATTCCAGGGACGGGGGAGCCTGGTGGGCTGCCGTCTCTGGGGTCACACAGAGTTGGACACGACTGAAGCAACTTAGCAGCAGCCACGCAGTGTAGTGTGGCTGAGTGTCTTCGTTCCCTATTGCTGCTATAACAAATTATCAGGGGCTTCCTGGGTAGCTCAGCTGGTAAAGAATCTGCCTGCAATCTGGGAGACCCCGGTTCGATTCCTAGGTCAGGAAGTTCCCCTGGAGAAGGGATAGGCTACACACTCCAGTATAAAATAAGAGCTTCCCAAGTGGCAATAGTGGTAAAGAGCCTGCCTGACAACACAAGAGAAATAAGAGACTTTAGTTAGATCCCTGGGCCAGGGAAGATCCCCTGGAGGAGGGCATGGCAACCCACTCCAGTATTCTTGCCTGGAGAATCCCATTTACAGAGGAGCCTAGTGGGCTGCAGTCCATAGAATCGCAAAGAGTCAAACATGACTGAGCTGATTTAGCACACACCCATGCATTCGTTGTCTTATAATCTGTAGGTCAGAAGTCTAAAATGGCTCTGCCTTTCCTACCTCCTAGGGGCTGCCTGCCTTCCTTGGTTTATAGCTTCTCATCACTCTGACCTCTGCTTCTGCCATCACATCTTTCTTTGACTCTCTCCACTCTTTTCCCTTATAAGGCCCTTTGTGATTACTTTGGATCCACTGAAGTAATCTAAGATAGTCACCCCATCTCAGAATCCTTGACTTAATCACATCAGCAGAAGTCCCCTATGCCCTGTAAAGAGGCATATTTTCAAATTCTGAGGACTTAGAACATGGATATCTTTGGGGGCCTGCCACAATAAGTGAATTATTTCTTTTTGATTTAAGCTGATCTGAGTTGGAATACTGTTATTTGCAACTAAGAATCTTGAAAAATACTGTATTAAAGAAAATGGTTTTCAGGAGCAATTTAAGAACATTTTATATAGATATTTGGAATTATAAAGCATTTTTGGAAATATGAAAAATTGTGCAGAGAACATTAAATTATACATATAACTTTAAATGACTCCAATATTTTCCTGTCCTTTAATCTCTTTGTACCTTTTTAAAACACTTTTTTTCACTTTTGTTATGCTACCAACTGGGAATTCTCTTTCAGATACTCTTGTTCTCAGTCAAGTTCACCTTTAAAATATCTTCCTTCCTACAGCCTATTATATGCTACAGAGACTTTCTGCAATGGTTTTTCCTCCTGTTATTCATTTTTCTTTTTTCCTCTCAACTGTCACTCTTCTTGTTTTTCAGAATATTCATCTTTGTCTTTCTTAAGTTTGAACTGTTTTCCCTTGTTCACTGTTTCTGTGAATTTTTTTTTTTTTTTCTGTTTGTGTTTGGGAGTAGGAAATAGGCTCAAAGCATTTTTTTTTTTTTAATTGTGTGCTTCTGCTGTTCTAGAGAATGTTTTGTTATAATTCTCATGGCTAGTATCAAATAAACATGAATTCCCATTTCACAATAAATGAATAAATAAATCTCTCGCTTTCAGAGTGGTTCTTATTCTTTGCTGTTTCCCTATATTACTTTCCTGAAAAGCTTAGAGAAGGATATTTTTAGTCTTTAAGTACTCATTCTTATTTTAATCTCCTCTTTTTAAAGTTGAAATATTTTTGCACCAGGGCGTTTTGACTTTGTGCTTGTAAGAATACCTAGGGGAGAAAAAAGTTTTCCTTAACCCTCTCGGTGTCCCTGGCTGGGCCTGAAAAGCAAACTGAGAGAGACAAATGAACAGGACAAAAATCCTACAAATTTATTTGGTGTAAGTTTTACATGATACAAGAGCCTTCATAAGGAAATGAAAAACCAAAGAAATAGTTAGACCTGTGTATTTGGATGCTAGCCTTGATGAAGATTGGACAGTTGTGGAAAAATATGACAGGTTAAAGGAGCACGAAGTAATTGTAGTAAACTAGGGGAGCTTAGCAAGGCCTGTTTGTTCAGATTCTTCTCAGCTTTAGGAGGATCAGAATGTTCCTTTCCTCGAAATGTGAGGAAGGGGCCTCTCACATGAGCATCTTATGACCTGTTTCAGGCGGAGGCTATAGTGACCTTCCTGCTTCTGCCAGAGTTTGTGCAAATTCCTTCAGGTTAAAACAATCAATCTACCAAGGTGCCATATTTTCGGGTAGTTTGTCCAAACCCCATCAAGTACATTGTACAAGATCTTTATTTAATCAATGACATTTAACTGTGTTATCTGTGGCAATTTAATCCAACAAATGAAATTTCTTTTCTCATTGTACTAACATATGAGAAATAACTGGTTTATATTTCACCATCTAGCCATCTTTAAAATAAACACAAATAACTATGTTAATGGCTTCCCCGGTGGGTCAGTGGTAAAGAATCTGCCTGCCAATGCAGGAGACACAAGAGATGTGGGTTCAATCCTTGGGTCAGGAAGATCCCCTGAAGTAGGAAATGGTAACCTACTCCAGTATTCTTGCCTGGAAAACCCCATGGACAGAGGAGTCCGGCGGGTTACAGTCCATGGGGTCGTACAGAGTTGGACCTGACTGAGCACTCACCTTTTAACTCCGGGAGTTGGTGATGGACAGGGAGGCCTGGCGTACTGTGATTCATGGGGTCGCAAAGAGTTGGACATGACTGAGCGACTGAACTGAACTGAACTGAACTGAATAGATAATAAAAGTACAAAATAACTTTAGAATGTAATCTTATTTTTTTCTGTAAGATTCTATGACCCCTTTCCAACACTTCTGCTGGTACATTTAAGGTTTATTTTTTTCTTTTCCTTTAATCCATGTAAATTTTCTGTGTATCTGCTGGATCCACAGTGCAGTAAAATGTTGGAATATAGTACATGGAACCATGTCCCAGCTGTGCTCACTTACTGGGTGTCTATTCTGTTTTGATTTTGCTTTGTTTGTTTACACTATGAGCACTATGGGTATAACCTGTCTTGAACACATTTTTAAGTGATTCCTTGGAATATATTCCTAAAGGTAGTAGATGAGGCCAAGTAATATGGTCATACCTAATTATTTCTAGTATACTTTTCACAATGTAAGAATAAATACCCCAGAGAGTAAATAAGACTTTGATGGAAAGAAGCTAGCACAAAGAAGCAAAAAGATGAGGTTATTCTCTGTCATATGAACAAGATTGAAGAAGTGGTTTAGTTTGGTTTTTAATGAGCCTGGGATCTGAGGGATTTCAGGGAGAAGAGATGAGATGTATCCCCTTTGGGATGGTTGTTTCTTGTTTCTGAGATTCCTTTCTCTTTCTTAAGTGTCCCCTTCCTCCAGTGTTGCCCCCCGACCCATGGTGTTGTGACATTTTCTTTTTGCCCCATCCCCTCTGTTGATTCCTTTCCTCGTTTCATCCCCTAACTCTGACTGTCCTCCAATGCTGGCCCCTTTGCTGTCTTCCTCATTGACTTCAGATAGTGCCTTTATGTCATACATAACCCAATCATGCTCTAGGCTCAAGGTTATCTCTTGACCAGTTCCTTAGCCTGGTATCATTCCTACAGTGTCTTCTCCCCACTGTCACTCCCACTTCTTTGTTGTGAAACCTTATCGTTCATCACCTGGACAATTGCAATTCATTCCTGGATGGTGTCCTTGCTCCCTGGCAATTTCAATCCTCACTCTTCCCTTCCAAGCTGTGCTGGTCTACAGTAGTCATTTAAACATTTCTGGGTCCTGATTTATGTACCTTGGCTCATGGATGAATAGCCCACTGCTGCTGACATATCATGTATATAGGAGTTTCCTTACTCTTTGAGTCTTTCCTTCTTAGAACTTATCCCTCATCAGTATTCCTGTTGTGACAAACAAAGTCTGATCTTGTCACTCTCAAACTTTGCTAACTTCAGTAATTTTTAGGACCTAGAGGATAAAATCTAAACTCTTTGTTGGAACAGACCTTCAAGGCCTGTTCACATTTACCCACCTCATCTTCTGCCATCAGCCCCAATCTCACATCCCCAGCCCTTTTGCCCGTGATGTCATTTCCAAAACAGGTCAACCAAGCCCTTTCAACCTTCTGACTTTACACGTGATGATCTCTTTTTGGCAGGACTTTCAAGTCCCCACTGATTTTTTCCCCCAGGATCCATTTAAAAGCATCTTTTAAAAAAGGCTTCCCCAACTGACAAAGAATTAATCTCAAAAATATACAAACAGCTCCTGCAGCTCAATTCCAGAAAAATAAACGACCCAATCAAAAAATGGGCCAAAGAACTAAACAGACATTTCTCCAAAGAAGACATACAGATGACTAACAAACACATGAAAAGATGCTCAATATCATTCATTATCAGAGAAATGCAAATCAAAACCACAATGAGGTACCATCTCACGCCTGTCAGAATGGCTGCTATCAAAAAGTCTATAAGCAATAAATGCTGGAGAGGATGCAGAGAAAAGGGAACCCTTTTACACTGTTGGTGGAAATGCAAACTAGTACAGCCACTATGGAGAACAGTGTGGAGATTCCTTGAGAACAGTGTGGAGATTCCTTAAAGAACTGGAAATAGAACTGCCATATGACCCAGCAATCCCACTACTGGGCATACACACCGAGAAAACCAGAATTGAAAGAGAGATACGTGTACCCCAATGTTCATCGCAGCACTGTTTATAATAGCCAGGACATGGAAGCAACCTAGATGTCCATCAGCAGATGAATGGATAAGAAAGCTGTGGTACATATATACAATGGAATATTACTCAGCCATTAAAAAGAATACATTTGAATCAGTTCTAATGAGGTGGATGAAACTGGAGCCTATTATACAGAGTTAAGTAAGTCAGAAAGAAAAATACCAATACAGTATATTAACACATATATATGGAATTTAGAAAGATGGTAATGATGACCCTATATGTGAGATAGCAAAAGAGACACAGAGATAAAGAACAGACTGTTGGACTCTGTGGGAGAAGGCGAGGGTGGGATGATCTTAGAGAATAGCATTGAAACATGTATATTATCATATGTGAAATAGATCACCAGTCCAGTTTTGATGCATGAGACAGGGTGGTCAGGGCTGGTGCACTGGGATGGCCGTGAGGGATGGGATGGGGAGGGAGGTGGGAGGGGGTTCAGGATGGGGAACACATGTACACCCATGGCTGAATCATGTCAATGTATTGCAAAAACCACTACAGTATTATAAAGTCATTAGCCTCCAATTAAAATAAATAAATTAAAAAAAAGCCTTCCCATATACTTGAACTCTCTCCATGCTTCTGAAATTTTAAATCTTAAGCAAATGAGTAATAATATGGGAACAAAGGGCTTCCCTGGTGGCTCAGATGGTAAAGAATCTGCCTGCAATGCACGAGACCTGGGTTTGAGACCTGGGTTTGATCCCTGGGTTGGGAAGATCCCATAAAGGAGGGCATGGCAACCCACTCCAGTATTCTTGCCTGGAGAATTCCCAGTGACAGAGGAGCCTGGTGGGCTACAGTCCATGGGGTCACAAAGAATCAGACACAATTGAGTGACTAAGCACACATGGGAACAAAGGCAATGAATAATGTGTGGCCCACTCCAATACTCTTGCCTGGAAAATCCCATGGACGGAGGAGCCTGGAGGGCTGCAGTCCATGGGGTCGCTAAGAGTCAGACACGACTGAGCGACTTCACTTTCACTTTTCACTTTCATGCACTGGAGAAGGAAATGGCAACCCACTCCAGTGTTCTTGCCTGGAGAATCCCAGGGACGGGGGAGCCTGGTGGGCTTCCGTCTCTGGTGTCGCAGAGTCGGACACGACTGAAGCGACTTAGCAGCAGCAGCAGCAGCAAGACCATCTTGTGGTGACTTCTGCTCAGCCCCCAGCCAGGCTTTCTCAAGTAGGGTACCTCATTTGAGGCAGAGAAAGTGAAAATGATTTGAGTGACAGATTTCTCAATTTTGCCAAAGATAGCATATGACTAGTGCCATTTTAGATGCATAGGAGAGGAGTTAAGTCACTATACTGTATATAACGCATGCTATAAGGTGATAGAACTTAATTTTCTCATGAAACTTGGGTTAGAAAGACTGCTACAAGGCAATTTTGGATCTGCCAAATTTCTAAGCCTCATTCTCTGAGTTCTCACTGATTCTGTGAGCCCCTGGCATTATGATCCATTCCTTCCACACCTGAGATAGCTAGATTCAGTTTTGGTTGCTAGCAAATAAGAGCGTTCTTTACTATAACAGCACCAGAGAGTATGTATTTATTGCTGTATGTTTGTTGAATAATTAATCAGATGAATAACCTTTGAAATTTCTCCATTTTCTTTTTTCCCTATATCAAAACAGTCACCACACATATCAGTCTTTATTTTCAGCATTGCTCAGAGTCTATCCTTTCTTTACATTTTCATGCCCACCCTCCTCGTCTAGTATTTTATCATCTCAGCCCACATTCCTGCAGTCATCTCTTCATGCTGCCCTTTACCTCTTTCATGCTCTGCCCTTAAATGATACTGAACCCAGATCAATTTTTCCCCAAAACAGAAAGAAACATTATCATTCCTCTTATAAATATCATACCAACTGGCTTTGAGGTTAAGTTAACCTCATGAACCTAGCACTCCAGGTCTCCCATAGTTTGGCCCCATAGTCTCCATCCAGCATGCCTCCTTCACTGCACTCAGAGATGGTGCTCTTCTGTATATACTCTTTTACTTGCGCTATACCTACCACCCTCACTGCAACCTGTTTTACTGAATTAAAAAAATTCATTGTCAGATCTTACCAAATGATCCTCCCAATATGCATGTTCTAATCATTTTGTTTCCTGAACATAAGCCATATTTACTGCTTCTTTTCCTGTTCCCCACATCACATTTCACCTGGATAATTCTTTTTCTCATGTTCAAAATACTCTTATTCTCAATATAACCCACATACGGTGGTTAGGAAGAGTAAGCAAACAGTGAATTACAGTGTTCATTTTTTTTCTTAATTATTATTGATTTCTAAAACCCCCTAGTACCACTTCAAAATCTACCTCCTCCCAAAAGCCTGCTTGACTCTCTTTAACCTAAATACTCACTCTTTCCTAATTTTCATTCTTACAGTCCATTATTGCCTTGTCTCCATACTAGTAAGTGGAATTATCCACTGGAACTCTCCTCATCAAGAACCAGTAATTAGCCTGTTAAGTATACACTTGAGTGGACAGCAAGGAAAACAAGAAGTATTATTCTTACCTCCACTTTCTTCCCCTTTTTTATACCAAATTGCTGAATACTTTTTATTTTTAAAAATATAAAGGTCCACAGTAGGTCACTGCTGGCTATTAACAGACTTCAGTTCAGTTCAGTCACTCAGTCATGTCCAACTCTTTGCGACCCAGTGGACTGCAACACGCCAGGCCTCCCTGTCCATCACCAACTCCCGGAGTTCACCCAAACTCATGTCCATTGAGTCAGTGATGCCATCCAACCATCTCATCCTCTGTCGTCCCCTTCTCCTCCTGCCTTCAATCTTTCCCAGCATCAGGGTCTTTTCAAATGAGTCAGCTCTTCGCATCAGGTGGCCAAAGTATTGGAGTTTCAGTTTCAACATCAGTCCTTCCAATGAACACTCAGGACTGATCTCCTTTAGGATGGACTGGTTGGCTCTCCTGGCAGTCCAAGGGACTCTCAAGAGCCTTCTCTAACACCACAGTTTAAAAGCATCAATTCTTCTGTGTTCAGCTTTCTTTATAGTCCAACTCTCACACTCATACATGACCACTGGAAAAACCATAGCCTTGACTAGACGGACATTTGTTGGCAAAGTAATGTCTCTGCTTTTTAATATGCTGTCTAGGTTGGTCATAACTTTCCTTCCAAGGAGTAAGCGTCTTTTAATTTCATGGCTGCAGTCACCATCTGCAGTGATTTTGGAGCCCAGAAAAATAAAGTCAGCCACTGCTTCCACTGTTTTGCCATCTATTTGCCATGAAGTGATGGGACCAGATGCCATGATCTTCGTTTTCTGAATGTTGAGCTTTAAGCCAACTTTTTCACTCTCCTTTTTCACTTTCATCAAGAGGCTCTTTAATTCTTCACTTTCTGCCATAAGGGTGGGGTCATCTGCATATCTGAGGTTATTGATATTTCTCCTGGCAATCTTGATTCCAGCTTGTGCCTCCTCCAGCCCAGCATTTCTCATGATGTACTCTGCATATAAGTTAAATAAGCAGGGTGACAATATACAGCCTTGATGTACTCCTTTTCCTATTCGGAACCAGTCTGTTGTTCCATGTCCAGTTCTAACTGTTGCTTCCTGACCTGCATACAGGTTTCTCAGGAGACAGATCAGGTGGTCTGGTATTCCCATCTCCTTCAGAGTTTTCCACAGTTTATTGTGATCCACACAGTCAAAGGCAAAAAGATAGGACACTGAAAGATGAACTCTCTAAGTCAAAAGGTGCCCAATATGCTACTGGAGATCAGTGGAGAAATAACTCCAGAAAGAATGACGGGATGGAGCCAAATCAAAAACAACACCCAGTTGTGGATGTGACTGGTGATAGAAGCAAGGTTCGATGCTGTAAAAAGCAATATTGCATAGGAACCTGGAATGTTAGGTCCATGAATCAAGGCAAGTTGGAAGTGGTTAAACAGGAGATGACAAGAGTGAACATCGATATTCTAGGAATCAGCAAACTAAGATGGACTGGAATGGATGAATTTAATTCAGATGACCATTAAATCTACTACTGTGGGCAGGAATCCTTTAGAAGAAATGGAGTAGCCATCGTAGTCAACAAAAGAGTCCAAAATGCAGTACTTGGATGAAATCTCAAAAACAACAGAATGATCTCTGTTTGTTTCCAGGGCAAACCTTAGTCTTCATCAGATGGCAAATATAGTCTTGGCTAGGAATTGTTTGGTTGCAAGAGCTAGAAATCTCAGACGAGGTCATGGGAAGAAGGGAATTGTAGTACATTTATACTATGCAATTTCTCAGACACAGGAATCAGAAAGTGGCCAAGCTTCTTGAGAATGGAAGAAGATGCTGAGATTGAAATCTCTTTTTTTCTCTTTAATTCTTTGTCAACAACTGCAACACCTCTCCCATCTCTGCTTTTCTAGGTCTCTGCTCTCCAAAGATGCTGACTACTTGTAAGGGGCTCGAAGGGGCCCAATTCACATGACTTTACTGACTTAATCCATCATCCACTGTTGGCTGATTGCAGATTCTCAAGGCAAGGGATTTGGCTAAACTTTGATTTGATATGATGGTTGACATTATACCAGGTGTACATCCTTGGTCCACAACACTGTGGGGCTGGGGGCACACATTATAAAAATAAACACTTGGTCCTGTTTGTTCAAGGAGGTTTTGAGTCACACATAGGTCCCCAAACTTCCACTATAAAAAAGTTGAGTGATATATATGTATTTGAGAATCTTCACACCCCAGGGCTGTTTCTTTGCCTTCTAATTTTAATAGCTAGTTTCACTATGATATGGAAGAAGACTCATTAATCTTAAAATTGTCATGTTACTGATGTCATCAATAGAAAATGAGGAAAAATTATGAACTAGTTCTTACAATCATATATATCATACATTACATGGTTAAAAATCAACCTTATTAGAAATTCAGTGCAATTTTGGCCTACAAATTTAAAAGAGCACATGGAAGAATTTGAGGGGGTCTAGATTGAAGGCAGGAGAAGGGGACGACAGAGAATGAGATGGTTGGATGACATCACTGACTCAATGGGCATGAGTTTGAGCAATCTCAGGGAGATGGTGAAGGACAGGGAAGCCTGGTGTGCTGCAGTCCATGGGGTCACAAAGAGTCGGACACAACTTAGCAACTGAATAACAACAATGCAAAACTAAGGAAATGATAAAAGAGAAATAAAATAGCATGTGAGTTTAAAATTAATGCTTATTTAACCTGTAGAAGATAGTAATGATGTGAGAATTTCCCCAAACATATGAAGGTGAAATAGAGATATAGTGAGATCACCTTTATTGCCCTGATATAATATGCAATAGAATATAGATTTTAATGACAACATAAACTCAACCTTTTAGGCTGCAGTGCTGTGCTCAGAGAAATTCATGGACTCTTTATTTATATAAGATGTATAAATGTATTTAGGCTTCCTTTGTGGCTCAGCTGGAGAAGGCAGTGGCAGCCCACTCCAGTACTCTTGCCTGGAAAATCCCATGGACGGAGGAGCCTGGTGGGCTGCAGTCTGTGGGGTCGCCAAGAGTCGGACACGACTGAGCGACTTCACTTTCACTTTTCACTTTCATGCACTGGAGAAGGAAATGGCAACCCACTCCAGTGTTCTTGCCTGGAGAATCCCAGGGATGGGAGCCTGGTGGGCTGCCGTCTATGGGGTCGCACAGAGTCGGACACGACTGAAGTGACTTAGCAGCGGCAGCAGCAGTGGCTCAGCTGGTAAAGAATCCGCCTGCAATGCAGGGGACCTGGGTTTGATCCCTGGGTTGGGAAGATCCCCTGGAGAAGGGAAAGGCTACCCACTCTAGTATTCTGGCCTGGAGAATTCCATGGACTGTGTAGTCCATGGGGTCGGACATGACTGAGCGACTTTCACTTTCTTTTTCACTTTTCATAAATGTATTTATAGGAGCAGATATGTGGTATCATACTCACAGGGGTATAAATTAGAGGACTTTGTTGAGATTGCCTCAAGCTCTATGATCCTGAGGTTAGTTTTGTGAAAGTCAGTAGAAATTAAAGACAGAAGTTAAAAAAAAAAAAAAAACTTTTGTCATCATATTTTTCTTAATGAATGATTCCAGATGTGGCCAAGTAAATTCTGCTCTCTAAGGGGCATTCAAAGGAGCAGCAATAGTCACCAATCACTGAATTTTCTTTTGTAGAGTGGGAATTATGAACTAAGGGTGAAAGCTAAATTTTCCTTTATAATGAAGCGAGTAAGATTCTAGTGACTAGGTGAGAGAAGAGAGAAGGACAGACGAAGTGACCAGAAATGGGGAAATAATGATGGAAATTTCAAAGAAATTAACAGACTTTCCTGTAAGTAGTGTGTAGTGTGAGTCATCTTTATCCACCCCCTCCCTCAAGATTTCGCCAGAAAATTGTCACCAAATATCTGTCTCTGTTATTGAGTCAGGGAGTTGGATCTCTGTTAGGATGCATAGAAAATGCTAAGTATAGCCTCCAGTATGATTGGACAAGAGCTGAGGTCACCTGTGAAAAAAAGTGTACTCTACTCAGATTATCTGTATTTATCACTATCCTCAAATTATCTGTATTTACCAACCCAAGAGTGAACTAAGTAGACATGTCAGTGTAGTATCAGGGCCACATAAGAATTTTGATTGGGTGGAAGATAACTCAAGGCTGGAATTCCAGAGAATTTTACTGTATGACCTTGGATGAACAAATACATTCTTTGTGCCTTAATTTCTCCTTCAAATGATGACAATGTATATACCTCATCTACCTCAAGATACCATAATGTATGATTACTTACAAGAAAATATAGTCAATTCAGATCACAAGTCCTACAACCCAATAGTGAGAGCCACTGAAAACTGAGCAAGCCTTGGGCACTGAGGCATGGCCTACCACTTCTACTTGCAATGTCATTTGGGATCCTGAGGGTCCCCAAAACTCATTCGGGGGGTTGCAAGGTCAAAATTACTTTTATAGTAATACTAAAATTTTTTTTTGCTTTTTTTCAATCTCATTCTCTCACGAATGCCTGGTGGAGTTTTCTGGAGGCTCATAGTGTGTGATATCTCACAGATTGAATGCAAAAGCAGATATGAGAATCCAGCTGGCTTCTTTAAGCCAGAGCTTAAAGAGATTTTCAAAAATATAAAACAGTCCTATTCTTCTTACTAATTTTTTCTTTTGGAAATGCAGTTCTTTTTCACTTAAAATATTGTTTGTATTACCCTGATAGTTCAGTTGGTAAAGAGTCTGCCTGCAATGCAGGAGACCCCAGTTCAATTCCTGGGTCGGGAAGATCCACTGGAGAAGGGATAGGGCACCCACTCCAGTATTCTTGGGCTTCCCTTGTGGCTCAGCTGGTAAAGAATCTGCCTGCAAAGCAGGCAATGTGGGAGACCTGGGTTGGGAAGATGCCCTGGAGAAGGGAAAGGCTACCCACTCCAGTATTCTGACCACAAAAATTCCATGGGCTGTATAGTCATGGGGTCCCAAAGAGTTGGACATGACTGAGTGACTTTGACTTTCACTTTTACCATGTAATGGGCTTATTGTTCTTATTTTTTAAAAATAAACATTTAAACACTTTCCAGTTTTGATTTCTAATATAGTAAATATCAATACATATTTTTCATACAAACAAAAGACTTTTGAGGAACTTCCTTGGCAGTCCACTGGTTAAGACTCTGTGCTTCCACTGCAGGGGGCTCCAGTTTGATTCCTGGTTAGAGAACTAAGATCCCACATGCTGCTCGGAGTGGTGAAAAAAAAAAAGATTTTTGAGGTCATTCATTAATTTTAAAAATGTAACAATAACCCTGTGTACGAGACAGCAAAAGAGACACTGATGTATAGAACAGTCTTATGGACTCTGTGGGAGAGGGAGAGGGTGGGAAGATTTGGGAGAATGGCATTGAAACATGTAAATATCATGTATGAAATGAGTTGCCAGTCCAGGTTCGATGCACGATACTGGATGCTTGGGGCTGGTGCACTGGGACGACCCAGAGGGATGGAATGGGGAGGGAGGAGGGAGGAGGGTTCAGGATGGGGAACACATGTATACCTGTGGCGGATTCATTTTGATATTTGGCAAATCTAATACAGTTATGTAAAGTTTAAAAATAAAATAAAATTTAAAAAAAAAAAAAATAAAAGCAACTAATAAATAAAAGGTCACTTTAAATAAAAAAAAAAAAAAAATGTATTAAGAGTCCTGAAGCAAAATGATTGGAGAACCACTTCACCTTGGCAAAGTGACTTTGAGTAAGGTGATCCATGCATGCTCTAACTTTCCCTCCTTCTGCCATGGTCTTATGGTAGGTGGTGGGACCCTCAGGAGAAGAATCCCTCACAGAGTACAGATATTTGGGAATCTTCTCAAACTGGAACAAGTTGAAACTGAACTGTGTGTGTGGTTCTCACTGATACCATCATATCCAAGCCTCATAACATATTCCATTCCGGTGGTGTATGGATTCTCCAGCATTACTCATCTCTGGGTCAAAGACTGATGGCATTTTATGCTGAGGGGAGGGCCCTGGAGAAGACCTGGACTTGGTGACAAAGCCTGCTCTTGTATCATTACCATCAGTATGTCTTTCAGCATATGCATAATTGGTGTTCCACTATCAGCCTCAGAATAGCTGTTATTGATGCTCATGACAGGTGAGACATCAGGCTAGCTAATTTATATGTATTAAATCTCGTAACACACTTGGGAGTTAAGTATACTTAGTATGGCAGTTTCATGTCAGAGGAAACTGAGACATGCTGTTTAGCTAAATTTGGTTAAGGTCTCACAGGTCGAAAGTAGGAAAAGTCAGATTCAGACACAAATCATTTGGCTCCAGGTTCTGTGGTGTTAAAGTCTGTATGCTATCACTCTCCCTATGGACTTGTTGGCTAGTTTCCTCTTCCAATGTACTGGGAAGGGTCGACTGACCGCTGTAACAGCCAACCTAAAATTTACAGAAGATTCATATAGAAGTAATTCCTTTGTGTTCCAGTGCAAAGTGGGTTGGTAAGGGTTCCATATGGTCACTCAGAGACCCAGGATCTTTCCATCTTGTGGCTCCATCCTTCTGTAAGCCCTTGGAATTCTCTACCTTTAGTCAGTCGATGAGGATAATGGAAAACTGCACAAGTCAAGTCAGCATTTCCACCTGTATTTCATGGCTTTTAATCTCTCATATGGCTACACCCAATGGTTAGGGATGCTGGGAAATATGATCTAGCTGCCCAGAAGGAAAAAGAGAAGAGCTGAACAGTCACATGAGCACCTGTAAAGAGTTTGATGTTAAGTAATAATGAGGAGATTGTAGGAGTATTGCTAGAGTCTGAGCTCTCAGATCAACTGATAGAAGATCTACCAATAATTGGATAGGGATTCCCAGGTGGCACAGTGGTAAAGAATCTGCCTGCCATTGCAGGAGATGCAAGAGACTCGTGTTCGATCACTGGGTCAAGAAGATCCCCTGCAGTAGGGAATGGCAACCCACTCCAGTATTCTTGCCTGGAAAATCCCATGGAAATAGGAGCCTGGTGGGCTACAGTCCATGGGGTCACAAAGAATTGGACATTACTGAATGACTGAGGACACACCAATAATTTGATATCCATGACATGGAAGTTTCTTTACTTTAAGGCCTCCAGGGCCGAGGTCCTCAGATGTAAGTATATATGGGCCTGAGATTAACTATCAAAAACTTTAATATGATACCTAAAACTAAGCAGCCCTTATAACATCCTAGTGAAAATTATAATAGAAAAGACTTTATTTTCCTCAGACACTTCAGTGTTAATTTTCTTCACTGAAAATTTATGAAAAAATTTTCAGAGCAAATATGCAGACCTATTATTAATATAATATGAATGATGCCCTCTGAAATTTTGCAGTACATGTCCTGTACAACTGCAAAGATGGCCTGCCTTTATGCTCGCTAAGGATTCCCACCCCTTTAGTCATTATAGTTCAGCCCAGGTTTCCAGTTGTCTTGCAGGAATGCACCCAGAGAGCATAATTAAGTTATTGCTTGCTTTTCTTTCAGAGAAGGCAATGGCACCCCACTCCAATACTCTTGCCTGGAAAATCCCATGGACGGAGGAGCCTGGAAGGCTGCAGTCCATGGGGTCTCTGAGGGTCGGACACGACTGAGTGACTTCACTTTCACTTTTCACTTTCATGCATTGGAGAAGGAAATGGCAACCCACTCCAGTATTCTTGCCTGGAGAATCCTAGGGATGGGGGAGCCTGGTGGGCTGCAGTCTATGGGGTCGCACAGAGTCGGACACGACTGAAGCGACTTAGCTTAGCTTAGCTTAGCTTGCTTTTCTTTAAATGTTCCTTTTCATGGTTCCTTCAGTTTGTCCCATGCACAATAGCATTTCTCATCATTCAGTTCAGTTCAGTCACTCAGTTGTGTCTGACTCTTTGTGACCCCATGGACTGCTGCATGCCAGGCTTCCCTGTCCATCACCAACTCCCAGAGTTTACCCAAACTCATGTCCATCAAGCCGGTGATGCCATCCAACCATCTCATCCTCTGTCGTCCCCTCCTCCTCCCACCTTCAATCTTTCCCAGTGTCAGGGTATTTTCAGATGAGTCAGCTCTTCACATCAGGTAGCCAAAGTATTGGAGTTTCAGCTTCAGCATCAGTCCTCCCAGTGAATACTCAGGACTGATTTCCTTTCGGATGGACTGGTTGGATCTCCTTGCAGTCCAAGGGACTCTCAAGAGTCTTCTCCAACACCACAGTTCAAAAGCATCAGTTCTTCAGTGCTCAGCTTTATTTACAACTCTCACATCCATACATGACTACTGGAAAAACCATACCTCTGACTAGATGGACCTTTGTCGGCAAAGTAATGTCTCTGCTTTTTAATATGCTGCCCAGGTTTGTCATAGCTTTTCTTCCAAGAAGCAACTGTCTTTTTAATTTCATGGCTGCAGTCACCATCTGCAGTGATTTTGGAGCCTAAGAAAATAAAGTCTGTCACTGGTTCCATTGTTTCCCCATCTTTTTGCCATGGAGTGATGGGACCAGATGCCATGATCTTAGTTTTTTGAATGTTGAGTTTTAAGCCAGCTTTTTCACTCTTCTCTTTTACTTTTATCAAGAGGCTCTTCAGTTCCTCTTCACTTTCTGCCATAAAGGGTGGTGTCATCTGAGTATCTGAGGTTATTGATGTCTCTCCTGGCAATCTTGATTCCAGCTTGTGCTTCATCCAGCCCGGCATTTCTCATGATGTACTCTGCATGTAAGTTAAATAAGCAGGGTGACAATATACAGCCTTGATGTACTCCTTTCCCTATTTGGAACCAGTCTGTTGTTCCGTGTCCGGTTCTAACTGTTGCTTCTTGACCTGCATACAGATATCTCAGGAGGCGGGTCAGGTGGTCTGGTATTCCCATCTCTTGAAGAATATTCCACAGTTTGTTGTGATCCACACAGTCAAAGGCTTTGGCATAGTCAATAAAGCACAAGTAGATGTTTTTCTGGAACTCTCTTGCTTTTTCGATGATCCAGCGGATGTTGGCAATTTGATCTCTGGTTCTTCTGCCTTTTCTAAAACCAGCTTGAACATCTGGAAGTTCATGGTTCACATATTGCTGAAGCCTGTCTTGGAGAATTTTGAGCATTACTTTACTAGCATGTGAGATGAGTGCAATTGTGTGGTAGTTTGAGCATTCTTTGGCATTGCCTTTATTTGGGATTGGAATGAAAACGGACCTTTTCCAGTCCTGTGGCCACTGCTGACTTTTCCAAATTTGCTGGCATATTGAGTGCAGCACTTTCACAGCATCATCTTTCAGGATTTGAAAGAGCTCAACTGGAATTCCATCACCTCCACTAGCTTTGTTCATAGTGATGCTTTGTAAGGCCCACTTGACTTCACATTCCAGAATGTCTGGCTCTAGGTGAGGGATCACACCATCATGATTATCTTGGTCGTGAAGATCTTTTTTGTACAGTTCTTCTGTGTATTCTTGCCACCTCTTCTTACATAGTTGCATATAAACAGAATTTGAATCACAAAAGCAAACTGGGTATTTTTTATTATGAATAATATGCATAATTATATTTTGAAATTACATTTTTTTAGTTTTGCATTTACATGTGTATATTGTCATCTTTGAGTATACATAATTATATGTGTCCTTATTTTCTCTTTTACTATTGATTCTTCTGTATTTTCTTTTTTTCTGATTGATGTATAGTTGATGTACAATGTGGTGTTAGTTTCTGTTGTATAGCATTGTGATTCAGTTATACATATATATACATATTCTTTTAAATATTCTTTTCTATTATGGTTTATTACAGAATATTGAGTTTATTTCTCTTTGCTATACAGTAGGACCTTACAGTTTATCTATTTTATATATATTGGTTTGTATCCGCTAATCCCAGATTCCTAATATATCCCTCTCCCATCCCCTTTGCCCTTTAGTAACCGTAAGTTTGTTTTCTATGACCATGAGTATCTTTGTTTTCTAAGTAAGTTCATTTGTGTTATTTTTTAGATTCTGCATATAAGTGATATCATATGGTATATGTCTTTCTCTTTCTGACTTCACTTGGTGTGATATTCTCTAGGTCCATCCTTGTGGCTGCAAATGGCATTATTTCATTCTTTTTATGGCTGAATAGTATTCCATTGTGTATATATACCATATCTTCTTGATCTATTCATGTGTTGATGGACATTTAAGTTGTTTCCATGTCTTGGCTATTGTAAATTGTGCTGCTATGAACATAGGAATGCATGCTTCTTTTCAAATTAGAGCTTTCTCTAGGTATATGCACAGAAGTGGCATTACTGGATCATATAGCAACTCTATCTTTAGCTTTTTAATGAGTCTCCATACTGATTTCCTAGAGAAGGAAATGGCAACCCACTCCTATATTCTTGCCTGAAGAATTCCATGGACAAAGGAGCCTGGCAGGCTACAGTCCATGGGGTCACAGAGTCGGACATGACTGAGTGACTATCACTCACTCATACTGTTTTCCTTAGTGTCTGCACCAATTTACATTCCCACCAATAGCATTAGAAGGTTCCCTTTTCTCCACGTCCCCTCCAACATTTGTTATTTGTATGCTTTTTAATGATGGTCATTCTGACCAGTGTGAGGTGGTAGGGACCTCATGGTAGTTTTTATTTACATTTCTCTAGTAACTAGTGATGTGTAGCTCTTTTCATGTGCCTGTTGGCCATTTGTATGTCTTTGGACAAATGTCTATTTAGGTCTTCTGCCCTTTTTCAGATTGAGTATGTTGTCATTGTTGTTATTGAGTTGTATGAGCTGTTTGTGTATTTTGAAAGTTAAGGCCTTTTTGGTCTCATCATTTGCAAATATTTTCTCCCAGTATGTAGGTTATCTTTTCATTTTATTTATGGTTTCCTTTGCTATGTATAAGGTTATAAGTTTGATTAGGTCTCATTTATTTATTTTTACTTTTATTTCTATTGTCTTGGTAGACCTAAGAAAATATTGGGACAATTTATGCCAATGTTATCTTTTAGGAGTTTCATATTGTCATGTCTTATGTGCATGCATGCGTGCTAAGTTGCTTCAGTCATGTCTGACTCTTTGCAACCGTATGCGCTGTAGCCCACCAACCTCCTCTGTCCATGGGGTTCTCCAGGCCAGGATACTAGAATGGGTTGCCGTTTCCTTCTCCAGGGGATCTTCCCAACCTAGGGATAAAACCCGTGTTTCCTGCACTGACAGGTGAGTTCTTTACCACCAAGCCACCTGGGAAGCCCAGTCTTCCCTTTAGTACTTGGCAAAAGAAGGGAATTGAACTCTTTTCCAATGAGTCTGCTCTTTGCATCAGGTAGCTAAAGTATTGGAGCTGCAGCTTCAGCATCAGTCCTTCCAGTGAATGTTCAGGGTTGATTTCCTTTAGGATTGACTGGTTTGATCCCCTTTCTGTACAGGGGACTCTCAAGTGTCTTCTCCATACCACAATTCAAAAACATCATTTCTTCAGCACTCACATCCATACACAACTACCAGAAAAACCATAGCTTTGACTATACAGATCTTTGTCGGCAAAGTGATGTCTCTGCTTTTTAATATGCTGCCTAGGTTTGTCATAAACTTTTCTTCTAAGGAGCAAGAGTCTTAATTTTGTGACTGTAGTCACCGTCTGCAGTGATTTTGGAGCCCAAGAAAATCAAATCTATCACGGTTTCCACTTATTCCCCATCTATTTGCCATGAAGAGATGGGACTGAATGCCATGATCCCAGTTTTTTGAAAGTTGAGTTTTAAGCCAGCTTTTTCACTCTCCTCTTTCACATTCATCAAGAGTCTCTTTAGTTCCTCTTTGCTTTCTGCCATTAAAGTGGTATCATCTGCATAGCTGAGATTATTGATATTTCTCCTGGCAATCATGATTCCAGTGTGTGCTTCATCCAGCCTAGCATTTCTGATGCTGTACTCTGGATATAAGTTAAATAAGCAGAGTGACAATATACAGCCTTGGCATACTCCTTTCCCAATTTGGAACCAGTCCATTGTTTCATGTCTGGTTCTAACTGTTGCTTCTTGTCCTGCTTACAGGCTTCTCAGGAGACAGGTAAGGTGGTCTGGTATTCCCATCTCTTGAAGAATATTTCACAGTCAAAGGTTGTTTTGACTTTGTTGAGATCCACACAGTCAAAGGTTTTAGCATAGTCAATGAAGCAAAAGTAAGTGTTTTGGGGGGAATTCCATTGCTTTTTATATTATACAAGAGATGTTAGCAATTTGATCTCTGGTTCTTCTGTCTTTTCTAAATCCAGCTTGTACATCTGGAGGTTCTCAATTCATGTACTGCTGAAGCCTTGGCTTGAAGGATTTTGAACATTACCTTGCTAGCATGTGAAATGAGTACAATTGTGTGGTAGTTTAAACCTTCTTTGGCCTTGCCTTTCTTTGGGATTGGACTGAAAACTGACCTTTTCCAGTCCTGTGGTCACTGCTGAGTTTTCCAAATTTGCTGGCATATTGAGTGCAGCACTTTCACAGCATCATCTTTTAGAAATTTGAAATAGCTCAGCTTGAATTCCACCACCTCCAGTAGCCTTGTTTGTAGTAATGCTTCCTAAACCCATTTGACTTTACACTCCCGGATGTGTGGTTCTAGGTGAGTGACCACACCATCGTGGTTATCTAGGTTTGTCATAAACTTTTCTTAGGTCATTAGGACCTTTTTTTGTAAAGTTCTTCTGTGTATTCTTGAATGAACATAAGTTGTATTAATATTCTAGAAGATTCTTCTGGATCTTCATAATCCTGAGATATCAAGCATCTGGACTTAAAAGGATATCCCTTAGATTCTGCAACACTGGAAGGAAACCATATCTGGGAGGCTTTCCAGGGGTGTTACCAGAAAGAAAGGGATCTCATTTTTGGCTAATCTCAAATATACAGAAAGTCCAAAGGACCATGTCCAAGATTAGTTTTCTTACTGAGTAATCTTACCACCTTAACAGTCAGCTTCTGGTGGGTGATTGACAGTTTTTCCCTCCCTGGCCACCCTTCTTTTAAATTTCCACCCCTGATTCTTTTCTGGAGCCTTCATGGCAAACACGCTGGGGTCAAGTGGGTAGAGGCTGTCTTTCCCAACTCTGTTCTAGAAGGAATCCAGTGAATCCTTTCAGACAGGATGAAGTCCTCCACAGATATAGCTTTACATCCTCCGTCTCTTCAGAGTGAAATGACATAAGAAAAACTTTCCCCTTGCTAACAGTGATAGCCCCTCATAATAAGAATTCAAACGCCATTAAGCTTAAGCATAGAAAAACAAAAGTGCTCTTAGAGTGAGGAGGCCAAGGATTGAATAAGGAGAGGGACACAGAAAACTCTGCCTTGCCACACTGAACAGCCCTAAAGAATCCAGCTTAGTGACCTTTCTCCATTTCCTATGCTCCTGTCTCCTGCCCAGAATCCAAGGGCATTCCCAGGGCTAATGATTTATGGCAGAATTTACATCGTTCCATATACCAGTCCCCTAACAATTGTGATGGCATTTTGCTAGATTACTTCTGGGTGATGGCAGACAGGGCCTCAGTAATAATACCTTGCAAGTGTAACATGTCTGTAATTAGACTGTCCTGTAATTAGTTAGCTGACAACTAAGCCACAGCTTGTCACTAGCCAGTGACACAGCAGGACACAGGAAGAACCATAGAGAAGGACATCTGTCTGCCAATTGATGGCGAGGATTCCCAGGAAAGCCAGAATGAATGACACAATAATAATAACAACAAAAAGCCATAGAGAGGAGAAGATCACATTTCTTGCTCAGAGACAAAGCTAGTGCCTCAGAAAGAAAGGGATAATGGATCTCCCTCCATTCTCCTGCTCTGAAGGATAGTGTGGGAGAGGTGGATTTTAGCACATCACAAAGCCAGGTACATAACTTAGGATGGATCTGGAATTTTGGTGGTGATTCCAGGAAACGAGACAGAGGTCCCATATTACACATGCAGACTGGATTAATGGCCCAAGAAAGAACCCTCTGAGTGGTTCTGCAAGTCAGGGAGTGGGACAGTTTGATTTGATTAAATTAAGTGTTCTTCCTAGGATGTGAGGGAGCAAGTGGACCAATCATCTCTGTCATTCCCCTAAACTTGCTTCTACTGGATTTTTGGAAGTTTCTCATTTGTTCCTCCCTTTTACACCATCTCCTGCACTCGGTAGATAAGTCCCACCACCATCCCAACTCCATCCTGTTTCTTCAATTTTGGATGCCCCAGCTGACTCATTGGAAAAGACCCTGATGCTGGGAAAGATTGGGGGCAGGAGGAGAAGGGGACGACAGAGGATGAGATGGTTGGATGGCATCACCGACTCATTGGACATGGGTTTGGGTGAACTCCGGGAGTTGGTGATGGACAGGGAGGCCTGGCGTGCTGCAGTTCATGGGGTCGCAAAGAGTCGGACACGACTGAATGACTGCACTGAACTGAACTGAGCCCCACTTTAGGTCATCACGAGCTCTCTTATCTGGACCAACTACCACAGATACCCTCTTCCTGGTTTCTCTGGGCTCTGTTCTCCTTCATCTACCTATAACTCTGTTGATAAAACTCAATTTCCTTTTGTAACTGCCTCCGTAGTCTCCCTTCTAGAGTTGCAAACAGAGCCCCATTTTCTACTAACTTGGACTCCTTGGCATGAAATTTATGATCTAGTTTCAGAATTCTTATGTCCCTTATATCTTTAGTTTCTCTCTAACTTCAATTGAGATACTTGTTCAGTGTAACTTGCATCTTCATAATATTCTCTTTTTCTAGAATGGTCTTACCTCTGATCCCTTTCTAAATTCCCACCCATCTTTTGGGCTTCCCAGGTGGTACTAGTGGTAAAGAACTCACTTGCCAGTGCAGGAGACATAAGACAGGCAGATTCGATCCCTGGGCTGGGAAGATCCCCAGGAAGGCATGGCAACCCACTCCAGTATTCTTGCCTGGGAAATGCCGTGAATAGAGGAGCCTGGTGGCCTACAGTCCATGGGGTCAGAAAGAGTCAGACACAAGTGAAGCAACTTAGCGCACACCCATCCTTTAGGGTCCAGCTCAAAAGGTGTCCCTTCTTCAGGTGGCTTCTGTTGTTTCCCCTCCTGATGTGTTTCCTTCCTCTCAGCATTGTTGTTCACTCCATACCCTCTTCTCTCCACCTCTCATGGGGTTTCCCCAGGCCCCTGGCTATTGTTCTGGTTGAGGTACCTGTGGTATAGCTGAAAGCGCAATGCGTTAGAAATTACGGTGCATCTGTTTGATGCTTCCACTTGGCTTGTGTGTGATGTCTGACAAGTGACTTAACCTCTTAGAACCTCTGTATTATCATTTTCAAATTGGAGGTAATAATCCTTGCCTCATAGGATTGCTATAAATCCTGAGATGATATATGCAGAAACCTTTTCTAATTGGAAACTATTATACCAGTCTGGGATATCATAATGGTTATCTATCTTATACTCTAGGTTTTTGCATAATTGCCTTATTATATTTCTTCCATTATAGTTATCTGAGAAATTATTTCATTCCATCCTCCCACAACCAGTGTTAACTCCCTGTATCACTTAGGCAAGCGTTCAGGTGCAAGTAACAGAATACATGATTTTCACAGGTTTAAGCAGAAAAGAGACTTATTTATTTCATAAAATAAGAAATTTGAAGGCCAGCAGTCAAGGTAGGGTCTACAACTAAACATTGTCCAGGTTCTACCCCACTGTCTTCTACCCCACTTGACTTTCTGTCTTCATGCTTGTTGTCTCATAGTCGCAAGATGATAGCCACAGCCCAAGACTTGATGACCTCACTGGAGACAGGATGCACTGTTTGTGTGTATAGGAGGAGGTACTGGATCAGAGGTGGATCCTCAGGTGGCTTTGAAAAGGGACCTCATTTCCACTGAGAAGAGAAAAAGCATACATGTTGAATAGGCAACAGTGTCTGCTACAGTCCTTGATGCAGGAATCAAGTCTTGTTCATCTTGATTTCCTCTCTGCAGTGCCTAGAATACAGTCGATGTCATATGGTAGCTGTTCAATAAATAGTAATTGAATGAACTAATTAATAAATGAATGATTGAGATTTCAAAAGCCTGAAATAAGAGGTTTCAATACAGCCATATTTGTACATTTATCTTCCTTTAAGTTCACCCTCATGGGAGCCTTCACAACTAAAGCAATTTATCCATCAAGCAGAAGTGTTATTATTCAAAGTGATTTGATTAGTTTTTGTCTAGTCAGGGGCCCAGATGCAGGAACATTATATGAGAAAGATAGCATAAAAGTGAGTCCAGATCTAAGAGTTTAAAATGAGTCTGAAATATTAAAACATGTCTCTGACACATATGAGCCTTTATGGTTTTCTTTTTATACAAAGTTGCATAGGAATTCAAAATATTGTTGCAGGGTATATCATAGTGAGAATCATATTCTGAAAATTACACACTCTTAGAATCTTTTAAATGACCTCCTCCCCCTTTTCTTTTCATACTTTATCAGACAGGAGGAGATTCAGTAGGAAAGCAGTAATTATGATCCTTCCTACTTTGACAGATTTTTGGTATATGCCTGAGCAAAATGGGTGAGCAAGGGCGGGGATTAAAGATATAAAGAAAATTAGGTGACCTAATAAGGCCTACTGGAAGGTACATATAGCAAATGTGGTTCTTAACTTTGAATAAAGTTCAACTCATAGGAGAATGAGCTAATAATTTTCTATTTCATAGATTTACAATTGACTGGTAAAAGTCTCTGATCATAAATTTGTTCCTGTAAAATCTAGCCTTCTTGATTACAGAATTACCAAAGTGGATAAGATCTCAAAATATCGTGTATCTATTGATCTTTAGGAAGGTGCGCCTGTCTATCTGCATTGCACAAAATAAGGAAGGGAATGGGAATATGCAAATGTACTTTAACCCATAAAAGTTTACAGATGAGGAAGTCAACACTAAGAAAAGTTAAGTGATATTTCAAGGGTCGCTTTTATTTATGGATATGGGAGCAGAACCAAGAAATCCTAGTGCCTTGTCTGTTGCTCTTTCTAATGCCCTATATGGCATGTTTAGTTTTTGAATCTCCTTTAAGATAATCAAATATGAGATAAAACTTGAATTATGTTGGTGGAACTTGAGAGACTTTTATTCCATAAATCTTTGTGCAAAAGTTACCCTCCTGACACTAGACTTATTCCTAGGAACCAGTACTTCTCATAATAATCCTCATACTTTATAGAAATTATTGTCATCACTTAGCTTTTTTGATCTTGCCTTTTGTCATCACCCAAATGGGATAGTAATAACTTTCTTGTCTAACTTACAGGGTAATTTCGAGGACTAATAGGACAAAAAGAGTTTAGAAAAATGAAAACTTACAAATGTATGGCATGATTCATCATCTTATTTAATACTAATCAAACTTTTAAACCAGCTTGTCTTGCCTTGTTACCTCTAGTCCCAACACCCAACTCCATAAAATACTAACACATGCATGGTAGAAAGTAAAAAGTAAAGGAAGGAAGAAAATTAAAAGAAGCAATCCTTCCTTTACTGCTCTTATTAGTTTTTTAGCCTCGTTTCTCAAGAATCCCTTTTATTTTAGGTGCCAACTCCAGCTCTGAGAACATTGCTCAATTATTTACACCCACTATTCCCTGAAGAATTAACATTTGGTAATTAACATTTTATCATATTTTGTGCCTCATTGATCTGTCACAGGGCTTCCCTTGTGGCTCAGCTGGTAAGGAATCTGCCTGCAATGCGGGAAACCTGAGTTCAATCCCTGGGTTGGGAAGATCCCCTGGAGAAGGGAAATGCTACCCACTCGGGTATTCTGGCCTAGAGAATTCCATGGACCGTATAGTCTATGCGTCTGCAAAGAATGATCTCTGTTAATTTCCAAGGCAAACCATTCAATATCACAGTAATCCAAGTCTATGCCCCAACCAGTAATGCTGAAGAAGCTGAAGTTGAACGGTTCTGTGAAGACCTACAAGGCCTTCTAGAACTAACACCCCAAAAAGATGACCTTTTCATCATAGGGCATTGGAATGCAAAAGTAGGAAGTCAAGAAACACCTGGAGTAACAGGCAAATTTGGCCTTGGAGTACAAAATGAAGCAGGTCAAAGGCTAACAGAGTTTTGCTAAGAGAACGCACTGGTCATAGCAAACATCCTCTTCAAACAACACAAGAGAAGACTCTACACATGGACATCACCAGATGGTCAACACCAAAATCAGATTGATTATATTCTTTGCAACCAAAGATAGAAAAGCTCTATACAGTCAGCAAAAACAAGACTGGGAGCTGACTGTGGCTCAGATCATGAACTCCTTTTTGCCAAATTCAGACTTAAATTGAAGAAAGTAGGGAAAACCACTAGACCATTCAGGTATGACCTAAATCAAATCCCTTACCATTATACAGTGGAAGTGACAGATAGATTCAATGCATTAGATCTGACAGACAGAGTGCCTGAAGAACTATGGACGGAGGTTCATGACATTGTTCAGGAGGCAGTGATCAAGACCATCCAGAAAAAGAAATGCAAAAAGGCAAAATGGTTGTCTGAGGAGTCCTTTCAAATAGCTGAGAAAAGAAGAGAAGCTAAAGGCAAAGGAGGAAAGGTAAGATATACCCATTTGAATGCAGAGGTCCAAAGAATAAGGAGAGATAAGAAAGCCTTCCTCAGTGATCAGTGCAAAGAAATAGAGGAAAACAATAGAATGGGAAAGACTAGAGATCTCTTCAAGAAAATTAGAGTTACCAAGGGAACATTTTATGCAAAGATGGTCTCGATAAAGGACAGAAATGGTATGGACCTAACAGAAGCAGAAGATATTGAGAAGAGGTGGCAAGAATACACAGAAGAATTATACAAAATAGATTTTCATGACCCAGATAACCACAATGGTGTGATCACTCACTTAGAGCCAGACATCCTGGAATGTGAAGTCAAGTGGGCCTTAGGAAACATCACTACGAACAAAGCCAGTGGAGGTGATGGATTTCCAGTTAAGCTATTTCAAATCCTGAAAGATGATGCTGTGAAAGTACTGCACTCAATATGCCAACAAATTTGGAAAACTCAGTGGTGGCCACAGGACTGGCAAAGGTCCGTTTTCATGCCAGTCCCAAAGAAAGGCAATGCCAAAGAATGCTCAAACTACCACACAATTGCATTCATCTCACACACTAATAAAGTAATGCTAAAAATTCTCCAAGCCAGGCTTCAGCAATACGTGAACCAAGAACTTCCAGATATTCAAGCTGGATTTAGAAAAGGCAGAGGGACCAGAGATCAAATTGCCAACATCCGTTGGATCATCAAAAAAGCAAGAGAGTCAGAAAATCATCTATATCTGCTTTATTGACTATGCCAAAGCCTTTGACTGTGTGGATCACAACAAACTGTGGAAAATTCTGAAAGAGATGGGAATACCAGACCACCTGACCTGCCTGCTGAGAGATCTGTATGCAGGTCAAGAAGCAACAGTTAGAACTAGACATGGAACAACAGACTGGTTCCAAATTGAGAAAGGAGTACATCAAGGCTGTATATTGTCATCCTGGTTATTTAATGATATACAGAATATATCATGCAAAATGCCAGGCTGGATGAAGCACAAGCTGGAATCAAGATTGCCAGGAGAAATATCAGTAACTTCAGATATGCAGATAACACCACCCTTATGGCAGAAAGCGAAGAACTAGAGTCTCTTGATGAAAGTGAGAGGAGAGTGAAAAAGTTGGCTTAAAACTCAACATTCAGAAAACTAAGATCATGGCATACAGTCTCATCGCTTCATGACAAATAGATGGGGAAACAGTGGAAACAGTGACAGACTTTATTTTGGGGGCTCCAAAATCACTGCAGATGTTGACTGCAGCCATGGATTTAAAAGACGCTTGCTCCTTGGAAGAAAAGCTATGACAAACCTAGGCAGCATATTAAAAATCAGAGACATTACTTTGCCGACCAAGGTCTGTCTAGTCAGAGGTATGGTTTTTCCAGTGGTCATGTATGGATGTGAGAGTTGGACTGTAAAGAAAAGTGAGTGCTGAAGAATTGATGCTTTTGAACTGTGGTGTTGGAGAAGACTCTTGAGAGTCCTGTGGACCGCAAGGAGATCCAACCAGTCCATCCTAAAGGAGATCAGTCCTGAATATTCATTGGAAGGACTGATGCTGAAGCTGAATCTCCAAAACTTTGGCTACCTGATGTGAAGAACTGACTCATCTGAAAAGACCCTGATGCTGGGAAAGATTGAAGGCAGGAAGAGAAGGGGACGACAGAGGATGAATTAGTTGGATGGCCTCACTGACTCGATGGACATGATGAGTTTGCGCAAGCTCTGGGAGTTGGTGATGAACAGGGAAGCCTGGCTTGCAGCAGTCTATGGATTCACAAAGAGTCAGACACACTGAGCAGCTGAACCGACTTACCTGTCGCTATAGCCCTTTGGGTTCGGGTGTGTACATCTGACATCCTATGCACATCACCTGAGTGTTTTACAGTCTATTCAAGTTCAATACATCACAAAATGAATTCATCACCTTTCCCAACAAAACTACTACATGATTATCACTGTCTCAGGCACATTTCCATTGGCCCAGGCATCTAAGTTAGGCATCTGGAAGAGTTTCTTCACACCCCTTCCTTCTTGCTCCCCAAAATAATCAGATAAGTAGTCCTGCTGATTTTATCCCCAACACAATGCTCTATCTCTTCATCTTCTGCCACAGACTCCCTCTGTATTCTCCCAACTGGCCTTCTTATGTTCCTTCTTCTTCCCAAAGCCTCCAGAAGGATGTATTTCAAATTGCTGTCTGACCAGATCGTATCCTGCCTTAAGCTAGTCTATAACTCCTCATCACTAAAACCATGGTTTTCAAACTAGGTTCATATGGAGCCCATGGGGTGCCTTAGCTGGCAGAGTGAAAGAAGGCGAAGGGGATGCTATCGGAGCTGTGATCTACTTCCACTTCAGACAAGGAAAGCGCACTCTGTGTTTGCTTTCTGCATTGAGATTCTTAGAAATAATTGCTTTTAAATAAAAAAACATTATGCAATTAAAATTGGAAGCCCACTGACTATAAGATACAGTTCATGACCTGGTCCCTGCCTGCCTCAGGGTTCATCTCTCTTCTCCCTTCTTCTCACTATAGAACAAGCAACATCAAACTGCCTACATTTCCAGCACACACAACACTTCCATGCCCCTGACTGTTTTATTATGTTGTGCCCTCCACCTTGAAAGCCCCATTCTGCCTTTAGATAACTAAATTTCACATATCTTTTAGGACTCAGCATTCCCAGGTAGCTCAGTGGTAAAGCATCTGCCTGCCAATGCAGGAGATGTGAGTTCATTCCCTGGGTCAGGAAAATCCCCTGGAGAAGGGAATGGCAACCCACTCCAAGATTCTTGCCTGGGAAATCCCATGAACAGAGGAGCCTGGTGGGCTACACATTCCACGGGATGGCAAAGACTTGAACACAACCAAGCGACTGAGCACACACACACATCACCACCTTCAGGAAGCGTTCTTTCTCCCTCCTAGTTGTTCTTTCTCTCTCCAAATATCTACTATCCATTATGTGCTAGTTCAGATGCGGGAAGCATTAGTTGACGTAGTGCAAAGAACACGGGGTTCTGATCCTTACTCTACTATGAACTGTGTGTGTGACTCTAAGCAATTCACTTCATCTCTATGAAATGTAATGTATTCTGTCATTCATTCAATCAACAATATTTCCCTTTTTCCCCTTTATGGAGCTCATATTCTGGTAGGGGAAATAGGATATTAAAAACAAATTTAAACTATCCTATGATATAAAGCACTATGGAGAAAACTAAAACTGAGGAATAAGGAGTCTGGAGGGTGGAGTATTTCTTTTTTTATTAAAGTATAGTTGATTTATAATATTATATTATTTTCAGGTGTACAGCCTAGTGATTCAATATTTTTTTTAATTTATTTATTTTAATTGTAGGCTAATTAATTTACAATATTGTAGTGGTTTTTGCCATACATTGACATGAATCAGCCATGGGTGTACATGTGTTCCCCATCCTGAACCCCCCTCCTACCTCCCTCCCCATAGGTTTTGTGTGTGTGTTGTTCAGTCGCTCAGTCGTGTCCTACTCTTTGCAACCCCATGGAGTGCAGCACTCCAGGCTTCTGTGTCCTTCACCATCTCCCAGAGTTTGCTCAAACTCATATTCATTGAGTCAGTGATGCCATCCAACCATCTCATCCTGTGTCGCCCCCTTCTCCTTCTGCTTTCAATCTTTCCCAGCATCAGGGTCTTTTCCAGTGAGTCAGCTCTTCATATCAAGTGGCCAAAGTATTGGAGTTTCAGCTTCAGCATTAGTCCTTCCAATGGATATTCAGGGTTGATTTCCTTTAGGATTGACTGGTTTGATATCCTTGCTATACATACATACAAACTCATATGTTGCTTGTGTATACATACATACAAAATGGTATGGATACTTTAGAAAAGAAATTGGCAGTTTTATTATAAAATTAAACATAAAATTTGTCACATGATGCAGCAGTCCCGCTCCTAGGTAACATATGAAATGGAATGTACGTTCACACAAAAACTTGCACACAGGTGCAAGTTTTTATAGGTTATACTCCATTTAAAATTATTACAAACTAATGGCTATATTTCCTTGTACTATGCATTATATGCTTGTTGCTTATTTATTTTTTGCCTACTGTTTTTAGGTAAATTCATGTTTATTTATTTTATATCCCAGGCAAAATTCAGTGCTTGGTTAACAAGGATGGAATGCTCAGGATGGAATGCTTTAGCAAAGAATGCACACAAACAGGGTGATATAAAGCAATGCCTTAAAGGTGATTGTTTGTAAACCATAGAAAGGTTTGCATACATAGTCATTTTTATCTCTTAATCCTATCTCCTATACTCCCCCATCACTCTCCCCACTGGTAACCACTGGTTTGCTTTCTATATCTGAGTCCATTTCTGTTTTGCTATATATATTTGTTTGTGTTATTTTTTAGGTTCCATATATAAGTAATGACATAGAGTGTCTTTCTCTGTCTGACTTATTTCTTTTTCAAAATTTTTTAAAATATAAATTTATTTATTTTAATTGGAGGCTAATTACTTTACATGTCTGACTTATTTCATAAGCATAATATTCTATAGGTCCATCCTTATTGCAAATGGCATTATTTCATCTTTTTTATGGCTGAGTAATATCCCATTGTATGTATATACCACATGTTCTTTATCCATTCATCTGTTGATAGATAACCTCCTTGGAGAAATCTTCTTTGACCATTGGATCTTAGTCATCTCATGACTTCCTTTCAATCAAAATGACTTTAATTCTCTGCACATCACCATCTGCTGTTTTTCTATTTTGCTGTCTATCATCTGTCTTCTCTACGAAAATGTAAAGTTTATGCAAACTGAAACTTGTTTTGCTGCTTGCTGTATTCTCCAGTGCCTAGAACAGCAACTGGTTCATAGGAGAATTCCTTAAATAATTATTGAGTTAGAGGATACCTTGCTTTTACCTACTCACTTCTGTTTTCGAGACTGTGACCAGATGGCCAAGATGCTACAGTCCAACTGAGAAATGCATGGGGCTCTCTCTACTGTAATTTGCATCAAAAGAATCCTCAGCTACCATCCTGTACCGAACATCTGGCCCAATAGCAGATTCCTGACACTAGCTTGAAATAAGGTCTTAACAGTAATGAAAAAATGCCTCCCTCTTTTCCCTGAGAAGCCCTCAGAGCAGAAAAGATACAACTACTTAGGGCTCTGGTGACTGACCAGGAAGCAATGAGACTGATTTTTAGGCAAAACACCCACCTCTGATCAATCAAAGCAGATGTTTTCCTCTGATCAATCTAAGCAGATATTTTCACATTCAAAGTAATGATCTTATGGACTGAAACTTTTACTGCCAAGGCTCAAGACAGTTGTGAAAATCCTTCTGGAGTTAATAGCCATGTGCCTCAATTTACATGTAGTCAATTCTGAATTGGTGTTCAACCTCAAAGACTCATTCTAGGTAAGGTAGAAATACACATTTTCATTTCACAGCTGGGAAAACTGAGTCTCAGAAAAGTTAAATGTCTTGCTCTGGATCTGATGCCTTTAAGTCTCTTATTTGTGAATATGTTCAACAGTGTTTGAAAGTGTTTTGTTCTCAGAAATGACCAAATGCCACTTTGAGCCAAGCAAAGCAAAGCAAACAGATTCTCACGGCCGGGTGGTACAGTTTCCAATGAGTTAATCTCTACAAGATATTTAAGGGGCCTTAGAGAGTCTCCAGGTTGAAAATAAAACCTCAGAAAACCACGTGTATTCAAATGCCACACATTGGTTTTTGTTTGTTTTAGGCAGATCCATTTCATGCTAGACAAAGAAACCTATCCCAACCTCTGCTGCACACACCTGGCACGCAGAGAGGGAACAGGGCCTGGAGACCAGCTACTCACATCTTTGTCTCTCTGCCAAGAGAGCTTAAAGATATAAACTGGCTGTGTTAGCTTGTATCAAGGGAGCAGATTCTTCCATTTTTATGTCAATGAAAAACAAAGGAGGAGGGGGGAAATCTCTTTGCTTTAAAATATATATATATCAATCCATTAGAAAACATTTTAGATAATTAATGTACCAGAGGAGTATAAAGAACTGGAGAAGCCAGTCGTTGTTTCCCCCTGTTGGCAATTAGACTGTGGAGAGGCGGCATCTGCACCATTCATAACTGTAGTGCGCAAATTGGCAAAGATTGAAAGCCCAACAGCAAGCTGTTCCAGGTAGACCAGATGTCTTGAAGGGAGGCTGTCTCTCTACAAGTAAACATAATACCTATTTCTTGACATTGTCACTGTTGAATAACTAGCTATTTGGTATCCGTCATAATTCTTGATTAATAGGGTTATCTTTTTTTAAAGGGCATCCCAACTGTTCTGTTCTCAGAAGGGAGCACTTTTTCAAAACACATTCTCCCAAGGCATTGCTTTACTTCCCTCTCAAGAGCTGATCTTGTGCTGCCAGTTGTTGATTCTGAGATGAAGGAAGGTTCTGGTGGCTATTCTCTTGGGAAGAGGTAGACAGGGTGAAGGGGATTAATTAGTGAAGACTATGAGGGCCTTCATTGTTATCATTAGTAAGCCAAAGGAGGATGAAGGATGCTGGGTATGGAGGAGTGGTGTGAGATGAACAGACATCAGCAATGAGGTCAGAGAAGGAGCAGTTCCCACTGGGGATGCTTGGCCAGCGCTGGTTTCGCTGTGAATCTCATAAGCATAAAATTCATTCATTCAACAAGTATCTATTAAGGTTCTTCTACATCCAGGGAACTGTTCTAGGCATTTGGGATCCATCAGTAATGGGGGGGACCCACAAAAACAAAAAACAAAACCAAAAAAGATAACTGCCCTTGTGAAGGTTTTATTCCAGCAAGAGAATCAGACAAGAAGCAACAGACATAAAAATAAATTATATAATATACTAGTGGGTGATAAGTGCTATGGAAACAAGGAGGGAAAACAGTTAATGAGGCCTCAGAGTCTCAGGGCATGGAGGTCTTGCTGTTTTAAAGAGGTTTTCAGAGGTGGTTTTTTGGAAGGGATGTTTGTGCAAAGACTTGACGAGGCAAAAGAGCTGCCCATGCAGATATCTGAGGGAAGAGCATTACAGGCCGAGGGAACAACCATTGCAAAGAGACAGAGGTGGGAGGGTACCTGCAGAGTTGAAGAACAATGCAAGGAGGCCAGTGTTGCTGGGGCCTAGTAAAGGTGAGGGGAGATGTGAAGTAATTAGATGATGTCAGAGAAATCAAGGTCCAGGCATCTAGGGCCTCACTGGTCATTGTAGGAGTGTGACTTCAGCTCAAAAAAGCATGGAGAGCTTTTGCAGAGTTTGGATCAGACAAGTAATCTTACCTGAAATTGAAAGTGTGAAAGTCACTCAGTCCTGTCCAACTCTTTGAGACCCCATGGGCTGTACATTCCATGGAATTCTCCAGGCCAGAATACTGGAGTGGGGAGCCTTTCCCTTCTCCAGGGGATCTGCCCAACCCAGGGACTGAACCCAGCATTGCAGGCGGATTCTTTACCAGCTGAGCCACAAGGGAAGGCCAGCATTTAAAACTCATCTGTCTAGTGCTGACAATTTATTGAGAATCGATTGTGGCATAAAAAGAAAAGATTTCTCTTTTTTAAACATGTTGCCTACTTATATGACAGGGTTGCTATGAGACTCAAATGCAAAAGCGCTTTCAAAATTATAAAGCACAGTACAGACCCAAACTATAATTATTTTTACACAAACAAAAGAGGGTTCAAAAGCCAAGGTCCTTCTTGCCTCTTCTGATCATGAGTAGTAACCCGTTCATGAAATTAAACCAGTCTGTCTACAGGAAGCTAAAGGAAAATGGATTCTATTTATTTTAAAAATAATGTAATTTTGTGCCTGAGTCTCGAGTCATTCAGATCTTTCAGATTGCTACTGATTTTATGTTTAATTTTTGAAAGAAATGCCTTTAAAAAAAAAAAAGTGGAAGCACTAGGCTTGAATACTGAAGACTTTAAATGCAGCGACAGACCAGGATAGGAGCAGAAGTCTGGGAACTTTAAACCTATTTCCTTTTCTCTAATCCTGTTGGAGAGCTAGAAGTGAGCTGGCCAGATCCTCCAACATTTCGGGGGTGGCATCTTTTCCTCGCGGTGGCCCTGTCATCAGGTGAACGCTTCTGGGTGGGAGAACACACTTTGTGCAGCCATCTGACCTTCACAGAGTCTGGGGAGAAATTTTTAAAGGATTTTGGAGAAGAGGCCTTGAGTATCGAAGATAAAGAACAAGAAAAAGGGGGCCCGAGGAAGCCTGAGCCTCGGGGGAGACAAAACTGAGTTAATGAAGAGGGGTGATTATCCCAGATAATTATGTAAAAGAGAAGGCTAGGAGTTCTAAATGGCTGCAACTTGGAGTTTACTCTGCCTAAGGTATGTGTTTATGTTTTTGTGTTTTGGTTTTCATGTTTGGAGTAAGGTTTTTTCCTTCTTCACCCACCGCTCAATTTGAGAAAGCGGCTGCTCCGCCTGCCAGACCCCCATTCTCCTCCCTTCCCTTCCTTTAGATTTCGAAACCCCATTCCTATTAGTCTCCGCGCCGCTGGCTCCTGGGACCCTCATCTCTCTGCCCCTCTAGAAAGAAGCAGCTCTGTGTATCAACCCCCCCTCCCCCGCCGATGCCTCTCGTTCTTATTTTCTTATTTCTCCGACTCCCTCCCGGTGCTGCTGTCCAAAGACACACCTTCCCAGCCAACCCAGCTGTCACGTCTCGCTCCAGCGGTTCGGGGAAGCGGTGGGAACTCTGCGCTCTCCAAATCAGCCCGCCTCGCCGGGCATCTCCCTCCCCTTCCCCTAGAATAACGACCCAGCCTCGACCATCCCTGCTCCTTTCCGACCGCTAGTTTTGTTTATGAAACCCGCCGAGGCTTTGGGCAATCTGCGGTGGCCCGGCTCTCGCTAGGTTTGGGGAGGGAGGGGGCAGCGTTCACGGCCCCCCGGTGTGTCCGAGACTGTTAGATCAGATCTTTCGGATCCGGAGGCAGAGGCAGCGGTGACAGGAGAGCCCCCCCCACCACCACCACCACCCGCGGGTTGGGGGTGGGGAGAGGAAAAGGGACTGGGCTCGGGGAAGGAGGCAGGCAGGCAGCTGCAGTGCCGGGAGGGGTGCGCGCGCGTGTGCCGGGCTCGCCCGCCGCCTCCCGGCTCAGTCTGCGCTCCTCGGCACGCGGGGCTGCCGGGGCCGGCGGGTCGGGGAGCAAGAGCAGCGCCCTCCCCGGGGGCGCCCGGCGGTTCCCGGGCCGCGTTCCCCACCCCCGCCCCTCGCACCCGGCCCGGCCCCCTCTCCATTGAGTTTTCCCGACACCGGCGCCCATCAATGGTCCTGCCCGGGGATGCACACGCAGCCTGCGGCCGGAGGGGGGTAGCAGCCGCCGCTTCCAGGTGCGGGCTCTCCCGGGTCGTCGCCGCCACCCGTCGTCGCCGCCACTCGAGCCCCGGGGCGCGCTGAGGTCCTGGCCGGCCATGGGGCTGCCGCGGCTGCCGCTGCTGCTGGCGTGACAAGGGGCGACGGAGCCACCGCGCTCGGGGTCCCCGGCTGCCTGCATGGATGTCTTCAGCTTTGTGAAGATTGCAAAGCTCTCGAGGTAGGGGCCGCGCCGGTTCACGTGCACCCAGGGCCCCCGCCGTGGGCAACTTGGTGCTTTATTTTGCGGGATCCTCGGGGAGAAGCAAAAGCCGGAGAGAGCAGCTGAGCTTAAGCTAGGACGGAAGCGAGGTGGCCAGGGGCTGCCGCGTTCAACTTCTCTCTCACTGGCTGGTGGGGCTTGTGGAGCCACGACTGTAGACCACACACACACATACACATGCCCTCACGCACAGAGCAATCTTCACGACAGTTTGTTTTCCCTAAGAAAAGCCCCAGTGGTGTTTGGGGTCAATTCAGGGCTAAGAGAAGATGGTTGTAATCGCGCCTGCTAGGGAAAACCAGAAGTGCTTAGAGCTTGGGTTCCTGCTTTCTAAGCAGCAGTGACCAAAAGTGACCCCCTGCCCCCCACCCCAAAACTGGACCTCCACACCCCTGAAAAGTGAGCTCGAAGGTGGACCCAGGTAACCTGTCAGGTGTTCCCAGCAGTGACCTAGATGCTGAAGCCATGGAGACAGAAGAGAAAGACCTTTAGCTCTTCTTTGCGCAACTGTGTAGTTTTAAGCCTGGAGAGATTTAGAAATTTGCTTCCAAGTGGCCATGTTGTTGAAACGGAAGAAAAATCATCAATTCAGGCAGATTTCTCAGGCCGTGCTGATAGAGGATGAACGTTCCCACTTTTTGGCTACCTAGGTTTTATCTGTCAGAGCATTCCTCCTAGGTCTCCTGCCCTGCTTACGCTTCCTTCCGGAGACTTCAGCAAGCCCAGAAAGTGGCATTCACTGGGAAGAGCCCAGTGTGAGCAGACTTAGAAGACTGTGCCCCACCTCTACTGCCCAGGTCTCTGGAAGTACTGGCCTGAGCTCTTGATAGCAGTTACTACCTCTATCTTAGGAGGGAGACATCAGAGGTCTTTAGGACCTGCTTTATACTCCCTTGGAATCCTGAGAGAATAATTCGCTGTCAGGGTGGGAAGTGTCGATTGCATCAGGCAAAAGTGAGTAATGTCAAGTAGTCAGAAATGTATATTGACTTTGTTTTGACAGAAATGTATGTTGACTTTGCTTTGCTAAAGTATGTTTGGGTCATTTCAGAAACATTCAGTTTGGACGTTACCTTTCAGATGTGCCTCTCTCTAACATCCACCGGTCTTTATTTGTTCTTCTTGCCCATCTCCACCTTCCTTCTCTATTCACATTGGGTGGGTCTTAATGTGCCAAGCAGATTTCCCAGGGAGAGGCTCCAGTGTAACTTAGTCTGGGTAGACGGGGTATACAGCTGATGGGTAAGTTGAGTGGTGGATGATTGTACTGTGGCAGATTGTTTGATTTCATACCGATGTCATCAAAGGCCGTGGCTTCACACTTCTATTCTATTAACTTCCTGCATGCTGCTGCCTGTGGCTAGATTATAAACAGCTGTCAAATCATGAACCATGGACAGGAAAGGGTTGTGAGCAAGGGTTTAGCAGTTGCCTGGTGCCATCTGTGATGGACAGAGAGATGCCCAAGGGAAAGTGAGGTTCAACGGATAATATAGTTCAAAGTAACCAAGATAGCCATCGATTGCCTCAAATGCTAAAAACGTTAAGATTAATGAAACATCTAGAGCCTAGATTTTGTCCTTAAACTTCAGAGCTTGGGGGGAAACAGTGCTGTGTATCAGTGAAAAGATGTTTTATACTCTTTTACTCAATTCTAGGATGCCTTCATGATATTCACAAATCTGAGCTTTTGCAAAACCCAAGCCAGGCTGTGGGGGATTAGTATCTTATTTTAAAGAGAGGTTAAAATTTAGTAAATGAGTGTGAATTTCACTTTCTATCCTTAACGTGATCCAAATAGAGTGTTTATTCTAAAGAGAGAAGCTGCACATGTTCTGAGCTTATGTGCCGATTAAGAAATCTCCCATCCATAAGAATTCTTCTTGTTTCTCAGTGTGAGCTCAACGATGGTCCCCAAGCTGAAATAGAAATACCTTTAGAGGGTCATCAGCATGTGGAAACACATGTTTGCAGCTGCTTGTTTCTGCCCTTGAAGGAATAAAGTCTTGTGTGTGTGTTTTAAACACCGTTACAGAAATCAAGTTCTTTTCTCAAAGGTGAAGTGTAAAAGTGCTTACACTGCAGGATTCTCCTGATTTTGGAGTGGATAATCTTCCTAAAGGATTTAGCTTTGATCAGTGTGGTTACTTGAGTACTTAAAATTCTCCTGGTTTAGAGATCAACACACAGTTACCCCAGGCCTTAGCCTTTCCTTTGGTTCCTAAGTGAGTTGAACTTGAGTTTCTAAATGTTCATGCAGGAAGTATTTGCTGTCTGATATTTGCTAACTGTCCCACCAGTGAGTAAAGAAAGTAGCAATTACAGAGAATTCCAAGAGAATATTAATCCACAATGGAATTAAAAACAACGTGTTTTGACTTTTCAGACTACCTACATTTAACCATTTGTTCCCAGAATCTATACTCTTTTAATCATGTGAAAAGTCAGAATACAAATTGCCCCTTAAGAATCCATTTACATCCTATGGTCATCATTAAAAAAGAAAAAAACAAAAACCTGCCAAGTATTGGACTAGCCGGCAAGTTGGGACCCTTTACATCATCTTTCTGCGTAGTGACCCTTGATTGCATCCATTGTGGGTGGCACAATGTGTCATGGTTCTATCTGGAGATGTTTTTTCCTTGTTCTTCTAATTTTCTGGTTATTAAACTGCTTGATAGTTTACATGCAATTTTACTTCACTGTTTCCTTGGTAACAGTTATATATCATTTTACATCTTTGTAGATGAGAGCATTACAGATGATTGCCTTATAAACCAGTAATAGTATAAAAATAGGCATATATTTTTTATTGTTACTGTTCTTTGTATCAGCTGTTTCATGTGTAAAGCAGATGCACTCTTTGAAATGTTTATAGAAGAATGTAGTTCAGTAGAAAAACATATGATTATGCCCCCTTTGCCCGAGGGAAGTAATTTGAAACCCAAAACTCATAGGGGTGTTATTAAACTGAGCCATGAGTTCATGAATAGAAAAAAAATGAAGATTTCTTTTCTTTAAGCAAAATGGAACACTTTGAGATAATTATTTGGTCCCAGTTATTAATGTGAATGTTCTTTCTTGCAGTGTTAGGTAAATTTGAGGGCTGCTTTATTTTACATTTTCTTGTAGTTTCACAAGTTATTTTGTGGTATATAGCAGTGACAAATAATGTGTGCTAATTTTGTTCCAAGCATACATTTGAGTAAGAATTTTATATATATATATATATATATATATATATATATATATAAAATTTCCTCACATTTTATGTAAAACCTTTTTAGAGACTACTAAACTTCTATTCTTTACCTTTCCCTTATTCAGAATTAAATATTTCCTAGGGAAAAGGGCAGCTAAAGAAGCAATGCAAAGGTCAGATTTTTCCCATCTCCCTTTTTACCCAAGTAATTGCATTAATGTTACTGATAATAGTGACTCTGGAGGCTAGCAACGAAAAACTCGCAAAGACTCTGGATTTGAATTTTATTAAAAATGCTACTTGCTCATCGTCTGAGTCCTTTCTGAGTTCTGCTGATTTTCGTGGCTGTCATGAGGTGAAATGATGAACAGTTTCATAACAGAACTAGATTCCTGTTTTAGGAATATTTAACTCTAGTTTCCCAGAGCTTGCTAGTTTGCAGCTGTGAAAGTCTAGTCGTTAGCTGTTCTGGGAAAAGATGTCTAGTTCAGGCTATGTATATTTCAGGCATCTCTCTCTCTCTCTCTTTGGGGCAAGTGAATTTACCTTCTTGCTATCAGAATTTGATGTAGATTGTCAGATGAAGTGAAACTTACTTGTTTAAAAGCATGACCTGGAAATTCTCACTTTCTGCTTATGAACCTTCCAGCTGTTCATTTTCTCTCTCTTACTGAAGTATAGTTGACTTACAATGTTTTATTAGTTACAGGTGTACAGCATAGTGATTCAGTATTTTTACAGCTTGTACTCCATTAAAAGTTATTACAAGCTAATTCCCTGGTCTGTACAATGTATCTTTGTTGCTTATCTATTTTATACATATTATTAAATAGTTTATATCTCTTAGTCCCATAACCCTATCTTGTCCCTCCTCCCTTCAGTGTCTCCACTGTTAACCACTAGTTTTTTCCTGTATTTGTGGATCTTTCTGTTTTGCTTTGTACATTCTTTTGGGTTTTTTTTTAGATTCCACATATAATGATATCATATTTGTCTATGTCTGATTTAGCATAATATTCTCTAGGTCCATGAACTTTGCTGCAAATGACAAAATTTCATTCTTTTTATGGCTGAATAATATTCCATTATATCACATCTTCTTTATCTATCTATACGTATGGTGATAGACACCTGGGTTGCTTCCATAAGTTAACTACTGAAAATAGTGCTTCTATGAACTTTGGGATGCTGGTATCTTTTTGAATTAGTGTTATCAGGTTTTTTCTAGATATATATCCAACAGTAGAATTCCTGGATCATATGGTAGTTGTCTTTTTACATTTTTATGGAATCTCCATAGTTTTCCATAGTGGCTGCACCAATTTACATTCCCACCAACAATGAAGGATTCCCTTTTCTCCTTATCGTTGCTAACATTTGTTGTATGTAGACTTTTTGATGATGGCCATTATGACAGGTATGGGGTGATATCTCATTGTTGTTTTGATTTGCATTTCTCTAATGATTACATACACACTCAGTTCAACTTTATTGCTTTATTATTCCATTTGGAGTTTGCATGGATGTTTTACTATGAGAGAATATCCATTATTGGTGAACTAGAAAATTTATCTTTAAGGAATGAACTTAAAACCACTAATTTCATACTTGACTCCTTGAGAAAATTTGGCAGCATTTTTCTAATTTGTTGAGAAATACAGTCCTTAAATCTACCACTCTTATCATCAAATGATCTTGAACTTTGAAAGCTAATCAAAGCAAGGGAAGGAAATTAATACGTTAAACCATGGGTTGGTAAACTGACCTGTGGGCCAAATCTGGTTTGCTCACTGTTTTCACGTAACCTGTGAGCTAAGAACAGTGACAGACTTTATTTTCTTGGGCTCCAAAATCACTGCAGCTGGTGACTACAGCCATGAAATTAAAAGACACTTGCTCCTTGGAAGAAAAACTATGACAAACCTAGACATCATATAAAAAGCAGAGACTTTACTTTGCTGACAAAGGTCTGTCTGGTCAAAGCTATGGTTTTTACAGTAGGCAGGTATGGATGTGAGAGTTGGACCATAAAGAAAGCTGAGCACCGAAGAATTGATGTTTTTGAACTGTGGTGTTGGAGAAGACTCTTGAGAGTCCCTTGGACTGCAAGGAGATCCAAGCAGTCAACCCTAAAGGAAATCAATACTGAATATTCACTGGAAGGACTGATGGAAGCTGAAACTCCAAAACTTTGGCCACCTGATGCAAAGAACTGACTCATTGGAAAAGACCCTGGTGCTGGGAAAGATTGAAGGTGGGAGGAGAAGGGGATGACAGAGGATTAGGTGGTTGGATGGCATCACTGACTTGATGGACATGAGTTTGCACAAGCTCTGGGAGTTGGTGATGGACAGGGGTGCCTGGAGTGCTGCAGCCCATGTGGTCACAAAGAGTTGGACACGACTGAGCGACTGAACTGAACTGAAGAATTGTTTTTAAATTTTTAAATGGTTTAAAAAATCAAAAGAATATGGAATTAAAATGTTAGTGTGCATAAATAAAGTTTTATTGGAACACAGCTCTGCTCCTGCATCTGCTGATTGTCTATGTCTACATTTGCTCTACAACGGCAAAGTTGAATAGATGCTCCAAGGCCCTTATGGCCAGCAAAGCCTGAAATATTTACTGTCTGCCTCTTTCCAGAAACAGTTTACTGACTCCTGGGCAAAACAATGCCTTTTCCTATGTTCTCTTCGTTACATTATCAGCACGTGTATGTGGGCACAAGCATAACCAAATACACAGTGTCAGAGATCAGCAGAGCCAGACACTAGTTAAAATCGTATGGACAGATTTTAATCAGTAATATTCTATTGCAGTGGGGAAAAGAGACTGCTGTGAACACAACTACAGCTTCCAGTTGTACAGAGGTGACTGGGCATTTTAAAGGGAGAATGAGGGAAGAGGGAGGGAGGGAGCTGGGGGTCAGTACAGGCAGGAAAGTGAAATATTAGAAAAAGCAAGAAGAGGGTTGGTCCATGTGAAACCCATCTGGCTTTGTCAGCTGGCTCTTATCAAAGTTAAGACTCCTGCCCTCCTACAGTGGCTGAGAGACAGAGGCCCCATCTTCAGATCTGGGCTGGAACAAGCAGTCAATTCATTTGTAGCCTTAAATTTTCTCAGACAAGCACTTTAAATGGAGGTGAAGTCATCCTAAGGGTGTACCCTTGAGTTTTTAGAAACTGAGGAAGTGTTTGTTCAGTTCTTTCTGAGCCGAGGTTGAAACCTAGTCAAGGGAGGGCTCAGAGGAGCCTGGCTAGAGTTTGGTTAAGGAGAGAAGCTTTGTCAACACATGTTCAATTTAGTATACTAAATACACGCATTCACCAGTACACATTCACAGTTAATGTAGACCTTGTCTTTATTGAAACTTCTGATCTTATTTACTTAACTGTAGGGACACTGAGCATCAAAAGTGCACATAACTGCCCTCGTGGTATTTGTTGCACTGGGGACAATTTTGCATGCTTATTCTTTGGTCACTGAGTTGGCCCGCTTTCTGGACTGGAGAGATATGTGTTAGAGTGATACTTGCCTTCCATAAAGCTTTCAACTTCTAGTTTAACATGGATGGAAAAAGAATGGGCCAGCAGTACTTGTATAGCCTCAACTGACGTGTGTGGAGAACTGATAAGTCCACAGGAGAAGGCCTGGTATTTCCTTACAGTACACTTGAGCCACCTGGTCCTAATGGCTGATGACCTTCATTAATCTTTTTCCACATGGAAAGAAAACTAGATAAGTGGATTTAGTTGTAGACAGAGAACTGGAGGTAGGCTGTATGAGTTCACCTCAACTTTCTTGTGATTTGATTGAGAGCATCATAATGAAAAACTAGACTGCCTTTAGTTCTTTTTTTGTTTTTAAATTTTTTCTATTCTGTTATGGTCTATTATAGAATACTGAATACAGTTCCCTGTGCTATATAGTAGGACCTTGTTGTTTATGCATTCTATATAAAATATTAATAGTTGGCATCTGCTAACCCCAACCTCCGGAGAAGGCAATGGCACCCCACTCCAGTACTCTTGCCTGGAAAATCCCACGGATGGAGGAGCCTGGTAGGCTGCAGTCCATGGGGTCGCTAAGAGTCGGACACGACTGAGTGACTTCCCTTTCACTTTTCACTTTCATGCATTGGAGAAGGCAATGGCAACCTACTCCAGTGTTGTTGCCTGGAGAATCCCAGGGACGGGGGAGCCTGGTGGGCTGCCGTCTCTGGGGTCACACAGAGTTGGACACTACTGTAGTGACTTAGCAGCAGCAGCAGCAGCAACCCCAACCTCCCATTCCATCCCTGCCTACCTCCTCCTGAAATAATGCCATTTGCACCTACATGGATGGAACTAGAGATTATTATACTAAGTGAAGTAAGTCAGAAACAGAAAGATGAATATCATATGATGTTACTTATATGCCTTTAGTTCTTCATGGCAAAGACATATCAAACATACGTAGCCTTGCTTCTGAGCAATTTAGGTCATTATGTACTTCAGCTGTGGAAAGTATCTTGAAGAACTCTAAGCCTTAGTTTTAGATAACCAAGTTACCATTCCCATTTTTTCCTGACAAAGAGATAAGAAAGTTTCATCCTGCCCTTTTCTTTTAGAAATGTATTTTCAAGTATGGTTACAGCATTTGGCATATGATGACTACTCTATACTAGATAATAAGTGAATAAAGTCATGTACAAACCCACTCTAATACTTATTAACAAATGAGTTATCGTAATTTGTTGAGCTGAACAGTGATCAGGATCAGTAACTCAGGAATGGAAAGGAGTGTGCAAGTCTCTTGGACTGGTCTCAGAGAATAAACTTTTATTTTTGTTTTGACATTTGAAGTGGTTTTCTATGATTAATGGTTTAAAAGTCATCAAGTTGAACTTCTAAGAACGCTGTGTTTTACCCTATAAGGTCAATGAGCAAAATTAGTATTATGCTAAAATGAGTTTTTATAGGTGTCAGTAAGTTTTTACTTTAAGAAGGCCTTTTTGAATGATAGAAAAATACTGTTGTTTTTATGAAAGAAATGTGCGTCAAGTTCGAAAAGGAAAAGCAATTTCCCTACAATTCCTGTTTGCTTTAGAGGTTTAATGTTTATTTTGGTTATTTCCTTATGTTTCAAAGATTATGTGAGATTTGCTTAACTGAAAATGAGAACATGATGATTATCTCACAAAGATGAGCTTTAAAGAACACAATAGTCCAAAATTTACCAAATAAATGTTAAAATTCACCCATTGAATGTAGGAAGGAGTGTCTTTATATATTTAACTGGCATGATTATTTAACTGGTGGAAGATTGCTATGGTGGAGAGCATGAAGCCATTTGACCAATTCTAGACTGTTCTACATTGGCTCATACATATAACCATGGTGATTTTGCAATGGCCGTCTAACTGGAGTTGAGAGTGCTTGCCTCTTATAAAAATCACAGTCCAGGTCACCAGTCTTGATGCCAGGGCAGGGGCAGGGGGAGTCTCAGGGACACAGCGAGTGAAGTCTGGGATTAGTTTTGTCACAAACCCCTCACGTGCCTGCCTGCATTGTGGCCCAGGGCACGGATTAGCACTCTCTAGCCCACCTGATATGTTTACTTCTATTTTCATTTACTTATCTCCTGCCAGAATTTGTGAATAAAGTTTTATTGGAACACAGCCACGCTCATTTGCTTCTGTGTTCGTGGCTACTTGTGGCAAAGTTGAATAGTTATGACAGAGATCATGTGGCTTAGAAGACCTGCGATATTTACTCTGTGCCCTTGACAGGAGCACTTCACTGCTCTTCCTTGAGCTCTGTGCCCAGGACTCAAATTCTGCCCTGGGGCTAGAGCCTTGTCTGCCTGCTTTGCTAGGAGAGGGAAAGGAAGCTGTGACTAGGGGGACACCCCGCTCCCAGCCAGCCCTGGCAGCCCTCTCTGGGGTCTTTAGCTGTTAACACTTACTGTACCACTTGGAGGTGAATTTAGAAGCTTTCTAAAGTGCGAATGTGATGTCTCTATCTGTCTGTCTCCTTGCTCCTTAATGTCCCCAAGGGAGAATCCACATTCTTTATCTCTGCCCTGTGGGGGCGGGCCCCTGTTTGCTTTGTTTCCTTTGGGTTTCTTATTTTTGGAAACTTATTTCTCCCTAGCCTTAATTAATTAACTTCCTATTCAACCCCCAAACACACAGGTGGACACACAAACAAACACACACACATCCTCCCTACCTCTAACTGTGTTGAACTTTTTTAGAAGTCCTAAATTGTGTCACACCTTTGAGCCTTTAAATGTACTCTTCATTTTGTCTGGAACAATCTTTACCTTGCCCCCCTTTCACCTAGAAAAGGTTTTTTATCTTTCAGTTTCTAATCTATGCTTATTCCATGTAGCCTTTCTAACTCCCCATCCTGGGTTAAATGGCTTGGCGAGCATCTTTTGTTAGTTAAGATAATCTAATTGTTTTAGCAGGTTAACCCCTCAATATGAGAATAAGTGGTTTATTCTTACTTGGAGCCCCTAACAGGCCTTCCTGCTGGACTGAAGGAGCTCTGCTCTACACACTCACTCAGAGCACCCAGAAGCTGGAGGCTCTCTCCTCCTCAGTATGCGATTCAAGGTTGCCCTGCCCACCAAGGTTCAGCGACAGATGATGGGAGAGAAAAGGGGGAAAACTGGATGGGAGGTTTTGAAGGGCAATGCCTGGAATTGAAGTACATCCTTCTACCCACACTCCATTAACCTCAACCATGGCCATATCTAAATGCGAGAGTGGCTGGGAAATTTAGTCTAGCTGTGTACCGCAGTCTCTGCTGGGCATCACGTGCCCTACTTTTATCATAACATTTATTCATTCACTATGTGGTAGATTGTACTTTTGTTCCCAATTCTTAAACCTTCACTGAATTCAAGCCTTTTCTATGTGAAATTACAGTTCCTCCTCTTAGAGTGTCCTTCCCTGACCCACTGCTGTTGGACTTGTAACTTGCTTTGTCCTGTGGAACACAGACAGGGGTCAGAGCATCAATTTTGGTAGACGGCCTTAAGAAGCTGTGTTCATTTCTTTTTCGCTTATAACATTACTGTATGAAGAACTGTCTGGGTTGGTCTGCTAGTTCCAGAAGCTAGATTCATGGCACAGCATCATCCTCTTAACCTATGAGCATGAAAACAGGCACTTATTGTTGGCTGACACTGAGTTTTGGGGAGGTTTGTTATGCAGTGTTACCATGGCAGTAGTTGACTGTCACATATGATATTACAATTCAGTCCAATTTGGCACTGTGTCTCTTTTATGAGCTCTTTGAGGGCAAGCCTCCTGAAGAGGGCTGTTTGTTTTAAAGAGAACTTTTATTAAACTTCTTGGTTCAGAGTAGATAATGAGTAAATATTTGGTGAATTATGAATGAATCAGAGTGAAAGCGTGCTGCATTCCACGTGAGGTCAAGTATCAATTTTCATAGATATACCTGCTTCTGTACTTCATTCAGCAGATAAGATTGCTCCTAACTTTTAGGATCTGATGCCAGAGCTCATTTATTGTGCCTGTTGGACCCTTGGCAGTGAAGCCCACTGCCTAGCCCTACAGGTTGAGACTCAGCTCTACATCTGGACCCAGATCCTCACAGTCTCACTTTGTTTTCTCTCCTTTTGTCTAGTCCTGAATATCCTAGTCTTCTCTGATTATACACATTGTTTCTCTACTGCCAGGAGAGAATTGTACACAATGCTTGTTATCATATTTAATGATTTGATATTGAGAGCTTTAGGTACTTTAATGTGAGAGTAAAGAACCCATGACAAGGACCTACTATAGAGTACAGAGAACTATATTCAGTATTTTGTAATAAGCTGTAAGGGAAAGGAATCTGAAAAAGAATATGTGTATAAAACTGAATCACTGTGCTGTATACTTGAAACTAACAGGACATTGTAAATCAACTATACTCCAATAAAAAACAAACAAACCCATGATCAGGGTATCTTGCATACAGTATATTGGGAAAAGGAAATAAAGTACTAGAAATTGAAATTGTCACTGTACTAAAGGAAAGATATTGTCTTGTTAAAGTGCACATATTTGACCGAGGGTTAGTTTTTATGTTGCACTTCTAAAATATCGCACTGAATGAGCAAATTTTAAGAAATAGGTCTATGAGAACTTGGCTTAAAAGTTAACATAAAATGCAGTGTGGCCAGGGGGGAAAAAGAACAAGGAACTTCTTTATATGTAGTAATATAAAAAGATCTCTGAAAAAAAAATCTCTGAATATATTTATTGTTAAGTGCTAACAGTAAGGGAAAAACTTGTATTAAAAAGGAAGGAAGATTTAATACACATGTTTGTTATGTTTGCATAAAAATAACTAGAACAATACACAAAAAGCTAACAACAGTGTTTAACTCTGTAAAGTGTGGGTACAGGGGATTATGTGTGAGACAGACTGGGTAGACAGGAGACATGGGTGGATCCCCATGTCCCCATCCACACTGTATATTTTTATTGTCTTTAGATTTTTTGAACCCTAGGATTATATCAACTATTAACAAAGAAATTTGAATTTCAAAAAAGTGAGGATACCCATATAAATCCAAGAGTCCAATAATATCATCAGAATTTTAACATGATTTTTCTGATTGTAAAAGTAAGATAACTTTATTGTAAAAAGCTTTGAGAATATAGACTGTATAAGGGAAAAAATATATATAAATATTTGACATTCCACCAGCGAGATATAATCACTGTTATCTTTCTATTTTCTTTAACCTTTCCATTTATTTTACATAGTTATTATAATATCCTGTATACACAATTCTATCTTTAAATTAAAAAAATGTATTCTTGTGTCATGAAATTTTTTTACACATATGAAATAAACAGCTATATATACCACAGTTTACTGAATGACTTCCTATTTAATTAACATTTAGATCCTTTCCAGTGTTTTGCTTTGAATAATAATGTGATGAATATCTTTACAGTGAAGTCTTTGGATTTCATGAGCATATTTTTATGACATTAATAATAGCATACTGAGTATTTCAAAACTCATAAAAGTCAGAAGGTAGTTTGAGATGCCATTAAAATAGTATTTAAATTTTATGCTAAAATTGTGGACATTCTGGTTTCTCAAAGGTATTAAAGTTGACAAGGAGCATTTGTCACAGAAGTTAACCTAGTGACAAGACTTGAGGCATTTGGGAATGGAAGACTTGCATAATGGTGGTAGAAACTTCAGGTGGATTTTTAGCAAGCAGATCTTTATTTCTTCACATTTGTAAAATGGGGAAATTATGCAATATTCCCTCTAAATTTAATTTGTTTCTAAACTTCTATCATTTTATTGATAGTGGCTCAGATGGTAAAGAACCTGCCTGTAATGCAGGAGACCCAGGTTCATTCCCTGGGTCAGGAAGATCCCCTGGAGAAGAGAATAGCAACCCACTCCAGTGTTCTTGCCTGGAGAATTCTGTGGACAGAGGAGCCTGGAGAACTACAGTCTATGGGGTCGCAAAGAGCCAGACATGACAGAGTGACTAACACACACACATAGAATAAGCAAATTCTAAGAAATGCACCTATAAGAACATAGATTAAGATAGCATGAAACACAGCTATAAAATGTAAAGAAAAGGGAAACACTCTATGCAGTAGTATAGAACCATCTCCAAATGTACTTATTAAGTGAACATAGAAAATTATACAATGGTACAGTTTTATTTATGTTTAAAAATACTGAAAGGACACATAAGACATTAATAAAAGCGTTATTAGATTGGGGGAATCTAGAGGGAGAAGGAAGTTTACTTAGAAAACAACAACAAAATTTAGGTAAATATTATCTCCCAAAATGTGACAAAATGTTGAAAAATCTGCCTTGGATGAAAGTTTAAATTGCTGACTCAGTTTTAACCTATACTTAGTTTTCTCTATCTAGGATGAATGAAGCACAAGAGATGATCTACTACATTAAGGATATATGTCATAGAGATGTAATATAAATTTCAGATCTATACAATTTTAGTAGTAATTTCTATTATATATATATATATATATATATATATAAATTTTGGGGGGGCTGCACTGCAAGGCTTGCAGGATCTTAGTTTCCTGACCAGTGATTGAACTCGGGCCCTTGGCAATGAAAGCATGGAGTCCTAACCACTGATGATCAGGTAGTTTTTTTTTAGCAAATTAAGATGAAACTGGAAAAATCATATGATTATAAAAATGATCTCCTACTTTTTGTATAGAATTGAGTACTCTGAAGCAAAGTTCCATCAGTTTTTATATTTGGATAACTCTTTCTCTGATAGGAATATAAAATGAAAAAGTATGTTTTATTTTGTTCCCCACCACCCAACAAAGTGTATGTATAAGTTTTTTAAACTTAATTAAATTTTGCCTTCCCAGGTGGCTCAGTGGTAAGGAATCTGCCTGCTAATACAGGAGACATGGGAGACACAGGTTTGATCCCTGGGTTGGGGAGATCCCCTGGAGAAGGAAATGGCAACCCACTCCAGTATTCTTGTCTGGAGAATCCCATGGCTAGAGAAGCCTAGAGGGTTACAGTCCATGGGGTCACAAAGAGCAGGACATGACTGAGCACACACACCACCACATTTTGACAGCAGTCTTAAAAATTGTATCCTCTGACAATCTTCTGTTCACCAAAGAGGACAACTTGGTGTTTTTTGGAGAACCATGTTCTGGGGATATATTGATGGATGTTTCCATTAGGACCGTAATTTGATTATGATGCCATTAGTTCATAATTTGGCTTTCCGGTTGAGATCATGTTGACAGGCTGAAGAATAGAGTGCTATTTAACTGAGTTGATGAAACACACGTAGAAGGCAATAAAGTGCCTGGTTCGTCTCTACTGGTTAATCCTTTCGTTTATCTCATTCTGGTAATGATGTGGTCATGTATAACTCCATAAACTTACATTTCTCTGGAATATAGTGGTGTGTTTAATCAAAGAGTCTGGCTATTATAGGCATATGTGTTAACGTTTTAAAAAGATCATCTGAATGCAAGAAGAAACATACATAAAACTGTACACGGGCATAACTCAGTTTTAATGCTGACCTAGAAGTCATTTCATATTTTTTCCTGTGTCCTAGGTCAGGGATCAGGGGTTGGCAAACGACAGCCTGTGGGCCAGATCCTACCTGTTGTGGGCCTATATTTGTGTAAAACTAAGAATGGTTTTCACATTTTTAAATGGTTTCCCCGTATCAAAAGAAGAACAGTATTTAATGACGTGAAAATTATATGAAATTCAAATTCGTGTCCGTAAATAAAGTTGTATTGGCACACAGCCACACCCATTATGTGTCGCCTGTGGCTGCTTTGTCCATACAATGTGAGAGTTGAGTGTTTGCTGCAGAGACCAGATGACTCACAAAGCTGAAACCATGTGCCCCTCTACAGAAAGTTTGCTGATCCTTGTCCTGTGTCATCAAACATCATTAAAAGTAGTTCTTGATGGGAAGAAAATCACAAATGAATGTGCAGATACAGAATTTTTTTCTCTTTTTTGGCCGCAGTGTGGAGCATGTGGGATCTTAATTCCCCAACCAGGGATCAAACCCACTCCCTTGGCAGTGAAAGCAAGGAGTCCTAACCACTGGACCATCAGGGAATTCTCTGTGGATACAGATTTAGGTTTATAAATATTTTTATCTTTCTGGGCTTTGGGGGAAATTCTGCATAAAGGAGAATTTAGATAATATCACTTTGCACTTACAGATGATTCTCTTTATAAATGTTCCCACTGTGAACAGTCTTTTCTCTTCCCAAATAGATTTTAAACAACTTGAATAGGAATTGTGTTGTAAATGTTTATATCCTCCTGCCGTGCTTGCTTTCTTTCCCACAAAGAAGATGTAATACCCCCCACATGCTATGTAGTAAAGGATTCAAAGCAAAAGAGTGATAAACTCTTCCCCCTTTGTCCACTGAGTGCTTTGCTATGATGAGTGGATGCTTTGAAGGGAAGTGTAGAAACCACATTGGAAAAGTAGAATTGCTTTAGAAGATAGAAGAAACAGAAGCGTATGTGGACCACTCCCCCAGGCCAGCCCTAGCCCTATAAGGTTATCCTACTGTGTCTGCTTTCTTGGAAGTGGACATCAAAACTCCACTACGCTATGGGTAGTTTATTTAGGGCCACCTATACTTAGTAGTTCATGGATGTGCTCAGTCTCTTCACTTGTGTCCAATTCATTGCAACGCTATGGACTGTAGCCACCAGGTTCCTCAGTCCATGGGATTCTTCAGGCAAGAATACTGAGTAGGTAGCCATTCCCTTTTCCAGGGGATCTTCCTGACTCGGGGATCGAACCCACATCTCTTGCATTGCAGGTGGATTCTTTACTGCTGAACCACAGGGAAAGCCCTTAGTAGTTCATATGTAACCTGAATAGGTTCTGTGTTTTACAGTTAAAAATGTCATCCTTTCTTATTATCTGTTTATTGGTCAAGATATTTTAGCTGCAAGTAAAAGAATACTTGAATAACTTTGGCTTAAACAATATATTTCTAGAGGGAGATGATTCCTAGGTTGGGCTTTCCTCAAGCTCTTTCCTTCTTTCTGCTTCACCAGTGCCATGCTTATTACCTCATGGTATAAAGTGGTTGCTACAGCTCCAGGCATCATATCATAACATGACTGGGCTCAGAGAAAGGAAACAGCAAGTGCTGGGGCACTGTGAGGTGTTTTCCTTGTGTGGCTCTTTTTTTCTTTTTTTAAATCATGGAGGAACATCTTTTGCAGAAGCTGACTTTCTCCCTTTAGAATCTCCTTGACTAGAATGGATCACATGGCCACATCTAGCAAAGGGCAATGAGATGTTCATTTATGGCTCACCTTCCCAGAGATCCTAATGCTCAGAATCAGGGTTCCAGTATCATGGAGAAAGAAGGGG